>NC_090446.1:1344210731-1344830731 GCF_031143425.1 Pleurodeles waltl | reverse complement strand
TTGAATGTTGGGATGACGGTTATCTTAGCACATCAACCCTTTTGTTGATGCCATTCTTAAGAGGGAAACATACACGTTATTGCACAGCACTTTTTTCCTATTTAAAAACAAATTGCATTATTTCAACCATTTTCTCATTTCCCTCAAGGGGAATCCACAAACCCTGGGTACCTTTGCACTTTCCAACATGTGTTAAAAAAGGACATATACTTGGCCTGGATACCATTTGTGGGGAAAAAAAGTTATGAAGGCTTCAGCACGAAGTGCCCTAAACCTCAAACAAGCATTACCAAAACCAACAGAAGTTATCTTTGAGGCCTAATGGCTTTGTCAATGCCTTTATGTGATGTCATGCAGCATGGTCCCGAAGAAAGTTGCGTCATTAGGCATGGTTGACTTTTTTTTAACCAATACATGATGGATCAATACATTTTTTTTTTTTAATCAAACATAGGCATTTTTTTTTAGGTAGGAGGAGGCAACGACAATTTGCTTTCTGATGCTCACCAAAAACAATATATAAGAAGACTTCTTGCATGGAGGCAATGGAGGAGCAGGCGGAGAGGAAGAAACATGGCCCGGTCGGGGAAGGGTATAGCAGCATGCAAGGGAGAGCAAAACAGGAAGCAAAGGGAGAAGCACACAAGCTAGAAAGCAACAGGGAGCATGGAGGAAGTGTGGTGGAGAGAACCACACAGGAGAGAGCTTGCAACACAAAGGAGACAGCAACAGTGAGTGCAAGTATTTGATTGGGGAGAGAAGCACACGAGGAAGAGAGATGATAACACATTTTGTGTCATGAAGTGCTTGAACAAAATTAATGAAATAAAAGTGACCAGTGGAAGGACAGAATTCAGCTAATCAGAGAGGCTATACTCGGAGGGGATGGGTGCAAGCACAAGATGGGACAAGGAAAGACACTAACTAAACAAGCAAAGGAGAGTTACAATAAAGTCAACCGATGGCAAGCAATCACAGAGCTGTAAGTTCTTGGCAAAACCCACAATAGGCCTTTTGCAATCAAACAGCTTACTCTATATGGTAGGCTCGACCTAATGAACAGTTGAGAACTGAGAAGGAAAATCCTTAGTTGCTAAGGGGTCAATAATGTCTTCTGAGTATTATCTGCTCTCCATGATCACATCTACAACTGGGGTCGGAGTACAGAAAGTGCCCCACGGGTACAATGGGCGTGTGCGCCCACTTTGTGCACTCCTGGGGCACTTTGGTATTTCAGAAGGAAGGAACTAAAGACGCTTGATAAGCCCTTTCTGTAATACCGATATTTGCATGTGGGTGTGGGTCTGCACAAATGAGGGAATCACTGTGCCTCTGCGTCCGCACAGTATTATGGACACGGGCGCAGAGCCTAACATGCTTTTAGGAGACGAACTAAAAGTGTGCCACAAAAGATGGCACACATTCACTGTGCCTCTTAAAGGCAGCCCTCTGGAGTGGAGATAGGGGTTCCCATGGAGCCCCCAGACATCCTTGTAGGAAGCTGGCTCTCTATATAGTGCACTAAAACGAAGTACACTGTACAGAGAATCCTGTGGATCCGCAAAGGCTTGCAGAGTAAGAAATAGATAGGTATAGGCCTCTATTTGTGGTAGGGTGGGCAAGCAGTTAGGCTTATCAAGGAGTCGTGTTAGGCATTTGTTGTACTCACAGAGGCAATAAATAAGACACACACAAACAATAAATCCAAGACAAATTTAGAAAAATAAGTTGCTTTTATATATACGCTTTGAACCAAAGAACTTCGTTACAAGGTAAGCAGTTTTAGAATTAAAAATACTTTTGAGTATCAAAAAAATCGACAGTGCAATTTTCTGAGTCTTTAATGTTACCCTATAGGAGGAAAACAAGAATGCAGTTTTGCAGGTAAGTACACGACTTACAAATCCAGTCTTCGAGGTTTTAGGTGTACATCAGGCAAGGTTCAAATCGGTACCAAGAGTGCACCCACAGCAGCACAGGGGCGGTCGGGTGCAGAGGTCAAATTCGGAGTCAGTGCCAAATGTTAACCAATAGAGGGTGAATGAAGATGCACTGCTCATAGGTAAGTAAAAGTGGTGTCAGAGGATGGTCTCCTGAAGCTGAGGTATGCACATGGGGTGGGCACAAGGCAGCACCAAACTTACACCCTCAGCGGCGCAGGGACGGCTGAGTGCAGAGTGCCAACACAGCATCGGCGCCCAATGTTAACCAATGGAGACAGGGGGTATGAGATGAAGCACTGCTCACAGGTGAGTAAAGTGGGGTCAGGGTCGATCTCCTGGAGTTGAAGTAAGTACAAGGGGGGCCACAAGGCAGCACCAAACTAACACACTCAGAGGCACAGGGGCGGTCGGTTGCAGAGTACCAACACAGCATCGAGGGTCCAATGTTATCCAATGGAGGAGATCAGTTTCAGAAACAGGCTGCAGACACTGGCCAGGAGGATGGGCCAGGACCACCCACAGCTGCCCAGGTAAGCAGAGATGCCAGGGGTCGTAGGGACACCTATGGTCCAGCTCCCCAAGACCCAGGGGCTCCAGGTGCAGGGGTGTCTCTCTGCATCAGAAATACCTTACTGGCCAGGTCACAGTCAGGGGCAGTCCTGGGATTGAGGTTGCCGGCGTCACTGTGGAGTCTGGCAGGGGTCAGCCCACGGTGGACTCTCGTTTTCTGAAGTGCCGGGAACCTTCACAGGAGTGGCGGGCCACTTGGACTCGGGCTCTGGACATCGGGTGAAGAGGTGGTTTCAAAGGTGGTTTCGTGGTTCCTCAGGCAGACTTCTTGTTCTTTAAAGTTGGGTTCTTTTGGACAGGTCTGATAGGAGTTCTTGGTCTTTATCAAAGGCAGCAGGCAGTCCTACCAAGGCTTTGAGGGTCGATGGGCTGCAGGACAAGTCGTCTTTTGGGAGCAGGTTCTTCAAGGCTGCAGTCAGGTCAGTAGGGCTGGGGCCAAGTCAGTGGTGTGTTCAGTCTTCTCTGCTGGTGCAAATTCTGTGTTGTCCTGCTCTTCTTAGGTCAACAGGAATCTGAGTTCTAGGGTTCAGGAGTGCCACCTAAATACTGAATTTAGGGGTGTTACAGGGAGTGCCAGATGGTAGCCAATGTGCTACTCACCTTTAGGGTGACTACACCCTTCTTTTGACCACTTCCTTTGGGAAGTGGTCAATGCCTTAACCCTATTGGTCAATTCATTCCACACAAGATGGAGGAATTTAAAAAGTAGTGTCCACTTCAGCTTATCAACCTCAAGGGTTTTGACTAATTTTACTGCCAATCCTGCTGCTAAAAAGTGGGGTCAGGAACTGGGGGTCGGCCTTCTCTACCATTTAGAGAGACCTGGGTCGCATTTCAAAGGGGGCAAGGCCTCGAAGCTCTCCGCCCTGAAATGTCCATCCTGCCTGGGAGAGGAGGTCACACCTCTGTCCAGAGCAGGCCTTTTTTCAGATCTTTATAAATGAACTACTTTACAGACAGACCAAAAGAGATGGACTGTATATATTTGGTCATCACTCTTGAAAGTTTGTAATATAAGGACAAGTGTGCAAACGTGTATTGATTTTAACATATTTCTGTAAATAATTAAGTGGTGCTTTGTGGTGATGGTACATGCCGACTACATATTGCACAAACAATACAAAGCAAACAAGGTATAATAATAATAAAAAATACCATTAATACAAAAATAATTGTGGAATTATTGTTGATAAAATTGTATGTGAATCTATCCCTTGAGAGCCAATTATTAAGTTTTCACATGTTGATTTGCCCAAGATTCTAGAATGTTAAGTTGATAGCCCCTCGTTTCTTTATATAACTCGTGATGAAGGCAGTAGCTTTCAAACCCTATAAGAGTAGTGCTTTGGGTGCCCTCACGGTTCAACAAGATCACAACCCATGAGACAGGCTTATGTCATGGCGCACACACACGATTCATGTCCCCCTACGTCAAACAAATCAGCATTAAGGATTCAGACAACAGTACAGTTGGGAACTCACTGCAGGGGTACGTCTTTAACCGTGCAGTGGATGTTTCCATCCCAGCATTTCCTTTATCTCTTTTTCTATGATCACTAAATTTGAGAACACCTGGAAATAATTTGCTTCAGCACTCTACATAAACCACTCGTTTATATAGTTTAGTAAGTGATAATGTTGCTTCATCTATAACAACAATAAAAGAGGCAAAAGATAACTGACTTGACACTTGGGTCAATTTTAATATTTTTAGCAGGATAGAAAGGGGAAGGAATGTGATACCAATCCAGGATCAGAAATTAGAATTGTCCAATCACGAAATATGGTTTCAAGCCTGGCTTACAAAACAGACCAAACAGTGTGACCATAGATGAGTACTTGTCTTCCCGAGGTCTCCTTTCCCTGATGATCACATCTGAGGGCACCTTCAAATAATTCAGTTCACGATGGACCCTGTACAACACTTTCTCTTGTGTATGGGCTAATAGACCATAATGTTGCTCCATCTATAAAAAAAAGAAAGGCTTATATGCGAGTGACTAGTAAAGCTTTCACAGCAGAAAATGTCTGTTTCACGAATTCCAATAAAAGCTACTCAGTGCAATGATATAATCAAAGGTGCTAAAATAAAACAATCTAAAATAAACATTTTTATGTTAAAGTTTGACCCTCCTCTGTAATAATGGGCAGTCAGCAACAATTTCAGCAGGGCATGAGGTCCACCATGAGCTAAGAACTGTTATCCACAGCCTCCACCACAATACTTTCCCAAACATGCTATACATACAAGGTTGCAGAGATAGCGATTCTCTAAATGAAATGCCAAGAGAATCTGAACGTTACTAAATACACGGAGGCTAACATTAAGCATTATTCCTTTAATGCTACTCCACACAGCACTTGAAAAGGAATTAACGTAGTAAAGGAAAAAACATCCTAGAACAGAACCATCAATACATATATATAGTCCGAGCAGTCAACTAACTGTCTCTTTTAAATGCCAACGATGCTGTATCCAGAAGAATGAACAGTGATCAGGAAAACTTTTGAAAGGAAGCCACTCGAAATGCAGAACTTCTGAGAAACAAGCCTTTCAGTAGCAGACCAACTATTGGATATTCTCTACAACAAAACTGTAAAATATTAAACTAAGACAATGCAATGTCAAATAAAGAGAAAACAAAATCCAAATCACTAACCATCTAAATGTATTCTAACAGATAAAATGTAACTTAGAACAATAAATACTTTATAGTTTTGTCTCATTTCTTAGAATTCTTACTTCTCGGCATTTTCTTTTAACCTTTATATATTCTTTATTTATATATTAATGTTTGTATAGGTGAAGGGTGTGGGTGGGTGAAATAATGTTAGCCTTCATGTCTAATGAAATTCAGATTCTCTTGGCATTTCATTTGGAGAATCGCTATTTCATTACAAAGCCAGAGGGTACCATTATGCATGTTGGTAGCCCTTCCATAACACATCAGACACGTGGTCAACTGGCTTAAAATAATGCTTCACAAACATGGAGGAATTAGACCAGTCAGCTGCTCTCAAAATGTCCTCCAATCTACCACCTTTGAAAAGGGCCTGACTTGACATTGCCCCCCTCAAAGAGTGAGCGTGAAACTTTTGTAAACTGATACCAGTGGATTGCATAATCCATTTTACCCATCTGGCTATTGTAGCATGGTAACTGCTTTGAAAGGTTTAACATAAATAAAAAGTTGATTAACCCCATCTGGATGAAATTCACTCATTCCAGAGTCATACTCTTTCATGCAATTCGCAACACAAAGTTTTCTACAGGAATCAAAGCTTGGATAAAAATTAGTGTAAGACATTGCTTTCGTTCTTTTAGTAACCCCAAATGCATTGTAAACTCTATTACTCACCTCCAAAGCCTTAACATCTGACACTCATTGGCAAGAAATTAAACAAAGTAGGGTGGCCAATTTCATAAAAAGTCTTTACAAATCCAAATACCTATCACTAGACCAAGATAAAAACATAGAAAGGATCATATTAACATCCCATAAAGACTTGTATCTAGCTCTTGGGGGTCTCCTCAGCCTAATGCTTTTGAGCACTCTGCAAATCAAAACATTCTTACCTACAGTCCTGCCACTGATCAGACTATGACCTGCAGAATTTGCAGACCTATAACAGTTAATAGCTCTATTACTAAGACACCTATCAATTAAAACTTCCACTATGGGTGCCTTATACCCATATCTTCCATATTCCTCTATACCTACCGTGTGAATCTGGTGCCAGGATTCTTCCAGGAGTTCCTTAGTCCTTCCTGAAAGGCCTGACATTCCTGCAGATCTCTGAATACTCTCAAGAAAAGAAGGCGCAAAGTTCCATTCAGAACCAGAGGGTGTTCTTCCCCAGCTACGTTTTGCAGTAGGCCTTGCATGGCTGGAAGAAAGAAGGGGGGAATGTCACAGACTAATTCCAATGTCATTGGGAACCATGCCTGTGAAGTTCACAATAGAGTTACTAGTGAGCATTTTCTCCTGTCTGATCTTCTGAAGAACTCTGTGAAACATGGCAAAAGAGGGGAATGCTTAAGCCTCTGCTCCATTCAAAGAATGAAGAAATGTGTTCACCACTAAAGCGCCCGGGTCTGGCATCCAACTGTAGTATGTTTTCAGTTTAAATGTAAACCTACTCACAAAGAGACCTATGTCCAGAGGACCCCATATCTGAGACAACTTTTTGAAACAAAGACTATTCAGCTTCCAGCCACTGAAGTCTTGCAAAAAACTTGAATTCCAGCCTGCAAAATTATTTGCTTTCCAAGGTAAGTATTCTGCCTTCAGACTGATCTTGTGTTCCCAACAGAACAGCCAAAGTTTTTTTGCTAATTCTCAAGGGTCTAAGGATATTGTTCCACCTACGCAATTTATATATGCTACTGCAGAAACACTGTCCATATTTAACAAAACTGCCCTGCCTTGTAAGATTTTTTTTTAATTCATATGGGCATAGAAACCTGCTGTCAATTCCAAATAAGTTATGTGATTGTGCTTCTCTGCATGAGACCACAAGCTACCAGTCTAAGCGAGCACCCCAACCAGCTAAGCTTGCATTTGATTCCAGCACAAAATCTTGAGAACAGTCAAAATTTGCTCCACCGTTCCATGCATCCAAGTTCTTCAACCACCAAGTTCACTCTGACCTTGCTTCCCCATCTAGAAGCACCTTGTCTCCATGCCATAAGTCTCCTTGCAAGGCCTTTGCTTTCACTCTCTGCAAGGACCGGTAATGTAAAGGGCCTAGAAAAATCACTTGAATGGAAGATGACAAGAGACCTAGAAGTCTGGCTAACTCCCTCATGGTTAAGCACTTTCATTCGAGAACATATCTTTTTCTTTTTGAAATTGTGTAATCTTCTTAAGGGGTAATAAAAGCATCACTTTTATTGTATTTATAGTGAACCCCAAAAACTCTAAGGATTTGGAAGGAGTAAGTATAGATTTCTCTTTGCTTATAATCAGACCCAAATTCATCAGGAGAGACATAACCGTGTCCAGATCTTTCATAATTTTCAAATTGCTCTGAGACATAATAGTGGATGTTGTATAAATAAATAATCATCTGTATTCCTCACTCCCTGAGATAGGAAACTACTGCTCTCATTACCTTGATAAAACACCATGGAGGTGATGAAAGGCTAAATGAAGCGCTTTGAATTGGTAAAGTCAATTGCGCCAGATGAACTGAAGATAAGGCTGAAACTCTTTGGCCATGGGAATGGTAAAGTAGGCATCTTCCAGGTCTAACTTTACTAACCAATATCCCTTTAGTAACATATCCCTTAAACGATGGATCCCTCCCTTCCATCCTCAAGTGTCTGTAAACTAAAAGCTTGTTCAGCTCCTTTAGATTTATCACCGGTCTCCTCCCTTTGTCCTTTTTTTTCCCACAATGAACAATGTACTTACAAAAACCTTTAAAACTAACAGTACCTCTTGGATTGCTCCCTTCTGTAATAAGGTCTTTATTTCTTCCCCTACAATTTTCTGTTGAACCGTGGATAAAATCAGTTCTTTGATAGGGTTATTTCCAAAATTCTATTTTGAACCGTCAGACAGTCCCTAACACCCAAGAGCCCTGTGTAATTGTTTACCACTTTTGGGAAAAACATCTGAGTCGTCTTCCTACATTTTCTAGGGAATAAGAAAAACTTAAAATCGTAGTACTCACCCTATATATATAGCCTTGACCTTGCGAACTATAACCTCTTCCATTGGTAGAGGGTAATATGATGCAGTAGAGCCTGACTGATAGACTCTAGTTGAGCCTCTTGGGAATCTTGAGAAACTGGATCTTTGGAAACTCCGGCCAGCAGAAAGTCCCCTTCTGCCGGCCTGTCCAAAAACACTTGCATTAAAAACGTTGTGCATTCTAGATTGCACTTTATCCAGTGCAGTGAATGTCACAACATATTTGCTGAGTGATTTAATCGTATCTTTCCCAAAAAGGAAGCATTTAGGATTCTCTGAAGGTTCTTTCTCTGCAAGACATGGTAGTTTAGGGTTAATCTTCATCAAGACAATCCTACTACTTTCATCATTATGGGCTGCATTAGCATTCCCAAAGAGAAGCTGTTTTGCTCCATCCTCCGGGTAGGTGTATGTCTAAGGGGAGGTATTCTCACTAGGGGTCCGACCATGTCAAGAAGGCGATTTTGACAAGATTTTAAAGATCTCACCAGTCTCCTCAAAGGGTCTCAGCTAAATTTAAAAAGAAAGGTGATTAGCTCTCAAACAAGATTAGGCGTAAGGGTCTGGTCTTGAACATTCTGCCCTTAAAATATTCATTGTGCCTTTCTCAAGAGGATTTCTAATCCAGTGTTTTATAAATTTGGCTACGTGGTCAAGAAGCTACCATTCAGCACGCCTGGGATGTTTGATGTTATCTGGAGAGAACATGTCTTCTCCCAGGGGGTCCCTCATGCAATTTTTAGAGGTAGAGGGAGCATCCTCCTCCATAAAAAGATCATCTCCATCAGGATCCACTAGATCAAGGTCCAAAACATATTTATCCAAAGGGGAAACATCATAAGGGGCTTCATCACCCTCACCTGCAATCAGAATGTCAAATAGGACACCTGTCTCTGTTGTGTCAAATCAAACACCCTTCATGTTTGTGCCTTTAGGACACCCACTCTGTGCGAGGTGCTTGGACCTCCTAATCTCTTTAAGGTGATTAGACCTCCTGTTTGCGTCCAGGTGCTTGGATCTCCCATTTTTTCTAAATGGTATAGCTGCCTGTTTGTTATGTTTGGATTTTCTTTTTATTTTACCCTCATTATTTTCTCTCATAGAGATTTCCCCTGTAAAGGATTCTTGATCCTCCTCATTTCTGGAATCTCTCACAGACATAACCTGATTAAGGGTCTCATGGACACAAGTGCACATTTCATACTGAATATTTTTTTTTAGCGTCTCTTCATGCATTCTAAGTTGAGATGTATCAGGAAGTTCACTTTCTTGGCTAGACATTAAAGTCTAATGTATAAAAGATATATAATTAAAGTTATATTGGTAAACAATATTACAAGCTTGGGGATAAAACTAATAATAATAACAGTACTATTTACAGTTAAATAGTTCTGGATGATAAGTCTTAAAACAAACAAATGGGGAACTGGTGCGTCAAAAAAACAGCGGATCGGGTGGAGACTGCAACTGCTACAGTTTCCAAGGAGACGCATTATTGTCTTCGAAAACCAAGCATCAAAAAAGGTGAGAACGGGTCAAATAAAATTACCAAGAGTAGTAATGTGTGTGTTTGCCCAGTGATTTCCTATAATTGTGACCGACGCATAACTGCCGAAAATGGACGTGTGCAGGCAAAGGAACTACAGCGTCTGGCTCTTAAACAGGGTATTGTTCGCTACCCACGCTACCGATGGGTACCTGCGAAATATGTCATACTGGGCAAAGAAAGAAAGAGGGCGGGCCTGTGGCTCTTTCAGAGGTATCATCTGCAGCAACGATCTAAAGACAGGTGAACGTCGTCATACCTCAGAAGACGGTCCTCCTGTGAGAGGAAAGACCGCCGCCAGGGTTCCTGCAGCTCCTCTGCAGGCCTCTGGGGGCAAGCACACCAGTCACCTCTGCTCCAACAACAGACCCGAGTGCCACTTGAAGGAGCATATTGGTTGTCCCCTCTCCGTTGCGAGACTTGATAAGGAGGGGAAAGTCAGAGTCACATTGGGAATGCAGGAGACGCAATATCGATCTCTGCACCAGGACCAGCGAAATGGATACTGTAACACAGTCAGAGTACCCGACAAACACAGCTAATCAAGCTTGGATTTAAGCCATCAGAGGTACGAAATAATACAAATAGCAAATATAAATAGTAGAAAGGAAAACTATGATAGTCATCTGTGAGGAGTAGCATTTAAAAGAGGCAGAATGTTGTCTGCACGGACTATTTAAATGTATTGATGGTCTGTTCTAGAATGGTTTTTCCTTTATGATGTTAATTCCTTTCAATTGAGGTGTGGAATAGCATTAAAGGAATAATGCATAAGGCAGCCTCCAGTCTTGTAATGAAATTATTTGACCCAGCCATCACTACCTTACTATAACTGCCCTAATGGTGCTGGTAGCAAAGGAAGAGATGCTTTGGTGTTGCGAGTGTGGCTTGCAGTCTCAAAGCCTATGCACTCCCACTTCCCACATTAATTCAGCTGCGACTGTGGTTTGGCAGTATGTCCATGGACTATTTCGTAGCACAGGCTACAATTTAAGTGACTCGCCCTGTGAATCATGCTGCATGTGCAGACAGCCTCGCCAATAGCATGTTGCAAGCCCTCCTCAAGGAATGGGGCCTGAGGAAATTGGCTCTACCACCATCACCTCCCTGCCACCACCACTTCCTTTCTCAGGCTGCTGGACATGCACTATCAACAAGGACTGTTTAACAATATTTGATGCAAGATACTTATATTCCAGGGAAGACACCTGACCCCAACAGTCATAAAAGAATTGACTTAAGTGAAACAATCGTAAAAGCACTGATCACCGAGAAATTTTAAGGGAACAAATTGCTCCCACAAATTTAGAGAGGTCCTTAATGAAGGCTTCCCCAAAGACAAACCAGTCAGATGAGGGACCTTCCTCCTTGCCAGCTAATTCAGCCAGTTTGGGGCCGATCTTTAAATGGAGGCTCTAACACCTCTCTATCGATAGTGCTGTGTTGGCATTTCCCAGCAAGCATACGAACCTTTGGACCCACTGGCGTAGTTCGTTGATGTCTATTCTCTTATTGAAGACATAGGCCTCTTCAGCCATGTTGAATATTGTAGTCAAGGGGCCCACTACATCTAAAAGCCTACCTTGGTAGGACCATAGGCTCTTGTCGAGACCCTTTTTTGGGTCACAGCCACCTTTGCCTAGGAATGTGATAATTTTAAGGTCCAATTCGGGGGTAGCTAAGACTCGGCCAGGGATAGAGGGTCTGGGCACTCAGTTCTTATGCAAGCCTGCACCTCTTTAGGGATCTTCCTTTTCATACAGAATTTAACATATTCTTCCACATGATTTGAGGGTTGCCACTCCGAGGAAAGAGGATGCTTGATAAGGAGGGGGTCAAACATGAATTGACCCAGAGGGTCTGTCAAAGCGTTGCTCCCCTTAGATGCAGAGCCACCATCCCTTACCTCCAAGAGGTCATCTGAAAAGGTGTTTTTGGACCTACTTTGGTCCATGTCATATGAATCGAAGTCCGATGAGCAGCTCAATTCCATCTCTATACTCCCAGAGGAGTCCTCACAAGAAATTGTGCGATGCTTCTGACCCTTATGGTCCTTTCTCTTCAAACCTTTATGCCCATCCTATGTGCTCTCAGCACTATCACTGTGTCTGCCAACAAAGACTGTCTGGGCTGCCTCTGCAGCTTTCCTCTTTTTATCTATAGCATCTGAGGCGGAATTCAGGTGTTTGATCTTTCTGTCAACCTTTCCCCCTTTTCTTGCAAGCACCTTAGCCTCATTCGCTGACCAGAAACAGTCATGGTCAGAGATATTAGATTTCGACAAAATTAATTCTATTTTTTGTATCCATTCCCTTAGAGACTTCATCAGTTATTTTCCTAATGGCCTAATTTAATTTATCTTCAAATGAAGAGCTTGAGTGTCCTGCTTGCTCCATTATATTGTGTTCCCCAGAGAATTATAGTAAATGACAATGGACAATAAGATGGCTATTTTAGTTCATGACAAGTAAAGCGGATCAGCTGTTAACTGACTAAGTGTAAGAGGATGGCCCTCTAGGTAGTGTGTAAAGCTAGGCACACTGTGCAGAGGGTCAAGGCAACCACACGTTGGTTCACAGGGGTAAAAATTAGAACACCTACTGCTCTAAGTTTTAAGGTAGCTTCGTCAAGCAGTTAGGCCAATCTTGGAAAAGCATCAATCTTGCAACTCAAATGAGTAACTCAAGACCAATTTAGAAAAATACTTCAGATTTTTATGTAATTGTTAAGACCAAGATCATCAAAATTGGCTAAGTACTTTTAGAGATATTAATTTTTAGAGTTTAATTAAAATAGTATTTTTGTGCGTAATTACGCACCATAGGAATTAATTGAGGACCAGCTTTAAAAATACATATAAAATCATGCAGTTGGTTTACCAAGTTCTTCTCTTGCAGGTTGGTTGAGGTAGTCAGTGGGCACACTGTGCCAGCTGGAGAAGTTCAGGCGGCTCCCAGTTCCGGCGGGAGCAGCAGGGAAAGGTCTCTGAAGCTGATGCAGGGCCCACTGCGGGGGACCACTTGAAAAAGCACTGCACAGGTAAGGTTAAAGGTGAATCTTGGGGATCCCCATTGACTGCTGAGGTTGCAAGGGGTGAAAGACCCTTAGAACACAGCTGGATCCTCGGTGCACAGCACAGGACGGCCGGGTGCAGAGCGAGTTGATGAGCAAGGAGCTGTGTGCAAGAATGGCCTCAGAAGCAAGAGGTGAGTCGGCTCAAGGGTCAACTGCAGGACAACAGGGGCACTCTGACGGCTTCCCCCTGGTCCTTTTACAGTCCCAGGCAGACTGTTTTTCTCTGTGTCCGAAGTTAGGTGCCCAGTACCCAGAGTATTGGTACGGCTCAGCTGCTAGAGGGTGCAGTGCCACCAAACCTGGCACACTAGCAGGGCTTGTCCTCCCGGTCTTCGGTGTGGAGTTTGGTTCGTGTGGAGTTTGGTTCAGTGTGGTGTCCAGTTCCGTAATTAGCGACCGGTCAGTGAAGTGGTCCTCACTGGCTTGTTGGTAACGTGTGGATTTAGAGTGGTACCTACACTCTGGAGGAAGTTCTGTGGCAACCTGCGAAGCATGGAGGTCCTCTGGGGTTTCTTAGAGTGTTTCCAGTTGTCCAGCAGTTCCTCTGCGGCGATTGTCAGGTCCTGGGTGCAGCAGGCAGAGTTTGGCGCCCTTTCCTTGTTGCAGCAGGTCCACAATTCTCGTGCCTTGGATCTTCTTAGTGCTGGTCTTCTTCTGTCCATTGAATCTGATTTCTTGGCCTAGGGGTGCCCACTAAATACTGTATTTAGTGGGCATTTTAGGGGGAACCTGGTAGTGACCAATGAGTCATCTACCTCAGGGTGGCTACACCCACTAAGTAACCACCTCCCTACACCTGATTGGCTAGTTTCCTTCCATCCAAGATGGAGGGAAATGGAGGGTCCACCTCGCAGGCAACACCTTAGGGGTCTTGCATGCCAGGTGAGGCCACTCCTCCTGTCCTTTGTTTGAATTTGCAGCCGCTGCTCCCCCCAAAAGTGGGAGTTTGAAATGGGGGCGGCCATCTGCTGCTTAGCAGCAGGCCTGGGGGGCACGTTTTAAAGGCAGTAAGCATTTTGAAGCTCGCCACCAGGGCAGTATACATCCCTTAGGAAGGGGGTGTTAGCACCTCCACCCAGGAAGGGTTTGTCCTGCAACCAAGAGAGAAGGATCTCTCATCCCAAGGTTGTATATTGGTTATCTGGTGGTGGCAGGCTGGATATGACCAGTCAGCAACCATGCCAGGGTAGTTAGCTTTTGCAGGGGGCAGCTTTAAGGTGATCCCTGGGTCCATTTAGTAATACATCCAATACTGGTACTAGGTTGGATTTATCATTCTGGATTGGTTGATACCAAACAACCCAGGGTTCAGCGTGGCCATCATGTAGCTGTGAAACTCATATGGACCACTGTCCAGCACATGTATTAAAATGGCTGCTCTGTTCACTATGTCCCAGATTTGGCAAGAACACACTGTGGGCATATTGGTCATGCAGCTATGCCCTCACATACATTATAGTGCACCCTGCCTTAGGGCTGGAAGGCCTGCCAGAGGGGTGGCTTACCCATAGTGCATGCAGTGTATAGTGAACAAGGCACACAGGCAGTGTGCCATGTCGAGTTTGTTTTAGGTTTGCCCTTGAGTACTCAGCCTACAATGGTAGGACTAGGTGCATCTGGGTGCATGGCCCTAGAGGGTGGCACAATCAGTGCTGCTGCCTTCAGGGGCCTACCTTTAGTACCCCATGCCCCATACCTTTTACTAAGGACTTAGAGTGGCAGCTAAAGGTGTCTCCAATTGTGACAATGCATCACAACAGTTTAGGGAAAGAGCTCTGACCCAGGGAACCTGGTTAACAGGGGCCCTGGGCTCTAACAATTTCTAGGCTACGTCATTCACCAGGCAAAACGTGGGGGCTAACCATGTCAAAAGAGGCTTTTTCTCACACTAAGGCAATGAGCACTATGGTGAGCTGCAAGAGACAAAAGAAGCGTATAAGAGTGAATGTACTAGATAAGCTGGCTGCAGGAGAGGGGTTATCGCCTAACGAAGGAGAGGCGCATGGTTGAACACCATCTGGTTTTGAGAAGGGCACGCAGTCTACAAAGGAGCTGTGTCCCAGAAAGAAGGTTCAGTATGAGTAGGGCATGCGGTCAACATGGGGACCCGCGCATCCCAGAATGAAGGGGGCATGTATTGCCTGCAGAGCGCATGGCTAGGTCTTCCAGAGCCACGAGGACTCAGAGAGCCGAGGGGCGCGTGGATCGGACCATTGTGTCTGCGAGATTACGACGAATGCAGTGAGTGATGAAAAAGGGAAAAACAGACCCAAAGTTTATATTTTGGGGAGAAAACACACAACATAGTTTGTTCAGATCATGATTAACAAGTAGTTTGATGCAGTTGTGAAAGCAGAAAATAATATAATAAATAAAACAAGGTTGAGAAAAGGCAACAAATCAAAGAACTCGTACTCCAATTCGTAAACAAAGCAAAGAAACAATAATTGAAGCAAGCTAGGCTCTGCTAAGGCAAAGTATGAAGATAAGGAGGCAGTACTTATCTCTGAGCAGCAGCAATAAAAGGAGGAAGAGGGCTGTTGTTATGGACATTTATCACCTTGGGTTATTTCTTGTTCTTTGTTCTGATGATTTCATAATGACTGCAGAGTGGTAGGATTAAAGGGACTAATGCATAATGTTAGCCTCTGGGTCTCGACATAAAATCACATGCTTAAACAACCCAAAGGCAGAGATGACTTTCAAATGCAACTGCAAACATATCTGCCATCGGCTGACATTACCAAAAAAAAAAACTTAAGAAAACTACAGGGCCAGCTTTAAAACTCCTTAGAAAAACGCAGGGTCAGAGCTGCGGACTATGGAACTGGGAACTACGTTCGAGTTCCTAAATCGCTCAAAATCCTGTAATTTTGAGGAAATGACTTAATCTCCAAATGCCTTAAAACGAATGTGACCTTGTGCAATGCAACTGGTAGGGTGGTAACGCGCTCAAAAGCCTTCGGTTCGAGTTCACGTTTTATATGGCAATAATAATAACAATAATGTCCCGCCACCACTATTCCGCGAACACACCTCAGCCTACAGAGTGAAGTGCCCTGCCTAAATAAGAGCTGCACATGCAGCCGCCACCTAGAGTCTAAAACGAACGCACTCACTTAAAGGGTGCGGAAATGTATTCGCTAGCACTGGCATGATTCAATGTTTATGGACCACCAGACTACCTCTCAAGCTAGCGAGGTCACTAAAAACTGTGCCTGTGCTGCGCTCTCGAACTTCTACTGCAGCCTCCCTCACGCCCCTTTGACGAAAGGAGGGGCGGGGTAGTAACGGTTATTCAAAACACCACAGCCAATGATCAACCAAGTATATTTCCCCCAACCAATACTTTCCAAGTTCCTCCACCAACCAACCGTAATCGTTCCTTTCCTGCTTGCACAGCTAACCCCATATCAGGGATTGGCCAAGAGTACCTTTACACAAGAATCCGTGGTTTTGGTCGTCGTAATTACGGGACACACTACGTATATTAAAGACATATTAGAGACGTATAACGGTTTTAGTGTAACCCACTGGACCCTTGAAACAGAGGATTCCTGAAAATGTTTGAGAACGGTGACGACTTTATTGATATCTTTTTACGTCCGGGTTATGTGCGATAGTTGACCTCAGTTTGTGCCTGCACTACAATTCCCAGCGTTCTTTGAGTTTTGGTACCGGGTGAGAGTTCGTTGGGAAAATGGCGAGCAGTAAGTATCTGTCAAGGAGACTTTCTTGTCCCCTAGTAGGAAAGATAGCAGCGTTGAATTGACCATGGTCGCTGTATTTGAGGTGCTGGCTTATTCTTGAAAGGTTGTGACCTTTGGCTGTGTTCTTGTAAGGCAGGCATACAGTCGAGACGTCAGAATGGTCGTCAAGGAGGCAGAGGGGTGGCTGGGGGACTGAAAAGAATGGGACATTGTTGCTGACCCCGATAGAAAGGTGTGATGACTACCTCTTTAGAGGAGATTGGGATTGTCAGTGGGCCCTTTAGGTAACGCACTTGATCTATATTGGAATGAGTAACCACGAACATGGAAAATAAGCCGGTTACCATGGTTATAAGTGTTGGTGGACATGACCCTTAAATTGTTAGGTTTTTAGTGATAAGCTACTGACGTTCAAAATAAGGGTTCTCTTGAAAGTTATTTTGTGATGTTTTGGAGGGTCATGCCAGGACACTGGTAATGTAATAAATTAATTACTTATTTCGCGTATCACTTCTCTCATTTCTGTGCACTGATCGTAGCAGGTGTTTCCGCTGAAATATTTTGACTAAGAAATGTCAGCTGCGCGACTGTTGAACGCTGTCCACGGGAAGTAGATATCTGAGTAAATGTCTTTCCTTACAAGAGAGAGCTAGGTCCTTTTGCTGGTGTAAGGGATTGGTGCTGCCATGACTGTTTATGAGAATAACTCGTTCTCTCCATCCTGTGAACCTTTTGCTGATTTTAAGTGGTCTAAAGGGGTCGTGTATGGTACTTATGAGAACCTTTTATAAAGGGTTTTGTGCAGGAACCAGTGACCCTTGGAGGGCGCGATACTAGTTGTAGGAGAGGCAGTGCCTCAGTTAATCTTATACGATGACCAGCTGTAGGGCAGTGCAAATCTAGGCCACCGTGGGTTAGGGGTTGCGGAGAATCTGATTGCTAGTACAAGCAGCATAGGTTGTCCTGTCTTAAGGGTTAATGTATGACTATCAAGTAAGTTTGCATTAGGCTGATTCATTGTAGGGAAATCATTGTAGGGAAATCATTGGTCTTTGAGTGAAGGGACTAATTGATCCCAGAGAGGAGATGCTCACATCTCCTCACCTCCAAGGAGTTAAAGCAGAACTCTTTTTAGCACATTCTGTAACTTAAGGCTATATTCACAAGAAAAGTATTGCATTTGCACTTGCAGGTTTACATCTACACGTGAATGTAGATTCGTCACTTTCTGGCATTCACAAACATTCATAAGAATAAGCATAGACAGCTCCGCCAAGCCCCATTTACTATACTTTTGTTTGGCTGCCTTGAATCTTTCCAGGGCACACTTTTAGGGATCTACGTTTTTTCTTTTTGGTTAAGCACTCCATGAGAGTGCATATGTTTTCTAGCTCTCTCTCGGGTGCCTCTCCCCGACATTCTGTGTTGCTCTCTACCTCATGTGCTGCTTTTTTTCCGCTTCCAGTCCCATCTGACTTTATTTCTCTTTTATCCCCCAGCCCCGCTTTCTGTTATTTCTCTTTCACCTGCTCCAACGTTGTTTCACCACCCTTTGAGGGTATTTATATTTTTTTTAATTACTTTTCGAAGGGCCCGTCATCTGACATGCTGCTCCGCAACAAGAAAAGTACTTTAACACGCTTAAAATGTAATTCATTTTTAAGTTTACCAATCTAAGCAATTTCCACTTTCATAGATTGATTAAAAAGAAAGAAAATGGAACCTATCATTCTGTATGCGTGCACATACATATATGGTGGCTCATGCATATGTCTTGGCACACGCTCGTGCCTACAGAATTACGCCACCAGCAACAGTGGACACACCATCCCGTTTTTTCTTTCTTCTTTTTGTTTTTTTTGTGATGTACACAGCATCGGCAAAAAGCATTGATATAGTAAATAGGTCTGCAAAGCAAGTCCTATTAGCTTGTAATGGATGTTTTCTACATGCCGCTTTAGTTTTGGTATCAAGGATTGGCAGCGCCAAAAGGTCAACTATAAGAGTTCAAAGACAGGACCTAATGGCTTTGCCAGAGCTTGTTTTTTTTGTGGCTCCCCTACTCCCTAATAGGGTACAGAAACCACTTCTACAGTACAACAAATCTAAGGGCGGAGTTCCATTCAGTTGAAAATAGTAGCATCAGTTTGTGTGTGTTTACATAATCTGTCATAGCCACTTTTCATACAGGTTTGCCTCTAGGTGCAGTGCCAATTCAGGCAGGTGCAAGCAGTGATCTGGCCAGCAAGATGTCGGGCGTAGCTTAAGGGCATCAGAGGGTTTTATGAATGACACCATGGAGGGGCGGCCCTAACATGGAGTATTAACCGAGCACCGAGATGCCATTGACCCTGTGGCATGTGCTGTATAAGTGTGCACTATAAATGTTAATTTGGTATCCTTTCGCACCTCGTGTGGTTCGTTGCCAGACGGGTATTGCTGTGACAAGGGTTTGGTTTAAGAACACATCAGTGATCTTAGGCTGCTTGGCAGTACCACTGACACACATGGAAGAGTTTGCAGCCTGCCTGCTTGGGCGTGCCCGCTGCTGACACACTATGGTCTGTGTGCACAGCTGCTGCACACATTTGAGTCGTACATGCTTCTCCTCCCAGAGGTCTGATGGTACCTTCCTAAATCACAAAGCGATTGCGCTTCGAAGGAGGTACAAACTGTTTAGGGGGAGGCTGTACATTCCATCCGGTTGAAACGCCATCCGTTGACGTGCCTGGACCTGAGAATGGACATACTTTGAGTTCTTAATAAATACAAGTTCAGCAAATGATGGTCTTCTTTGTTTCTTTCCCCTTAAATTCATTTATTTTGTTAATTAGTAAATCACTTTAGGCAAATGATGGTCTTCTTTGTGTCGTTCCTCCTAAATTCATTTATTTAGTGAATTAGTAAGGCGCTTCATCCTTTTGCGTCTCAGCCTTGTAGGTGAAGCCATCCTGTGTAAAGATAGGCTTGCGTTTTATTTATTTCTCGGAATTTTACACTTTCTGCCTCTGGTGGGGCATATCCCAATAGGGTGTAATGTTAGGCCAGATCTGTATAGCTGTTTGGCAGATTTAGTGACTAGACAGCTCCTGGCCTTCGGTGCAGCGCTTAGAGACAGCATCTCTGGCTGGCCTTGCTTTAGGGGTGGGTGATTCAGGTTTTTGGTACGGTCGGTTCCTATCAGCTCAAGAGCAGTCTAATTTGCATTTCTCGGACCTTGGTTTAGTGTGATACTGGGGGCAAAAAACAACTTGATCTTGAATGTGGCCCACACAATTGTTAATGGCTGTGATTGTTGCAAGCATTCCAGCGATCACCTTTGTGATTTTTTTAGTCCAACATTTCAAGTGTGACAGATATGGACAGACGTGGGGTCTCATGCTTGCTGTGCTGCAGGATTCAATCCACACCTTACTAATGAGACCCAATATTGCCAAAATCATTTATGGTTCTTTGTGTTCCCATTCACAGGTGACCTCACTTGCCGTTTTACGTTGGACTGTTCCTGTTGGAGCATGAACATATCTAATTTGCTTTTGGAAGTACCTTTTTAGGTCGAGCATATGCGTTCAACCTCGTGTATACTTTTAGAATACTTCTTATGGCTTAAATCGATTTCATTTGTTGGTTGGAGTGTCCTTTAAAAATTCTTGCTCGCTAGTGGTCAGTTCTGCCTTTTTCACCCTCCTTTTTCTGTTTCAGAGCAGTGACCAACTACTGTATTACACTTTGGTTTCTTGATCTGTTGATGTGAGGGACTACTTTGGCATTTCTTTTTTGCTCCCTTTTCACTGTGGGTGTTTTAGGCTGGTAGCTGTCTGTGTTTTATTGCAGCATTCGTTCCTCCCACCTCCTCCCATGTCGCTGACATTTGTTTTGGCTTTATTCCAGTGCTGTCCTCACCTCTGGCTCCTAAAACAAGCTTATTTTACATTAGAAACACCCAGACTTTTTGCTCGCTGCTCACAAGAGCCACAATATGCCCTTTCTGGTATAATGTAGCTAGACCTAGAAGCAATGATGTGAAACTTGCTTAGCCTCGCATCTGGTGTCCCTCCTCCAGGGCCCCTCCCTGCCAGCACTCAGGACATTGCACAGAGGGCTTTGCTTAGCTCCTTTATTGGGGCCATGAATCTTCTCAGTCTGCTCTGCTATTGTTAACTTAATTAGAGCTTTTTTGAAATGCAAGGCAAGAATGCTTGCACTTCATTCTGTTAAAATAAAAATAAAATACTTTCTAGCCTTATTTTCCATTGTCTATCCTCGAGGGCTTGTGATTTCTGATGTCAGTAGCTGCCAGTGACCCCAAAAACTTGTCAGGAAAAGACAAAATAAGACAGGTTTGACTAATTTATGTGGCAAGAAAAGTCCAGTTATGAATTTACAGTGCCAATAGCTCTAACTCAGGAAAATGCGAGACTATTGCATTGCAAATGCTTGTTTGTACTGCCATTGCTGTTCTTTAAAAAAGTGATGGAATGTACTGCCGCCTAAGTGATTGCCAGTGGTTAAGACTTTTGGAACACCTTTGTGCTTTCCTCAGTGGTTGAGGTACACATGCAGTTGTCTGTATAAGGATGTACTATTGTTGTGAGTGTATGTGGGCATATCAGGATGTGGTTTTAACAATGGAAAAGTTTTTTGTTTTTTTGTGTTTACTATGAACTAGTTTGGTCGCATCACCAGTGCGCCTACAGCCTCTGGTTATATCACTGGGCTTTAGTGGTTGGAGGGACTTTTTAAAAGACTTAGGAAGTGTCCATTCAAGGAAATGCTACAGACCACACAATTCCACAACTAACAATTCAAATCTAACCCACACAATTCCACTCCACACCACATACATTCACTGCACTCCAAACCAAAACACATGAATAAAAGACATTGTCATTTACAACGCCAACAGCTCTAACTCTTGCAAATGTGAGACCTTTTGGCATTGTCAATGCTTATTTTGAATTCGTGTTTGTGGATGATCCCAAACGTCCAAAGCTAACAATGCCTTGGAAGTCCCACTTTTCCTTCCCTTGAGTTAGGACTACATCTGCAGAGAATTCGGCACTCGTAGCAGAGATTTCTACACACACAAATAGACTCATGCCTACAATATCTTAGTGAGACAATGGGTCACTATGATTGCATTTACATATCAAGAGGCTGTATACTGATTATTCTAATTATAGAGGACAGCCACTTAATGATTTCCCATAAACGAGCTATGCAAAAAAAAAGTGAAATTGAAAAAAACAAGGTTCCTACCAGCATAGCGAGTGCAATTGCTGCTTTGCCACAATGTTCTCTGATTTGTTTCTGACCATTCCTGCATATTTGGATGACTCTTAAGCAGCCATGGTTTTTCACTGGCATTGGATTCATTGTTTGGGCCCCTTCGAGAAGGCCCCCTTCCATTTTAGAGCTGTAGTCCCTTGGATTGTTAACAGGGGACAACTAAGAAAAGCTGAGTACTGAAATACTGGACCAAGATATTTGGGGCCATATGTACAAACACATTTTCCCATTGACACAGAATGGGAAAAATCCCTTTGGTACATCTTGCCCTTAGTGCTCTCTGTCCAGTCCTGATGATGACCTATTATTGATTCGAGGTCGAAACGCCATTGACTGTGGACATACATAGACCCTACCGTTAGACCCCAAACTTCAGAAGCATTGGAAGTAGTCAGGAGGCATACGTCTTTTTATCTATGATGCACTTTGTTTCACTTGTCACTCACCATTGCACTTTTTCACATGTGCTCACTGGTTCTTATAAAGGAATTGTCATTCATCGAATAATCTTTGAAAATAAATTGGTGTTATAATTGTTGTTTTTTAACTGTGTGGTTCGCAAAATTCGATTCTTTATTATTTTATTTACTTTTATTTTGCATGCAACCTATTTATTGGAATTCATTAATTGTCTGTCCTCTATAATTAGTATTATCAGTTATAGAGGCTCTTAATACTAAATGCAATCTCAGTGAACCATGTTCTCTCTAAGATATTTTATCGCCCCAGGTTTCAGATACTCTTGGGCTTACCCTTGTTTCCGGTACGTCCTTCCTCTAGGCATACATTTGCAAATTCATGACTGCATGCCTTGTTATAGATGTTAAGTTAAAAAGAACCTCGTTCTAAAAATAGATATTTCTTTGACTGTTAATGAAGGAATGTTATACTATCGGAAAACTGAAATGTAGACTTTTAAGTGTGTCCGCTTGCTTTATTAATTTTATTTTATATGCAGAAATCGGCGCCTTTCTAAAAAATGCATGGGCAAAGGAGCCAGTCATTACGGTTTCAGCTTTCATTGGCATTTTCGGTAAGTGATGTCCCATCTTGATTTAAAAATAGAAAGTTCTAATATCGTAATTGTTTAAATCACTTCTGGCCTTTGTGAAATCTGTAGGACAAATAGGTGCCTATTAAGCGGTAAGATATGGGCTACTTGCTTCCCTCTGCTAAGCACAAATGTCAAGGCTTTAAAAAAAGCACAGTGCAGCTGTATGTATTCACTGTCGAAAAAGAGCTTATTCAGGTATACCAGTGGTTGCAAGTTAAGATTCTAGTTTTACTGATGACCTTCTATAGTCCAACCAAAATACAAGCGTTTCCCTAGAGCAGAGAAAAGCTAGTATTTTGCCTGCACTTTCCTTTTCTGACCATACAAACCTGAGACCACCTTTCACATGTGTAGTACCCTCTTCTCATACTGTTGACTGTCGAAAGGAAGAAAAACAGCTGGCAGCTACCCTCCCCAACCCTTCTATTCCTCTGGGCTGCCTTCCCAGCCATGAATCATTTATAGAATGCTGGTGCATTTAAAGTGTTGCCTTAAGTCAGAAAATTTCTCACTTTGCTGTTAATATCTCTTGATAATTACATTAGGCTTGCTTTAATTTTGTGCCATCCTTAACCAAAAAGTTATTTTCTTTTATCTGAATTTGGTCGGATTTAAATTCTAATGTTGTTTTAGATACCAATGTTTATGTACACATTGTCCGTGTGAGAAATCTGACAAGGGTAAGCTTGTTATTCTTCATAGAAACCTGCTTTTACTTTTTAGGCCCCGATTTATTTATCTATGCAGGAGCTCAGCCACACAACTCAGATTAAGAACGAGGCCTAGTTATCTATCCAGGTTCCTAGAGTGGCTGGAAGAAGTCTTCACCCACAGAGGACTTTCATAAAAACAGTGCCATCATACATGTGAAGGGTCCGGACAAACATACATCGGAACAAGGGAAAGTTTGAAAATGTCCTTGCTTCCAGATGATGACAGTCTTTGCTCCCTGCTGTCAGAGGAAAAGGAAATCCAGAAGATTGTGAGGTATCCTTCAGATCCCACTCTGCAAGTGGGAAAATACTGGAGACACTGACGAGAATTGCTTGCTCCACTAACAGGAGGGGGCGTATTAACAGTAAAGCAAATCAGCATGTATTGGGAAAATAATTGAAGAGAATTGTGACAAAGAGAAGCTGAAGTGAAAGTTCAACAGCCAAAACGGTGAATGTGTTGAGTTCCTCTCTAGGTTTGAACAGCTAGAGAATGTGTCATGACACATTGCTTGTTTTTAGAAAACCTGCTAGGTTAGAGGGGGTGATTCCCAACACCCCACTCTCCACCACCACGTGTTTTGCTGCTCAATTCACTCTTAGTATTCGAACAAGGAGTAGAATGGGATACATTCTTGTGGACAAATATTACAGGATAGAAACGCCTAGATGATCTGAGGATGTGATGGAAAGTATGAAATTTACCATTTAACTAGAGTCTCAGACGACGGGTAAAGGAACCTAGAGGCAGTGAAGATTAAGGGTTTGTTATCAGTCACAGGACATAGGATGCACATCTTCCCAGATCTGTCAAAAGAGGCAATGCAAAGGAGAAGAAAACTGAACGTGATAAAGGTGTTCTTGGAATTAAGAGGGAATGTGACCTTGTTTGAGTCAGCAAAGCTGCGAAGGACGTAAGAGTCAGAGTATCTGTTCTGGGACCCAGTAGATGGCGAGGTGTTCCTCAAAGAGGTATAGAATGCTGCTCTGTGTTATTTCATCATTTTAAATAATGGATTTGTTTCCTGCACGTGAGACTTGTAATCTGGGTCCCCGGGGAGCAGCACTATACAGTGTTTTTGACTTACTAATGAGTTGAGCATTTGACTCTGCTGGAGATTGAATCCAATCAAACTGGAGCGTCTTTGAAAATATGTGACTGCCATCCCTATGCCCAAGCCGTGATATGACTAATGGCTGGTGGCAGCACTCTGTGTGCTCATGTGGTGTAGGTCTTTTTAATTGCCCTTAAGTTAAAGCTGCTTCCTGGCCATATCCAATAAACATGTGTAGTAGGTCATGAATTGAACACCTTCCTCCAAAGAGAGAGACGAATCTATTATATGTGGGTGGTTGATGTATCCGAGGTTGGGAGCCCCTGTTATATCAGTATAACATTCCCTCCAAAACTTTAAATGCCACACCAGTTCGGGCTGCATGGACAGGATTGTTTGAGTAAAGAGCAGATTGTATGGCCTTCCTTTACAGGGGTTTATGGGAGATGATGATTTTGAATGGGTCTTGTAATGGAAGGCCGTGGCAGCCTCTCAAATGTTTGACAACAAACTGTTTCATCTGCAGTTATCTGAAGGGAGAGGATGTAGTGCAATGGTCGGAGCCACCTTGGGAGCTGGAGATCAGGGTTAGACTTTCGGCATTGGAGCAATGTACTGTGATTCTGGGCAAATCACTTTATCTCCCCATGCCCATGGACAGCACCTTGAGACCCTCACGAGCGATAAGCCGGGCCATATAAATCTACATTTCATTTCAAGCTGAAGTTCAGTAGGCTGTCCAGTGTGGCATGTTTATTTAAGCATGGTACTCAAATTTGCTGATGACACATTAATGTTGTAAAGAAAAACTAAACAAGAAAGCCTCAACTGCTGTATATGTTAACTGGTACCAGAGGTCTACTCTCAGGGAAGTACCAACGTTTCTTCTGTATTTATACTTTGCGAGGGACGAATGGTCTGTGGAGTCCCATTAACTCTTATGAAGGATTCCGATGAACACTCCTCCAACTGGAATCCTGCTGCTTTGCCTGATTGACAGATATCAGTCCATGTCCCCAGTATATAGCCTTTTCGTTGTACACTATTTTTGGAAGTTCTGTTAATAAAATCAGCTGCGTCATTTGAAAACCGGAGGAAACGTCTGACTGTCTAAGAGCAACAGGTCCACAAATTTAAGGACTTGCATGGAAGAGACCTTTACTTCTGCACACTTAAATAATGGTAACACTCGTTTGTGACCAGCTGTGTAGCAGAGCGAGAGAGAGAACAGATTTATACAATCCTGTTCACAATCCAAGCAGCTCAAGGATTTTTTTTTTTAAAGAAAAATCTTTTAATGTTTACTTGCATCCAAAAAAGACTTGGTTTCAATTAAAGTTATACAATGTAGTGTTTATAAACAAATCTCTTATATGCAACAATGTTATTTTCTCGATGATTGTTTCTATCCCGACTTACAGTGTACTATTTTAAAGTTCATGACAATAGTTTTTCTTCATTTTTAGAGTGAATTAATTGAGGCAGAGCTATCAAATCCCCCGTATTTATTTAGGCTTTAAGTAGCCTTTTTTTAAATATTAATTAACATTGTAATGCTATGGTACATAAGCTCCCTTTTTCACTTGGTCAACCCTGCCACACACATTTTGCCACTGGTACTGAGATTTTTTTGACTGAGGTGCACAGTGTTCCTGCCAAACAGCTCGCCAGTGCTCCTTTCCTAAAAACAGAAACAAAAAAACAATTGACTACTACCCTACACACCCCTAAATGGCCCTTAATTCAGTATTTAGGTGGCTCCCTGACACCAAAAGACCGATTCTCTGGACCCAAGAAGAAGGACACCAAAGAGCAGCGAAAAGCAAGAACAGAGGAGCAGCTCCTGATTTGGCCCGGTCCAGCCAGCCTCCCTACAGTCCTTGACAATTGTGCCAAAACTGTTTTGTCCTGCAGCTGCTCTGCCCCCAGAAGTCTGGCTGGACTGCATGCATTTCTAAAAATTACCAGGATCTCCCGTGGAGTAGCAGAGCTACTTTCCTGCTCTTTGCAGGCACCAATAAGAAATTATGAGGGCTGTGGACCGTCTAAAACCCGACACCGGACTGCACCCGTGCCCCCTAACCAGAGTTGAAGTGGGCCAACTGTGCCAGCGTGGTCCCCCCATCACTCCAGGACACGAGTCCACCTTGAGTGTCTCCACTATGGATTCTCTGACGACACCTGTAGTCTTTGTGCAGGCCTCACTACCAGCTCCGTTGATGGACTCCGCGATTGTCCAGCACACCTCTGCACCTGGCCACTCCGGACTGAAGATAAGAGGACCAAAGGTGTCCCTACATCCCAAGCCTCGTGAGTCTTCAACCCACCAGTTGGTTCAGTCGGACTGGTCCCACCGGCCAATCTTGAAGCCTCTTCTTGCAGACCCCCCTGAGCCCCGACCGCCTCTGGTGACGGTAACCTGATGGTCTAGGATGCCTCTGCACCTGGCCGCCCCGACTGAGGAGAAGAGGATCACTGGTGTCCCCAATCCTCGCAAGACTTGAGCCCCCCTGTTGGCTCACTTAGACTGGACCCCCAGTCCTCTCCTGCAGCTTCTTTTCTCCAGGACCATTTCCCATTGAAATCAATGGGGCACCCAGTGTTGTAAAGCACCTCTGTACCCGGATGCCCCAGAGCCCCCTGAGGTGACCTGTTGGTGCTGCCTTGAACAGTGCCCCGTACTTACCTTAACTCCTGAAAAACAGTTCTGTAAGTCGATGTTAAATGTCTGTATGCAATACTTGTGTTTTTCTCCATAGGTTTACATTACTGCTTTACTTCCAAACTTGCAGCAGTATTTATCTTGGTCAGAATAATCTGGTGTTGAAACTTAATATAAAAAACAATTGGTCTTGCATTCCTTCTTGCGTATGTGTCTCATTTATTGCCTCTGTGAGTACAGCAAATGCTTAGTGCTACCTCCTGATGAGCTTAAACTAACTGCTCGCCCACACTTCCACAAAAGAGAGCTTTTGGGATTGTCATTTGTAACCCTGTAAACCAGTGGTCTTCAAACTTTTTAAGGCCCCCCCCCCCCCGTTGGAAAAAAAAAAAGCCTTTGGGCCCCCCCTCAGAATGGTTCACAATTATTTTAGAAAGATGGCAATGTTTAAATAGGTCTAAACGTATTTAAACATTGCAGTTAAGTACTGTTACCTTTTTAAAACTGCAATAACATGTTTCTGCTTAAAACAAAGGCATGTTAACTGTATAATATTTCTTTTGGACAGACTTTTGGCACCCCCCCAGGATCGCTTGAGGCCCCCAAAGGGGGGCCCGCCCCCCAGTTTGAAGACCTCTGCTGCAAACCAATAAGGGTTGCCTAGACTATCTGCATAGTGCCCCTATACATTGGTTGTAGGAAGCCGGCAAGCCAGGCTCTTTAGAGGTAGCTGTGGATGAGCAGCCAAGGCTTATCTAGGAGACGTGCAAAGCTCATGCAATACCACTGTAGTCACACAGCACTAACACACATGAAAGAAAACACTCAGTGTTACAAAAATAAGGGTACTTTATTGTAGTAACACAATAACAAAAAATACTGGAGGGACCCTCAAATAGGGGGTAACATACTAAATATATACACCAGTTATCAGCAATTGGCATATAAAGTAATAGAAAACAGTGCAAATGCAATTAGACAATAGTGACCCTAGGGGGAGCCCAAACCATATACGAAAAAAATGGAATGCGAACACAGGAACCCCATCAAGGTAAGTGGAATGTGTAGATGGGAGCTGGGAGTAATAGGGAACCCCAAAGGTAAGTACCACAGCGGTCACTAGCGACCAGGAAGAAAGGAGTAAGTTAGTGGATTTCCCCAAACCACCCAAAAGGAAGGAAAATAAACAACCAGACAAAACTGCAAGAAACCAGCGGTGGATTCCTGAAGAAGAAGACCTGGGGAAGAAGGGGACCAAGTACAGATTCACAGGAGAGTCCAGTGGGGGGCAGGAGCCCCTACCCACCAGTCTAGGATTGCAGGAGTTGGTCCTCCGTGATGTGAAGGCCAGCACTGCAGCCCTGGAGTCGGTGAAGAGTTCCTAAGGGATGCAGATAATGTCCTACCCTGGAAGAAAAATTGCAGTTGGGTTCTGGTGCAAGGATTTCACCAACAAGCCTTGGCAAAGGCAGATGTTGCGGTTGTCAGAAAATGGAGCTGCCGGGGTGCAGCAAGGCCCAGGATGACTCAACCCAGGAGAGATGAGTCACAGGGGATCCTCAGCGACAGAGAGAGTCCACAGGAGCAGAAGCAGCACCCACAGGAGTCCCATAGGATGGGGACACAGGAGTTGCAGTAGAGCCCACACAGCACGACTGGAGAAGGGTCCCACGTCGCAGGAGAAGCACGCAGAGGACTGTGCGTCGCAGGAAGGAGTGTTGGGCGTTAGGACTACATGCAGTCTGAAGATCCCTTGGAGATGCAAACAAACCTTGGCATCTGCAAGAGATGCGGTGCACGGGGATACTGTCCTGCGTGGGAAGGCAAGGGCTTACCTCCGTCAAAGTTGGACAGCTGGCAGAGAGGCCCAACAGGACTACTCTGGACCACCACCCATGATGCACGATCCACGCAGCTCAGGATGAGAGGAGATCCATGCAGCCGTTCGTCATTGCAGTAGGTGCCTGCGGCTGCAGAGGAGTGATTCCTTCTTCCTCCTCATGCAGACTGAAGACTTGCGGCCATCAGAGGATGCGCAACTTGGGAAATCTTGCAGAAGCTGGAAGGAGCCATGGAAACAATGTTGCAAGCAGAGCTTTCCTCATGTATGCAGATTGTTGGTTCCTGGAGGGTCCAGTGGCAGTTCCTATGGCTAGAAGTCAAAGTAAGGTTGCAGAGGAGTCTTGCTGGAATATTGCAAGCCAAATCTGAGGACACTCCCAAGAGAGACCCTAAATAGCCCTGAAAGGGAGATTGGTCACCTAGCTAGGTGACCACCTATCAGAAGGGGGCTCTGATGTCACCTGCCAGTCCTGGCCACTCAGATGCTCCCAGAGGTCCCTGCCAACCTTGGATTCAAGATGGCAGAACCCAGGGACCCTCTGGAGAAGCTCTGCCCACCCCCCACACAGGGTGGTGAAGGGCAGGAGATTGGTCACTCCCCTTTCCATTGTCCTCTTCCATTTCAGAGCAGGGACTGGAGGTCCCTGAAACAGTGTAGACTGGTTTCTGTACAGAGGACAATAAATGTGCCCTTCGAAGCATACCAGTGGTTTGGGGAGGCTACCCCTCACAAGCCATTTAACACCTATTTCCAAGGGGAGAGGGTGTTACCTTCCTCTCCCAAAGGAAATCCTTTGTTCTGCTTTCCTGGGCTTGAGCTATTCAAGCAGCAGGAGGGCAGAAACCTGTCTGAGGAGTGTCAGCAGCTTAGGCTGCCTGGAAAACCCCAGAAGGCTGGTAGGAGCAATGCTGAGGGTCCTCTAAGGAGCCCAGAGAGTGCATGGAATCATACTTCCAATACTGGCAACCGTATTGGGGTATGATTCTGACATGTTTGATACCAAACATGCCTAGGTTCTGAGTTACCATTATGTAGCTGGACATAGGTAGTGCATAGGTAGTGACCTATGTCCAGTACATGCATAAAATGGCGTCCCTACACTCACGAAGTCCATGAAAATGGCACTGGAGTTCGTGGGGGCACCTCTGCTATTGCAGGGGTGCCCTCACACACAGGTACTAGCACCCTGTCCTCTGGGTTAGGAGGGCCTGCCATAGGGGTGACTTATAGTGGCCTGGTGCAGTGACCTACGGTGAAAAAGGGTGCATGCACCCTTTCATGCAGGCTGCATTAGCAGGCCTGCAGAACACTTTGCATGGGCTCCCCATGGGTGGCATAATACAAGCTGCAGCCCACGGGGATCCCCTGGTACTACAATACTCTGGGTACCTAGGTACCACATGCTAGGGACTTACATGGGGGCACCAGTATGCCAACTGTGGGGTGAAAATGGTACAAGTTACCAAGTTAGAAAGGAGAGAGCATAATCACTGGGGTCCTGGTTAGCAGGATCCCAGTGAACACAGTCATACCCACTGACAAACGTGCAAAAAGTGGGGGTAACCATGCTAAAAAGAGACTACTTTCCTACATTGGTGCACTACAGAGACAACCAGCTTCTTACAGCTACCATCATGTATTTCGAGAACATTTTCTGTACTCTTCATTGGGATATAAAACTTAGGAAAGACTCATTAAACTATATATATATATATATTTATTTTTTCTGTCTCACCACCACCTTCCTTGTGGCCCATTAAATACTAAGCCGAGCACTACCTACTTCCCTCTATAAAAACTGTGGTCCAATGAAATAACCTGTGTAGGGAGCCATTTTGTATTTTATTCTAAATGGTTATGTCTTGCTACAGATCACTGTAATCTGTTATACACCTTGTGCACAGGTGACATATTTTGACTCATAAAACATTTTGCATCTAAGTATATTTTTAAAGCTCGGGTACAGTGAGAGGAAATTGTATACAAATCAATCAGGGTTATTGTTTAGTATAACTGGAGATTTAAGTTCAATGTAGAGGAATTGTGGTTATTATGAACACTTAATACAGATTTGGTATAACCACAATATTGTACCAGATCAACGGTAAGAGACGTTTGTATATCCATTTAACCACAACACTTCGAAAAGTGCTCTTTTATATTTTAAAACTTGAGCATATAAAACATTGGAACTTATACAAGTGCATTGCGGGCTCATTTAGCCATTTGAGAACCATACCTGGTATTTTTCTTCCCCCATTATATTGCCAAGCACATACAAACAAAAGTAGATTGTGGATCTAGTGGGCATTCATTATTTTAAACCAATCGACTTGTTAGGATCCAGTCTTTATACCCAGCTCTTAGTTATGTTCCTAAGATTATTTCTGTTTCATTTAGTGTAAGATAGTTGTGTGTTGCTCTAAAGCAATAGTTATATCTGATGTTTAGGGTGAAGCTGGCCTTTTCCCAGGGACCGAAATGCCAGTGTGTGTGTTGTGCACTCAAAAGTTTTGGAGTCAGTGGACGAGAAACAGTCCAAGTGGTAGCCATACAGAGCAACATCAGTGGCAGAACGCATCCTCCTCCTTTTTTTTTTTTTTTTTTTTTTATTTTTTTTTTAAATAATGATGTATTAATTTTAGCAGACTGCCAGAAAACAAGTCATAGCCTTGGATTATTTTATAGTCCTTCATTGTTACGCAACAATACAAATAGCAATTATTTATATTTCTGTAATTAGACATTGTCACAGATTTATAAGGTGAAACAATAATCTGTTCTCAGTTATAGCTGCCAAGTAGCTCAATAAACAGAGGTATTTGTTAACTGTATGTTATGATATACCCAAGCCTGTCTGTCACACTGTAACACAAATTTCAGTTCTTGTTAGGGACTTTGTTCTATAGAATTTGTGTTGTTTGTACTGTGTGGGTGTCACCACTAATCTACCTTATATTTTGTGCCTAATGATTGCTCTTCACTTCAGTGCATTTAGGTTTGTAGCTACCTCCTGAAAGGCCTTCAACTTTATGCCCCCTATCTCCACATCATCCTGAATTCTCAGCTCCTTGTTCCCTCTGGAAGTCATTTTTTTGTTGTCCACCCCTGCGTAAAATTCTATATTACAGATCCACAGTGTGATGACTCCGGGTGGTACGTTAGCTTTCCAAGCCCTAGAAATTCGTCTTCTGCCATGATTACAGCTAGGTCAATAACCAAATTATGGAATGCGTCTTTTTAGGGCCTCAGCATCAGCCCTGGCAGGCATAACCCAGCTGTTTTAACAGTGGGTCCACCCACGCTAGTTTTCAGTAAGGATACAATCTTATCCCAGTATTCTTCCATGGTGTCACATTGCCAAGTTATGGGTATTAAAATCTGCCCTAGAGACTTGGCATCTGGGGCACTGCGGGTGTATCTAAATATATATTTTTATGTAGCCTCTTAGAAGTAAGGTATGCTTTGTGCAGAATGTTAAACTGTAAGAGTTTAAATCTAACACTACAGGATATTAGTTGTAAAAGTTGCAGAGGGATCCACTTTTCTTTCTTGAGTTAGGGCTTTATGAATCAATTTTACAGGCTTTTCTTCCCATCTCCAGTGTCAATAGTGTCTGGCTTGTGGTTGCCTGTGGCATAATACTCTTTTCCCAAATAGAATGTAAGACCCACTAGTGTGTCCCATAATTCAAAATTCGGTGTGCTGGAATCTTATGACTTTGGGCCAATTCCCGGTAATTTCAGATCCTTGTCTGTATATCGCCCAGTGTTTCAATACCTGCTTGCATCCACATCCCTATTAATCCCTTCACTATTTTAGGTAAGTGTTGAATGCTTGTGTTCACTCCCCGATTGACCTTGCTGGTGTTTTAGGTAAGTGTTAAATTTGCATAATCGATGTGTATGAAGTTGCACCCTGTTAGACCTGACAGTCTTAATGTGGTCACCCCCAACTGCCTCCTCCCACTTTTTGACACTGTTTTTGCTGGTTTTAAGACCCTGTGCACTTTACCATGCTAACCAGTGCTAAAGTGCATATGCTCTTTCCCTTAAAACATGGTGACATTGGTTCATACCCAGTTGCCGTATTTAATCTATTTGTAAGTCCCTAGTAAAGTGCACTGCATGTGCCCAGGTCCTGTAAATTAAATGCTACTAGTGGTCCTGCAGCACTGATTGTGCCACCCACATAAGTAGCCCCTTAACCATGTCTCAGGCCTGCCATTGCAAGGCCTGTGTGTGCAGTTTCACTGCCACTTCGACTTGGCATTTAAAAGTACTTGCAAGCCTGAAACTCCCCTTTTTCTACACATAAGTCGCCCCTAAGGTAGGCCCTGGGTAACCCTCAGGGCAGGGTGCTATGTAGGTAAAAGACAGGACATATACAAGTGTGTTTTGTATGTCCTGGTAGTGGAAAATGACTAAATGTATTTTCCACTGCTGTGGGGCCTGCTCCTTTCATAGGCTAACATTAGAACTACCCTCATATACTGTTTGAGTGGTAGATTCTGATTAGAAAGGGGTAAACAGGTCATATTTAGTATGGCCAGAATGGTAATACAAAATCCTACTTATTGGTGAAGTTGGATTTTATATTACTATTTTTGAAATGCTACTTTTAGAAAGTGAGCATTTCTCTGCACTTAAATCCTTCTGTGCCTTACAGCCTGTCTCCAATCCACTTCTGGGCTGGGCTGGTTGACAGCTCCCCTGTGCAGTTCACCCAGACAACCACAAACACAGGATGCTCATTCACACCTGCACACATCTGCATACTGAATGGGTCTTCCTGGGCTGGAAGGGTGGAGGTCCTGACACTTACATTTCAAAGGACAGTGGCCTGCCCCCACAAAATAGGCTGCCAAACCCCCTACTGGGACGCTGGCAGACAGGATTGTACTGAAAGGGGACCTTGTGCAGTTTAAAACCACTCTTTGTAGGCACTTTTGGGTATATAAACTGGGTCCCTGACCCTACAACTCACACTTCTTGCGACAGACTCCATACGCCAGAACCTGCAACCTGCCAAGAGAAACTGCTTGGCTGCCAAAGGACGCACCTGGATTGCTGTGCTGTAAAGGACTGCTGTCTTGCTGTTGCCCTGCTGCCTTGCTGGCCTCTGGTTCTGCTGAGAAGTGCTCTCCAAGGGCTTGGATTGAGCTTGGCTCCTGTTCCTGAAGTCTCCGGGCCAAAAACACTTCATCTCTGCAAAGAAACTCCTTGTGCAGCGAAAATCGACGCACAGCCTGCCCAGCAGTGAGAAAATCACTGCATCGCCAAACTGGAATGACGCAGCACGGCTCCCCGAGTGGAGATCGACGCGGCAGTGTTGCGACCGTAACTTCGACGCACAGCCCACTGGATCGTCGGCGAGCCGGAACGACGCAGCCCAACTTCCTGCGTGAGGAATCGATGCAGCGCCTGCCATGCGACAGAAACTTTGCAGCTTTGCCCCCCTGGATCGACGCAGCACCTTTGACTTCGTCCAGCGCGCCCAGGATTTCTACGCATCGTCCCTGGGCATCAAAAGACCCTGCATCGCAAAAAGGATTCAAGCCTGCGTGCCGGAATTCTACGCAAAACCCTTGCTGCTTGGCAAAGAATCAACGCATCGTCTGTGTGCACCCGGAAATCAGACGCACACCTACCTTTTTCCACGCATCTCCTCCTCTGCGGTCTTCATGTGTGTAATTTTGACGCAAACCAGGTACTTTGTGCTTGCAAGAGACAATTGTTGCTTTTAAGAACTAAATACTCTTCTTATTACAAAAGTAATATTTCCACTTGTGATTATCAAATCTTGATCGTTTTGACATTAATCAGATAAATATATTTTTCTAAACCTGTATCATGTCTATTTGTAGTGTTCTCACTGTGTTATTGCATGATTTATTGCACAAATACTTTACACATGGCCATCTTAGTTAAGCCTGACTGCTCAGTGCCAAGCCACAAGAGGGTGGGCACAGGATAATTTGGATTCTGTGCAATTTACCCTGACTAGGATTGTGGTCCCTGTTTGGACAAGGGTGTATACCTCTGCCAACTAGAGACCCCATTTCTAACACACTCCCTTCTCCGCTTTCTAAATCTATCTCATCAGTACTTCATTGCTGTTAAGGCTATCCAAGGAGAATGAATGTTGCTTCTTGGGCCACTGGCCCATTTGTAACAAATGAGAATTTGATGAGTGAGGGATCAGACATCCATCTACCCACCTCTTGCAGTTGCAGGGCCAGATAATATAATTCTGGCTCAAGAACACCCAATCCATCTACCACAGGGGATTGGTGCAAAACGTGTAGCCTACTGTTTCATGATATCCCAGATTAACTGACCCAGCAATGCATCCATTTCCCTAAATATTCTAATGAATATTGTAATTCCGTAAATTAGCTAACCGTCACAGCAAACAATTAGAAAGGAAATGAAGAAAGCATTGTGATGTTTCAGCCAAACGTATCTACAAAGATACCATACATTATTGGAAACATATCCAGAAAGCACAATCTCATACAACTACTTCTTAACACTCAGAAGCAATAAATGCCCCAAGGTAGATCATCCCTTTCTTAACGCTGCTGCCTGTTAACAGAAAGTTATCCCATCTCAAGTATTATCCAATACTTTACCAGATTATCTCTATTACAATATTCAGAACATCTTTGATCATTTTAAGAACACAGACTTTTCAAAAGCTTTGGCTACAATTAATCATGAAGGTAACAGAACTGAAGGCCATTTAAAAAAAATATTTTTATAAGATTAAGAACATTTAAAAAAATCTCCCTAGAAGATTCTGCACCGATAATAGCAAATTGGAACGCAGGCTCACCGTTGGACCCCCCTGTCCTCCTCATATTTGAAATTAGCATCACCTGTTCTGATCCCATGGTGACCTATCTTTTTAATTTGTACTTTTTGGAGACCGGGTCTGACCCACTGTGCTGGAAACAAGCCTAAGTGCTGCCCCTTTTGAAGCAGACTTGCATAGATCCAGCGACTCCAAGCAGTTATAGACTAATTTCCTTTCTTCCTTCACTTTACAAAATGCTAGAAGAAATAAACAGCTGTCACCATTCCTTTAAGAAAATCTACTACTTTACAAAACGCAATAAGGGTTTCGCCTAGATTTCAGTACTGAAACCACTCTACTTGTAGTAGCAGAATTCATTAAGGTGAATTTAGATTAATTTTATTTTATTTAGATTTGAATTCATGTCTTTACATGTATTTAGAATAAGGTTTCCAAAAAACGGGTTCATCCATGAAATTTTCAGGGTGATCCACCAAGCAGGGGACAAAAAAGGGCAGTTCCCAGAATGCGTTTTCCCCATGCAGTGTCTCATAGGAATTTTGAAAAGCGCTACAGCCAAAAGAGCTAAAGGGAATTACAGCACATTTGACACAAAGCTTGATCTTTACTCAAAAACTGTCCTTTATGTGATTTGGTGTAAATAATAGGTTTTTAGAAATGAATGTTCCAATTTATAGATACCTACCGGGAGACAGGTGGATCAAAAGATAATCTGTTTGGCTGCCGTCCGTATCAACAAATATGTTTGGCAGCCATTTTAGGACTTGGACTCTGTCCCTATGCCATAGGATAAAAAATGAGAAAAATATAGGGGGCAGGGTTGGGCTCCCCTGGCCCAATAGGCCCTCACCATACACTGCTTATGAGCTCACATATTACATCATTCATAACATTTTCTCATTGATAACATTACTTATGGCATCTGAAATTAAATCATTGATGACAATGCTGTGCCTGGCGAGGGCGCAAGTTATACTCCATAACCGATTAATATTTCAGTGGTTTTAGAGTTTAAATATTTTACAACAAAGGGATTTTTTGAGCATGACTAGAGCCCGAATCGCTGAACGGAATTACACCAAATTTGGCAGAGAGCTAGCTCTTGGTCCAGAAAGCATGCTTTTTTGTGATTTGGTGTAAATCCCTTCAGTAGTTTTGGAGATGTTAGAGTTAAAAAAAATATATACATATCTAGGGACTGAGATCCCCCACGGATCCAACTGTTCCGTGCTGATATCTGATTGGCTGCCAGCACTTCAACAAGAAAGTGTTGGCAGCGATCTTGACTCAGCTCCAGCTGATTCCCACAAAAACAATGAAATAAAGAAATGGGGCCAGGGTAGGGTCATCCTGGGTCCTAGCCTTGTCCTAGGGGAACCTCAGGGACCCCAGCAACGCTAAAATGCATTTTTTTTAAATGTCGAGAAAACCGGCAGATTTTCCTGATGTTGGGAAAAAAAAGGCGGTCTTCCACCATTTTCTTTTCTTTTGCGCCCGGGATAGGCCAGGGGGATTTGGGGCTTTAAAAAGGAGATGGGCACACAGGGCCCACCTCCTATGGACTTGTATTAGACCCAGTGACCACCAACTTCCCTGGGTGATCAGAGATAAAAATGCAGGCCCCGGGTTGTGGGAGCAGTGCTGGCTCCTGCAGGATTTGGGAGTCGGCTAGGGCCGTGGGGGACTTCAGGCTCCCCCTGTGGTCCTGTCTTTCTTTCTTTCTCTTCCTCTTCTTCTTTCTCCTTCTCTTTCTCTTTCACTCTCTTTTCTCTCCCCCCCCCCCCCCCCCCCCTCCCGTCAGGGAATGGAAGAGAGAGAAAAGTGTTATTGAAATAGTTTCTCCATACAATGACTTCAAAGTGTCACACCAGCAATATGTTTGGTCCAAATGTTATATTTATGTTTTGCTGCACAGCATAACCGTCACATGTGTCCTGCTGGTAAAGCGCTAGGACTGTCACTCTGTAGCTTGAAGGTTAAAATCCTGGTTTATCATGGTAATGTGTCTGTTTATTATGTAAGTTTTTGAATATTAAGCATTTCTAGTGATGGAACTTTTACACCTTTTACCCATAAACATCTTTGATTCGAATGTCATGGTTAAGCCTCAACACTATATGGTAAAGTGTCACCTGTGGACTTGTGGTTTAGATGTCTGACCTTCACACTGATGGTTGAGGGTTCAGGTCTAGGTGTGTCATTTGTAATTTCCATGTTTTAATTTATTTTCAACTTCAAATATTTATGGTACATACCGAAAGGTGATCTAACTTTTTTTACTTGATAATTAACATTTTCTTTTCAATTTGTCCTATAATGTATCATTCTAACTATATAATTTATTAAAGTTTAGAAAAACTCTGTGGGTGGTTACAGGGAGTTGGCTGCAAGGCCAATCCCTGCTGCACCTGACCGAAGGCCGTTGTTTGGCTTGGGGTTGGGTGGTTACAAGGGCCCCGCAGCGAACCCCCGCTGCACACGGCCAATGGCCCTGAGGGGTTCGGTGGTTATAGGGGTTGTCCTCAGGGCCTGGCCACAGGCGAGTTGCAGTTACTTTAGGACGCAAGTTATAGTTACTTGAAATCAATCAATAACTGCTGAATTTCTCTCTGGTTTTGTGCAAGTAAATTCAGAACATAACTATAATGTCCTTGTTACCTTTGGTTTCTCAAGTGAATTGCTAAGGTTTTTTTACAATTCTTTTTCCTAACTATAGCGTCCATGTAACCTTTGTTTTTTCTCAGTGAAAAAAATAATATATAAATAACCTACTGGTGGTTGCCAATAGGTAGGTCTAGTTAGGACCTAATTTCAATAGTAAAAGCATTTTTTTACTTGCCTATATCATTGGCGCCGGCTTGGCACATCTTCATGAAATTTTTCCAAAACATTTTATGCTCATGTCAGCTGCTGTCTGGAAAGTTTGGGAGTTATCCGTCAAGCATGGGCTGAGAAAAAAGGGACCTGGGTGGTCAAAAAATGTGCATTCCCCATGTTAATTCCCATAGGGACTTTGAACAGGAATAGTGCCCGAACTACTGTATGGGATTACACCAAATTTGGCAGAAAGGTACCTCTTGTTCCAGAAAGCGCCCTTTTTAGGTCAAGCCTAGGCAAGGTGCAAGCGCTGTCTCTGGACATGTTGTAATCTACATCTGTAGGCTTGCAACAGCTCATCCCATCCATATCACTTTCATTCGTTCTTTGGCCTGCCTTTTAAAATTCCCTTGATTTTATAGATAAATGCTTTACATTTATCCTGCCTGGAGGCTGCTTTATCACCTTGAAGACTGACCCTGATTATTGCACGATCGGCCATATAGCTTAGTGTGGTGTACTACGTTTTCTTCTACTTTGCTCCTTTGCGCTGCATGGCCGTATGTTTCTTCCTCTTCCTTGTTTTGGGCATGCCACTGTTTCTTTGTGGTGTCTGCACACAAAGGCTGCAAGCTAGATGGGGTTTCTTTTTAATTTATATAATTTTTTTAAAAAAGGTTCACATAGCGCAAACTCGATCGGAGGAATGCTTTACATGAGGACGTGACGTTTCATATAGCGTAAACTTAGGAGTGCTTTACATGAGTGCCACTTAATATGTTTAGCAGTTGAAAAATATACAAACTGGAGCATTCAACACAGAACTCCTCAAAGCGTCTCTCCCAGCACAGCAGGAGGGCCGATACTACAATATTTATTTAAAAAAAAACATTTTTGCCCATAGCTCAGCCTGTGGTGGTCCTACGACAATGTTGAACAAGTTTGTTCAAATGAGGTGTTCTTTCTGTCTAGGTCATCTCTGGCCCCACACTAGATAAGGGGGTGACCCCAAAATAGTAACCTCTCCCACCATTCAATGTCTTTTTAAGCTCTCTCATGGCTGGAACTTTTGTTTTACAGCAGGGAGTAGTTTGTGTTTTAAGCGCTTTGTTTATAATAGTATTGCAGTAGGGCTCCTAGCCCTGAATATGTGTAAGGCACTACACCCTCAAGGGCCTACATATATGGTTACACTACATTACTGCCATTCAGTTTTCATGTTGCTATGTCCCCAAGGGGCTGACTTTATGGTTACATGACCATGTTTCTTACAAATACTATTTTTATTATGGCGTCCTCTAGTGGCTCTTGTCGGCATTACAGTCAAGATAATACAATGTTCACTGCACTCGGAAACTTGCCCCATAATGTGTTGTGGGGCATTTCTTTTTTTAATTTTATTTTTGCCCGTAACTGACCGCACGATGTGCTCTTTCTGTCTAGGTCATCTCTGGGTCCCCACACTAGGTTTGGGGGTGGGGAGGATGCCCCAAAATAATAATATAAAAAAATATAATAAATAATGGCAATATTTTCATTTTATGCTGCAGAGAGAGGAAGAAGGTAAATTGAAGTGCATTAGTTATATGCAGGGCCATGGAATTATGTGGCAGAGAGGACCAAATTATGCGGCAGGGTTGACCAATTAGTGTGGCAAGAAAAGTCCAGTATGCAATGCCAATAGCTCTAACTCAAGCAAACGCGAGACCTGTTGTATTGCAGATGCTTGTTATTTGGTGTAAATCCATTCAGTAGTTTTTGAAATATTAAAGAAAAAACAAATTTGTATATATAGGGATGCGAAGGCTCTACAAACCCTCTCAATCTCTTGCTGAGATCTGATTGGCTGCCAACACTTCAACAAGGAAGTTTTGGCAGGCATGTTGAAAAAAATGTAAGGAATAAGAAAAGGGGTGAGGGTAGGGACACCTTGACCTCCATAGCTCTGGACCCCAGAGCAAAATAGCATTTTTTTCAACAACAAAAAAAGTTTGGCGGGAGACTCCGCGGATTTGCGGATCTGCAGAATTCTCTCTTTTAAAAAAAAAAAAAAAAGAAAAGGGTGGGCTCCCGCAAGTTTAAATGCAGCCCCTTGGTGGGCCAGCCCCCGGGCACCTCCCCACTACCCCGGGGACTGCGACCTCCCAGGGCAGATTTTCCAATGAAATCCGGGGAGAGGAGGGCACCTCCCTGGGGCTAAATTTAAAATAGATTTTTGGGCCCTAAGGACCACCTTTTCCATTGGGTACTTTAAGATGGAGGAGTGCTGCTTGGCACCCTTGAGGAGCCATAGTTGACCCTTGGGGCCGCCCATCCCTCCTCTCCTCCCCCCTCACCCCCTCAGGGCTGGCTCCTGCTATGTCCCGGGGTCCCCGTCCCCAGGACATTGCTGTTTGCTCTGACTTGACGGGCGCTTTGACAGCTCCGGCAAAGTCAGAGCAAACACTCCGGTTCCAGCAAGTGAGGGCTGTCAAACAGCTCTCACTTGCTGGAAGCGGAGGTTTCCTCTGTCTCCTTGCCAGCGGCGATCCAGGCAGGGAAACAAAGGAAACTATTGTTCTCACAGAGAGGGAGCTGCATGTTCAGCACCTCCCTCTCTGTGGAAGCAGTGCCGGCTCCCACAGGAGGTGGGGAGCCGGTTGGGCCGTGGGGCCTTCAGGCCCCTCGTACGGTCACCAACATTGTGACTGAGTGCCCTGGGGGGCACCCAGGTTACATGGCAGGGCCCCACAGGGCCCAGATCAGCCAGGGTAGGGGGGCCATGAGGCCCCCTCCCCCCAAAATAAAATTAAATGTTTAAGCCTGGCCCCAGGGGATGGGCTCCCTGGGGGCTAAGATCAGCCCAGGGTGTGGGGGGGGGGGCACGTGGTCCCTCTCCCAAGAAAAAATTAAACGCTGGGCCCCAGGGGATGGGGTCCCTGAGGCTGCAATCGGCCAGGGGGACTGCTCCCCCGAACCCCCCCCCCCCCCCCCCCCCCCCCCCCAAAAAAAAAGTTTTTAGAAGCCCCGTACCTCGGAAATGGGTTCCCTGGGGCCAAGATTGGCCCGAGGAGGCAGCCACGCAGTCCCCCTCTCCTTAAAAAAAAAAAAACATATTACAGCTAGGGGTGGGGCCCCGGTCCCAGGGGCTGAAATCAGCTAGGGGAGGGTGGGCCGCATGCAGCCAACTCACACTGCCCATGGCCAAAGGCCGTGCGCAGCGTGGAGTTAGGTGGTTAGGGATGTTGATCACAGCATGCCCTGCAGCCAACCCCTGCTGCATCGTGGGTTTGAGTGGCTATTTGGGTGGTTATAAAGGTTGGTTGTAGGCCCTGCGGCCAACCCTTGCTGCGCACAGCCGAGGTTATAGGGGTTGGCTGCAGGGCCTACGCCGGTGGGGAAAGTTATAGTTACCTTAGGGTACGAGTTTGTTACTTGAGATCACTCTTAACTATAACAGGTGAATTTATATGGTTTTGCATGTTTAAAATGTGAGCCGAACTATAACGTCCCTGTAACCTTTGGGGTTTTTCAGTGAAAGGAAAAAAAAAATATATATATATATATATATATATATATATATATATATATATATATATATAGTTTACAATTTACAAATTCAGCAGTTAAAGTTACCTGAGCTAACTGTAACTTATACCCCCGCAATACACTGCTTAGGACCTCACATATTGCATCGCTCCGGACATATATATATATATTCACACCAGTTTGATAATTGAGTCAAAATTGCGGCACTCACTGGATTACAGCAGGTTACTTTTATTTCATGACAGGACCCCAAACAAACTAACACCAACGCGTTTCGACCCTCACGGTCTTGATCACGGTCATTAACCAATCCATTACAAGCACTATTTATACTAATCCTCTAAGCCATGCCCTTAAGTGGCATTCTGGGAAATGTAGTCTATACAATGTGTGTTACTTCTAAAGCCAAACACAAAGCCTATTACACCCTAACGTGTGTTTCATATACAAACAAAACTAAGAAATAAATAAAAAGAAAGACTTAGTGCACATAAACAATACTATTGAAGCAAGATGGACCGAACATAACAGCTATTCTATTCATCATTCCAGACTATTTTTTGTACCACTTTACACTTTGCTTGCAATCCCCCGTCAACAATGTCCATAGTTGTTAAAAAAAAAAATTCCAAATAATTTCTCTTTCCCCATTGCTCTGTAGGGATTCAATTCCCAATTACCATTTCACTTATTTCAATTAATACACCTCATTCAATTTTCCATTAACAATGGGAATTAATCCATGTTATACAACCAGGTTTTAAAGATGACAATAGAGTTCCTCATCGTAATTTATCCCAAATGGCGTCTTAGTCTTTAACCTAATAATGTATCTGGATTCCAACCGTCTTAATCTTTGAACCCTGTCGCCACCCCCGTTCATATTTTTGTATTGTTGCAACACCATAATACTTCATGGACAACCAGTCGAGTTGTGAGTGAGTTTTTAAATGTGTGGCATCTTCATTACAAACCGCCCTTATATGTTCCAAAATACGCTTTCTTACAGGGAGCATACAGTACTCCCTACATACCTCAGACCACATTGACATTACAACACATATACCACAAAAGATGTTTCACATGTGATTCTTGCTCTGATTTCAATTTCTCTGCCTCTATAATCTATTACAGCTTTTTTTATTGCATCCAATTCTACATGCTTTGCATTTTTTGCAGCAAAAGAAGCCCTTACTGCCCTCTGATAACCAATTTGGAGATTTTGGTATCTGTAGGTGACTTCTCACTAACATATCTTTGAAAGACGGTGCTTTCCGATATGTGATTGAGGGGCAGATGCCCACTCTTTGTCCAATGTTACTATCTTTTTGAATCAAGTGCCAATATTTCTTCAATATTTTCACAGTTTGTAGGTTTTCCTTACTATAGTCAAGAATTAATCTAATCTCATTCTTTTCCCACATAGACTCATCTGATGCATTTCTATTCTTCATCAGCACCTGTTCACGGGTCTTATTTCTTGCCTTAATCTCTCCCTGTTTAACCCATGTTGATATGTATCCCCTGTTCAGGAATCTTTGTCTGGTCTCATCAAATTTCTCATTCATGTCTTGTTCATTTGAACAATTTCTCTTAATGCGAATAAACTCCCCATAGGGAATACATTTGATCAATGATCTGGGATGAAAGCTAGTTCCATGCAGGATACTATTGGTTGCTGTGGGTTTCCTATATAGTGTGGTCTGTAATTCTCCATCTACAATATACACCGATACATCTAGGAATTCAATTGAACTCACTTATCTTGTATGTAAATTGTGATCCAACATCATTTTTACTCAAAATATCAAAGAATTCCTCAAATTCTTCCACAGTTCCCTGCCAAATCAGGAACAGGTCATCTATATATCGTAACCACATGACCACTTTATCCATATATTTGTTGTTCTCTTGACTCCAAGCTATGCATTTCTCCCACCATCCCATCGTGAGGTTGGCATAGGTAGGAGAAAAGGATACTCCCATCGCTGTCCCGCAGACTTGTTTATAAATCTGATGGTTAAACAGATTTTTTTTGTTATTGAGGCATAATTCTATCATTTCTAATAGCATCTCAGAGTGTTTTAGGAAATTAATGCTTTTTTGCCATAGAAAGAATTTCACTGCATTAATCCCTACTTGCATGCCTTAGAGGATCACTATAAATAGTGCTTGTAATGGATTGGTTAATTACCGTGATCAAGACCGTGAGGGTCGAAACGCATTGGTGTTAGTTTGTTTGGGGTCCTGTCATGAAATAAAAGTAACCTGCTGTAATCCTGTGAGTGCCGCAATTTTGACTTAATTGTCAAACTGGTGTGAATATTATTGATGGGAATAGGTCCTTCCCATATGCCGGCACCGACATGTGAAGAGCGCGCCTTTTTGGATCTGTTGGAGTTGTGTTATATATATATATATGTTCGATGGCATGTGTAGCTGCAGATACACATGCTGTGCACAGTCCGCCATCTGGTGTTGGGCTCGGAGTGTTACAAGTTGTTTTTCTTCGAAGAAGTCTTTTCGAGTCACGAGACCGAGGGACTCCTCCCATTTCGAGTCCATTGCGCATGGGCGTCGACTCCATCTTAGATTGTTTTTTTTCCGCCATCGGGTTCGGACGTGTTCCTTTTCGCTCCGTGTTTCGGGTCGGAAAGTTAGTTAGAATCTCGGAAAAAAACATCGGTATTGTTTGCGTTCGGTATCGGGTTAGTTAGAACAAATCGACACCGAATTCTGAAGAGCTCCGGTGGCCCTTCGGGGTTTTTTCGATCCCCTGTCGGGGCCTGGTCGGCCCGGCCACGTGTGACTTCAAGGCTCATGGAACGGACCCCATTCCGCTTCTGCCCAAAATGCCATCACAAGTATCCATATACGGATCACCATCTGGTCTGTAACTTGTGCTTGTCCCCCGAGCACAAGGAGGATACTTGTGAAGCCTGTCGAGCGTTTCGGTCGAGGAAGACGCTGAGAGACCGAAGAGCCAGGAGACTGCAAATGGCGTCCACGCCGACAGGTCAAGAACGCTTCAAGGAGGAAGAAGAAGCTTTCTCCATCCGCGAGTCGGATTCTGAAGAACTTGACGCCGAAGAAACACACCAAACCGTGAGTAAGACGTCGAAAATCAAGACTCACGAGAAGTCTACAAAAGCCCAGGGGACGCCACCGCCAACAGGCCATGGCTTAACCCGAAAACTAGGTGACCCATCCAAGGCACCAAAAAAGGGCATGCTAGTGTCGAAGTCATCCGACTCCCGTCGAGATACCGCCACACAGCAACCTCGGAGCCGAGACAGCGGCTCCGAAAAACTTCGGCACAGAGACAGCGGCACCTAAGAATTTCGGCACCGAGACACCACGCCGAAAACAATGAAGGTTTCTTCGGAGCCTAAAAAGACTTCCGAAAAGGTTTCGGTTCCGAAACAGCCAGCCTCTGAGCCGAAAACTAGTTCCTATACAGAGGAACAAGGATTAACCTCCCAATTACACAGATTTGGAGAGGAGCTTCAAGCTGTAGATCCTGACTACACGCAAAGAAGGCTTCATATTCATGAGGACACAGGGAAGATAACCACTCTTCCCCCAATCAGAATAAAAAGGAAACTTGCCTTTCAACAAAAGGACAAGCAACCACAAGCAAAGGTGGCAAGGAAAACAACCCCACCACCGTCTCCACCACCATCAACACATGCATCACCAGCAACAACTCCACCACTGATGCACTCACCAGCTCATACCACAATGAGTCAGGATGATCCCGATGCATGGGACCTCTACGATGCTCCAGTGTCTGACAATAGCCCAGACTCTTATCCTACAAAACCGTCACCACCTGAGGACAGTACATCCTATACACAGGTGGTCGCAAGGGCAGCCGAGTTTCACAATGTCTCCTTACATTCGGAACCAATTGAGGATGACTTTCTCTTTAACACCCTATCCTCCACCCATAGCCAGTATCAATGCCTTCCCATGCTCCCAGGAATGCTAAGACATTCAAAACAAATTTTTCAGGATCCAGTTAAAGGCAGAGCCATAACTTCAATGGTGGAGAAAAAATATAAGCCACCGCCCACAGATCCAATATATATCACAACACAACTAACACCGGACTCAGTAGTTGTGGGGGCAGCTCGTAAGAGAGCCAACTCTCATACCTCAGGCGACGCACCACCTCCAGACAAGGAGAGCCGCAAATTTGATGCTGCGGGAAAAAGGGTTGCTGCACAAGCAGCAAATCAGTGGCGTATTGCCAATTCACAAGCACTTTTGGCAAGATACGACAGGGCTCACTGGGATGAAATGCAACATTTCATTGAACACTTACCCAAGGAGTTCCAAAAAAGAGCGCAACAGGTGGTGGAAGAGGGTCAAAGTATCTCAAATAATCAGATACGGTCTTCCATGGATGCAGCAGATACAGCTGCAAGGACAATAAACACTGCAGTCACAATACGAAGGCACGCATGGCTGCGCACTTCAGGGTTTAAACCGGAAATCCAGCAGGCTGTGCTCAATATGCCGTTTAATGAACAGCAATTGTTTGGGCCGGAGGTAGACACTGCCATCAAAACTCAAAAAGGACACTGATACAGCCAAAGCCATGGGCGCACTCTACTCCCCGCAGAGCAGAGGCACATTTCGGAAAACACCTTTTAGGGGAGGGTTTCGAGGTCAACCCACAGAAACCACAACCTCACAAACAAGGCCTACCTACCAGGGTCAATATCAAAGGGGAGGTTTTTGGGGGCAATTTAGAGGGGGCCAATTCCCAAAAAATAGAGAAATTCCAAGGCCCCAAAACCCCTCAAAATAAGCAGTGACTCACAAGTCACACACCCCCATCACATAACACCTGTGGGGGGAAGACTAAGCCAATTTTACAAACTTTGGGAGGAAATAACAACAGACACTTGGGTCTTAGCAATTATCCAGCATGGTTATTGCATAGAATTTCGCCAATTCCCTCCAAACGTCCCACCGAAAACACACAATATGTCAAAACAACATATAGATCTTCTAGGACTAGAAGTTCAAGCATTGCTACAAAAGGACGCAATAGAATTAGTTCCAATTCAACAGAAAAACACAGGAGTTTACTCACTGTACTTTCTAATACCCAAAAAGGACAAAACTCTGAGACCAATACTAGATCTCAGAACACTAAATACCTACATCAAATCAGACCACTTTCACATGGTCACGTTACAAGACGTAATCCCACTGCTCAAACAGCAAGACTACATGACAACATTAGATCTAAAAGATGCGTATTTCCATATACCAATACATCCTTCACACAGGAAATACCTAAGGTTCATATTCCAAGGAATACATTACCAATTCAAAGTGTTGCCATTCGGAATAACAACTGCGCCAAGAGTTTTTACAAAATGCCTGGCAGTAGTAGCTGCACATATCAGAAGGCAGCAAATACATGTGTTCCCGTACTTAGACGACTGGTTAATCAAAACCAACACGCTAAGACAATGTTCACAGCACACAAACTACGTCATACAGACCCTTCACAGGCTAGGTTTCTCGATCAACTACGCAAAGTCACACCTTTTGCCGTGTCAAACACAGCAATACTTAGGAGCGACAATCAACACAGCAAAAGGGATTGCCACTCCAAGTCCACAAAGGGTTCAAACATTTCACAAGGTAATACAGGCCATGTATCCAACACAAAAGATACAAGTCAAAATGGTAATGAAACTCCTAGGCATGATGTCTTCATGCATAGCCATTGTCCCAAACGCAAGATTGCACATGCGGCCCTTACAACAGTGCCTAGCATCACAATGGTCACAAGCACAGGGTCAACTTCTAGATCTGGTGTTGATAGACCGCCAAACATACATCTCGCTTCTATGGTGGAACAGTACAAATTTAAACCGAGGGCGGCCTTTCCAAGACCCAGTGCCACAATACGTCATAACGACGGATGCTTCCATGACCGGGTGGGGAGCACACCTCAATCAACACAGCATCCAAGGACAATGGGACATACATCAGAGGCAGTTTCACATAAATCAATTAGAACTGTTAGCAGTATTTCTAGCGCTGAAAGCATTTCAACCCATAATAACCCAAAAATACATTCTTGTCAAAACAGACAACATGACAACAATGTATTATCTAAACAAACAAGGAGGGACACACTCGTGCCTCCTAACACAAAAAATATGGCATTGGGCGATTCACAACCACATTCGCCTAATAGCACAATTTATTCCAGGGATTCAGAACCAGTTGGCAGACAATCTCTCTCTCGATCACCAACAAACCCACGAATGGGAAATTCACCCCCAAATACTAAACAATTACTTTCAAATTTGGGGAACACCTCAAATAGATCTATTTGCAACAAAAGAAAACTCAAAATGCCAAAACTTCGCATCCAGGTACCCACAAGATCAATCCCAAGGCAATGCTCTATGGATGAACTGGTCAGGGATAGTTGCGTACGCTTTTCCACCTCTCCCTCTCCTTCCATATCTAGTAAACAGGTTGAGTCAAAACAAACTCAAACTCATACTAATAGCACCAACATGGGCAAGGCAACCTTGGTACACAACACTACTAGACCTTTCAATAGTACCTCATGTCAAACTACCCAACAGACCAGATCTGTTAACACAACACAAACAACAGATCAGACATCCAAATCCAGCATTGTTGAATCTAGCAATTTGGCTCCTGAAATCCTAGAATTCGGGCACTTAGACCTCACACAGGAATGTATGGAGGTCATAAAACAAGCTAGAAAACCTACCACTAGACACTGCTATGCAAATAAGTGGAAAAGATTTGTTTATTACTGCCATAATCATCAAATTCAACCTTTACACGCATCTGCAAAAGAAATAGTAGGATACTTACTACATTTGCAAAAATCTAACCTAGCTGTCTCTTCCATTAAAATACATCTTACGGCAATTTCTGCTTACCTAAAAATTACGCACTCAATTTCATTGTTTAGGATACCAGTCATAAAGGCGTTTATGGAAGGCCTAAAGAGAATTATACCACCAAGAACACCACCAGTTCCTTCATGGAACCTCAACATTGTCCTAACACGACTCATGGGACCCCCTTTTGAGCCCATGCACTCTTGTGAAATGCAATACTTAACGTGGAAAGTTGCATTTTTAATTGCCATCACATCTCTAAGAAGAGTGAGTGAGATTCAAGCCTTTACCATTCAAGAACCATTTATTCAAATACACAAAAATAGAGTTGTTCTACGGACCAATCCTACATTTTTACCAAAAGTAATTTCACCGTTCCACCTAAATCAAACGGTAGAATTACCAGTGTTCTTCCCACAACCAGATTCTGTAGCCGAAAGAGCACTACATACATTAGACATCAAAAGAGCACTAATGTACTACATTGACAGAACAAAACTAATTCGAAAGACAAAACAATTATTTGTCGCCTTTCAAAAACCTCATACAGGAAATCCAATTTCAAAACAAGGCATTGCTAGATGGATAGTTAGGTGCATTCAAACCTGCTATCTTAAAGCTAAAAGAGAACTGCCTATTACACCAAAGGCACACTCAACCAGAAAGAAAGGTGCTACCATGGCCTTTCTAGGAAATATTCCAATGAACGAAATATGTAAGGCAGCAACATGGTCTACGCCTCATACATTTACCAAGCACTACTGTGTAGATGTGCTAACTGCACAACAAGCAACAGTAGGTCAAGCTGTATTAAGAACATTATTTCAAACTACTTCAACTCCTACAGGCTGAACCACCGCTTTTGGGGAGATAACTGCTTACTAGTCTATGCACAGCATGTGTATCTGCAGCTACACATGCCAACGAACGGAAAATGTCACTTACCCAGTGTACATCTGTTCGTGGCATTAGTCGCTGCAGATTCACACGCGCCCACCCGCCTCCCCGGGAGCCTGTAGCCGTTTAGAAGTAGATCTTAAACATTTGTACATTTGTAAATATATTACTTAAAACTTTATTATCTACATACGCATTCACTCCATTGCATGGGCACTATTACTAGCATACACAACTCCTACCTCACCCTCTGCGGGCAAAACAATCTAAGATGGAGTCGACGCCCATGCGCAATGGACTCGAAATGGGAGGAGTCCCTCGGTCTTGTGACTCGAAAAGACTTCTTTGAAGAAAAATAACTTGTAACACTCCGAGCCCAACACCAGATGGCGGACTGTGCACAGCATGTGAATCTGCAGCGACTAATGCCACGAACAGATGTACACTGGGTAAGTGACATTTTCCATATATATATATATATTCCCAAAGCCCTAAACGTTTGTAGCTAGATGTACTTTGCAAATGTCTATCTATCCATGCCTACTCCGCTGTCTCTTTGCGGTAATGAGCAGAATTATTCTTCATTTGTTGATAAGCACAAGCTCCAGTAAGTTATTGCATAGCTCCCAGGTTGATTTAACCTTCAGCATTCCTAGGACAATAAAATGAATACAGTTGTTGAGGTGAGAGAAATAATTGTTGTCTAAAGCAAATGACTACTGCAAAACTCTGTGACAAGCTCTATATAAAACTATTAACATATTACATTTTGCCTTACTTTTTATTTTAGCTGTAGTTGCCCCACTCTTGAGTCCATACACCAAGTATTCGTTAAGAATAAACCAAGCTACACCATATTGCTACCCAGGTAAGTGAAATTCATTGCAGGATGGCGTCCTGCTAGTTGTCGTAATACTTGTTTTTCTCTCCTTGATAGCAGTTCCTGCTCCCAGTTGTATACAAATATTGATTGAGATTTAATATGATGAGTAGAGGAATATGTGTTGGCCAAACAGCTAGTTCTCTATGGACTGTTAAGGCATTGCATTGCAAGGAATTAATCATTATATCATAATATCAAATAAATATATACACTAGTACCGCTGCTGACACACAGTATCTTCTAAAGTTTACAATGCTTACAGGGGATAAAGAGTCTCCCAATATTCACTTTATTCATTATCACAGGTTTCATAAAAAATGTTTATTTGGGGAACGTCCAGAATTCTATTGTCTCTATTCTCCTACCCACTGGGTACTGACTGTTTCAAACAGTGATAATCAGGTACAGATATTATCACCTAAACTACTTTATTAACCAGTAATTAAATGGCAGGTTATGATCATGGAAATATATGAATGCTTATTTATAGGAAAGTGCCCCTTTTGGACATTGTCACCCCCTCTTTTTCCTCGCTCGTACTAAGGATTTTCAACTGAGATGCACTGGGTCCCTGCTAAACAGGTCCCCATTTTCAGTGCTCTTTCCCTAAGCAGGTAAAATGTGTACATTTGACACACTCCTATACCTCTAGGGCCCTAGTAAATGGTACCCTTGGTACCTAGGGCTTGGATACTGGAGAGAGTCCCTAAGGGCTGCATCATGTATTGTGCCACCCTCCGGGCCCCCCCTCAAAAGTTGCATACAGCTGCCATTGCAGTCTGCGTGTCCTCGTGCAAGCCATACAGAAACACACCATGGCATACCCATTGTGTGCCGTGCCCCACTCACTGCATCTAGATATATGTAAGTCACCCCAGGGGTGTGGAGGTGAATAAAATGTCTACTTTTGGATGGGACAGGCTGCTTCTTAAATCTACTTGTCCTGTACAAAAAATCTACTTGTCTCTTTGGTGCCATGTAGTGCGGCGACAAATTATGGCAGCAATTTCATTATGTATGATCTCTGATAATTGCCTCTCATATTATGCCAGGGCTAATACTATAGTAGGCCTTAAATACTAGCAATTGCAAGCCCTACTACAGCAATTTCCTTATTTTGCCACTTTTCTACAGATCTTCATACTGGGGATGGAGGAAGCAGTAAGCAATAATTTCAGAGCTGGAACACCTTTGAATATGTGGAACCCTACTAACTTGCATGCTTTAAGGATTTTCACCAGCTCTTCTCTAATCTTCTCCCATGCTGAGAGAGGTCAGAAATGTATTCTTGACAAGGGCAGAAGTAGAAATTCTTCCAGGGTTGGGAAGAAAGTGGTTGGAGAAAAGTGAATTTATGAACACTCAATTGATTTTCGCATGAGCAAATCTACACATGCATATTTGTTCGTGCTAAAATACAGTTCACAACTATTTTCTAGGAGTACGATTTCCTGGTCTATTTCTGTAAATTCTTGTGAATTCATGAAAGTCACTAATCCAAAGACATATAAGAACTGGGCCTCTAATTAGGTCTGGCATTAACCAAGACATTTTGTTTTATTATAGTTCTATTTCTCTATCTATTGGCTGGCTTTATTGTGAGTGATAGCATTCTGCTCTTCCACAAGGAGCATAGTGGCCCACAAAGTATTTTTGTTCAGTGCTAAGAACTACTGTGGCAATGTGTGCTTTTTGAGACCAAAAAACATTTTTTTATTTTTTTTATTTTTGCCAATGTTTGTTAGAATGGTGAGGGTGTGGCAGCTTCGACAACAGTGAGGTATTACAAAAGCCATGTCAAAACAAGACAGGCACTGACAAAACCAAAAAACTGACAACCAATGTTGGATGGGTTGGCTTTGCCAGTGCTTGTTTATGTTCATGTTTTCTATAATCTTGTTGAAAATGATTACGCTGATTTTTCAAATATGAATATTTTTTGGGAAATACTAGCATGCATCAACACATTTTACTAAATGATGCTTCAAAGAAATATTACCTAAAATCTCACAGTAATTTAGCAAAACGTTTTTTTTCCTACTTTTTTTCTGAACATTTTATTTTGAAAGCAAAGAATGCTCATTCTTGCTTAAAAGCTTCTGCAAACATTTGCATGTAATCAGAGCATTCTGGGAGCATTATACCTAGCCTCATGTTATACTTTTCAAACGTGTGTACAAATTTTTTTATTGGAACCGCTGTCAGTAGTGCAGTGTGACCTTACAACATTTATTTAGAGCACTCACTTTAATAATAAAGGCTTTGCTTTAATGAACCATAAATACTAACTTGAACAGCATTAACATATGGACACACATTACCTCAACTAAAAACAGTTCCCTTCCCTGTAAATTGGCAGCCAAATGGTTTGTGCTGCAGGGGATTTCTCTGACAAAAGAAACATGAAGTCAGGCTTTAGGAATTTAACACCTCTACACCTCTGCAGCAGGCTTTGGAGTCCTAAGGCAGGGTGCATTATATTTGATGTGAGGACTTATCTGCATGAGCAGATATGCTTCTGTGAAGTCTAGTTCAATCACTGGACTTTGCAAGTGAACAGGGAAGCCATCTTAAGGTATGTACTGGGCACTCGTCGTCATGTTTTTCTCCAGCTACATAATGACTTCACTAAAGGCCTGAGGCCAGTCCCATCTCCCCTCCAAGGGAGAAGGCATTTATTTACTTGAAAGTATTCTGGTGTCGAAACATAATTTAACTAGTGTCAAAACATAATATAACTATTTTTCTAAACAATGGTCTCTAGTTCCTTCTTGAGTGTGTGCCTCATTTATTGACTCTGTATGTTCAACAAATACTTAGCACTACCCTCTGATAAGGCTAATTGCTCACCCACACTACCACAAAAGAGAGCTTTTGGGCTTAGTACTTTTACCCATGTAAACAAATAAGAGTCGCCTGTACTATCTACATAGTGTCCCCCAGTGCTTAATTTGTAAATAAAAAGGTGCTGGTGCCCAAAGCCCTCCTCTTAAACACATGGCTGCTGCAATTAAATGTGCGAACACGGAATACTGAGGCAGCGTAATCCCGAAGTCATCTCAGACCTCTTCAATCCATTTAAAGGCACTGCCCCTTCAACTCACTCTTGCAGCTTTCTCTCATTGTGACGCTTTTTTGTTCTCTTCCTTCCGTTTTTCCCAGACGTGTCTTTTGCTCGCAGCAAATGCTTGAGGCAGAAGACTAAGCGCTGGACCTCATAAATAAGTGCCGGTGCTCAGCACCGAAAACAACAAGCACAAATTAAGCACTGGTGTTCCCCTACATTTGGTACACTGCATAGATAACCAGCTTCCTACATTGGTGGAATAGAAGACTTTGCATTTGCTGATACCACTCTGCCAATAGATATTTCCACAAAAGAAACTCAAAATTGACTTTAGTTTAAAATTATTTTTTTCCAATGTTTTCGATTTTCCCTAATTGCTAATCTGACCTATAGGGCCTTGTGTTAAGTCCCCCAGTCCAACTGTATTAGAATTAACATTTCTGGATAGTTAGGCCTGTAAAAACATGTCTGGTTCAGAGGAGAGAGTCCAGGAACTCAACCTGACCCCTTACCTGCAGCTCACAATGCAGCAGCTAAGGAGCCCCTGTAAAGCCAGCAAAACTAAAACTGGTTCAAAACTTAAAAAAACACAGCTGCAGGAGCTGCTTGCAGAGTTTGAAGCCACCCACATAACAGAGGATCACAACGCCACCCCATAGTGTGAGGTGGACAGTGGTCGCAAAAGTAGGGTAAGCCCACCACAACTGGATAGGGAATGTGGTGAGGCACCCTCTCATCTTTACCGGAAAACCATACCCAGAGTGTCTCCTTTAACTGAGGGTACGGCAGGCCTCTCAGGGCACAGAGAAGAGCTAGAGGATGAAGAAGTTATTCTTGAGAGAATAGCCAGAAGGGCAGCCCCTTAAGCCAAAATATTGGCTATTGGGAAATAAAGGGCTGAGGTGGGGTTAGAACCCCTTAGTGGTGGCAGCAGAATAAATAGGGAGAGAGAGGAAACGTTTGAGTCCAAAGTCCTCAAAGGGATTGTCCCAAACTTGGTCTAGGATGATGATATCAGATCATGGTTGACAGCCTTTGAGAGGGTTTGTAAGATGAGGAAGATTCACCAAAGGCACTGGGGCTCTCTGCTTTGAGAGCTTTTCTCAGGCAAGTGCAGGGATAGACTACTGACACTGAATGAGGAAAAAAGCTGAATCCTGTGACAACATGAAGGATACCCTAATTGAGGGCTTTGAACTCACTACTGAGCAGTACAGAATTAAGATCAGGGAAGCTCACAAAACCCAAGTCATTCTTGGGTAGATTTTGTAGACTTTTCAGTCAAGACACTAGTGAAAGGAAGTAAGGTGCATGATTATGAAGTGCTCTATTATTTGATTTTGCAGGAGCATCTGTTGAATAACTGTACCTCAGAAAAAGTGCATCAGTACCTAGTGGACGTAAGGTTGCTCTCTCCGCAAGAGCTGGGGAAGATGGCAAGGGTCAAAGCAAGGGTGTCCAGGAAGACCCAGGGTGGTGGTGACCAAAAGAAAGGGGTTGGTAATCCTCGCCCCTCCCCTGACAAGGGAAATACAGTGGGCACAAAGGGTAAAACCTAAAAGGGTCTTCTAAAGGCCCCCAATAATCTTCTCAGGAGGGTGGGTCCTGAGACTTTTCCCAATTGGGGGGTGGGTACCGAGGTAAAAACTGGGATCCTAAGAATGCTTGGTGTTTCAATTGTAAGGCCAATGGACACCGAACTGGGGACCCTTCCTGTCCCAAAAAGGCCCCTTCTAGTGCACCCTAGCTACTGATGGGGTAGTGACTCTCCAGGTGGGATCCTTAGTGGACTCTGACTATGTCAGAGTCCACACTGAAGCAATGTTAACCTCAGAGGGTGGGGTGGATGTAGTGACCCTGGCTGTCTGACCCAGTAACCTGCAGAAGTACAGACAAAAGCCACATATCAGTGGGGCTGAAGTAGAAGCAAGTATCACCATGGTGACTGAAAACTGATTTCCCCATACGAGTACATAACTGGACAGACGTATCCAGTTAGCAACGCTGACAACATTGTCAAGGTCCACCCCATGGCTATGGTGGCCTTGAAATGGGGAGGGGCTTACTGGTCAAAAGAAGGTGGATTTGTCCTCTGCAATTCCAGTGGTGTGTCTGTTGGAGAATGATCTGGAGACCTCAGTGTGGGCTGAGGTAGAGATTAAAGCCCATGAAGCCATGCTGGGAATACCTGAATGGGTGTGTCTAAAAAAAACAGAGCAAAGGCCAGAATGAAAAAGTGGTGTTGGAGCCTGGAATAATGGTCCAACCTTCCAAGCGAAAAGGCAAGAAGTCTAGGAAACCAACTTCAGAGGAGAGGAGAAACAAGCTCAGGTCTCTTCTTCTCTGGGAAAAGACCTATCGGCTCTTGAGGAAACTGAGTCCCAGGAACATGGGCCTTACACTGCAGAGCTCCTGGGCCCAGAGGCTAGGGAAGACATTTGCCAGGAACAGAGAACCTGTCCCACTCTTGAAAACCTTAGACAACAAGCTGCTGACCACGAAAACTGAGATGTCATTGACTCCCACAGGACCTATTTGGAGAATGTGTTCCTTTACAATGAGGCCAGAGACCCCCAACCAACTGCCACTAGGAGAGTGGTAGTGCCTCAGCAGTATAAGGAGTTCTCACTCACATTGACCTGTCAGTCCAGTGGTAAGACAGTTGGCAAGCCAAATGCCCCCTTAATCCAACTACCAGTGGTTGGGGTACCCTTTCAAAGGGTAGGGGTTGACGTTGAGCCTCCTGAACCCTCAAACAGCACCAGGGAACAGATTTATACTGACTGTAGTAGATCATACCCCCAGGTACCATGAGGCAATTCCCCTTAGGACTGCCACTGCAATTGCCAGAGCCCTCATCATTTTCTATTTCTTTTTAAAACTAAGGTGGGCTTCCCTAATGAAATGGTTCAGACAGAGGTACTGTCTTCATGTCTGCTTACCTCAAAGCAATGTGAAAGGAATGTGGTGTGACTTAAAATTTCACAACCCCATACTAATCCTAAATGGTGGCTTAGTGTAAAGATTCAACAAAACCATGAAAGGTATGATCATGGGTCTCCCTGAAAAACTCTGAAGGACATGGGATGTCCTCTTCCCATGTCTGCTTTTTGCCTACAGAGAGGTGCCTCAAAAGAGAGTGGGCTTTAGTCCCTTTGAATTTTGTTTGGCCATCCTGTTAGAGGACCACTGAGTCTCACAAGAGAAGGCTGGGAGATGTCTCTCAAACAAGACATAGTGGACCATGAGCTTGGCCTGCATTCCAGGATGACTGAGTACATGGAAAAAAGAAAATAAACCTTGAGGCAAGCTGAGCTCCAGTAACAATGGTTTGACTAAAAGGCTGCACTGGTGGCGTGCCAACCAGGGTAGAAGGTATGGGCGTTAGAGCATGTGGCTTCCAGGGCCCTCCAGGACAAGTGGAATGGGCTGTACCCTATCCTTGAGAGAAAAGGGGAGCTCACCTATCTGGTGGACCTTGGCATACTCAGGAGCCCTCACACCGCATCCATGTGAACCGCCTCAAACCCTATTATGACAGGGCTGATGTGAAAATGCTCATGGTCACTGATGATGGCCAGGATGAAGAGAGTAAACTTCTCCCTAACCTCCTCTCCTACAACCCTGCAGATGGGTGTGTTGAAGAGTTGTCTTTTCAGACACCCTCACTGCCCAACAGCAAGCTGACTGCAGGTATGTCCTGAGGCAATATGTTGGGCTCTTTTCTTTGAGCCCCGGGACAGACTGCCTGAAGTACCCATAATGTGGACACTGGAGACAGTATGCCTGTCGAGCAAAATCTACAAATAATCTGATCAAGTCAAAGAAAACATCAGAGCTGAAGTAAGCAAGATGCTGGATCTAGGGGTGATTGAGCCCTCTGAAAGTCCCTGGGCTCCCCAAACCTTATTCCAAGGGTGCTAAACCAGAGCTGAGGTTTTGTGTGGACTTCGGGGGCCTCAGTGCTATCACTAAGACACTCATCCTATTCCAAGGGCTGATGAACTAATTGACAGTCTGGGGCAGCCAAATTTCACAGTACTTTTGATTTCATATCTGGCTGCTGCAACCAGATAGACATTACCTATTCACTGTAATGCCATTTGGATTAAAGAATGCCCCTGCCACGTTCCGAAGGTTGGTGAACAAAGTCCCTGCTGGGCTGGAGTCTTTTTGTGTAGCATATCTAGATGATATTGCCGTCTGTAGCTCTACTTGGCAGCATCACCCGGTCCACCTTGGAAAGGTCCTTGAGACTCTGCAGCAGGCAGGCCGCGCTATCAAAGCAAGCAAGTGCCAGATCGGGCAGGGCACTGTTGTATACTTGGGCCACCTTGTGGGTGGAGGCCATGTGCATCCTTTACAACCCAAGATCCAGACAATTCTGAAATGGGAGACTCCAACCACCCAGACCCAAATCAAGGTATTACTTAGCTTGACTGGGTACTACAAGAGCTTTATGAAGGGATGTGGCACTATTGTGACAAAACCTCCCCGAACCCACCTCCAAGAAGTAACCAAAGAAAGGAAACTGGACAGTAAGTAGTCAAAAGGCTTACGGCACCCTGAAGGAAGCACTGTGTTCAACACCCATTCTAAAAGCTACAGATTATAACAGAGAGTTTGTTGTGCAGACAGATGCCTGTGAGCATGGTATAGGAGCGGTCCTATCCCAAACCAACGATGATGGACGGGGCCAGCCTGTTGCTTTTATTAGCAGCAGGTTACTCCCCAGAGAACAATGTTGGAGTGCTATTGAGGGGGAAGCCTTTGCTGTGGTCTGGTCCCTGAGGAAGCTGAGACCATACTTGTTTGGTACTAACTTCATAGTTTAGACCGATCACAGACCTCTCAGATGGCTGATGCAAATGAAGGGGGAAAAAACGAACCTGTTGAGATGGTCCATCTCCCTACGGGGTATGGACTTTACGGTGGAGCACAGACCAGGGACCGGACCATGCCAGTGCAGATGGCCTTTCTCGGTTTCTTCACTAAGGGAATGAGACTATCCTTTCCCAAGAAAGCCTTCATTGTCTTTTGCTTGTGTGGGTGGGGAGGTGGGGTTGGCGTTGTAGGAAAGTGCCCTTTTTAGACTTGATCACCCCTTCTTCTTTCACACTGGTACTGAGGTTTTTTTGACTGAGATGCACTGGATCCTTACTAAACAGGTTGCCATTGCTCTTTCCATAAAACAGGTAAAGTGTATACAATTGGCACACACTCCTATACCTCTGTAAGTCCCTAGTTACTGGTACTCTTGGTACTTAGGGCCTGGGTTCTGGAGAGGGTCCCTAAGGGCTGCAGCATGTAGTTTGCTACCTTCAGGGGCCCCCCTAAAAAGTTGCACACAGCTGCCATTGCAGTCTGCGTGTCCTTGTGCTAGCCAGGCGGAAACGCGACATTGCACACCCATTGTGCACCATGCCCCACTCACTGCATCTGGATATATGCAAGTCACCCCTACAGCAGGTCTTGGAGCCTTAAGGCAGGGTGCATTATATTGGATATGAGGACATATGTGCATGAGCAGGTATGCCTCCGTGATGTCTAGTTTGATTACTGTACATTGCAAGTGATCAGGAAAGCCATCTTAAGGTATTTACTGGACACTTGTCACTACGGGTTCCCCATCTATATAATGGCTTCCCTAAAACCTATGGCATTTGGTATTGTCACATAGGTTCTCATTATCCTTATGAGACTAATGGATTCGGTCGGCAGAGTCACCTGTAATGCAGGGTACTGAGTCTGATCCCACACCATGTGACACCTGTCGGCCTAATCCGGGTTTGTTCCGGCTATCTAGCAGTGCCTCATCTCCACCCAAGAGCAGGGATGATTGGGGCAACCGTGCGCATGACATACATGACGACTCAGGGGAATCGTGGTCACTCGGATCTCATCCGTTTCTCTCAGTTACAATAGACTCACGTATGCAAGGACAATCGGAGGCAGAGTATAGTGCAATAAGGTTTTATTGAAGTAACTGCATCTTAGATAATAAAGCATGTATTGCAATAACTAGGACGATAAAGCACAATAAGATTACAATTGTGACAAGGAGAGTAAAACACAAGAATAACGCTACCATGCTGTCTCTAAAGTTTATAGAGATAGTTCCTGTCCAAGCTATGTTAGAGCACAGCGTGCTAAGCTATAACTCTGCCTTTCAGGTTCCCCCTGGAAAGACATCATCCCTCATACCTTAGCAAGAGGCCTGTAGTCTAGATAGACACCGTTCCCATATTGGCCAGAAAGCAGGTAGTCTACACAAGCAGCTGCCGCAAAGCAATCGGCATGCTGTCGTGGTCATCTGGCTGGAATCTCCCTCTAACGCACATGGGTCAAAGTAGTGTTTTTATAATAAAACAGCTGATGTTCCGAGAAAGGATCCTCACTTAAGAGTGTGCATGCTTCTGTGAACATTAGAGACAAAGCGTACCACTTTTGCCGGCAACCTATCTTACTGCAGTCTTGAGAAAAGCACAGACTGAGAGAAATGTCTTGTTTAAGAACACAGTGCTGACCTAGGCGAAGAACAGCTAGATAGAGAAAATAAACTGCAAATGTAGCTAATGTTAAAATATTTTTTTTTTAAAGCAGAATAAAATATATCTAGGCTAAAGTGCACAGCGGCAGGCCTAATATGCTAAAATAACATGTATAACATTATAGCTAAAATGGCTACACAACAGTATCAAACACCTTGTCTTAATAAATTCAGATGGATTCCAGCCTTGGCTTTATTATGACATGCACCCAGAGAGCACCTTTGAGATGCCCCCTGAAACCTACTAGTCTCTTAGTGTGCTGGCTGATGGGTTTCACCCAGACTACCACCACAGACATGTTTCTGCCCCCTGGAGGTAAGAGCCCGCGCTCTCAAAAAGAATGCCTGCTTCAGAGGAAGATATCACCTTCTCCAGAAGGATGGCTATTGGATCTGCATACCAAGACCAATGACTTCAAAGAACCTGCTGCCTTTAGTATGAGACCCCAGCTTCCCCATACCTGGGAGTTGCCACCCCCCTGAGGCCCTCTTGGCACCAGGACATTCAGGAAAATAAGTTGGGCAGTAGGCATGTTCAGTCTTTGGGCTATAAACACCCCCATCTTGATGTTGGTGGAACTAGGAATTCTGGGACAGGGTTGTGCCCACTCCCCCACAGGAAATGGTCATATAGGGGGTGTAGTCACCCAAAGGGTAATTAGCCCATTGGCTACTACCCTACACTCCCCTAAGCGCCCCTAAATTGAGTATTTAGGTGGCCCCCTGACACCAGAAGAACGGATTTGCCTGACCCAAAGAAAAAGAGGACAAAGATGAGCAAAAAGAGAGAAGTGGTAGACTTTTGGCTTGAAACCCTGCCTGCCTACCTGCTTCTGCCTCCAAAGTTGCAACATCATGACTCAGCTTGCAGCTTTGGAGACTCCAAAAACCTCGAAGGTTCTCCAGCACTCCGCCAGCCTGCCAGCATCTCCCTGTGCGGAGGAGGCACTTCCCTGCTTCCTGCAGGCAGCAGCCGCAAAGTCTGATCTGCTGACCACTGGGTCGACTGACTCAGCAACCACTTAAGAGGAGGTCATTGTGCCCCAAGAGGCCTAGTCCGTCTTTCTTCTAAGTGAGGAGACATCAGGATCAACCGGAGCTGAGCTGCACCAATATTTGGGGTACCGTACCCTTTGCAACTACCAAGTCTTGTTGAAGTCCAGTTCGGATTCCAACGTCTTATGTGAAGACCAGTCGTCGAGGGATGTCAGCACCGCAGAGGACATCTTCCAGAGCTGCCCTGGTATGTTCTTTTCTCGCTGTTGCCCCAAAGAACTGTGGCGCCCTGACGCAGGAGCACATACGATAAAGACCCCCTGCATCTGTGCTCTCCGGCCCAGGTCCATGACATCCAAAGGGGTTCACTTGCTCCCAGGACCCCCACTGACTGAGCCTCTCGTTGGGAGCTCCCGGACGTGTCCCAAAGCCCCCTTGCATGCTTCTTTCTAGGTGGCCCCCTTTGTCACCAACTGTGTTTTGCGCTTGACACCCGACTCGACTAGCAGCACTGCACCCAGACCCCCCATGGCATGTAAAACTGTATTGCTGGTCTTGTTTGTATCCTTGCACCCTACCTTCCACAGCGGACCCCCAAGGACTTTTTGCAAGGACCTCTTTGCAGTAAAAGTACTTCGGAACCTTTACCGCATACAAGTGCATGTGACATGTTACTTACTTGTTAAGTTGATCAAAAATGCAACATCATTTACATTTATCTACTTGAAAGAATTATGGTATTGCAACGTAATATAAACAAAGTAACTATTTTTCTAAACATTGGTCTTGAGTTTCTTTTTGTGTGTGTCTCATTTATTGACTCTGTACATTCAACAAATCTTTAGCACTACTCTCTGATAAGCCTGTTTGCCCACACTACCACAAAACATAGCTTTTGGCATTAGTACTATTACCCTTTACACCAATAAGAGTTGCCTGTACCATCTACAAAGCGTACCCTCACATTTGGTACACTGCATAGATAACCAGCTTCCTACCTGCTTAATCTATTATTGTGCTGTGTTCCTTTCAGATCTGGTGCTTGCTCAGGCGCTATCACATCATGTTGTCATGACTTGTTATAATTATGATTACTCTTCGTCTCTACATTTTTCTCAGTTCCCATTCGGGATGATGGAAATTTACCTGATGTTCCCAGTCACCCCATGGACAACCTTGGGCCCAACCTGCAGTGGCTGAAGGAGCTGTGACAGAGTACACAGCCAAGAAATCCTCCAAGCAGCGACCACCTGAAGTTCACATAGAAAGGAATCTGCAATTTACCAGTGCTTATTTTGCTCCAGTTTCTACATGATGGGTGACATTACTGCTCCACAACTTCCCAGTGCAAGTTTTGTAAATATACAAGTACTCCCTCAGAGAGAAAATAAATCTGACATTGATGTGTGCCTTCGGCATTTGTTTTTCTTTCATTTGTTTTTTTCGTAATGTATGTATATTTCAAAGCCTAGTGAATCTTTTGAAACTCAGAGCAGTCACTCACCTATCTTTCATTTTTATATTTAACACATCATAAAAGCATAATGAAGTACAAATAGCCATTTCAAAAGCTACAGTGTCACTGAAGAGTCTGCTTGATGCGAGAGAGATTGCAGTTTTGTGAAAATTGTTTGAAACCAATAATACTTTCCTCTTAACGGAACTCAACACATTACAGTAATATGGCTAAGACTTTGACACATAGACTTCTATTTACCCCACAGAATCCTGTCACCTCATTTCGGGTCACTAAAGCTAAACCTGCTGTGAGGAAAATGACCCTAAAATATATGCATTGTGGCTGGTACAAAGCAAAAGAGAATGCTAATTGGGTCTATTCTTACTGTGTAAAACCTACAGGGAACACAAGTTAGTTGCTGTTGCATGAGCATCTGCAGTAAACCTCTCAGAACACAGAATTTGCTGCAGTTTTGTGTTTTTTTTTTAATTAATTCTGCTGCTGGCTGTGTTCTGTCTAATAAAGCCTTTAAATATATGTACAACATGTTGGTGTTACACAGACAAGCCAGAGTTAAACGATGACATTTTAAATACCCAACCCCACTTAAGAAAGACCTTCAGGATACACGTCAGTGGGTACATCAGGTTAACCTGTACATTCTTGCAAAGAAAGGAAAAATGTATTGTCTGAGTGGTAGAGGGAAGCTTGTGTGGTGTGGCAAAACTGCTCAATTCTTGTAACATTTTTGAAAGGGAGTACAGGTTGTACAAATAGGATGGTGTATGTGACTAAAACTATCTACGTGGACAGCAGAAAGGGAAAATAACTTGGCACTCAGGACCGATGCTCCATTGCAGTGTACTCCCACTGCAGTTAAATATGAAAATGTAGAGGTAAAAATAAAGCTAATACTTAGCAAACGTTTTGAATATCTATTTGCCATACTGTTAATTGAAGAAAGGTTAATCAAAGGAAAGTAAAAATTACAAAACCATATCTAAATAACAATAGGTTCAGAATGTACACATTTTGGTCACATCAAGGAAGCCCTGCTTAACATTGTAGAGACTATTAAAAAACAAATGTTAGTCGCAGTCGATGAAAAAGTCTAAGCTTGGAGACAGCTGTACCAAAAAAAAAAACACACACGCAGACAATGAATCACAGTAAATTATAATAATACGTATTCAAGATTTACTATTTGTTAATTACAAATAAAATAAACTTGAAAGCCAGCCACTGATACTACCTTTTTGCGGCAGCCACTGAATACCCTACATGTACAGTGTCTTTTAGTAAGTTTTATAAATTGAAAACATAGTAATTTAACTCTGTTGCTCACCCTTATTCAACACATGCATTGTTTTAGTCTTTCACAGCCAATCCCCTGTCTCCTCTTAGTAAAATTATATTGTCTATAAATAGACAATAATGCTAAAAATAATAAACCATTACTGTATTTATTAAATAGTGATGACCTTATTTTACACTTTGTCAATGTGGCATTGCCAAAATGAAGATGCTAATATTTAAAATCATTATTGAACTCAATTTTGAGATCATAGGAAAACATTTATACAGTTTATTTTTATTTTTTAGAATCACATGATAACATTCTTGTGATATAGTAAATTAATGCTAAAACAGTCTTCGGCAGACATTGAGATGCCTGTAATTACAAAGGAAGTTGTATTACTCATTTTGAACTTGTATGTTACATTCAGTCGGTTGCTATGCCTAACTTATTCCTAGTGGTGCACATCCAGGAGATGTAGTTAATTACCAACATTTCTCTAAAATTCTGTAGTGAGGCCCTCTTGGAACCACGTTGGTTCCCTATTTGAGCTTTGTTTCATATTTTATATTTTACAGATTTTGGCTGCAGTTCTTATTAGCAGTGACATTTTACACACTTTGCTTGCATGATATTATTCTAGGAATATATTGTGTGTGCTGCCTATTTTAGTTAGCCTTTTCTTGACATATAATCAGTACATTCTGTTCAAGGCTAGGAAGACAGTACACAATATCCTAGTGCTTGCATTGCCTATTCGGGAGACAGCTTCTAACATCTAGACATATCATTGCACTAGAGCTGTGCCTCTAACACAGTGTAGCTTTCATTATTTAAACAATGTACTGACCTGAAAAAAAACATAGGGGCACTTCAGCCATGACTGTCCTGGGATGAATGCTGTGTTAAGCTTGCAGTTCTGCTGGTGCCAATCTACCAGCTTTCTGAAGGGATTGTCATCCATACAACAGGGTGACTCTTGATGCTGTTCCACAGGTATTTGGTTATGGCTAACCACTATGAGGGAGCAAAGGCAAGAGGATACACCCGCTAAGCACTCAGTATAGACTTAGGGTTATGTGGGAATATCTAGAAATCATTTACCATGGTTGGTTTGTTTATTCTCTTTACCATGTTCGTAATGCTGGTTACTTTGCTTTGTTTCATCTGCCTAATTGTCACAGCTCATTATTTCAATGCAAGACCACATTGTTTCAATAAATGTATGGAAAACGTAGCTCATATCTCTCTTGTGTTTCGTCTGGGTATGCATGAATAAATCAATAAAAGGGTGAATTCTGTTTCCACGACTTCCTTGGGAGTCAGTGTCATGTTCAGGGTGCCACTATCACCTTCCACCCCAGCAGGGTTAGGGATTTAGGTGAGGCACTGTGAGCTAACCAGGAATTGGGCTGACAGTTCCTGACGGTGTGGACGGATTTAGTCTCCCACATTCTGAAGTTCTGTCATCCTAATACGCTTTCCTATTATCTTAGTAGGGACCGTAAAACATGGTGCCACCAAAGTTCATAGGTCAAGTACTTCCCCCCCCCCCCCCAAATGTCTTTATTTGCATTTATACAAAGGAAGAATAATAGGCGGCATGATAGTATACATTGAGTAATTTAGGTGGGTGTCAGATACATGAATACATCATCTATCTTAATAATGATAACACCAGAACAAGAAATGACAAATGCGGAAGACCGGGGGTTGAAACCTTCCAAGGAGAAAGTCATGGCTGGCGGATTTGTAGGTAGGCCTTCTCAGTACATCCTGTCATGCCTAAGGATGGTCACGCCAAACATGTGAAGGAAGAACAATAAATAACCAGACCTCCAACTGCTCCGGCTGGCAGTATCATCAATAGCTGTAATAAGTTACTACCATGTAACAGAACCTGTGTTGCTGCGGGGTTATGATCAGTGTAATGGCGGTGGCGTTTGGTATCTGGGAGGGGGGGCGGCCTTGCGGGGATGGGAAAAGCAGAAATCACTCACGTTCAGATCTCCTCAAAGCATGGTAAGGTGGATAGCAGGAGCTTGGAAGTATTCATCAAGGAGTGGGAAATGTCTGGGGCTGGACGTGGCCTGCCTGTGGTTGCCTCATCTGTGGAAGAGGTTCAATTTGTCAAATACCTTCTTTATAAAAGTGTCCCATTATGTGGCAAACCCCTTTCTTCTCCCTGCTCCCTCCCCCCAGCTTGCGGTCATGGGTAAGGTCTTCAGCCTCTGCTGAGGCCCAGCGAGAAGTCACTCGTAGCCAGCAGTTAACCGCAGGTGGTTGGGTGGCCTGCAGGCCATGGCCATTAAGTGTTTAAATAATGCTACGTCAACAAATTTTAAGTGGTGCTTGGTTTGTTTGGTGTGTTTTGTGATCCCCAATCGGCACAGGAGCTGTTCCTCAGGGAGTGGGGTGTCAATAATCTTAGAGATATGCTCCAGCAACTGAGACCAGTTAGCTCGCAATGATCGGTATTCCCATGTTGTGTGAAGAAAGGTAGCATCACCGTTGACGTATCTGGGGCATTTTGGTGATGCTTCCAGGAACATTTTATGTAAACGATGTGGTGTGAGGTAAGTTTGATGTGTGTAATTGAACTGTGTAAATTTGGAGCGTGCATTACATGGAACTTGCTTTCCCTGTTCCAGGTGAGGGACCATTGCTTATCCGTCAAGACTGTGACCAGGCAATCACCCCATCTGGTTTTGCTATGAGGTTGGAATGGGCCATTCCATCCCAGCAGAGCCATATAGAGCATTGAAACCACTCTCCATGTGTTACTACAAGGCGTAGTCCCTTTTGAAGCAGTGGTTCAGTCAGGCCAGATCATCAGATCTCCCCAACAATTGTTTTGATGGCGCTTTGTGCGAGGAAGCGCCCCACCCCCAAATTATAGATTTCTGTTAGGTCTTGCAAGGACACTAGAGTGCCATCACTATATAGGTCTCCAAGCAGGGTGAGCCTCGCCTCCCTCCATGGAATATAGTTAGGTATGTGTTTTAGGTGTCCTAATTGAGGGGTGCTCCACAGTGGTAGCTGTGGCATGTATGGGACCAATGCCTTTTTGGGCTGGATGAACTGATCCCAAACGAGTTTCGCAGTGCGTGTGAGCTTGCCGAGAGAATTGGAAGGCGAACACGGTGAGGAGCCATTCCAGTATATTTCTATCCCCAAGGTCTACCCTGACCATAGCGCCCTCTATTGTTGTATCACCAGCAACCCAGCACATTAGCCACTGCAGCTGGACTGCTGCAAAATAGTGCTCTATATCTGGGACTGCCAGTCCTCCTCCAAGCAGAGGGCGCTGGTGTGAAGCAATGGAGCCCCTTTTGCGACCCGTACCTCCCACAAGCTCGGACTCCAGGCTCTTTAAAGTCTGAAAGAAGGATTTAGTGGGTATTACCGGTAATGTTACAAAGAAGTACAGAAGCCTTGGAAGGATTAATGTTTTGATTGTTGATGCCCTTCCCATAGGCGAGAGGGGAAGGCGTATCCAGAAGGTAAAGATTTTCGGATCGATGTTAAGGCTCTGCCATGGTTACCATCAAGTAAGTCAGCGTCTGTGTGATAGATATTGATGCTGTGATAACAGAAGGTCTCAAAGGACCATGGGTGACGACTCTCCTTTGGATCTATTTGGTGTGTGGGTTCAAGTGCACGAAGGGGAAAACACAGGCTTTGCTCCAATTCACTCTAAGGCCGGCTACTTCCCCAAAGTGGTCTAGTAGGTCATATAGGGACGGGAAAGTGCATGGTCCCGTAAAAAGACCAGTACGTTGCCTGCATACAATGATGTTATATACAATCCTATCCAACTTGGGCACCCCAGTGAGGTCCCTTGTTGCGTAACTGGGCCGCTAAGGGCTTCATATTATAGCAAAGAGTACCAGCGATAGGGAGCATCCCTGACGCATCCCTCTCTGGTTGGTAAAATGGGTGGGAGATTTGGGTTTCAGTGCAGACTCATGCTTGTGGGGCAGTATGTAGGAGCTTTATCCAGCCCAAGAAGTTGGGGCTCATCCCTATACGTTCCCGAACCTGTAGCAAATATGACCAATTTAAGGTATCCGATGCTTTTACAAAGTCTAGGGAAAACGCCACTGATTGGCCAGCCTCCCTAGTTACCTATGACATGAGACAGGCGTTGAATATTGTAATGTGTTGCTCTCTAAGGCACAAAACCACATTGATCATGGTGTACAAGACTACCAAGCATCGGGAGCAGTCTATTCACAAGGATCTTTATCAGCAACTTATAATCAATGTTTAACATTGATAATGGGCAGTTGGAGCTCACCTTGAAGGGAGCTTTACATGGTTTTGATAGTGCCACTATAAGTGCTTTGCGCAAGGAGCTCGGCAATTTATCCTGTGGGTGTGCCTCATTATACATTTCCAGCAGGCAAAGAGCAAGAGTAGCTTGGAAAGCGTTGTGATATTCAACAGGGAACCCGTTCTTTGGGCCAGCTGAGGAGTGTCGTATGGATCGCCTCTATTTGTATGGGTTGCTCCAGGTCATGCAACTGAAGTGGGGTTAATCATGGGAGTGGTAGATCTTGCAGGTAAACCTGAATACGTGCTGGGAAAAGCTCAGGAGGGGAGGAGTACAGTTGCTCATAATAACGAGTAAAGATTTTGTTAATTTCTGCCTGGGTGTTTCTCACCTGGGCTCTGTCGTCACATATTGCCCCTATAATAGTTCTAGGTATTTCCGAGGGTAGTAGCCATGCCAACATTCAACCCGGTTTATCACCATCCATATGTTGCCGGGTTTGATATGACTTGTAATCTACGTCACAAAGGCGTTGTAGCGCCTTCCGATATTGGCATCAGGTTAATCAGGAGGGGGCGCCCCTCAGTGATGAGAGCACCTCCTTCTTGAGGATGCAGATACGATCCTCCAGAGCTTAGACACTATGTGTGAGAGAGGATTTAACTCCCCATGTCGTAGCAATTTAGTGACCGCTCATGACCATTTTCAAGGCATCTCATTCAGTCCGGTAATTACCCACTGATCCTGTGTTGTCCATGAACTATGTGGCGATGTGCATGCCTATTGTTCTCTTGTACGCCGCATCTTGTAGGGCTTCAGGTCTAAGTCTCCACGTCGGGATAGGTGTCCTCTCCCTTCCCCATTGAAACATGAGCTTAAGTGGATTGTGGTCCGATAGGGTGCTGCTTAGGTATTCGGAGCTCCAAATGAGGGGCCAAAATTCTATAGTGCAGAAGAAATAATCAAATTGCATGTGGATTGGATGTCCTGGTGCGTAGTAGGAGGCTTACCTGTCTCTTGGATGACCTAGACACCAAACATCATGTAGATCTGACGATTTGGTCCAAAGTTGGAAATGTTTAGTAGGTTGTAAGCCAGGTTTATTCTGGAGTGGGGGTACCGAACGGTCAAGATTTGTATCATGTATGCAATTGAAGTCCCCCCCCCCCCCCCCCCCAAGTCCAGGCGCCTGGGGATCAAGCAACAAAGTTGGGGAATTTGAGTTTAGGAATGTGCCTTGAGCTGTGTTGGGGGCGTAAATAGAAAGTTCAGTTTGATAGGTTCCCCAGTTGTGAGGTGTCTCTTCTGGAGACATGCAAAATGAACATGCCTGTGCCTATGATACGCATATACCTTGTGTCTCTTGGCAGGAGTTGCCATGCCACGGATGTTAAAGCAGTATATACAGTGGCCATGTGAGCAGCATGTACTTCCTAGGGTGTCCCCAGTTTCCCCCGCCTAACCCTACCTCGACCCCACAACATTTCAGGTATCAATGGTGCCCGCCAGATAATCAAAAACAATAATACAAACATGTTTAACAACTCCCCGATCCCAGGCCTGAGCGCCAACCAGTGTCATGCCACAACTTCTAAAACAGTTCAACTACAGGGCTGAAGGAGCTTAGTGCTCAACATTGTCCATGCAGTGGAGATATATATGTATTGGGGGCCGTTAGTCAATTTCTTTGGCGAGATTTCCATGGTGTAGACCCAAACGAAGGAGAAGGTAAAACGATCCTGAGCATATAGTGGGTGTATGGAGGCTCCCGGGGTGAGCAATAATAAATGTAAATGCCTGATGCACAGAGGAGGGCTAAGTGTGGGGTGAACACTGGGCCCTCAAGAGGCGAGGCCCAGGAGGACGCCAAGGCCCCAGTGTCCGAGCCAGAGTCTGAGAGGCGAGTCTCTTGTATTTGGGAGAAGGAGATCAATGTCAATTGTGATGTCTCAAGAACTGCTTTAGCTTGTTTAACAGTTACCTTAGCCTGGGAGGGTCGGGCCCTACGGGCCTTGCGCTTACGCAGCCACTTGTGGGGTGTCAACCAGGCTTCATCATCTGGGTTCTCTAGTGAGGATTGTATTAAACCTTTCACGTGTAGCCACACTTCCTCTGGCGTGGTCGAACACATGGGTCACTTTGCCATCTATTACTCAGAGCTTCACCTTAAATAGGAGCGCATATTAAAAGTTCAGTTCTCCGAGATGTTGCTTGACCTTGCCGTAGGAGCTATGTATTTTCTATACCCGTGAAGTCTGGATAGGCTGTGATCAATGTGTCCTCGTAGTGCCATGGGCCTTTCGTGCTGAATTACTGAAGTACTAAATCGCCGTCTCAAAAAATTGAGGAGTCTTGCAACAGTGGGACATGGTGGGACGACCAGGATGGGCGGTTTTCTGGGAACCCTATGTGCTCGCTCCACGGAAAATAAGTTAGTTTGTATGCCCGACAACAATATTTATCAGCCAATTTTCGATGAAAAGTTCCACACTTGGGCCTTTCACCCATTCAGGGAAGCCCAAAAGCCTAATATTATTGCGTCTGGATTTCCCCTCGGTGTCCTCCGTCCTTTGGTGTAGGGAAGTCACATCTGCTTGGAGCTGTGTCATCTGTGTTTGAAGTTCCTGTACTGTAGGACAAAGGGAGGTGAGCGAGGATTCCGTTGTGTCTATGCGCTCTGTCAGATTGTGGTGGACTGTCCATAGTAAATTTACATCTAAGGAGATTGCATCAGTTTTGGTCTCTAGGGATGCCTTTGTTTCTGGCTTGAAGGACCTTGTTAAACTGGGCAGAGTGCGTTTGGAGAGTGCTTCTGCAGTCCAATCGGTTGAGTCAGAGGGCACAGGACCCTATGGTAGAGATTTGTTGATTTTAGGCCTTCCTATCATGGCAGATCAGTGTAGGATGCAAAGTTCTCGAAACGAGTAAGGTATTACCCCTGGAAGGGCCCACAGCGATAAAAAAAACTGTAGAAGACATTGTTTAGCCCTTAAGGCAAGTGTCTTTATGGCACAGGACGCCACCGAAGGGAGTATGCATTGCTTCAGAGGTCTGGCTGTGTTGTTGGGAAGGAGCAGCAAGTACTATGGGCTAAGTGATACGGATCCATGGGGTGAATAGTGTTCAGAGATCAGTATTCTAGTGCAGATGGAAATGTATCAGTCCCAGGTCAGGCACTCATATTTGTGAGGGACAGCCAGGTCTCAGACAGGCCGAAGAAAGGCCAGGTGCATGTAAGGGATCATTGCTTATGGCTAGGATGTGGCGCAGTGTCTGTCACGGGCGTGGCACCCAGAGTGCACAGTCCTAATTGATGGAGAAGGTTTATGGATGGTAGGTGCCCCGGGGCAGGAAGCAGATGGCTCTCAACCGCCCCCCAGTATCTCTAAACAGTCTCTTCAATAAGTTTGCAACTAGTTCTAGGAGCTGAGTCCCTATAAACCTGCAACCATGCAGGGAGAGCCCACATAAAATGTCTCGCGGGGAGGGAAGGGGTGGAGGGGGAGAACTGTGATTGTGCCTTGACAAAGATGAGTCACAAACTGGTGCCCCCGAGGATGTGATGGGGATCACACATGTAGCCTCCAGGCTTTTATCAGGTCACCCTCTGGGTTACAGCCCAGTGATTCCTGTAGCTTAGCAGCCCTTCAAAGTCAGCAGCCCTCCTACCTAAGCATTCAGTAGAGACAGTGGCAGTTCAGTTACAGCACCCTTCTGTCTGGCTGCGCTGCAATAATCAATTGTGAAATTGCCATTGTATTGCTGTAATTAATCCCAGGGCTTCCGCTCGGGTTACCTCCGATGAGGCTCTGGGGGTCGGATAATGGAGCAGGGAAGGGCACCTGTGGGCTGTTTCCATGGTCTCTGATCATGGAAAAAGGCCCACAGGTCCCCTAACGCCTGCCCATACCCAAGCGTTAAATAATGGCGCTAAGTAGGCTTAGCGCCATTATTTAAGGCTCTCCTCCTCCTGTGTGTGATTTTTGCACATGAGGATAAATAAGGCGCTAGGGCCTTTGAGTAATGTTTTGCCCAGGAACGCCTACCTTGCATCTCATTGATGCAAGGTAATTTTCCGCAGTCAAAAAATGATTTTAACTCCAATATTTTGGTGCTAGACATGTCTAACGCCAAAATATAAATATGCAGTTAAGTTTGCACCGGATTTGCGTAAAAAAATAAAAATAAAAATAAAAGACACACATCTGGCGCAGAGTATAAGTATTGGCCTAATATTTTGGAATCTTCAATAGTAGTTGTGCTGCAACGTTTTGAAGAATTTGCAGCCTGTTCAATAAATGCTGATGAAGGTTTAGATACAGTCCATTACAGTAATCTATTTTAGAGAGTACTGGTGAGCTGACTACAGTTTTCTGCAGCTCTGAGGGAATAAAATGTAGGATCTTTTTTATGGTTCTTAGTAATGTATGGAATGAAGACGACTTCACCACATTCATTTGATCACTGAAAGTGAGTTTGTCATCACAAACTACCCCTAATTTCTAGACTTTAGATACTGCAGAGGGAAGAATTCCTAAATCCTGCGGCCACTAACTAGGGGTCCAAAAGGATGAATGAGAGCCAATTAGCATAACCCCTCTGTTTTTGTGGTATTCAGTCTTAAACAGGTGCTATTCATCCAGGAACTGACTGCTACCATGGAATCTGGATCCTGTCTCGTTTTCGTCTTTGGCCATCGAGAAACGCTGGGATGAACAAATAAACAAATAAGAAAAAATTGGGAGAGTCTCCACAACCTGAGAGCTTGGAAAAATGTTTTACATTACATAACTGTGATACATTAAAACAATCCAACCAGTACACATGTCCTTCTCGTTCCCTTCAGGACTCATCTGACAAACAGTCTGAAAGAGCGGGGTGGTCAGAATACAGACAAGAAGAGTATGTGAAACTGAAAAAGGACTCACCACGCTAGTCTGACATCATCATAAAAAAGGAAGATAAACTTCCACAACAAAAAACGCAACTCAGAAATAAGGTGCTTTGTGGGAATTTCAGCGAAATATGCTGCGTATACCGGGAACATTACATCAGAAAAGGACGTGGGCAGTGACTCTGCTAGACAGCGTGGAAGAGGTCACAGTAGTTCGCTAGAATCTTCAAGAGTTACTGTGTGTGAAACCAACTAACTACATAGAAGTCGAAACCCCCAGATCAGCTGGTCTTCCCTCCAAATAGACTGTACAAATTAAATGTACAAATTGAGAATGAAATAATGCACACAGTTAATGTAATTTTTTGGAAAACCTTAACACTTGGCTATGACATACTCTTGGCTAAAAGGGATTGGACACTGGACATTGTTAGAACTTTCCCACAAAGGGAAGATGCAGTATTATCATCTTTCTCTGCCCCGTTCCTGAAGAAGTAAAACAAGCCTAAGTTGCAGAATGGGCCCTTGCACAAGCCCCTACGCTATACCGCAACCATGTGGGCTGGGATAGGAACTCGCCTTATCACATTATATGCATAACGTCCTACAAGTGCAACCACAATACCCAATTAAACATAAAGCAAAAGCTCCTGTGAGGGAAATTCTCTCACATCTCGAGTACCAGGTGTAAGGAAATGCCTCCTTGGCATGGTTGCCCCCTGACTTTTTGCCTCTGCTGATGCTATGTTTACAATTGAAAGTGTGCTGAGGCCTGCTAACCAGGCCCCAGCACCAGTGTTCTTTCCCTAACCTGTACTTTTGTATCCACAATTGGCAGACCCTGGCATCCAGATAAGTCCCTTGTAACTGGTACCTCTAGTACCAAGGGCCCTGATGCCAAGGAAGGTCTCTAAGGGCTGCAGCATGTCTTATGCCACCCTGGAGACCTCTCACTCAGCACAGACACACTGCTTGCCAGCTTGTGTGTGCTAGTGAGGACAAAACGAGTAAGTCGACATGGCACTCCCCTCAGGGTGCCATGCCAGCCTCTCACTGCCTATGCAGTATAGGTAAGACACCCCTCTAGCAGGCCTTACAGCCCTAAGGCAGGGTGCACTATACCATAGGTGAGGGTACCAGTGCATGAGCATGGTACCCCTACAGTGTCTAAACAAAACCTTAGACATTGTAAGTGCAGGGTAGCCATAAGAGTATATGGTCTGGGAGTTTGTCAAACACGAACTCCACAGCACCATAATGGCTACACTGAAAACTGGGAAGTTTGGTATCAAACTTCTCAGCACAATAAATGCACACTGATGCCAGTGTACATTTTATTGTAAAATACACCACAGAGGGCACCTTAGAGGTGCCCCCTGAAACTTAACCGACTGTCTGTGTAGGCTGACTAGTTCCAGCAGCCTGCCACACCAGAGACATGTTGCTGGCCCCATGGGGAGAGTGCCTTTGTCACTCTGAGGCCAGTAACAAAGCCTGCACTGGGTGGAGATGCTAACACCTCCCCCAGGCAGGAGCTGTGACACCTGGCGGTGAGCCTCAAAGGCTCACCCCTTTGTCACAGCCCAGCAGGGCACTCCAGCTTAGTGGAGTTGCCCGCCCCCTCCGGCCACGGCCCCCACTTTTGGCGGCAAGGCTGGAGGGAACAAAGAAAGAAACAAGGAGGAGTCACTGGCCAGTCAGGACAGCCCCTAAGGTGTCCTGAGCTGAGGTGACTCTGACTTTTAGAAATCCTCCATCTTGCAGATGGAGGATTCCCCCAATAGGGTTAGGATTGTGACCCCCTCTCCTTGGGAGGAGGCACAAAGAGGGTGTACCCACCCTCAGGGCTAGTAGCCATTGGCTACTAACCCCCCAGACCTAAACACGCCCTTAAATTTAGTATTTAAGGGCTACCCTGAACCCTAGAAAATTAGATTCCTGCAACTACAAGAAGAAGGACTGCCTAGCTGAAAACCCCTGCAGAGGAAGACCAGAAGACGACAACTGCCTTGGCTCCAGAAACTCACCGGCCTGTCTCCTGCCTTCCAAAGATCCTGCTCCAGCGACACCTTCCAAAGGGACCAGCGACCTCGACATCCTCTGAGGACTGCCCCTGCTTCGAAAAGACAAGAAACTCCAGAGGACAGCGGACCTGCTCCAAGAAAGGCTGCAACTTTGTTTCCAGCAGCCTTGAAAGAACCCTGCAAGCTCCCCGCAAGAAGCGTGAGACTTGCAACACTGCACCCGGCGACCCCGACTCGGCTGGTGGAGATCCAACACCTCAGGAGGGACTCCAGGACTACTCTGATACTGTGAGTACCAAAACCTGTCCCCCCTGAGCCCCCACAGCGCCGCCTGCAGAGGGAATCCCGAGGCTTCCCCTGACCGCGACTCTTTGAATCCAAAGTCCCGACGCCTGGGAGAGACCCTGCACCCGCAGCCCCCAGGACCTGAAGGACCGGACTTTCACTGGAGAAGTGACCCCCAGGAGTCCCTCTCCCTTGCCCAAGTGGAGGTTTCCCCGAGGAACCCCCCCCTTGCCTGCCTGCAGCGCGGAAGAGATCCCGAGATCTCTCATAGACTAACATTGCGAACCCGACGCCTGTTTCTACACTGCACCCGGCCGCCCCCGCGCTGCTAAGGGTGAAATTTCTGTGTGGACTTGTGTCCCCCCCGGTGCCCTACAAAACCCCCCTGGTCTGCCCTCCGAGGACGCGGGTACTTACCTGCAAGCAGACCGGAACCGGGGCACCCCCTTCTCTCCATTCTAGCCTATGTGTTTTGGGCACCACTTTGAACTCTGCACCTGACCGGCCCTGAGCTGCTGGTGTGGTGACTTTGGGGTTGCTCTGAACCCCCAACGGTGGGCTACCTTGGACCAAGAACTGAACCCTGTAAGTGTCTTACTTACCTGGTAAAACTAACCAAAACTTACCTCCCCTAGGAACTGTGAAAATTGCACTAAGTGTCCACTTTTAAAACAGCTATTTGTCAATAACTTGAAAAGTATACATGCAATTTTTATGATTTAAAGTTCCTAAAGTACTTACCTGCAATACCTTTCAAATGAGATATTACATGTAGAATTTGAACCTGTGGTTCTTAAAATAAACTAAGAAAAGATATTTTTCTATAACAAAACCTATTGGCTGGATTTGTCTCTGAGTGTGTGTACCTCATTTATTGTCTATGTGTATGTACAACAAATGCTTAACACTACTCCTTGGATAAGCCTACTGCTCGACCACCCTACCACAAAATAGAGCATTAGTATTATCTATTTTTACCACTATTTTACCTCTAAGGGGAACCCTTGGACTCTGTGCATGCTATTCCTTACTTTGAAATAGCACATACAGAGCCAACTTCCTACAGTGGTGGATCAGCGGTGGGGTACAAGACTTTGCATTTGCTGGACTACTCAGCCAATACCTGATCACACGACAAATTCCAAAATTGTCATTAGAAATTGATTTTTGCAATTTGAAAAGTTTTCTAAATTCTTAAAAGACCTGCTAGGGCCTTGTGTTAGATCCTGTTTAGCATTTCTTTTAGAGTTTAAAAGTTTGTAAAAGTTTGAATTAGATTCTAGAACCAGTTGTAGATTCTTAAAAAGTATTCCAACTTTTAGAAGCAAAATGTCTAGCACAGATGTGACTGTGGTGGAACTCGACACCACACCTTACCTCCATCTTAAGATGAGGGAGCTAAGGTCACTCTGTAAAATAAAGAAAATAACAATGGGCCCCAAACCTACCAAAATACAGCTCCAGGAGCTTTTGGCAGAGTTTGAAAAGGCCAACCCCTCTGAGGGTGGCAACTCAGAGGAAGAGGATAGTGACTTGGAGGAAAATTCCCCCCTACCAGTCCTATCTAGGGAGAACAGGGTCCCTCAAACCCTGACTCCAAAAATAATAGTCAGAGATGCTGGTTCCCTCACAGGAGAGACCAACACCTCTGAAATCACTGAGGATAACCCCAGTGAAGAGGACATCCAGTTAGCCAGGATGGCCAAAAGATTGGCTTTGGAAAGACAGATCCTAGCCATAGAGAGGGAAAGACAAGAGATGGGCCTAGGACCCATCAATGGTGGCAGCAACATAAATAGGGTCAGAGATTCTCCTGACATGTTGAAAATCCCTAAAGGGATTGTAACTAAATATGAAGATGGTGATGACATCACCAAATGGTTCACAGCTTTTGAGAGGGCTTGTGTAACCAGAAAAGTGAACAGATCTCACTGGGGTGCTCTCCTTTGGGAAATGTTCACAGGAAAGTGTAGGGATAGACTCCTCACACTCTCTGGACAAGATGCAGAATCTTATGACCTCATGAAGGGTACCCTGATTGAGGGCTTTGGATTCTCCACTGAGGAGTATAGGATTAGATTCAGGGGGGCTCAAAAATCCTCGAGCCAGACCTGGGTTGACTTTGTAGACTACTCAGTGAAAACACTAGATGGTTGGATTCAAGGCAGTGGTGTAAGTAATTATGATGGGCTGTACAATTTATTTGTGAAAGAACACCTGTTAAGTAATTGTTTCAATGATAAACTGCATCAGCATCTGGTAGACCTAGGACCAATTTCTCCCCAAGAATTGGGAAAGAAGGCGGACCATTGGGTCAAGACAAGGGTGTCCAAGACTTCAACAGGGGGTGACCAAAAGAAAGGGGTCACAAAGAATCCCCAGGGGAACGGTGATGAGACAACCAAAACTAAAAATAGTAAAGAGTCTTCTACAGGCCCCCAAAAACCTGCACAGGAGGGTGGGCCCAGAGCCTCTTCACAAAACAATGGGTACAAGGGTAAAAACTTTGATCCCAAAAAGGCCTGGTGTCATAGCTGTAAACAGCATGGACACCAAACTGGAGACAAGGCCTGTCCCAAGAAAGGTTCCACTCCAAACTCCCATCCAGGTAACACTGGTATGGCTAGTCTCCAAGTGGGATCAACAGTGTGCCCAGAGCAAATCAGGGTCCACACTGAAGCTACTCTAGTTTCTGAGGGTGGGGTGGATTTAGCCACACTAGCTGTCTGGCCGCCTAACATGCAAAAATACAGACAGCAACTCTTAATTAATGGGACTAGAATAGAGGGCCTGAGGGATACAGGTGCCAGTGTCACCATGGTGACAGAGAAACTGGTTTCCCCTGGCCAATACCTGACTGGAAAAACTTACACAGTCACCAACGCTGACAATCAGAGAAAAGTACATCCCATGGCAATGGTTACTTTAGAATGGGGAGGGGTCAATGGCCTGAAACAGGTGGTGGTCTCCTCAAATATCCCAGTGGACTGTCTGCTTGGAAATGACCTGGAGTCCTCAGCATGGGCTGAGGTAGAGCTAAAAACCCATGCAGCAATGCTGGGTATCCCTGAACTGGTGTGTGTGAAAACAAGAGCACAATGCAAGGCACAGGGTGAACAAGTAGAGCTGGAGTCTGGAAGAATGGCCCAGCCTACCAAGAGAACAGGAAAGTCAGTTGGGAAACCAACTGCAACACAGCAAAAGAAAGGGAACCTCTCTTCTCAGGAAGAAGTTCTGCCCTCTGAGGGAACTGAGCCTTTGGAGCTTGAACCTTATCAGGTTGAGCTCTTAGGCCCAGGGGGACCCTCAAGGGAGGAGCTGTGTAAGGGACAAGAAACCTGTCCCTCTCTTGAAGGCCTTAGGCATCAAGCTGCTGAAGAGTCCAAAGGCAAGAAAAATGGAACACATAGGGTCTATTGGGAAGATGGACTCCTGTACACTGAGGCCAGAGACCCCAAACCTGGTGCCACTAGGAGAGTGGTAGTGCCTCAGCTGTTCAGGAAGTTCATCCTAACATTGGCCCATGACATCCCCCTTGCTGGACATTTGGGACAAACCAAGACGTGGGAGAGGTTAGTCAACCACTTCTACTGGCCCAATATGTCCAACATGGTTAAGGAGTTTTGCCTCTCCTGCCCCACCTGTCAAGCCAGTGGTAAGACAGGTGGGCATCCAAAGGCCCCCCTCATTCCACTTCCAGTGGTGGGGGTTCCCTTTGAAAGAGTGGGTGTGGACATAGTTGGTCCACTAGAACCTCCCACAGCCTCAGGAAATATGTATATCCTGGTAGTAGTGGATCATGCTACCAGGTATCCTGAAGCTATTCCCCTTAGGTCGACTACTACCCCTGCAGTAGCCAAGGCCCTCATTGGTATCTTTACCAGAGTGGGTTTCCCTAAGGAGGTGGTGTCTGACAGAGGTACCAACTTCATGTCAGCATACCTAAAGCACATGTGGAATGAGTGTGGAGTGACTTATAAATTCACTACACCTTACCATCCACAAACTAATGGCTTGGTTGAGAGATTCAACAAGACATTAAAGGGCATGATCATGGGGCTCCCAGAAAAACTCAAAAGGAGATGGGATGTCCTCCTGCCATGTCTGCTTTTCGCTTACAGAGAGGTGCCACAGAAGGGAGTAGGATTCTCACCCTTTGAACTTCTGTTTGGTCATCCTGTAAGGGGACCACTTGCCCTTGTTAAAGAAGGCTGGGAGAGACCTCTCCATGAGCCTAAACAGGACATAGTGGACTATGTACTGGGCCTTCGCTCTAGAATGGCAGAGTACATGGAAAAGGCAACCAAAAACCTTGAGGCCAGCCAACAGCTCCAGAAGTTTTGGTATGACCAAAAGGCTGCACTGGTTGAGTTCCAACCAGGGCAGAAAGTCTGGGTTCTGGAGCCTGTGGCTCCCAGGGCACTCCAGGACAAATGGAGTGGCCCTTACCCAGTGCTAGAAAGGAAGAGTCAGGTCACCTACCTGGTGGACCTGGGCACAAGCAGGAGCCCCAAGAGGGTGATCCATGTGAACCGCCTTAAGCTCTTCCATGACAGGGCTGATGTGAATCTGTTGATGGTAACAGATGAGGATCAGGAGGCAGAGAGTGAACCTCTCCCTGATCTTCTGTCATCAGACCCAAAAGATGGCACAGTAGATGGAGTGATCTACTCAGACACCCTCTCTGGCCAACAGCAAGCTGATTGTAGGAGAGTCCTACAACAGTTTCCTGAACTCTTCTCCTTAACCCCTGGTCAGACACACCTGTGTGCCCATGATGTGGACACAGGAGACAGCATGTCTGTCAAAAACAAAATCTTTAGACAGTCTGACCATGTTAAGGAAAGCATCAAGGTGGAAGTCCACAAGATGCTGGAATTGGGAGTAATTGAGCGCTCTGACAGCCCCTGGGCTAGCCCAGTGGTCTTAGTCCCCAAACCTCACACCAAAGATGGAAAGAAAGAGATGAGGTTTTGTGTGGACTACAGAGGGCTCAATTCTGTCACCAAGACAGATGCTCATCCAATTCCAAGAGCTGATGAGCTCATAGATAAATTAGGTGCTGCCAAATTCTTAAGTACCTTTGACTTGACAGCAGGGTACTGGCAAATAAAAATGGCACCTGGAGCAAAAGAGAAAACAGCATTTTCCACACCTGATGGGCATTATCAGTTTACTGTTATGCCCTTTGGTTTAAAGAATGCCCCTGCCACCTTCCAAAGGTTGGTGAATCAAGTCCTTGCTGGCTTGGAGTCCTTTAGCACAGCTTATCTTGATGATATTGCTGTCTTTAGCTCCACCTGGCAGGATCACCTGGTCCACCTGAAGAAGGTTTTGAAGGCTCTGCAATCTGCAGGCCTCTCTATCAAGGCATCCAAATGCCAGATAGGGCAGGGAACTGTGGTTTACTTGGGCCACCTTGTAGGTGGAGGCCAAGTTCAGCCACTCCAACCCAAGATCCAGACTATTCTGGACTGGGTAGCTCCAAAAACCCAGACTCAAGTCAGGGCATTCCTTGGCTTGACTGGGTATTACAGGAGGTTTGTGAAGGGATATGGATCCATTGTGACAGCCCTCACTGAACTCACCTCCAAGAAAATGCCCAAGAAAGTGAACTGGACTGTGGAATGCCAACAGGCCTTTGACACCCTGAAACAAGCAATGTGCTCAGCACCAGTTCTAAAAGCTCCAGATTATTCTAAGCAGTTCATTGTGCAGACTGATGCCTCTGAACATGGGATAGGGGCAGTTTTGTCCCAAACAAATGATGATGGCCTTGACCAGCCTGTTGCTTTCATTAGCAGGAGGTTACTCCCCAGGGAGCAGCGTTGGAGTGCCATTGAGAGGGAGGCCTTTGCTGTGGTTTGGTCCCTGAAGAAGCTGAGACCATACCTCTTTGGGACTCACTTCCTAGTTCAAACTGACCACAGACCTCTCAAATGGCTGATGCAAATGAAAGGTGAAAATCCTAAACTGTTGAGGTGGTCCATCTCCCTACAGGGAATGGACTTTATAGTGGAACACAGACCTGGGACTGCCCATGCCAATGCAGATGGCCTTTCCAGGTTCTTCCACTTAGAAAATGAAGACTCTCTTGGGAAAGGTTAGTCTCATCCTCTTTCGTTTGGGGGGGGGTTGTGTAAGGAAATGCCTCCTTGGCATGGTTGCCCCCTGACTTTTTGCCTTTGCTGATGCTATGTTTACAATTGAAAGTGTGCTGAGGCCTGCTAACCAGGCCCCAGCACCAGTGTTCTTTCCCTAACCTGTACTTTTGTATCCACAATTGGCAGACCCTGGCATCCAGATAAGTCCCTTGTAACTGGTACCTCTAGTACCAAGGGCCCTGATGCCAAGGAAGGTCTCTAAGGGCTGCAGCATGTCTTATGCCACCCTGGAGACCTCTCACTCAGCACAGACACACTGCTTGCCAGCTTGTGTGTGCTAGTGAGGACAAAACGAGTAAGTCGACATGGCACTCCCCTCAGGGTGCCATGCCAGCCTCTCACTGCCTATGCAGTATAGGTAAGACACCCCTCTAGCAGGCCTTACAGCCCTAAGGCAGGGTGCACTATACCATAGGTGAGGGTACCAGTGCATGAGCATGGTACCCCTACAGTGTCTAAACAAAACCTTAGACATTGTAAGTGCAGGGTAGCCATAAGAGTATATGGTCTGGGAGTCTGTCAAACACGAACTCCACAGCACCATAATGGCTACACTGAAAACTGGGAAGTTTGGTATCAAACTTCTCAGCACAATAAATGCACACTGATGCCAGTGTACATTTTATTGTAAAATACACCACAGAGGGCACCTTAGAGGTGCCCCCTGAAACTTAACCGACTGTCTGTGTAGGCTGACTAGTTCCAGCAGCCTGCCACACCAGAGACATGTTGCTGGCCCCATGGGGAGAGTGCCTTTGTCACTCTGAGGCCAGTAACAAAGCCTGCACTGGGTGGAGATGCTAACACCTCCCCCAGGCAGGAGCTGTGACACCTGGCGGTGAGCCTCAAAGGCTCACCCCTTTGTCACAGCCCAGCAGGGCACTCCAGCTTAGTGGAGTGGCCCGCCCCCTCCGGCCACGGCCCCCACTTTTGGCGGCAAGGCTGGAGGGAACAAAGAAAGAAACAAGGAGGAGTCACTGGCCAGTCAGGACAGCCCCTAAGGTGTCCTGAGCTGAGGTGACTCTGACTTTTAGAAATCCTCCATCTTGCAGATGGAGGATTCCCCCAATAGGGTTAGGATTGTGACCCCCTCCCCTTGGGAGGAGGCACAAAGAGGGTGTACCCACCCTCAGGGCTAGTAGCCATTGGCTACTAACCCCCCAGACCTAAACACGCCCTTAAATTTAGTATTTAAGGGCTACCCTGAACCCTAGAAAATTAGATTCCTGCAACTACAAGAAGAAGGACTGCCTAGCTGAAAACCCCTGCAGAGGAAGACCAGAAGACGACAACTGCCTTGGCTCCAGAAACTCACCGGCCTGTCTCCTGCCTTCCAAAGATCCTGCTCCAGCGACGCCTTCCAAAGGGACCAGCGACCTCGACATCCTCTGAGGACTGCCCCTGCTTCGAAAAGACAAGAAACTCCCGAGGACAGCGGACCTGCTCCAAGAAAGGCTGCAACTTTGTTTCCAGCAGCCTTGAAAGAACCCTGCAAGCTCCCCGCAAGAAGCGTGAGACTTGCAACACTGCACCCGGCGACCCCGACTCGGCTGGTGGAGATCCAACACCTCAGGAGGGACTCCAGGACTACTCTGATACTGTGAGTACCAAAACCTGTCCCCCCTGAGCCCCCACAGCGCCGCCTGCAGAGGGAATCCCGAGGCTTCCCCTGACCGCGACTCTTTGAATCCAAAGTCCCGACGCCTGGGAGAGACCCTGCACCCGCAGCCCCCAGGACCTGAAGGACCGGACTTTCACTGGAGAAGTGACCCCCAGGAGTCCCTCTCCCTTGCCCAAGTGGAGGTTTCCCCGAGGAACCCCCCCCTTGCCTGCCTGCCTGCAGCGCGGAAGAGATCCCGAGATCTCTCATAGACTAACATTGCGAACCCGACGCCTGTTTCTACACTGCACCCGGCCGCCCCCGCGCTGCTGAGGGTGAAATTTCTGTGTGGACTTGTGTCCCCCCCCGGTGCCCTACAAAACCCCCTTGGTCTGCCCTCCGAGGACGCGGGTACTTACCTGCAAGCAGACCGGAACCGGGGCACCCCCTTCTCTCCATTCTAGCCTATGTGTTTTGGGCACCACTTTGAACTCTGCACCTGACCGGCCCTGAGCTGCTGGTGTGGTGACTTTGGGGTTGCTCTGAACCCCCAACGGTGGGCTACCTTGGACCAAGAACTGAACCCTGTAAGTGTCTTACTTACCTGGTAAAACTAACCAAAACTTACCTCCCCTAGGAACTGTGAAAATTGCACTAAGTGTCCACTTTTAAAACAGCTATTTGTCAATAACTTGAAAAGTATACATGCAATTTTAATGATTTAAAGTTCCTAAAGTACTTACCTGCAATACCTTTCAAATGAGATATTACATGTAGAATTTGAACCTGTGGTTCTTAAAATAAACTAAGAAAAGATATTTTTCTATAACAAAACCTATTGGCTGGATTTGTCTCTGAGTGTGTGTACCTCATTTATTGTCTATGTGTATGTACAACAAATGCTTAACACTACTCCTTGGATAAGCCTACTGCTCGACCACCCTACCACAAAATAGAGCATTAGTATTATCTATTTTTACCACTATTTTACCTCTAAGGGGAACCCTTGGACTCTGTGCATGCTATTCCTTACTTTGAAATAGCACATACAGAGCCAACTTCCTACACCAGGAAATAATTGAACCTTGTGTATCTCCAATGATAACCTTTTGTTTCCAGTAGCTAAGCTGGATCACTTTTATAGAATAGTCTTAAATTATAGACCCTTAAACAGACAAACAGTCACATTTGCAATACAAAATTCACACAGTACGGCTTTAATAAACAATATTGTCCATAAAGAAATACAAAACAACCCTGGGTATTTCCAATGGGTTTTTCTGCCTAAATATAGCAGCTGAAAGCAGGCATCTGATCGCTTTTTCTATGCTTTGCTCTCAGTGCTGTTTTTGTCAGCTTCTTTACTAGTATAAGAACAGTCTGAACTGTTTGCAGCCCATGTAACATCGATATTGCATGATATTGATCCAGAAGCATTGCCCTATGTAGATGATATATATCGCATGGATGATTATTTAAACTCACACCTAACCAGTGTAGATAACATTGTTTTGGGATTTGCTGAATATGGGTACGAATTCAATAAAAAATTTTTTTAAAAAATTGCTTTTCTCAGTGTCCTATTTGTAGGATACGAGTTGTCAAATGAGGGAAAGAGCCTAGCACCACACTTGCTAATAAAATGTGTCCAATTGCTACCACCAAATACTATGAGAAAACTGCAATCCTTATTAGGATTTTTCAATTTTGGTAGAACATATATACAAATGCATAAACCACTGTAAGATTTAATTCATCCAGATTTCTCAAGTAAATACTGGGCACCAGAACATACACAAATTAGATGGTTGCAGATGGGCATGCTTGCAGCACAACACCTACACACACGTGTCAATAAAACAAACTTGGTCTTTGGATAACACCGGGTGCCACTGCCTTCACCTTTGTCGCATTTAATGAAAGTGACACATTGCCAATTGCAAATAAATCTCATCTACATTCTAATGCAGAAATGAATTTAGCATCCCCTGAAAAAATTCTGACTGCAGTTTAGATGACTGTCATAAAGGAAAGACCACTGGCGCAAGGGAAATGCATAATTGTCATCACTCCTGTCCCAGCCTTGGCGGTCCTCACAAAGGCCAGCATCACGGACGCAAAAGTCTTAGATCCTGGATGAATACAATGGGGCACTTCCCTGACTGCACTGATGTAGACTGTCTTTGACCGTACATTACAAACTAAAAAATTCCTCTAATATGAACAAGAATACTCCATGACCCCCAATATATTGCCTCATGAACAGTAAAAATATATCATATATACTGAGGGTTCAGCTCAGATTGCTATAGGCACCAAGCACCAATACTCCGCGGCTTGCGCAGCTGTATATGGAGTAATGAGGGACAGAGAGTTCCACACTCAACAAACTCTCACGCAGTCCCTAAGTGATTACACTGAATAACTGGCTGAATTAAAAGCTTTGATTCTAGCACTAGTGCATACAAAATCTGAGTTCCCCACTCTTATAATGTATGGTTGTTATTACTGTGTCCTGTCTTTCAATGGAAACTTGCATTATTGGCACCTAAATGGATTCAGAGACTCAAAAAGGAATACTGTAAAGCAGTGGTTCCCAACCTGGGGTCCGCGAAGCCTCCTTAGGGGGTCCGCGACTGCTTAGAAACTTAATAATATTGACAAATTAGGTCTCCAGCTTTCACTAATGGCTCAGTGGGGGTCCCCGGATTCCAGTAATGATTCAGTGGGGGTCCCCGGGTTCCAGAAATGATAAAGTGAGGGTCCACAAAAGTCAAAAGGTTGGGAACCACTGCTATAAAGCATAAAGTGTTTTGGGGAAAGGTGGCAGAACTTAGTCTGCCACAGGCTCATGTAATCTATACATTGTGTTGCCAACGTGCTGGAATACACACTGTAGCTGGTGAAGCATCCAAATCTGAAGTTAAGACTGCTACAGTAGCTGCAGTTGCTCGTTCCCATACGAGGGTAGATAAAGAAATACTGGCTACTGTTAATGCTTCAGTCAGTGGCACTCCTTTACCAAAAGCACATCCAGCAAAATATCCCTACCACTTACGTGCCCAAAGTATTCCATTTGTTACCATTTTGGGGGTGGGTGATCGAGTGATAACCAATCACGACTGCAAGCTAGAATTAATTAAAGCAGCACATGAGGGTGTAGTATCTGCCCATGCTGGTGTGGCGGCCACAGTCTCTCTATTACAAAAACACTATTGGTGGCATGGTCTATACAAACAGACAAAGCAGCGTGTCCTTAGTTGTGATGTTTGCCAACAAATTAAAGGTTTAACCATTAAACGCTCACTGCAGGCACCTCTCTTAGTTTCAAGCAGACCACTGCAATACGTTTCTCTAGACCATTGAGGCCCCCTAAATTTGGATGGTGCATTCAGATATATTCTACTGGCTGTAGATTCTCTCTTCAGATTCCTCTGGGTGAGGTAAGAACGCCTAGATAACACACTGTTATTAAAGGTGTGCAAGTCTTCATCAGGACATATGCAGTAGCAGCATTCCACTCGGAGCAGCGCCCTTCTTTTGCCTCCAAGGCTTACAGGGACACCATGGAAACCCTGGGTGTAGCAGTGCATTATTCCTACCCCATATCATCCTGAGGGAAATTTGATTGTGGAGAAGAAAAACTGAGACTTACAGCAGTCTTGAACAGCTAGAGTATTAGGTTCAGGTTGAGTTGGATCCATCACCTGTATGGAGTCCAGAGAGCATTAAATAATCTGCCTAGACAATTTTGGGGTGATCGGATCCCATATAAAGTCCTATTCAGCATTCAGATGTATGTCCCAGATCTTGATGGTCCTGGCTGAGTGGCGGCAGACACACCTTTTGACATAAATTCACATTTTGCTGTCTTGCAGGAGCACCAAGATTTCCAGGATGAGCGGTCAAACACATATGCTGCCACTGAAGGAGTGACGGGGCAACCAGTATTTTCCACCTAGATTCCAAAGGTTGAGGATTCTAGTATAATAAGAGATTGCGGTGAAGAATGAGTTTGGCCATTCATATCATGTACCAGGGCCAGTCTTTGGAATTCAGGGTACCTGAACTGTGATTTTGCCACCGCTTGCTGATTGTAAAGACAAATGCTTTGTCTTCATTGATCAAGAAAATTTGCATCATGTGGCTGATCCTTCATAGTAGGCCATGAGGATGCCTGGGTAGTCCCGTAACCCCTCCCGCCATCTTACAGGAAATACCTCTTCAAGCATTAAATAATATTGTTTCCCCTGGCTGGGGAAGGCATTGATTGAACTTTTGTTGATTCCTGTTCCTGCTGCAAATGCAAGAAATACACCAGATGTAAGTCTATAGTTTTCTACTACTACTATTCAAAGCAACAGAGTTGTTAATGATGAACCACCTTTGGAGGTGTCTACCAGTTCTCTTTCACCTGCTGAAGGCCCTGTTTTCACACAGAGTGCTTTTGGGTACTTTTTTGATATTGACAACTTCTGATTCTTCTCACACTTCACTTCATTGAGTACGTGATTTCTTCAATGGTTGAAACTCACCTATCTGATCAGTCTGTGGTCCTATTTGTGGATTGCACTTGCGTTACTTCCTCTACTTCTATGGAATGGATTTGTAACAGTTTCTTTCCTCCTTATCAATGGGCATTATCTCCCAGAACGCTGTGCTGTAGAACTGGTATCTGAGGTTTTGAAGCCTAATTCTTCTCACAAATTATGAAGAGTCCTGACCCTTGTGACTTTTTCCGCTGCTAGAGTTCCTGATGGAATTGTATGGGATAATTTATCCTATGATATTTTTGGTCCCACAGAGACTATACAAATTGGTGAAGTTTTTAAGGGTGCTATGGATGGTGTGATAACTCCAGGTGTAATGTCTGATGAATGGGATGTTAAAATAATTTCTTCAATGCTGACTGGGCTTGAATATTATACTGTTTTTGAAAGTGAGGGTTTTATTTGAATTCTGCTAATTATGGTGAAATGTTTTCTCATCATTATGCACACCTTTACCTACATAGACTAGTACTGCAAATACAATTTTTAACTCTACACAATGGGAACATTGCCTGACTCCCCCAGTGGGGAGTTCCAAAACATATTTAGACAAATTCACAATTTTATTCTGGGCATGGTACTTCAGGCCCTGCATCTTTTTATTTTAAATTAACACCTTCAAAAGCAAGGAAAAAATGCTGACCAGTACAAAATTAATTTATTCAAATGTGTTTATTTCCCTAGTACATAAAAGCTATACATTTTAGATGGAAACAATTGATTTAAAATCAGTTTGGGGAACAAAACATTGGCATGTCCAGGGCATGGATGCCTTATTTAAAGTGTGTCTAATACGACGGCAGATTTGTTTTCCGAATGACACAGTTCAGCAGACCACTTGCCTAGGTCTAGCAAAATTAAATAAATAAATGTGTCCAGTATACCCTCAATTGCACAATTTGAAAATTGCCAGTATTTAGCAAATTACACTGAAGAACAGTTATATTCAGTCACAGCACTCAGGGATGGTCACTACTTATAGACTGGTGCAGTTATGTCAGCAGTAGTTGCAACATTCCACTTTATCAGCAGTAAAAGAGCACCTCTCTCTCCTTTTGGATTACACGGATTTTCAGGATTTCGTATTCAGTCCTAGTTCACTGGAATCCAAAAGATTCCTTTATTTTATTTACAATGACATTTGGAAGCTTTCACAAATGGAAGTAGCTGCTGTTTAAGGAAAATAGATCAAGCTAGTTTAGAAAAGGTCTTGGCTGTAGTTGATAATGGAGTGAGTACATTGTCTACTCGTATTTACGCGTAAATAACATTGTATCTTCTGCAATTGATATTATACAGAATGACGTCTTTTTTACAACATGGTCAAAGTCAACTTATATCTATTAAGCAGCTGAGTTGGACATTATAGGTTCTAAAATCAACTGGGTGCCCTGGAAGCCTTTCAATAAAACACATAAACAACAAATAATGTCAAAGCAAGACACTACATATACAATGCTTAACATAGAAAAAAAGAGAAGTTGCCTTTTGCAGCAGTCAAACACCATCAGCAGCATGGCTAATACACAAAGGTATCTCACAACCCATCACGGCGTTTCAGTTTACTTCATGTTTGAAACATTTTCTAGTAGGCAGATATAAAGCCATAAGGGACAATGTTTTTTTTGTTTTAGAGAGATTTTTATTGAAAACACTGCAAAATGATACATACATAAACCAAAAAGGGACCAAGGTCTCCACATTCTGCAAACAGTAATACATAATGGGTCAGGAATAATAAGAACATAGAAAGCCTTGGAATATTGCCCATCGTATTTTGAAAAACCTATCCCGTCGGCCGGGAAAGAACAAAAAAGAAAGGGAAAGAAAAGGTAAAAGGTGTAGGTGAAGGTAAGAAGTTCGCTCCTCACTGTATCGGGGTCCGGGTTGGGAGCAAGCTGAGGACGTTACTTTTAGACCAGGCATGTTTACTTTGGAGGTCCTAACCCCAGGAAGATGATAATTGGCGGGGTAATATATTGATAGAGTAGCAGATCTATCGGGACAGTAGGGCCTGGGTCTTCTGTCTTTGTTCGGTATAGGTCATGCTTAGTACTCAGTGTCCTTTCCTTGCCTCAGAGAAATGGTTCTCTGAGGAGGAGTATGCTGGAGGAAATAGGCGAGACTGGAGCCAGGGACCTGATGAGGTAGAGAGGAGAGAGAAAGGAGAGAGGAAGAAAAGAAAGAAGAAACTAGTATATAAAGAAGGAAGGAGGAGAGGGGGTGGGGAGAGGGTTGGCAAGGGGGGAGGGGAGGGAAGGGGGAAGGGGAAGGAGGAGGAGGAGGGGAAAAGGAAAGGAAAATAAGGGGGGAGGGACAGAAGGGGGGGGCAGGGGAAGGAAAGAGGGAGGGGAGGGAGGGGAGGGAAGGGTGGCGGGTGTCATCTTACAGACTATGGTCTTCCCACAGTGAGGAAGGGAGCCCACACTTGGTTGAATATTTGAGCTTGGTCTTGCAAGTTATAGATGATTCTTTCATGCATAGCAATACGGGTCATGGTTATAATCCATTCTTCCGGGGTTGGGGGGGGTCACCGACCTCCAGTGGCGGAGGATGCAGATTTTTGCGGTGGCTATTGCTGTGTGCAGCAACCTTTTGCGAGGTCTAGTTAGGTCCGGGAAGGAAGTCGTGTCATGTAAAAGTATAAGAGAGGGAGGGAGTGGTGACGGAAGAGGCATGGAGTCGGCTAGAGTGGAGCCCATCGCATCCCATATTGGTCGGATTGTTGGGCAGTCGATTAAGATATGTTTTAGGTCACAGTGTGTCTCTGGCCATCGCCAGCATTTCGCATGTGGGAGCAGTACTGTTCTATGCAATTTCGCAGGGGACCAATACCAATTGTGCAGGATCTTGAAGAGGAAAAACTTTAAGCGCGCTTCCCGGGTACCTCTGTCCAGGGCTTCTAAAATGTCCTCCCAGTCATCTGGGTCAAATGTCTTTTGTAGTCGGGTTTGCCACTGCAAACGTAGTTTGTCTAGGAGAGGTTGGGAGTAGAGTTTTCAGGTGAGTAGGTCGTATAGACCCGCCATAATTCCTCTATGTTGTCCCCATTGTTGAAGGTAGGCCACCACGGGTGAGGACTGGGACCCCCGCCGGGCAACGTCGGTCCCTTGACTAATGCAGTGCTAGAGTTGCATGTATCTCCACTCTTGGCTCTGCTGGAGATCAAATTCTTCCCGTAGTCTAAGGAAAGATTTGAGTGTATCATTTTCCAGGATCTGGGAGAGGGTGTGAATGCCAGCCCTCTTCCACTGTGGCCAATTGAGCACTTCGCCGCCTATCCGGAGTCCACTGTTGCGCCACAGGGGTGCTTGAGCGTGGAGGAGAGGGTGGACCCCAAGCAAGCGATGAGCCCTTCGCCAGGCTGCCTGGGATGCCTTCAAAATAGGGTTCACCGGGTTGGCGGATGGTAGGTCGTCACGGTAGGGCCCTCCGAGTCCCTCATTTGCGGTTAGCAACAACCTTTCCACGGCAACCCATTGAGGCGGGTCCGGCTCATTGGTCAGGACGTGGGACAACTGGGACAGGTGCAGTGCTAATGAATAATGCTCCACCAACGGGAGGCCCATACCCCAGTGGGAGCGACGGGCTATGAGTTTGGCAGGCGATAAGCGTGGCCGCATTGAGCCCCATACAAATGCTCTGATAAGTGCATCTGTATTTCGTAGCGTGTGGAGGGGCACCTGCAGGGGGAGAAGTCCCAGAATATAAGTGAAGGGGGGAATCATTACCATCCTGACCGCCTGTACTCGGCCCCACATAGAGAGGCCTAGTTGGTTCCATTTTGCGAAGTCAAGTTTTGTACGTGCAATGAGAGGATCAATGTTGTCCGCCACCATGTGCACCAGTCCCGGATTGACTAGCACCCCCAAATATTTGAGGCGTTTCGGTGTCCAGCAGAATGGGAAGCCTAGGAGGGCCGCTCTCCGCGAGAGGGGGAGCGCCTCACTCTTATCCCAGTTGATGCGGTAGCCGGAGAGGGTTGCAAACCCATCTATGATCTCCAGTAACACTGGGATGGATTGTTCTAGATCCATGAGAGTTAGTAGAACGTCATCAGCATATAAATAGATTTTAGAAATGCCTTCTGGCAGTGGGAGGCCTAGTATGGAAGGGGAAGATCGAATAGCTTCAGCAAGGGGCTCCATTGCTAGCAGGAACAATAGGGACGAGAGGTGGCAACCCTGTTGTGTGCCTCTACAGATCGGAAAAAGGTCTGAGAGGAAGCCTCCACAATTAACTCTCGCCGTAGGTTGATCATACGATAGCCGCACCATTGATATGAATCCACTTTCTAGACCAAATCTCTCCACTGTCGCAAAAAAATAAGGCCACTCTATGCGATCGAAAGCCTTTTCGGCATCCAAGGACAGAGCTAGCGCCACCTCCGGTAGGTCCCTTGAGGTCCATAGGGTATGGCATAGGGTGCGCAAGTGGTTCCTAGAGGTGCGGCCCAGTATGAACCCCACTTGCGTGTGATGGATCAGGGACGGTGTAACTTTGCGTAGTCTATTTGTAGGATGCTTGCTAGTATTTTGATGTCACCGTTTAGAAGAGATATAGGTCTGTAACTGCCACACAGTAGGGGGTCCTGGCCGGGTTTAGGTATAATGGCTATCGTGGGTTGTTGGAGATACCCCCAGGGCCTGCATCGAACAGGCTTCGTTTAAGGCCGCATGTAGGATGTCTGTCGCCTCTTTCCCTACCCATTTATAAAATTCAGCCGGAAATCTGTCCTCTCCGGGTGATTTGTGGTAGGGAAGGTCCGAGATAACCCTTTCTATTTCCTGACTGCTTACTTCCCCTTCTAAAAGGCCGTGCCCCTCTTCTGACGAGGAGGGTAGGTCAAGGCCCTCCAGGAAGGCTGTGATCTGGGAGGGACTAGATGTTGTCTCTGGAGTATAAATGTGTGTATAGAAGGCTGCAAATTCGTTTGCAATTGCTCGCGGGTGCGTCAGTATTCCTCCGGAGGAGGCGCGGAGGGCCGGGATTGCTAGAGCGGCTGTCCTCTGGCGAAGTTGGGCTGCTAGCAGGCGCCCTGCCTTCTCGCCCTGTTCGTAGTGTCTGCCTTGTAGCCTCTGGAGGGCATATTCGGCCTGGGAGGTGTATAGCTCATTTAGAGCCATTTAGGCACGCTCTAGGTTGCGGCGTCCTGAGAGAGAGGGGTGCTCAGTGTATTGTCTAGTAAGTCGGCGAATGTCGAGTTCTAGCATCGCTTGTTGTTCCTTTCTGTCCTTGTTTGCGTAGGGGAGAGTTTTATACATGAGGTGTGGGGATTTGCCCCTTAATTACAGATGTGTGAGTGGGGAAAAAAAGTTTTTTCTTAATGGAAAAGTATGCAAAACGTCTGTAAGCCACTCCATGGCTTGTAAAGAGATGACATTGCACAGAGTATGTAGTTGGTTTGTGGCCAATTTGGCATGGTACTTGAAGGGAGTATGAGTTTCTTTGATTCGTCCAGTGCGTCAGTTACTTTAAATTAGAAGTTACTTGATGCTGAATGATCAAGCCTGTTTTGGGAGGAGAGCAGGTGTCCCCTACGTGCTTTCTGTTTCTCAAATAGTGACCTGCTATAATAACATACTTTTTCCTTCCACGCATGGGATTAGGGTAGCTAGTTTGTGGCCTTCCATTCCTACCTTTAATGTTAATTTCCACAAGATAAGCCGGCTGAAAGAACTATTGTTTCGGAAAAAGTGGCGCTTACATCAGCCTGTGAAACCTTTGAACTACAGGTTGCAAGGTCGTCCTCTGAAACACAATCGCTGTTAAACACCAAAATTCCTCTGCATTTAGGTGAACTTGTGAGTCGCATCTTTAATGCATCGAACCCCGCAGGTGTTGTACACTTGTTTAAAGTGGTTGGGTCTGGTTTTGTCAGCACATTCCAGACTGTGTTTGGAGTGATTCCATCTTTTATACACTTTTTATTTTGGAGTGCATTTGGAGGCATAACACTTGTGTTATTCCTATCTGGTGGTATTTTAGTTCTACTTTTTCTGCTCAGCAATGGATGTCCCACCTCAATGCCAAATTGTGATGCAACTATGACACGCCCAGTTGTGTTGATACAGTACTTTGGCGTACAGTTACTGGAGGAACTAAATAAAAACTGACCCTTGTTTTTCCGGCCAGTATGGTTCTATTAGGTGCAGCCTATGTTCCACTGTCTTTGGAGCCCTTTCAAGTGTGCACTCGACATCTATCTTACAATGCAATTGGTACATTCTACGGACATGGATCTGTTGATGTTCCCGTTGACGGTTCATTTTCGGTGTTGGCCTATGAGACTGCCATTGCTTCAGGATGCCTTTTATGAGCCATTCTATGTGATTAGGGATGCTGCAGCTTCAGGATTCCTTACTTCTGACTGTCCAAATGCAGACACTGTACAGGATGCTACTACCTCGGCAGATGATGATACTTGTTTGTTCTTTCGACTTGCTCACTGAGGCTATTGTGGTTCTGTCGTCTGCAGAAGTGTGACCTGTTCTGGATTCCATTGACATTGATAATATGCTTAACAACTTGAAAGCCTCCACTAACGTTTGAATTTGGCTCTTGTTTGGATTGATTTTATGTGTTTAATTGGCTAATTTTTTTGCTTTGCTTGTTAGAGTGAACATATTACTTTTACTCGTTTTAAAGCATGATTTTTTTTAGAATCTGCCTTTTCACAGCCAAGGGGAGGGTGTAGTAAGGCCCTCTTGAACCCACATTGGTTCCTTATTTTAGCTTTATTTTATATTTCATAGTGCTTTTTAGCAGTGATATTTTACACACTTTGTCTGATATTCTAGGAATATATTGTACGAGTCGCCTGTTTTAGTTAGCTTTTTCTCAACATATAATCAGTACATTCTGTTCAGGGCTAGTAACACAGTACATCAGTGGTTCCCAACCTTTTGATTTCTGTGGACCCCCACTTTAACATTAATGGAACCCAGGGACCCCCACTGAATCATCATGGGAATCCGGGGACCCCCGCCTGAGTCATTACTGGAAGCTGGGGACCTAATTTGTCAATATTTGTCAATATTTTTTCATTTTCTAGACTCTCGCGGACCCCCTGAGAAGGCTTCGCGGAGCCCCAGGGGCTGTTCAGGAGACAACTTCTAATATCTAGACATATCATTTCTTCAGAGCTGTGCCTCTAAAACAGTTTCGCTTTGATTCTGTAAACATGCACTGACCTGGAAGGGGCAGAGGGGCACTCCAGCCACGACCATCCTGGGACGAATTCTATGTTTGTCATGCATCTCTGCTGGTGCTAATCTACCAGTTTTCCAAAGGGATCCATACCACAGGCTGACTCTGTTCCACAGGTATGAGGCTAAGGCTATCCTCTTAGATCGGGCGAAGTCAGAGGGTACACCCGCTATGCTTTCAGTATAGGGTTATATAGGAATATCTAGAAATCATTTCCCATGGTTGGTTTGTTCATTCTCTTTACCATGTTCATAATGCTGGTTACTTTGCTTTGTTTCATCTGCCTAATTATCACAGCTCATTATTTCAATGCAAACTTAGCACGTATCTCTCTTGTGTTTCACATGGGCATGCATGAGTAATATAACAATAGAATGAGACCTGTTTCCACAACTTCCTTGGAAATCAGTGTGTCAGTTTGCCACAATTACCTGCCACCCCAGTAGGATTAGGGGTTTAGGTGAGGCACTGTGAGCTGGCCAGGAATTGGGCTGACAGTTCCTGATGGTGTGGACAGACATAGTCCCCCACATTCGGAAGTTCTGTTCTGTCGTCCTAATAGTCAGTCCTATTATCTTCGTAGGAACCTTGTAACAATTCCCACAGCATTTATGTTCAATTTCCAAAAGCAATCCTCAGTACAGGATGGCACATATAGTCGAGTACACTGAGTCCATGTGGTGTTAGTGAAGTCTCCCTTTAGGTAAATAAGAACACCTAGCATCCTTTGGGAGTCTGCATGCCATGCCATGGTTTTGGACAGAGTCAAAGTTGAAGTAAGAACCATTGTTTTTTTTTTAAATCTATTTTATTAGTTTGCAGATAAAGATAGTAAAAGAACATACACCTACAAAAATGTAATAAGCACTATACTTCCCCTGTTCCCTCCTCCCATGTTCGCTCCCTGCATACAATATGTCATTCCTGGGGCATCATGGTCTTTTCAGATGACAAACCTGAACAAATTTGGTTAGTTGTACATTGATGAAGTAGGGTCTTCATCAGTATCTAATTCAGAAGCTGATTGCGAGTGGACTGAGGCTGTTTCACTTGGATGTTTGAGGCAATCTAATAATGTGTCCCATTGTCTTGCCATGTTTCGTGACCCACACCCCATGCTGCCTCTTGATGTAATAGGCTTCCCTCTGCCTCTGCCTATTTTATCACTGCATTCTGCCACCTTTGTATGTGAGGGCCCCCAACGCCCTTCCAGTGTATCGTGATCTCTCTTTTGGCCAGAATTAATGCTAGGTCAATATATTTATTGGTTGTTTTTTTGGCATGAGGGTGGGGATAATCCCCTAGTAGTGCCGCCAAGGGGGATAGCTCTACCTTTGTATCTGTAATCGCAGTCAGACTCCTGAACACCTCTTCCCAGTACGGCACGATTTTTGGACAGCTCCATAACATGTGCTCTAGTCCTGCTTCCGGCTCTGAGCAACGGGGGCACCCTCCACTTACAGTAGCATACATTTTTGCTACTTTATGGGGGGTAAGATATACTCTGTGATAGACATAGAGGTCAATTAATGTGAAGTGAGCATTCCTAGTTACTGAGTGTATGTGTGTAGTGATTCTGACCCATCTCTGCTCGTCTATAGGTGTCCCGAATTCTGTTTGCCATGTCAGAAGGAAGGGAGGTGTCTTTATGTATGGCTGTGTAAATGGCTGATATCGCGCCTCTCTCTCCCCCCTGTGAACATTTAATCCGGCAGCCATCATGTATAGTCGGTTCATGAGATCCTAATTTCCATGATCTCTCTATGATCCTAAAAATTGCATTGTATAAAAGAAACATTCCTGGGGGGGGCATCAAATTGCTCCCTTAGCTCAGTGAGGGTGCATAATTCCCCATTATGGAACAGGTCCCCTCGTACGGTAATATTATATGTTGCTAACTTCTTGATCCCTGTTAGATCCGCCCCCGGTATATGTGTCAAACCTTCTATTGGTATTTCCGGTGCGTAAGGGAGCGCTGTACGTGTGCGCTGTAGACTGCGCTCCCAGCACACTCGCATAGTATGCAATATTTGTGGGAGCCGCTCTTGTCTCCTTCTTGGGTTCAGTAGCACGTTCAAGAGGGCATGAAAGGACCTATATGAGTTATGTTGTGTGTCCCATTCCTCTTGTTCCTCATGTAGTGATCTTGCCAGCCATTGCAGCTGACCTGCCCAGTAATATATTTCCATGTTTGGCACAGCTAGTTCCCCCTCTGATGTGGGTTTCTGGAGAGTACCTAAAGCCAGTCTGTGTCTGCCTGACCCCCATATGAAACCAGTCATCATGGTGCTAATGTCTCTGAATACCGACTTTGGGACAATCAACGGGAGGGTAGAGAAACAGTTCAACAGTGTGGGCAACACTATCATCTTTTTAATCAGTGACCAACAGCAGAAGCGTTCTCCAAAACTGTATGTCAATTCTCAATTTCCGAATTGCCCGGTGTATATTCCCCTCTAGTAAGTCTTCGGACTTATGATATATGTTGACACCAAGATAGCGAATGTAGTAGGGGTCTCTCACCCTCGGGCCCCCTCCATTAGGGGGAAGATGTAAGATTTCAGCCAATTTATCTGCAAACCTGATGCACCCCCAAATCGCTCCAACATAGCCATCGCTCATGGTAAACCGATTTCCATGTCTCCTAAGAAAATCAACATGTCATCCGCATAGAACGCAATGTGATGTTCTTGCATCCCTATCTGGAGCCCTTCAAAATAGGTTCCCGATCTTGCCATTCGTGCAAGCGGTTCCATCGCAATCGCAAAGAGCAGGGGCGACAGGGGACAACCCTGTCTGGTGCCCCTGCCAATTAGATATGGTTCTGATATAGTCCTACCAGTGCTTACTCATGCCGTGGGATTCATGTAGAGCAGCTTCGTCCAACGGATAAAGTCTTGCCCTAGTCCCAATCTTGACATTACCTGCTCAAAAATATCCCATCTAAGGCTATCAAAAGCCTTCTCCATATCCACTGCAATAATTGCCGCATTCAGCAAAGCTGGGGATTTAGAGTGTAGGATTAAGACCAGTCGTCTTATGTTCTGCGCAGTGCTACGCTGGGGGGACAAACCCAGATTGGTCCTTATGAATTAGTGTCGTCATATGGGGCAAGAGCCGGGCAACTAGTATTCGGTTAAGTATTTTATAGTCTATGTTAAGCATGGACAAGGGACGGTATGATCGCACATTCCCTGCCAGTCTGTCAGGTTTCAGGAGTGGTATCATTATGGCTTCATTTGTGGACTGAGGTAGCAATCCCCTCTCCCTCACCTCGGCATAGAGGGTACATAGATGTGGGGACAACTGCTCCAAGTATGCACTATAAAACTCCACTGGGAGTCCGTCAGCTCCTGGTACCTTTCCTCTTGCCATATTTTTCACTGCAGCTTTAATTTCCGCAGTTGTGATTGGTTCGGCGAGGGCCAGTCTGTCTTCCTCCCTTAGCCGTGGGAGGTCAACGTCATCTAAATCTTTTAGTTGAGCTGGGCTCAAAGCCTCCACCGGTAGGGCATATAATTGAGAATAATAGCTAGTAAACCTGGTATTTATTTCACTCTGCCCTTATAGACAGGCATCCTGTAGCATCCTCAATCTCCATTACCAAGGCCTGAGGTCTTGGTGGAGTCGCAAGCCATGCCAACAGTGATCCAGCCTTATCTCCCTCTGCGTGCTGTCTAGATAAGTACCTTTTGTAATCAAAGTGGCTCAACTGTTCTGTTGCCGTTGCGATTTTCTCTTAGCAGCTGTGAGAAGGGGGGCCCGCTCTGGGTTATTTGGTCTACGACGTTCGATGTCTCTAAGGGAGTCTTCATATTTTTGGACATCCTGTTCTAGGTGCCTACGTACCCCTATGTTCTCCGCTATACACTTACCCCTAATGACCGTTTTAAATGTCTCCCATTCAATCGCTTGGGAGGATGCCGTTCCTGTGTTATAATCAAAGAAATCCCCTATTGCAGCCGATATCGAGTGTTTAAATGCATCATCTTCAAGCATTTCTGCTCTGAGACGCCAATTTGGTATACGCGTTTTTTTCTCTGTGCCAAGCTAGTGACAACAACAGGGGATTATGATCTGAGATTGTGCGGCATAGATATTCCGCTGCTTCTACTACACTTTGTATCTCAGGGGAGGCAATGAGTGCGACCAGACGTACATGTAGGTCGTGTAGTGTGGAATGAAAAGAGTAGTGTCGGGTTGTTGGATGGAGGTGTCTCCAACTATCAATAAACCTCCACTGTCGCTGCCATTCAGGGAACAATCTAGCCATTTTAGTAGTTGGGGAACACGGTGATGTGGGTGCGACCTATCTAACGCAGGGTCTGCAATACAATTAAAGTCTCCCCCTATCAGAGTTGCCTGTGTGGAGTAGGGTCCCAATTCCCAGGAAAGCGCTGTAAGAAAGGTCCCTGTTCCTGGTTTGGTGCATATATGCCCCCTATTGTGATATCTCTGCCCTCTAGTCTCCCAGTCACCAGGACATATCGCCCCTCCTTATCTATAATTTTGTGCGTCATCTGGAAGGGCACCCCAGGACGGACCCATATTAGTACACCTCTAGCGAAGGCTGAATAGGTTGTTGCATATATTTGGCCACGCCATCTCTTCGCGAGGGCCCTAACCTCCTGTTCTAAGAGGTGTGTTTCCTGTATTATGGCTACATGGACCCCTCTTCTTTTAAGCTGATTGTAAACCTTATACCTTTTACGCATGCTGTTCAGACCTCTGACATTCCAGGTAATTATTTTATAAGTCAAGGAGGAATCCATAGTTTATAAGTGTGGAAAATGATGTTGCCCTCACCCCCCATAGCAGAGTGGGGCATACCATCAGAGATGTGCTCATCTTGGTTTTAAATACTGCAAATGTCACTGTGCTGGGAGCAAACAATCTATAACACATGTAACTAGAACCCCAATATCCCAACTCCCTCTCCCCAGGACTGGTATCTATAACTATCCCCGTCCAAACTGTTAAAGTAATAACTAACGTTAAGTAGATAGGGTGACACATCAAGGACTGCGAGCCAGCATCCCAGCATGCCATCTGCGCCCAATCAGACTGAGTCATGTTCCAACAGTATTGCTACTCAGCCGCCCCTGTATCTGCCACGGGTCATTATGCTGTGCAGACAGGAAGAGGACCCATGGACTATGGGCTCCCACAGCGAGCCTTCCTAGGTTGGCCGCAATTCTCTCCCCCTCAGGACCCACATACCGCCTGTAAGTCATCTGTCCCTGTTCAATAGTGCAAGCTGTTATATTCCGTCTGTGTGGTTACTCCTCAAGTCCATCAACCCAAATGTATACAGAATTCAAATAATATCCTCCGAGGATCTTGGCGTTACTTTAGGCATACTGAAGGAAGCTTCTTGAGATGAAACGGGTGCACTCCCAAAATTGGAGTCATGATCAGAGAGGGCATCGGAGGAGTGAGTCGAAACAGGATTTCCCCCACTCATAACTGCTGCGACGTCCACTGCTTCTCGCATTTCCTGTAATGCCTGGTGATGTGGGGGTGCCACAATTGTTCCTCGTCTGCTGGGCCTTTTGCACCGCTTGCTGGAAGTTCGGGTCGTTCCCTGCTGTGAATCTGTGGTCGATACCATCTGGGGTGAAGTGAAAAAGTGGGTCTTATCGCTGTGTGATACTCTCAATTTAGCCGGGAAGAGCATAGCATATTGAATTCCTCGGTCATGGAGTGTTCTTTTGGTATCCTTGAAAGAGGCTCGTTGTTTTTGCGTTTCCCTGGTGAAGTCCGGGAAAATCATTATCTGTTGGTTCCCCAGCTTAATTTCACCCTTCAGTCTTGCTTGGGCCAAGATATAGTCTCTGCCTTTAAAATGGAGCAGTTTGGCAACAATTGGGCGAGGTCTTGCCCCCGGGGGAGGAGGTCTAGCCGGTACTCTATGGGCCCTTTTGATGGTGAAGAAGGGGGATAAGCCCTCGGGAGCTACCTCTCCTCTTATCCATTTCTCCAGGAAAGTCTCCATACTCACCGCCCCTTGTTCCACCTTTTCAGGGGGACCCACCAGTCGGATATTGCTCCTACGAGCATGATTTTCGGCATCCTCTACTCTTGTTTCCAGTATCTTTACTCAGGAAGTGAGATCTGTCAGTTCTGCAGAGAGAGCTTTATGGTCTGGGGCCAGTTGTTCAAAGGTTCTTTCATTGGAGACCACTTTATCCGTTAGTCTGCGATGGTCGTTCCTAAGCAGGGAGAGATCCACTGTTAGGGGGTCTATTTTGTTTTCAAGGGCCTCTCGGGAGGCTTGGATTGCCTGGAGTATAGTTTCCAGTGTGGTCTCAGGGGTTGGTACACTGCTGCTCACTCCTATGTTAGTAGTCGGCCCAGGCGGCATAGCAGCTCCTATAGCGTAAGAGTCCTGGCCCTCCTTCTTTTTTGATTTGCCCCTTGTGATGGATGCTATCTCCTCTTCTCTCTCGGGGACGAAGCGCAGCAGGCTATTGAATCTTTATTAGTCCAGGAGATAGACTACCTAGCTCCAGCCACAGCCCGTTTGTGTCTCCAGCAATTGTGGAGGGTATCAGCATTCATTAATCAAATCTCCCCTTCGTTGTCCTGGGGCCCCGCGCTAGAGCGTGATGTAGCCTTATAAATCTGTAGTATTGTGTGGTTGTGTCTCACTTCGCCACCACCATTAAGAAAAACTCGCATTTGCAAATTTTGCCACTTTCTACTGGGCCCATGAGAGCCACGCTACTTGTGTCCCATACGGCGCTCCGCAATGATACGCCATGCGCCGAAGGGCAATTCCAGCGCGATGGGGGTGCAGCTGCCCCCCCAAACACCCCCAGCGTCCACTTGTTACTGAGGGAGCCGGAGGGGCACAGATAGTGGTTCCCGCTGTGTCTGATCTGTGGGGGCCGGCGTACGGCAATGGATTTGAGCCTCCTGCTCCAGTAAACCCAAGCACAGCCCCCACTCACCCCAACGCCGTCTTTCGATGGATTTCAGCTGTACTCAAAGGGGCGCGGTCGCCTCCGCAGCACCCAGCTCCGGGGTCTCTTGTTCAATGGTCTGTCGGGATTGCACCCAACTCAGTTCCGCGCTCCGGTGCACAGCGCAGTCACCGCGGCCTCCTCCCTCCATGACTTACGGCCGCCATCTTGCCTCATATCGGCCCGGAGTCCAAAGACTCCGTGTGGTTTTGTGGGGCTCCCTCTGCTTCTGAAAAGTACAGGCGTCGGTGCCCCCGCTGCACAGGGCCCTCCGACACAGCTCAGTTCCGCCCTCAGGCCGCCAATTCATCAGGATACTTATGGCCCTCCGACGGCCGCCGGGAGCTCTGCTCTGGGCATGCAGCTTCATCGGTCGCAGGCCACAAGTAAGAACCATTTCGAATAAACTGTTTTCATGTATTAGTTGAGACATCCATTAGTCAATTTGGATCCAACATCAACTGTTTGACCCCAGCTCAGAAATCATTACCTTTCCACTATGAACCTATTCGGAAACAGTAACTACATCATTTGTTCAGAACAGTTTAAAATGTGAAGCGTTAATTACCAATTGGGCTATAAGCACTGAAGTCTAATGTTTGGATAGAAGTCTACTGAAGCCAAATACCAATAAAGAGTGTCAGAATAAATTGCTTCTTGATTTGTCCCTCGCTTCCTAGAAATGGCAGCATACATTTATTTCGATTTTTCTTCAAGCAGGAAGAGCAAAGGATGTGTGCATTTATCTTCATTGTTAAAGATGCAGTGTTTGAGAATAAGGTCTTTGGGTCTGATACATTAAAAATGTGTAACTCTATACAAATCTAAACCTAAAATGTGTGAATTTTAGCATTTTCTGATATTCACAGCAATTGGTACACTTTGCACTAATCGTAGATCCATCAAGGGTTGATGTGATGAGCTCATTTCTACTCCCCCTAAGTGGTCTTACACACAATTTGGGTGTTAGAGTATTCCCTCCACACTGCAATGTTTATTTATACTGAGGGACATTTTTTAAAACTTGCAGGTCATACATAACCATGTCCTTCTCTTGTGCTTTTCCCTTTCTGTCCATGCAATCTTGTAATGTGTACCCCTTGTTAAACTCCCTGTACATCTTCTACAAACCAATTCCATGAGAACATCTTCTGTCGTTCGAAGGAGCAGACAGTAAAAATTTCTACAAAATCTCTCCTCACCCTCTCTTGGCTGGTGTATATTAAGGTATCAGAACAAAGGGGTTCCTCTACAAGCCCATTATGACCTGGATGAAAGAACAGCTACATGGATGCTTTGTGGCACAGGCCATTTGCATACGATCTTACTTGCATCTGAATAACCTGATATCCCAAACTTAAAAGCTTCCCCAACAGATGCACTCCGTTCATCTTTTCTATCCCTGCACGTCCCTGAACTCACGCTTTTTTGGAGGGTGTCAACCGGTTTGGAATCAGTTTCACCCTCAACATTCCAAATCCTGCCGAAAGAATTCATGCAAACCATCCTTATCTTCCAATTTATTGTTCATCATCATTGCGGTTACTTCTCAAAGCACTAAACAGCGTAATAACGTTTTGTTTTCAAGCGATTTCTGTTCGCCTCAGATTGCCTCAAGGGTATAATAATTGTCCTGGGATTTTTTTGCCCTGAATAATGGAGATTTTACAAGAAGATTCAGAGGTGTTATACATTGATAACGGCTGCATTATAGTTGATGATTTAACTGAGCACTTAGGATGAAAAGTATAGTGACTCTTCTAGGCCAACATGCGTTATAAAATAATCTTTAAAACAGTGGTTTCCAACCTTTTGAGTTCTGTGGACCCCCACTTTATCATTACTGAAACCCGGGCACCCTCACCGAATCATTATTGGAATCCGCGACCCCCCCCACCCCTCCCACTGAGTCATTACTGGAAGCCTGGGATCCAGGATTAAACATTGTTGGTGATTTGAAATGCAAAAGCATACACAAAAATACAGAAACAAACATTCTTCAAACACATACACAAATGATAGCACATTTTATTTAATTTGCAAACAAATATAAATCAAATAAAAAAAATAATTTTAATAGGAAGGTTGAAGCTTTTCTAAATTCAATTGAAGCTACACATCATCCATACCCTATTCTATTTGATGCCTCTACACTCCCTCGAATCAATCTTAGGATGCTATTTTTATTTTTTGCCTCCAATTTCAATGTCCTTGACATTTACAGTATGTTTTAAAAGATTCAGTTGTACAATTAGCCCCTTAATTTATGTACACATTATTAATCTGTTAATACTATTTAATATTCTAAGTAGTCGAATATTACCACTGATTTAAAAAATCTTATATTGCATATCTTAACATGATTTTTGTCCAGCTCATTGTTTATTTTTGTAAATGGTAAGTTCTTTAATACAAAGTAAAACGCCATACTGTATACGATTGTCTCTCACTAACAGTTCGTGTCTGTGGTAGGCCATGCTCCAGCCTCCCATGCTTTAGTCCTGGTCCTTCCATTTGGTAGGAAGTTGTGTTGGCCGCAGCTGCATTGCATGGCTGCCCGGCTTAAGAGCAGTTGCAGGCTGTGTTGCAGATTCCCTCGGCAGTGGCAGGAATGCGGCTCTCTTCAGTTAGTGGCCATTTTCAGCGCATGTGGATTAGGCTCCTCGCTTTCTGGTGAATTGTTAGTTCAGCTGATCTATCGTCCTGCAGGTCAAGCCGGGGATGCAGTCCATTTCCTGCTGCAAGTCTGGGGACCCTAGTTGAGGTGCATCAATGCAGCATATTATTATTCCAGACAGCGCTACACAGCTGCACAGTTGACGTAATCCTTGCGGTTTTCTGTTTACCCCCATTGCATTCAGTGAAGGTGCAACAGCATTAAAATGCTAATTCCTGCATTTTACTTCATCTATTGCAAGTCTTGTTATTTTCAAAATAATCAGAGCAGTGTATTTAAAACTGTGACAGAGAAGTGTCAGGCAGGCAGGCAGATTCCGGGGACATTTTAGCCCATATTTATACTTTTTTAGCACCGCACTTGCGCCGCTTTTTAACGCAAAAGTGGGCAAACTTACAAAATACAGTTGTATTTTGTAAATTTGCCCCGCTTTTGCGTCCAAAAATGACACAACTGCGGCACTAAAAAAGTATAAATATGGGCCTTTGTTTGTGAAATGTGAGACGCACAAATCCCCAGTGAAGCCCATCAGGTTCTCTGAGCCAGTCAGGCCTGTTAAGCTCATTTCAGAATGCCCCAATTTGGGCTCATATTTATACTTTTTTATCGACGCAAAAGTATAAATATGGGCCTTAGAGAGTTAGAGCGTGAGAGCGACCTTCAGAAAATACTGTTCTGCTAATGTATGCATGTAAGAGGCCACTTTAAGAAATTCATACAAGTACTTTTGGTACTAAGACAGCTGAGCTATGGGCTAGAAGGGAAAGACTGGTTCCATCATTCACCATCACAAAGGTATGTGTCAGGACACCACTAACAATACAGTTCACAAGGAGGAGTTTCCCTGAGGCAATGGCTAAAATACTGTCGGTCATAAATGCATACCCCTTTGAAATATTATACTAGTGGGTGGAGTTTGATCCTGTAGATTCAAACACCAGGCACTTTCATACCTATAAAGCTGCCCCTATACCACCTGAATATGAACCTTACCTAAACCTGGAAATCTCAATAGGAGATCAGGAACACCTAGCTTGGTTTCATGGACATTTGCCACACATAGTGCAGGTGGGTAATCCAGACTCTACCTAGTCCATGTTGGTGGGTTGGTTATACACTGCATTCGGTTACCACAAATGTAACAGCTCCGAAATTGAGACCGGTATTAAGCCAATTGTTGGTTATATATAGAGAACGTCAACAGTACATTCTACAGACTGTAGGCACTGGACTTTTGATTCCTGCTCCTGCACAACAGCTACATCCTGAAGTGCAGGCAATAAGTCCACAGACTATTAATGTGATCATGGGCATGATCAAGACTAGATTTCATTTTTGACTGCCCACAAAACTAATCAATTGAAAATGGTCTATCCTTACACTTCACCCAAGACATTTTCCTTTTCTAAATATCTGTGTTCCAGTTGGTATGATACCATCCATAGACAAACGTAATGTGGAACAATTTTGACTAATTTTTACATTACTATGCCTGGTGTAGACCCTTATTGGCAGTGTTATCGGTGGTGTCAACAGCAGAATGACCCCGGCACACAGAACAGTACAGTCACAGTTCAAATAGAGGACAAGTGTCCCTGGTGTTCAGTTTGTAGACGTGGATAATAAATTTGAAGAGTCCTCAGTTGGTGATGTAAGTGTCTTTATTTGTAGGCCCAATTCGCCACAAATTGACGTAGTCATCCAAGAACAGCCAACACGTGTTTCGTCACACAAGTGACTTTTTCAAGGCTGTAAAACTATAAATGGTGTACACAATATGTGGGAGTAAACATGGGTAAGTAGGCTTGGTCTAAGTCCAAAGGGACAGGTGCCCGTGTAATAATTTACCCATGTGAGTGTGTACACGTATTCATATTCGTGACGTCAGATTGGGTAGGCATGGCAAACCATAGTGAAAATTGTGAGCAAAAGTCCCATGTGTAAATGAAAGGACACCTAGGAAGAGGAAAAAGTGAAGAAGAAGAGAGCAACTTATTATTCGAAGGCGTGTGTAGGATTGTGATAATGAACACCCAATACTATCCCCAAGAGAAGTGATATCTAGGTGAAGCCAAGACGGTGAAGTAATAGGAGAGAGAAGGTAAGTGCATACAAGAGTTGAGTACGGAGGTAAACAGTCATACCTGGGCCAGTTGGCCAGGAAGGTAAGTAGTGGGTGGGACCGATGTAAGGAGTTAGATGGTTGGCAGTAGGTGAAAGCCGATCCAGTAAATGACGGTAAGCAAAAGAGGCCTTGATAAGCCTCAGTTGGGGACCCTGCGTAGGTAACAAGGTAAATGTGAGGAAAAAAGATAAAATGTAGTGACTCGCTGTATCAATTAAATAAACCTATGGGAAACCGAGAAAGATAAGGCAGGAAATGCTGGTGAGATAATAATGTGCCATATAAGTAGAACAGTTAAACAAGTCCGTTGGTGTCAAAGGGAATCCAACTTGTAGGTGAGGTAAATTGAGCAAAATACGAGCATATGTGAGCATACCAAGATGAGTAAGTCGATATTGGTAAGAGGGAGTATCATACAGGGCATAAACGTAGGCTAGATAACACAGAAACGTGAAAATGTGAAAGGTAAAATATAGTAATACAAAATAGTAATAAAAGCTAATGGAGGTTTAAGCTGGGGGATTGGATAGTCACCCCGTAAGTAACGAGCGCATGGGAAGGCCAAAGGTGAAAAGCAATAATTTCAAGTTGAATTAAAAAGGGGAAATACCCTGGAAAAGGGAGGTGGAATGAATTATGAGAGGGCGCAGTGACAGGCTGCCCCTAAACTGTGACCGGAGAGAGAGGTAAGTGTAGGCTAATGGGAACGAGGATTGTAAAACAGTCCGGTAGCGTATAGCAGGGGGAATGAAAGCCAGTAATGAGCGTCTGTTAAGGAGTCGAGGTGGTATGAAATGGTAAAAGCGTAATGTACTTAGTACAAACAAAAAGGAGACGTGCGAGTCAAGCGCGACATCCGCGTGGAAGCGGGTCGAAGCTTACCTGGTGGGGTAATGAGCCGGTCGTAGTCTGTCGGAGAAGCGCGTATCGTGGTAACCGATGTAGCCGCGCTCGTGCAATTTAAGTATGTTTAATGGGCAGTGACAGGGCAAAAGGACTAACCGAGTCGGAAGAGAGTATAGAGGCGGAATATGGCGGCCATCTTGAGATGGCTAAGAACATTACTGAAGTATGGTAAATGTTAGTGGAATGTGGATAGTTAATAAGTGATCACATTGTGTAGAGAGAAAGAAAAGGAAAGGAACCTATAGTAGTGGACATGCTGGTGTCATAGCTGGTTACGGCAGATATTAAGCAAGGCAATATGAATATGTACAAACTACTGTTGGCATAATCAATCTCAATGCTGTCCATTAGGAGAATACAGTGTAAACGAGTATTGTACGGTCCTAGAAGAGTAAGTACTAGTACAGAATTAATATAGTGCATAAAATTACAGGCATGATTTTACATAAACAGAAAAGATAAAATGGTAAAATCACAAGGTGAGTGGTGCGGAGGCCAAATAGCCCCTATTGTGTGACCAAAATTCAAGTAAGACATAATAATATTCATCCTTAGATGTAATCCGCCTGGTTAAAGCAAGTGAGTATTAATGCATAGTTAGACATTCGATAAGTTTACAGACACAAGAACAAATATACATTAGTAAGTAATGACCCGGGAGCCCCCCGGCCTAGTCACATTTCAAGACAGGAAAAAATGCAATTCGCGATCAGTGTTAAGCCCTTGTTCCACTGCGCGGAGTTTTAAAATCCATTTCGCCTCGCATTTTCGTAAATCCTTGGTTCTGTCACCGCCTCTGGGTGAGTTGGCAACATGAGCCACTCCATGAAATCTGACCTTGGTGAGATCCCTCTCACCGTGTAGAGTATTGAAATGTACAGCCAGTGGGTAAGTGGTATTAAGGTTTCTAATGGCTCTCACATGCTCCTGTATGCGTTCCTTGAGTGGGCGTATTGTGCTGCCTATGTAAATGAGACCACATACACAGACAACACAGTACACAGTGAATCTCGTATTACAGTTGATGAAGTCATTGATGTGATAGGTGGTCCTTGTGTTGTAGGAAAAGGATGTGATCTTATTGAGAGCCAGAGGGCACGATATGCAGCACCCACATTTGTAGAAGCCCTTGGGCTTGTCTGGAATCCTGGTAGGGGGGAATGTTTACGTGTGGGAGGCGTGGAAACTGGGACACAAAATATTCCTAAGTGTACGTCCTCTGCTATGTGTCATTGTGGGTGAACCGTTGATATAGTCCTTGAGACATGAGTCTAACATTAGTAGGTGCCAGTGTTTTTTGAGAATGCAATGTACCTTGTTGCTGGCAGAGCTGTACTGTGTGATGAAGGAGACAGGACGTTTGGTAGAGTCAGTTGTAGGAGACTTTCTGGCCCTTCTGATGAGTAGAGAGTGTTGGTCCTTAGAGGAGATGCGATTGCTGGCTGTCGAGATTAGTTTATTTGTGTAACCTCGTGCCCGAAATCGTTGTTTCAGGTTCTCGAGTTCCTGGTTGAAAATGTCAGTATTGGTACAGTTACGTCGAACCCTTACCATTTCACCATATGGTATTGCTCGGATTTGTGTAAAGGGATGAGCACTCCGTGCATGTAAAATGGAGTTGCAGGCTGTCGGTTTTCTGTACAGTCTGGATGTTATTTTATTGTCAGTGATGTATGGCAGAAGATCCAGGAATTCGATCTGGGCACAGTCAACCTTATGTGTAAATGTGAGGTTAAACTCATTATTGTTAAGGTGGCATATAAGTAAGTTGAGGTCGGAAATACTGCCTGTCCAGATTACCAGAATGGCGTCGATGTATCTCCCCCAGTACAAAACATGTTGAGTAATGTGTGTCGGGCATTTGGTCCAAAGATGTACCTTCTCAAATTGGCCCATGTACAGGTTCGCATAAGAGGGTGAAAATTTGGCTCCCATTGCAACTCCCTGGCATTGTCGTTACCAGTTCCCATTATGTATGAAGACATTGTTTTCAAGTACCATGCGTGTGAGATCGAGGAGCATAAGTGTGTGTTCATATAGTGTGGCATCTCGCACGCTAAGGGTGTCTGAAAGCATCCTGAGACCCATTTCAAGGGGAATAGACGTGTACAGTGAACTAACGTCAAGGCTAACAAACAGACACTCCTCCGTCCATTCAACATCTTCAAGTTGGCATAGTAGGTCCCTAGTGTCTTGGATGTAGGAGGGAAGGTTGCGTACCAAGGGCTGGAGAAAGGAATCAATGTATTCCGAGATTGGTTCCGTTGGAGAGCCGATGCCCGAGATGATGGGTCTACCCGGTGGAAAGCTGGTCGTTTTGTGTACCTTGGGTAGAATGTATATGCACGGAGCCCGGGTGCCGAGACAAACAGGTATCTGTGTTCTAAGTCAGAGAGTAGACAGAGATTTTTCCAGTAAGTCAATTTGTCTGAAATGAGATTTGAAATGGCAGAGAGGGGGTTGGATTGCATCGGAGTATAGGCTTGTGTATCAGCCAATTGTCTGTCGATTTCCATCAGATAGTCAGATCTATTCATGACCACAACGTTACCCCCTTTGTCAGCCTCCTTAATTACTAAGTCAGTCTGTTTGGAAAGTCTCTGTAGGGCTAGAACCTCATTGTGGTTAAGGTTGTTATTCTGTCTACGTATGTAGGTAGTGGGTTTGTCCTCGAGGTGGAAAAGTTCAGTACTTACTGCTTTATGAAAAACATCTATGTAGTTGTCAGGAGGTAGTACCGGGACAAAAGTGGATTTGGGTTTAAGTCCACTATTAAGATCTAAGTTGGATGGAATGTCTAGCTGGACCCGTAATGTGTCCAAATCGGGGGGTGATGTGGAAGTGTTGTCAAGTGAAAGGATCGTGTGGATGTCCTGGAGATCCCTAATGGATTGGTTACATGCCGGTGTGGGACTGCGGATGCCACTGTAAGGCAGGGGTCTATTGTGAAAAAACTTTTTTAGCTTCAGATTACGTACAAATTTGAAGAGATCAATATGTATGTTGGTGTAATTTGGTGTGGAAGTAGGACAGAAACCCAAACCTCTTTTAAGGATGTTTATTTCATGAATAGACAAGTCAACATCAGAAAGGTTCATGACCTGTACAGAATCCTCTGATACAGTGAGTGGGTCTTGGTGGGGGGTACCCATCAAGGTCTTTGAGTTCTCGTAGTGGAGCGAGTTGCCACGCCCTCCCTTGTGTTCGTTGTTGCGTTTCCTCCCCCCCGCCGGGTGGGTTTTGGTTTAGGCCTGCTCTGTTGTAATTTTGTCGAACCCCCTTTCTGTAACGACCTAGCTCCTCTAAAAAAGAACTCGAGTGAAAAGTGGTGTTGGAGACGGTTACATTGTCAGAGGGCCTTGCCATGGGTGCGTCTGCACAATCACTAGACAGGTTAGATATATCGGACAAGCTGCCTGAAGCTGACCCAGTTGGGGTTGCAAGACTAGTCTGTGTGTTGTGCGTGTCCCTATTGACCTGATCAAATTTGCGCGCAAAGGTATAAATTCTCCCTTTGCTATAGTCGTTCTCATCCCTTATGAGTTTTCTCATCTTTTTGTCTTTTACATAGAGTTGGTAACCATTAAGAATCTCTTTCATAATAGCATAGTTTTTGTCAGTTGCTTCGGTTAGGTTGAGACCCTTGATCTCCTCTTCTAGTGAAGCTATGTCAAGAAGCAATTTGCTACGTTTCCTGTCTGCATGTTTAATTAGTATTTTAATCATACTAAAGGAGGTGGAAGAAATAAGGTGTTCCCATTCCCCAAGTAAATCGGGGTCGAGATCTTCAAATGAGGGAAAAATTATGACCCGTAATCCCCTGGGAATTTGTTTCAATTCTAAGTAGCGTTTAAGGGTGGTAATGTCCCACCATTGTGCAAGTTCTTGTTTCCTTAGTCTTTCCAACTTGATAAATTTCTGCCTTAGTCCTTCCTTGGGTGGTGTGGAGTTAGTTGTGTGTGTAGGTGGTGTCATTACAAGCAAAAGCATGGAGCTGCACTGGCTGTTGATTTAGCAATGGAATTGATAGGTAATTTTGAGACTGTCTATTCTGTAGTTCTTAGTATCATTAACGGGGAAGCAGTCAGCGGCAACTAGTGGAATTTTAAAAATATTGGGGCATAAGAGCAATTTGTTTGTGTTTTTTAGCACAGGGGAGCAAACCCAACATTCATCAGAGTTTTCAGGGAGTCCTCCCCCAGGGAAATGTTTTTAAAACTGGTGTATTTTGGAGCAATTATGGTACCTTTTTCTCTCCACATCTTGTGATTGCACTACCTTGTATCTCCCTCACTTCACCATGCCCAAACTCACTTAGCACCAACTCACTGCATTTTCTTAGATTTTTGCCCAGTCAACATTTTGACAACTGTACACCTCCTTCACAGGTATTTGCACAGAGTCACAACTGGAATATGTGACTGTTGCTCTGTGTGCTCTGCAGAGGGGCAGAGAAGACGAGAGGAAAGTGCGCACACACACACCTCTTAAATGAAAAGTAAATGCAAATTAAAGTAACTGGTGGAAAGTGTAGATTTTCCTAGTAAATTTATGAAGGAAAGTCTTAATTTTATTAAAGACACGGAGGCGAGTATTATGCTTTTCTTTTCTTGTTTAATTGAACAGCAGCTGCAGTCAAGAACTACAATTCCCATGAGGCTAGAGAAAATTGACCAATGTGAGTAAACAAGTAGTCACCACTAATACACCAATCATTAACAGGCTGACCCCTATAATACGTATCTTGACTGAGAACAGCCCTCTTTTCTTGCTGCTTGCAGTCAAGATAAGTATCTTTTCATTCATTATATATTAATATATTTGGTTTGTTTGAACTTATTTGTCTAAACATATTTTTTTAAGTTTTTGCTTCGCGCGTTATCTTATCGCGCTTCATCTCATGTTACAAGTCGGCTTGTAGCCGCACATTTTCCCCGCAGCGCGCACGTTCCTCAAACATTCGTTTTGAAAACTTTTCTCTTCAGTGCGACCGCCATCTTTCTTTAGCGGTCGCGGTGAAGAGACAGCGTTTCTTTCAGCCTCCTCACCTCATATAAGAGTATTTGCTCCATTTTCGTTGTTGCCGACTCCTGTTTTTAGCCGTCGGACCTTCCGACAGTTTCCTTCGGTGGTGCCATTCCCCAGCCTTCGTTTCTTTGTGTTTTTTCCCCGCCCATAGGCGGAGCTTAGTGCCTCTCTGGCTTCGGTGAAGGAATTTTAACCCTTTCCTCACCGTTTTTCTGACTCCTTCAGTTTACCTAATTATATTCGATTATATTATGGATAGCTCACCATTTTCTCATACAGCCATTGAGAAGGAGGAGATGATCAAAGAAAATCTTAATGATTTTATTCAATCATCAGTGGAACAAGCAGTCTCTGCTTCTTTAGATAAATTATCTAAAACATTGGAAAATTCTGTTGTACAGTTATTGTCAAGACGATTTTGGCCCATTCTGTGGGGGAAAGCAGAGAGAGTCCTGGTCTTTAAAAAAAATAATAAAACAATGCTATTGAGTGGTGAGAATCCCTCACACAAGGCAGAAGATGCGGTTCCTCAAAGGCCTCCCTTAAGGGAGGGGTTACTTTCTAAAAAATCGTCAAAAAAATCTGCGTCCAAGACAAAGCATATTACTTCCATAGTAATTTCAAAAATTTTGGACACTGATGACGATGATTTGCATGACAATTACCTGGATTCGGATCTTTCCGACAAAGATATTAGAGACTCTGGGGGTCATTCTGACCCTGGCGCCACCGACCACGGGAGCACCGCCAACAGGCTGGCGGTGCTCCCACGAGCATTCTGACCGCGGCGGTTCAGCCACGGTCAGAAGCGGAAAGTCGGCGGTCTCCCGCCGACTTCCCGCTGCTCGGGGGAATCCTCCATGGCGGCGGAGCGGATTCTGACACCCCCTACCGCCATCCTGTTCCTGGCGGGTCTCCCGCCAGGAACAGGATGGCGGTAGGGGGTGCCGTGGGGCCCCTGGGGGCCCCTGCAGTGCCCATGCCAATGGCATGGGCACTGCAGGGGCCCCCGTAAGAGGGCCCCACTGTGTATTTCAGTGTCTGCAATGCAGACACTGAAATACGCGACGGGTGCAAACTGCACCCGTTGCACCCCTGCAACTACGCCGGCTCAATTCTGAGCCGGCGTCCTCGTTGCAGGGGCATTTCCTCTAGGCCGGCGGGCGCTCTTTTGGAGAGCGCCCGCCGGCCCAGAGGAAATGTTTGAATGGCCGGTGCGGTCATTTGGCGGCGGTACCTTGGCGGACGGCCTCCGCCATCCGCCAAGGTCATAATCACCCCCTCTGTCTCTTCTCCTCCTCCTAAAAAAGCAAAAATGCAAGCCCTTCTGGGTTCCAAATCATGCAAAGTTATGGACACAGATGGAGAGCCCTTGTTTGATCCCAATGACATCCAGCATCCACACTCTACCGAGTGGCTACCTGCGAATCATGTGGCAGAATATTTGACCTCCAGATTACGTTCCCTCCTCGACAAACAGGTCAGAGCAAAACTCAAATCAGAATGTCCCCGTCCCTCCCTCCCTTCCTTCAAAGACTACAACGACCCTTATTATTGACACTTCCCTCATTACCTTTTTCTCCAAATTTGGCTAAGACCCACGAAAAGGAGTTGACAAGGCCTGGTCCACCTGCCAGGATAAGCTTTTGGATGTTGTGGGCCCCTTGTCCCGTATCTTTGATATGGCAGAAGCAGCCCATCTGGATAATGCTGATTTGGACCATGTTGAACTGTTGTTGTGGGTGCAACGGGCTGTTTGCTTCTTGGGGAATGCTAATTGTGCTATAACCCACGAACATAGGAAAGGATTGTTGCTTAAGCTGGATCCTAAGCTCGTCAGTTTGGCAACCTCGGATCCTGGGGTCAAAGCGGAAGGTTTCCTATTCGGAGACTCATTTATCAAAGAACTCAGCAAATATGTTGCCACATTCACATCTCTGGACAAAGGTCAACAATCTTTAAAAAAGATGTTCTCCAGTCTGGTTTTCTCCAGGGCTGGCAGAGGCAGGAGCCACTTTGCCAGCCGATCGTACAGTAATCAAGGTTCCTGTGGTGCTTACTCCAACTCCTACCAAGAGTACAGACCTCAGTTTTATCTGCAAAGGAATCGAGGATTCAGGAACAGGGGCAGCAGAGGCTCCATATTTTCTTCCCAGCCCAGTAAGTCATTCCATTCTTCTTCCGGTGTGAGGTTGTCTTGCATTGTTCCTTCCAAAGTGGAGGTCTCTCACAGCAGACCCCTGGGTTTTGAACACCGTTCAGGGATACACTATAGAGCTTTACTCAGAGCCTTTTCAGTCAAAGTTTCCTCATCCTCCCCAGTTCTCGTTGGAAATGAAAAATATGATTTCCGCGGAAATTCGATCACTTCTCCAAAAACAAGCTATTTTCCCTTGTTACCTCGACCCTTCGGGCTTTGTCACTTCGTCTTTCTAGTCCAAAAGAAAAACAAGAAGATGCGTCCTGTTATCAATCTCAAACTTTTCAACCAATTTGTAGTTTATCGTCATTTCAAGATGGAAACCATCTTACATCTCAGAGATCCTCTTCTACAAGGCGACTAGATGGTTCGTTTGGACCTTCAGGATGCTTATCTCACAGTTCCAACGCACCCAACTTCAAGAAAGTTTTTGCAATTCCAATGGCTCGGTCAAATGTATCATTTTTTATCCCTTCCTTTCGGTCTGTCTTTTGCCCCTTGGTGTTTCACAAAACTTATGAAACCAGTGATAGCCTCCCTCAGAGGTCGGGGAGTCAGACTAATTATCTACTTAGACGACATCCTCCTTATGAACCAACATCATTCGACTCTTTTCGATCACGCTCATTTAAACTGTTCGCTTCTCTCAGATCTAGGCTTCATTATCAACGAAGAGAAGTCTTCCCTGGTTCCAGTCCAAAGAATTGAGTTTTTAGGTTTCCTAGTGGATTCTGTTTCTGCCATCCTTCTTCTGCCGCCAGCAAAAATAAAGTATATCAAATCAGAAATTCTTCAGACTTTGCGCAGTTCTCGCCTTTCCATCAGATCCCTAGCAAGAATAGTAGGCCTCCTATCCTCTTCAATCCAGGCCATTTTATCAGGTCCATTATATTATCGAGCTCTTCAAAGACTAAAAATTTGTCATCTTCAAAGAGGGTTGGCTTATTCGGATTCCGTTATCCTAGCTCAAGACTCTCGTACAGAACTGCAATGGTGGATAGACCATTTAGATGCTTGGAACGGATGGACTATCTTTGCATCAGCCCCAGATCTTGTATTAGAATCAGATGCAAGTCTGCTGGGTTGGGGAGCCCGGTGTGGTCCAATCTCGACTGGGGGCACATGGTCTCTAGAGGAGTCAAAGTTGCACATCAATTGTTTAGAGATGCTTGCCGGGTCATTTGCGATCAAAAGTCTCGCAAGAGACAGGGTTTGTTGTTCAGTTCTTCTCAGGATGGACAATATTTCAGCGGTTCGTTACATAAATCACTTAGGAGGAACAAAATCCAAACCTTTAGCGGAATTAGTGAAAGGGTTTTGGGATTTTTGTCTTCAAAACAAAATATCAGTCCAAGCAGAGTACTTACCAGGCAATCTCAATACAGTGGCAGATTGGCAATCTCGTTATTTTCGAGACTCAAGCGACTGGAAACTTCATCACAAAGTCTTCCAATCCATCTTCCGCAAATGGGGGCCTTTTCGCATAGATCTGTTTTCTTCTCGCCTCAACTCGCAACTTCCGCAGTTTTTCAGTTGGCGTCCGGATCCCTCGGCGTTAGTCTTCAATGCTTTTTCTCAAGATTGGTCAACCTCCCTCAACTGTGCCTTCCCACCTTTCATAATGATTGCCCGTCTATTAGCTCAGGTTCGTCGTCAACAAGCTACATTGGTCCTCATTGCTCCTTATTGGCAGTCCCAAGTGTGGTTTCCCACTCTTCTGGAATTTTCAATAGAACCTCCCTTTCTTATTCCCTCCTTTCCGGATCTACTCTCCAACCCCTTCGGTCTTCCTCACCCCCTCATCCTAGACAATCTCCTAACCCTTTCAGCAAGGAAAATATCAGAGAATCCCACTCTTTCCCTTCTATTTCGACAGAGGCTTCAAACCTCATCGATCTTTCCTGGGCTCCAGGAACAAAAAAGGTGTATAGATCAGCCTGGTCCCTCTGGCATAGCTGGTGTTTGAGAAAACACGCTGATCCCTTTACAGCAGATGTAACTTTCATAGTCGATTTTTTTGCAGCAGAAGCTAATAAGGGTAAGACTTACCGTACTATTAATTTGTATAGGTCTGCTATTTCTTCTTCACACACATACAGCAACGGAAAACCAATCGGAGAACACCCTTTAGTGTGTCGCCTTTTAAAGGGAGTAAAATTTTCCAATCCTTCTAAACCTAAATATAGTTCTTTATGGGATGTAAATGTTGTCTTTAATTTGTTTATGTCTTGGCCAGACAATGCTTTGCTACCTCTCAAAAAAATATCGGTTAAGCTTACCATGTTGTTATGCCTTGTTTCTTTTAAACGTCTTTCTGATGTTAGAGCGTTAGATATTATAGCACACCATTTTACCCCAACAAGTGTTCTATTCAATGTTCACAGACGTACAAAAACTAGTCTTTCCTCAGTCTTTTATCCTTATTTTCCCGAGCACCCTAAATTGTGTGTGGGCCAATGTTTAAAAGCTTACGAACATCAGACAGCCGATTTGAGAACTTCCTCCGCGTCCCAACTCCTTATCTCTTTCAGAAAACCTTTCCGCTAGGGGAGCTATGGCTTCCAAAGCCTTTTGGGCTGGTTCCCGTCTGGAGGACATTCTCAGATCGGCTGACTGGTCTAATGAAAGTGTTTTATTGTAAACCTGCTCACCATGCTTCTCTAGATGTTGTTGATTCGCTTTAAAATAGCATAATAGGAGCCTCCGGTCTTGCCATAAAATGTAGATTTTCCTAGTAAATTTATGAAGGAAAGTCTTAATTTTATTAAAGACACGGAGGCGAGTATTATCCCACAAATCTCTACAAATTCAAATTTTTTATCTTTGTTCCCTCCCAGCAACATCTTCAACGACTCCACAGACTTCCTCTTAAGGACTTCTGCGTTCACCGCCACGTTTCTGGTACCACCTCGTCTGCAGCGTTTAAAGCCAACTTTCAGGACCCCAATGTTCAAGATCTACCATGTTCTATTTCTGGACTTTTGATCGTTATTCGAGAACTTTTGTCGGTGTTCATGGCATTATGTATATGTTGTTCCATTATTCCTTTGTTTATTACATTTTAAAATTACATTTTTTACTACTAGCAATTAAATGCACCCAACCCCCCACCCTCACAAAACAATTCAAGGGGTACGGGTGCACATTGTTAGTATCTACTCCGGTAAAATATCATAACAGACAATTATTGACACACGTTTCTTAGCCTAACCATCCACATAGCCATCAAAAAGCAGGACATAGCAAGGGCCAGGCACTGTCTGGCATAATGCGAAGGGCAGTTCTGTGTTCCCTCACCCCTATGAGCCGGTAAACAGGGAGTATCCACTTTTTCCTGCTCTTTGAATATGCCAGGCAGAAAAGTAAAACATGCTCTTCTGTCTCCCTGTCTGCTCTGCGAGTAGCGCAGGTACACTTGGCAGAGTCCTGCTTATTAACCCAACTGCCAGTAATTTTTGCAATTGGTGAAGAACTACATCTACACTGCAAATACAGTTTTCAGGCTAGAGGGAGCTCAATTTCATCCACAAATTGCTCGAAGCTGTAAATGTCATTGAACTTGAGAAAGGAGTTAGAGAGCCATAAGAGGGGAGTGCCAGAATTTGACCCATTTTTTTCCTGCCAGTGCTTCTTTTTTAGCAATGGTTTGCCAATTACAGGAGCAGCCTCCGGTTCAGACCACACCCAACCTTTATTAAGGTGTTTTTGGCATATCTAATTCAAGGAATATTTTGTGAACCAAGAATGCCTAACACTTCTTTTAAGACCATCTCGATAAGGATGGGACTAATCCCCGCACCCTCTGAGATTGTCTTGAGTCCCAGATCAAGCCTGAGTGGAAGTAAAGGGGTGCTGGTAGGGAGCCCCAATCAACAACTGTCGTAGAAAGTGATTCTCAGTAACAAGCAATTTTAACAAATCTTGATGTTCCCAGAGCTCAGCCCCATAAAGGGAAGGACCCAAAGCCTGCAATTTATACATTCGAATAGCAGGAGTAATTGGGAGAAAATGGGAGGTTTGTTGCACACTTAAAAGTGCCCCCAAGTGTTCCACTAGTTTCAACCTACGTTTTTCAATATAACACCTCCAGCATACATTTTCAGTTAGGGCGTGCCCAAGATAGTCAAAAACATGCACACGGTCTAAGGTGACATCTGTGAACTTAGGATGTGATCTAGTAGAGTGGCCTGGATTAATAACCATTTTTTTTTGTTTTTAAATCTACGTTTATTTCTAATACTCTCAAAGTATTATAGAATTTTTTGCAACCCCAGAGGCGATTTTGATATTAAAAGGGTGTCATCCGCAAACATTAACGCAGGGACCTTTGGGTTATCTTGTCAGGGACATCCCCATCACAGTGATTTAAATAAGAGACCAAATCGTTAACGTATAGTGAAGAGAGGGTTGGCGCAAGAACGTAGTTCTGCCTAACCCTACCAGCCACAGGGAAGGGATCCACATGGCACATAGGCATAATTATAGCTATGGTGTCTGATTATAGTAGCCAAAAACCCTGCCATAACCTGTGTCGGGGACTAAATCCAACGCTGAGCACAAATTGACAAAAGCAATATTTAATCAACCACTACTCCAGACCACCGTTTTCCAATAAATTAACTGAAATCTAAAGACTAGATCTACCGTACTTATGCCCTTCCTAATACCCGCCTGCAGATGCGTCACAGTTTTGTTCACCTTCCACCCAAGTATTCAACCAATCAAGGAGTATAGAACATAATCATCTTTAGGAGCAATTAAGTAAGCTTATTGGCCTATAATTGCACAGGTCAGCTGGTGAATCCTTCTCATAAATGGGAATAATCTCTGCCCCTGCCCAAGATGGAAGGGTTGGTGCTCCATCCATTATAGTATTAAATATTACCATAAAATAGGGCCCCCAGACACCCATTTAGCTTAGATGCAAATCCCTGGGAACGTTATCCAACCCGGGTGATTTGTTAGGTGGTATTCTATTTATTGCCACTCATACTTCTTCCAATAAGATTTGGATAAAGTTCTTACTAATAATAGTATTGGTCCTCCCTTTCATAGATTTATCATCCGGCACAAATTGCTGCAGGAGGTTTTCAACACAATATGATGAATATGGGGAAGTGAAATGAGCGATCTAATCGTCTGCTAGAACATTGGCCACCGAAAGGAAGGCTCCCTCCTTGCTTCCCGTTGAGGCCAGGATCCAAAACCCACGCTGGTCCCCTTTCCTGACTGCAGCCAGCAAATCCTCCCACCTCAGTGCTTCCCATTCTCTTTTGGATATTTTAATGGTCTATTTATACAGATCCCTCGGAGCTTTCATTTCTCCCCTATCTGTTCTTTAATTGCAGATAATTGAGCAGACCTCACATCCCTGCATGCACTATTATACCAGGAGTGTGGAACCCTCCTGCTAAAAGACTTACTGGTGACCACAAAGAAAAGGTCCTTTAGATCAATAACCAAATTGTTACGAATGGAACAGAGCTTCTCCCAGCCAGTCCCCCGACCAGATCCCTCCCCTTCAATGAGGAGGTCCCCAATACTGTCTGAAACTAAGGTTTACATTTTCCCCAACGATTTCTACGAGTCTACCAGGCTGGCCCATTTCACTGTACGCACATTGCTGGTCACGTGCAATCTGCCATCAAATGGTTCTCTTACAAGGGCCTTCATACTGAACAACCTCAAGGACCAAGGCATTGTGGTCACTGTTTTGTTGTAGCACAACAATCATATCGCTCAAAAAAGGCCAGGCACTTACGTCCACTAAAATATATAGTCAATAAGACCAGTCCCATGGGCACGATTAAAAGTGTGATTCCTCTTGTTGCCAGACCTCGTTTTTCCATTCCCAGCTCGAAGACCCTGTTTCAATGTAAGAACTTTGATTTGTAGTGCCAGGGGAGACCATGTCTTTGTTGGTGCCATTAACAACTTTGAGGGTGCACCACGTTATCTTCTTCTAGAGTAATGGCTACACCACTGTCAACTAATGGTTCAAACTGACAATTAAAATCACCACCCACAAAATTCAAGACTCCCCACCCCGGGCTGCTGTCATATGTGAATTTAGCACCTCAATAATGTGGGAATCCTGGTAAGCTCCACCAGGCCTTAAGTACACATTATAAAAATAAACAGTTTGGGACGCTGTAGTCAATGAAACACAAAGAATATCTGGGGAGGGCACCGGAATTTCTTTGACCTGACAGGTTAGCCCAGTATAAACCCAGGTTGTCAGCCTCCCTGAAGGTAGCCTCTTTACTAAAATTAGCATATCCTGAACGATGTAATGGCCTAACTGAACAGGTTTCCTGGAAAATACAGATAGGGTGTAAATCTGTAAATTTAACCTATTCTAGAATATCAGGTTTAGAAGCTAGACTTGCTGTATTCCAAGACAACATTTTAGCAGCAATAATTGGACATTTTGGTTGCGGAAGCACACTATTACTCAACCCCACATGCTTGTCACTATTAGTCAGAGAAGCTGGTAGATCAGGGAGTATAGGCAGAGTGCAAGGATAAACTGGCCTTCGCCGTTGAGCTTCACAACTAGACTGACTGGTCTCACTTTGGGGTAACTAAGGATAAAATGAGCTATCTCCATGGAATTTAGGCCCACCAATGTGCTATCAGTAGCAATCCATGAGGACCCACTTGCCACATGCAGTAACCTGTAACCCCTCACTTGGAAACCCCTTATCACTATGCCCAGCGTCTATAGAGTTCCTTACCAACCTCCCATTCTCATCCGTGGAATCTCTACCAACCTCACAGGCCTCCTGGCCCCATCCCTTGTCCTTTCCCACTAGAAAGTGCATCAAGAGGATGTCCTTCCTACTGGGTACAAGTCAGTCCACCTCTTCCAGGGCATCAAAACGATTTGAGTTGGGGAGTTAAAGGAATCAGATCTAGTTACTTTATTAGTGTGAGCCATAAGTGGTACTGTGCGAATGGTCTTTGGGCAGGTATGTCAGGTCCCCTGCAACAGCTTGTTATATAGAACCTCAGTAGCAGTAACTCAATGTTAGACTCTCTCTTACATTGCCTAGGGGTGGGGGGCAAATAACAACCTCGGCACAACCTGGGGGAACCTAAAGTTTATAATAATAATACAGTCACTACTACAGTCTTTGGGCCCAGACCCCAGCCATCCCACTCTTCGCGTTAGAAGAATTTAATTGGCCATGTAAAAAGGGAAATTCCTCTGTTGGGCCAGCCAGTTCATTAGTCAGCTCCCGCTGGCCCTCCTTCTGGCACGCATGCAACTGAGGAACTCCAACCAAAATTGCTACATATGGGCAGGATGCCTGGAGGAGGTCAATCACTGGTTGCCTCTGTGCAGTGACCAAAGTATTTGGCCTAGAATGGGACTCCCTCACATCTCCTCCACTAAAAGACACTGGAGCCCCATTCATTTCAATACTCTGCTGCAAGTGAGGTGCCCCCACTATCTGTCCGTTTGCTAGGGCTGGATGAGATTTCATTGGGCACAATATCCATGGTCACACGTTTCGGGGCACCAGGTTCATTAGCCAAGTTAGTTTGATGGTAAGAATTAATACCCTGGGCACCCTTGTGCTACAGTTGGTGAGCTTAATGCTTGCTTTTGTTATAATAAAACAGAGTCAAGACCCCTTTCAATTGCTTCCAGCTGTGCATGCAATGACAAGAGCTCTATATGTAGAAAGTCTTTAATTCTCCCAAAATGTCTCCAGAAGATTCACATCCCATGAGGGTTTATGAACAATCTCCTCCAGACAAGGATTAACAGAATCCCGGCTGACTGAATCTGCAAGAGGTCTTACTTCAGTGGATGGTGGTTGTGGTGGATGGTGTAGTCCATGATGACCAAGAAATATCTTTTTGGTGTGCCCTAGCTGGATCAGAGACAAGGTTTAAATCTTCAAGGTTGCCTTGATCACTACCCAGCCTGTGCCATCGGCTGTACGGATTGGGCTGCACATTAGAGAATCAACAGTAGTTGGATCGTTTGGATTTCCCAACGACAATCGCCTCTCAGTGAGTGCAATTTCTGTAGAAAGTATCCGGATCACCCTCTGTAACATTTTGTTGATGATAGTTGATTTGGGGAATGGGAGACCAGCGCTTTGAAAGGACTTCAGGGAGCTTTTCTTTTGTCCATAATACTTTAATAGTGACAAAAGACCTCAGAGGTGCCAGGAAGTAGCACAGATCACAGAATGGCAACCAAAGCAAAGCAGGTCACATACACATAAAATCACCCTGGGAGTTACAGAGCACCTTGTAAGATAAACAGCACTCCCCCTAGGTTCAAGAAGTCAGAGAGTGGGCCCAGCCCAGCCTCCACTGGGCTCTGAAGGACGCAGATGGGTCCACCTTTGGCCTGGGCTTTGCCCAGATATGGCCTGTTTGCGTCCCATGCTGTAAGACTCGTAAATGCACTTTATAGCGCTTGCAGGCAGCACAGTTGAAGAGGATGACAGGCGCTGCCTCCAGAGCCCCTGTAACGTTGGGACTTGTAATTTTGATCTCCTCCAAGCTCAGGCAGCAAAGAAATAACCCCACGCTGCAGCAGTCGTAAATGTGCTTTACAGCGTTTGCAGGTGACAAGCGGCGCCTCCGGGGGTCCTGTAACGCTGGGACTTGTAGTTTTGATCTCTCCCGAACTCAGGCAGCAAAGAAATAACCCAGCGCTCTGGAACTCGTAAATGCGCTTTATAGCACTTGCAGGCAGCACAGGTGATGAGGATGACAGGCACCACCTCCAGGGGCCCTGTAACGCTGGGACTTGTGGTTGTGATCTCCTCCAAACTCAGGCAACAAAGCAATAACCCCAGACTGTGGGACTCGTAAATGCACTGTATATCGCTTGCAGGCAGCACCGGTGAAAAGGATGACAGGTGCTGCCTCTAGGGGCTCTGTAACTCTGGGACTTGTAGTTTTAATCTCCCCCACACTCAGGCAACAAAGAAATAATATTATTATTCAGGTAGTGTGCGTTGTATATGTACTGGAGTGGTTATAGAGGTTGAGTTGAGTTTCATTAGGCACTCTTCCAAAACTAAAACTCCTCCCTTTCAAAGGGAGGGGTGTGAGAGGCAACTTGAAATTGACAGGCAACCATAGGAAGTACAGGGCTGATACTGTACATACCTGGGCCTGCTGTCTAAATCAGGAATAGCTCCTCTGTTAGGGCAGAGGAGTGTTACCAAAGCAGCAGAAACTGCAAAACCTTTAACAAAAGAAATGATAATAAAGCCTGTTTATTATCGTTTTGTTAAAGGGGTGGGGCCACAGGGACGACGAGCAGTGATGGGGGTGCACTGTGCACTCTCCTCAGTGCGCATGTATGTTTGGCCGGATGCCTCTGGTCGGCCAAACACACATGCGCAGTAGGGTCTCTGGGCTGGAGAGAGCCTGCACAGGCTCCTAATCTGCCTGGGAGCGCCCCAGTCAATCCTGACACTGTTTTGAGCAGTGTCAGGATTAGCCACAGGGCAGGCTGGGAGCCTGTGCCTGCAGCGAGAAGGAGAAGAGGAGCGGTGCAACGAGGAAAGTTTTTATTTTATATTTTTTATTACATTTTAGACCCCTTCCAATCCCCCCCTATGCACAACACCCACCCCGCTCCTTACGAGTGAAGCGAGCGGCGACTGGTCTAAATATGATGCTGTATCACTTCATTAGTGTGAGGTCCCCAGAGACCCCGCAACAATTGAAGGCCTGGGCTGGCACCAAGTCAGCCCCTAGGCCGCTGAAATTTCACACCCATAACTGGCACATGCTCACTACCCAGGTGCCTAAGAAAAAATGCCTGACAACCGCAATTGGATGTTCATTGATTTTTGCAATTACCATACCTAGGGCCTGTAAAGTTCTGGGGTGCAGTCCCCACGCCTCATCAACAGGAACCGCCACTGGCAGCATGCCAGTGCTTGGCTATCGTTCTGGTTCAAGATTGTGAAGAAGAGCTTCCTAAAATTATTTCAGAAGTACGTACCTCCATAGTTAAAGATACTTTAGATTCTTGAGCCTCAGAACTGGAACTCAAAACAGAAAATGAGTCTATGGATTTTGGCAAAGAACAAAATGGAGAAACTAAGAGAAAGGTAAACTGAAATCCAGGACTGGATCTCCTTCACAGTAAGAGTGTAGTGGATGTGGAAACATTTTGAGGGACCATGAAAAAATTAGAAAAGTTGCATGTGTATCAGTATTCTGATAGCCATTCTTTGCAGGACTCTGGGGAGAGTAGACAACAAAAAGAAGTGAACAGACTGAGTACTGCAGGAAATTTGAGTATGCCAGACATAAAAGTGCAGGAGAGCCTGCGCGTGACGTTTAGGGTAATGTAATGCAAAGCAAGAAGAGAACATTTCAGACTCTAAGCTCTTATATAAAAAAAACTGAATTGACTAAGAAAAAGTATACCTCAAAAGCTGTGCATTCTTCTGCGGAATGGGACATGGGCAATAGTACTTCTGATCATGCAGCAAAAGTAACTATCGATCACCAGACTCTCAAGAAGCATACCAGTTTCTCCTTCATGGACTGCAGAATCAGACTGCTGACCTATGGACTGCGTGTTGTGTTGGGCATCAGGACTTCCAATTTCTCAAAATAATGGGTTCTTGGTTTTTTAGGGTTCTAGGTTGCAAAATAATTACTTAATTAATACATTGAACTTGCATAAACTATAGTACATTGCATATTGTCAGTTATTGTTGACACATTGTGCATACGTTTCTATAAGGCTGAACAAGTCTCTTCCTGTTTTTACAATACTTTCAGAGTCTCTGAAGCAATGTCCAAACTCAACAACAATCAACTTGACTAAAGGGCTTCTTTGTGTTCTGACATAATCTATTGCCAACAATAGTTCTGATAAATTTGCTCTATTTCCAATCTCCTAATTCTCAGGGGAGCGCTTGTTACAGGAAATACATCTTTCCTTAATGTCTGTTTCGCTGTATCTTGGATTCCCACTCTAACAATAAATCATGCTAGTTCTTATTGTCATAAATTATGTAAAAGACAGAGATCTGTTTTGTTTCATTTAAGCAATTAATCTTTATTTATCTTGAAATGAAGTTACTTGCTTGAAAATTTCAAAAGAACTCAAACTGTTTTTTTTCACCTTTCTTGTTTTCTCTCTTTTACAGAAAATATGGGATCATCAGCAGAAGATGGAAGAGGAGAGCCAGGAAGCCAACCGGAAGGCGCGGATCGCCAGAACTCGACTGGAGGCTGTCTGGAGGATGAGAAATGCTGGAACTCGACTGGAAGCTGGTCAGAGAACGAGGGACACTGGAACTTGACTTCAGGCAGAACAAGGAACTTGATTTTCACTAGAACTCGACTGGAGGTAGGCTGGAGGATAAGGAGCTCAACTTGACTGGAAACAGGTGAGCAGAACAATAGGTACGAAGGCAAGCAAGGCCTCAGATTCACAAGCATCCTTAAGTAATAGAATGTACACATGCCTTTTGGCAGTTGGTTGCTTGTTAAGGAAATAAGCACTTATCCTCCTGATTGTGGCATATGTTCAATACATATCACATTGTGAAGAGCACATTTTTTGGCAGCTACAGTTGGAGCAGGTGGAATAGAATATACATAATCAACAAGCATTGGTTATAGTAAATGAGACATTTAACAAGCATTGGTTATTGCAAACTTGATATTCAAGGATGTAATGAATATACCCAAATAAGTCTGAATGTTGCAAGCAACAGCACCTTACTGTAATCGAGCTCTTGGATGTGCTACTGTACCCACAACAATTATCCATTAAAACTAGAAGCTAAGCATGATGTAAGGGCTATCATAGATCATCCACAGAATCCTGGCATAATAGTGCTTTGTCATGCAAGCATAAACGCTACCCTTTCCCCAGCATTGAAACAGGCAGCTCCTATAGAACAGTTTTAGATTATAGAAATGTAAGCGCATTCACATGCAGTGCGAAACACTCTTAGTACTGGACTGATGATATATCTAGTTTGGGGAAAAAAATACAAAACAACATTAAAGATATCTGGTTCTTTAGTCAAAAATATTGCACCTGAATCGCAGTATCTGTTTTCTTCAGGGGATTCCTGTTTGCCTATGCAAGATTGCCTCAGGGTTTTTTAGCAAGAATAACGGAGATTGTACCACAAGATTCAGAGGTGTTATACATGGCTGACTTCCACATCATAGTTGATGGTTTAATAGAGCACTGAGGTTGAAAAATATAGTGATGCTTCTAGTCCAGCATGGGGTATAAAATAAACTTTAAAAAAATCTAATACTGCATACCTTAACATGATTTTTCTTGGATATTAATTTTCCAGTGAGGGTAAAGAACTGTCGTACTGCAGAAGTGTACTACGTTACTATCTCCAAACACGGCGAGAATGTTTCAAGCCCTAATGGGGTTTTTTAACTTTAGAACACCTTAATTGTCACATTATATTGAGTATGCTAAGCCCTTATATGAATTAATTATTTCCACATATTCTGAAACAAATTGGATAAAAACACATATTGCAATCTTAAGTGGACTACAGGCAGAGATGTTAGAGACAAAATATGTACAGACGCAGGACCACAAGATGAGCTTAGTAATTAGGGTTGATCCTAGCACTTCAGGCTACACACACATAGTTTACGATGAGGGACAGATGGCTCCATACCATGCCAACCACATGTATATTCCACTGGAGAGAAACAATTTACTCCTACTAAGAAAATTCTCACAACTGTACAGATTTGCATTTTGAAGGAGTGTTCTCTGGCAATAGAAAAGCAATAAGTGTTAGTTTCCCGTATACCTATGCTCGAGGTGGCTGTTAAGGCTAGTATTCCTGATTTATGTGCTCAACACCTTCAATAGGTGCAGTGGGCTGCAACTGGAAAAAAAACAACTGACAAAATTTGAGTACGATCAAACTCATTGAACTCAAGAATTTCTACAGTATACACACAATTTTCTAAAAACTCCAAACATCTTTCCCATACATGAGTACAGGAGGGTGTTCTACATGGATAGACCTGAGCAGCTCTCGACTTACACTAAGCAAAATATTCTGTGGCATGTGCTGTAGTGCAGGGAATGTTTGAATACTGCAACTTCAAGGCTCTGTGTATGCACACCAAAGCTTTAGGTGAGCACTGCACAAACAGAAGAAACAAATGCTTTTAATTGCTCTTCAAAAGTCTGAGCTATCAGTCTCCTCATTAACTGTCAGAATCAGCATTCTGTGTACAGGATTACAATGTGGACTTGCCATACTGATGCCTGAACAGGTTGAGAGATTCAAAAGTTAAATTAATAAAGGCAAAGCAACTTTGTGTTAAGGCAGCTGTTTCACAGGACAAGCTTCCATTGGTCTGTTTACATTACACCACGGCCCATAAAAGTGAAGGAATTCAAGCTAAAAGCAACATTGGAGCTGGTTCAGCTGCAAAAACAGTGGTACACATCTTCAAAGTGGATGCATTGAATGATCTCAGACCAAGACTGATGCAGACATAATCGTGGTAATACAAGCAAAGTTGAAAAGCCTTCTGACAGTTGCCCTTCCAAATATTCTTATACCCTCACTAAAGATAATGTTCTTCTGGTGTTTATACCTGGGATGTGGGAAACTGGTTAATCTAACCTCGTTTTATGATTGGATTTGTTACAAAATATTCATGAAATTAGTAACACTATCTCCAACAAAAAAGATGCTGCCACAAATGAAAAAGCTTGTGATGAGCAAGTGGCTCCCCAAACTGGGAAGGCACATTCAGGAATGCATCTCTGACAACCATGTCTTCGGACCAGGGGCGGGCTAGGACCCCAAAGCAGCCCTGACAAATTTTGTTAGACCAGCCCTCACAATGTGCATAGCAAGCAAGCCTGCCCACTACACTGGGGCTTGAGGGTTTCTCCCCGCCAAGAAGATTTGGGAAAAATTGCAAAAACTGTGCATTCTCCAAAAACATTTTTGATTATATATTCAATTGTACTAGTTTTTAAAGCATAGTAAGTAATGACCTTGCTGTGCACCAGGATACAGCAATCTTTATTGGGGTTCTTCAGTGATTCCCTCACCATCACCCTCTAACAGTGCCTCTCATCTCTGCATAGCCCCTCTCTCACATGTATTTCATTTGTTTTATAGAGTCTCTCTTCCAGCTGAGGATGTTGGAGCACTTTACATCACACACATACCAAGAAAATCAATCATACGTGTGTAAATTAGTTTCTAGAAGAAGTTGACAAAGGGGACTGCAAGGTGTAGGATTCACTGCATCCATACTGGTAGGCATTTTTATAAGAGAGTTTGGTCTGGGGAAGCATAAACTCAGGATTCAGAATGTAACAGAGTGGTTAAGGTTGACTTTTTTAATATCTATTTATTTCTATCCAAGCAAACCCTTTTTAACAAAATTAGGATGATCAAAGACAGGAAGAAAACATAACTTTCTAATTTGTACCATGCAGTTTGCATGAAGCTCTATGATGGCAGTTCATAGTTCATTGTGCTAGATTAAGATTGTAACTTATGAACTGCACAGTAACAAAAGGAGCTGTGTGATAAAAGCAGTATCCCACTGAGCTAGGCACATTAAATACTGTTCTGTGATCTGCATAGTACACGTTCTTTGCAGCAGGCATATTAACTGTCTGCACTACCTTAGATGGACCAAAACTGCCACTAGACAAAACCTTGATCTCTCTCCAGCCGGTACATTAATCACCAAAGTTATCTTGGCACTTTCATTTTTGCCTGAAAACTGCTGGATATACAAGGACTCTGCAATGTTTTTAAAACCCCTGCACTGCTACAAAACCAGCCCCCAGTAACAAAAGTTACACATTCAGTTTCTAGCGATCTTGAGTGTGTTAATCAATAATGAATGATCGTTTGGATTACCACTGCTCCCTGTTAGTAACCCAAAAGCATTAACACCACCTCATTTATATACTGGGTGGGGTTCTGCAGGGCTGCAATGACCTATCTTTCATATTCAGGGCTGGTGAATTGGACTACATTTAATCATGTCACCCGTGGTTGTGAAAACAAACCTTGGAGAGCTGAGCCAGAGACTTGGTTTACACAACATCACAGACTGCTCGGGCACACTTGGGGCAAGGGCCGTAGGCTGCAGCAGCAAAGTCAACGGGGCGATCCACGCTGGCACAGGTCAGCAATGCTGCAATTCCTCCACTTCGGCGATAGCAACCAACACCAAGTAAGTAATACTTTCAGGAGTTTCTGGAAGATGGACTCATAGCACCAGGTTCTACTGCTCCTGCACCCAGCAGTTGTCAGCTCCTCCTGTTGGATTGGCTGGCTCCTTCCCTCCCTTCAAGGTTGGTAGGTTCAACCAGCTAAAAGGTCATTAATTGACATGAACTCCACTGATTACTTTTATTTAAATCTCCTTATTGGCATTTTCAGGTTGAAGTCATCCAATATGTAGGAAACAGTGGAACGTACATCCCTGAACACAGATTCTAAGTGACAGAGAAAATAGTAACCATAACAGTGTTGCTTGTGCACACTGTATGCAAATAAAATGCTGAGCCTAGTGTAGCAGACATTATAGCATAACAAAACATGTAAAGGACAATATCATGCAGGGTGACAGAAACAAAAGAAGAAAAAAAAATACCAACAATACCATCTGTAATACTAGCTTCTGGTTGGGGGGGTCCCCTTTCCATAGTACAGAGGGAGGGATAGCAAGGAAGGAGAACAAAGCATATAAAATCAGTGATCCTAAAGGATCTTGGAGGGGGAGAGAGGCACCAGTGGAGGAGTTGCAAGGGGCACTACTGGAGGATGTGTGCTATTACTGATGCTGTAGGCTGGGGGGCAAGGCACTCAAGGACAAGTCAGCGTGGACAACATCCATGCCATGAACTGGGGTGAAGTGTATTAAGGGGGGTGGATGTAATTCAGCAAACAGCTTGAGGAAATAGGTGTCCCAGCGCGTGGCTGCACCCACACAGCCCGCCGGAGGTGATCAGATGACAAGGCATCCGCCTCTGCCTATTTATGTGTGAACTGAAGCCACATGTGAATCATGGGTGGCTGAGCCGCCTTCCAGGACATAGCTATCAACCACTTGAACAGTGTCAGAGTAAGGTCTACTAGTTTCAACAGGTATTTAGGGGCATATTTAAGAGCCCTTACCGCCATCGGAGGGTCACTTTTCGTGACGCTCCAGTGGCGCTAAGCACGGCTCCATATTTACAAGGAGGTATAATGCCACTTTTTGTGGCCTTATGCCTCCTTGTAAGTATGGGCCCTCCAATGCAGTTTGCTGCGTCAGAGGGGCGTGCAATGGGTGTTGCAGTGGGAGTTCCACCGCAACAGCCACTGCTTTTGGCGCTGCCTCAGATTTATGAGGTGTCGTAAACCTGAGGCAACGCCAAAGACTAACGCCGCCCCAGGGGTGACGTTAGCATGGCAAAACGAGGAGGAATTTCTCCGCTTTTTTTGCTTTTTCCAAGTGTGCTGTATTCCTGCACATAAACAATCATTCAAAATGACGCTTTGGTACTTCTATGTGTGCTACATTTTGCAGCACACACAGAAGTGCCAAATCACCATTATAGATTGTTTATGTGCAGGAATGGACACCTTCCTGCACATAAACAATTTATCCCCTCAATGCAGACACCCTTGCACTAGGGTACAAGGATGCCTGCTTTGGCGCCAGGCAGCTTAATTTTGCATCAGCGCAGGGGGAAATGCAGGAGTGCGCCATATTCCTCTAAATACGGTGCACCTCTGCGTTTCTAAAGTGGAGCAGCGCGGCACTGCTATTTTTGGTGCAGCACAAGGCTACACCACTTTAAAATAAATCTGGGCCTTAATGTGTTTTGAGCACTTCAATATTTCACCAAGCAACTTGATCAGCCAGAGAATTCCACTAAAGAACTATTCCAGACAATTACGAGGCTTAGTTCTACACCATCATCCGGTTGTAGTAAGTCCTTCTGCAACTCACTGGCCCTTTTCTTTAACAAAAAAAAAGTTGAGGACATTTTTTACAAGTTTGCCTTGAACCACACCAATGCCTCCCTGGATAATACCTCTATACCAACAGCCCCATCAGTCTCAGTTCTGAAAGAACTATTCCAGACAATGTCAAGGCTTAGTTCTACACCATCAGTCGGTTGTAGTAAGTCCTTCTGCAACTCACAGGCCCTTTTCTTTTAAAAAAAAAAAAAAAAAAAGTTGAGGATATTTTTGACAGGTTTATCTCGAACCACACCAATGCCTTTGTGGATAATACCACTATACCAACAGCCCCATCAGCCTGGATTCTGGAAGAATTCACATTGCTTACCGTGGATCAAGTAATACGTGCCATTCTTACCACCAAATCTGGCTCTCCGCTTGATCCCGGTCTACCAGCTGTGCTACAATTGGTACTAGACTCACTCAGTCCCTACTTTTTTTACTGGAATCTTTAATCAGATGTTTAAATCTGGTTCTTCCAAAATGTGGAAGTCAGCATCAATTCTCCCTTTACTAAAAAAAAAAAGCTAATCTTAATCCTCTCGACACTCCCTTTTCGAGCCAGAATTGCATAGAAAGCCATGAACCAGCAACTGACCTCCTTTATATCTTAATTGTTGCTACTGAGGAAATCAGAGCAGCGCTGGATGGTGGAGGAAGCGCAGCTCTTATCCGCCTTGATCTGTCTGCAGTCTCCTGGTTGACTGGCTAGGTACACTTGTAATCAAAGGGACAGCACTATCTCTGCTCCGCTCCTTCCTGTCTGGCCATGTGCAAAGGGTCTCATTAGGGGAATTCACCTCTGAGCCTTTCTCTCTGCCCTGCGGGGTTCCCCAGGGCTCATCACTGACCCTTACCCTTTTTAATGTGTATGTGACACCCCTTGCCTCTCTGATCAAGTCTTTTGGGTTTTAATTGGTTTTGTATGCCGACAACACCCAGATTGTGGTCTCCCTCACTAATAACAATCAGACCACAGGGGAGACCTTTTTGGAACTACATATCCGCAGCTAGCAACAGGATGAGCAGCAACTTCTTGAAATTAAATTAATCTAAGACAGAAGTGTTCTTATTAGGGAACAACCTCTCGTTCTGGTCCCCCAGACTAGTGGCCTCCAGATCTTGGAATTCTTCCCTTGCCAGCTAAGAAGGTGTAGAACCTGGGTATCATTGTTGATGATAAGCTCACTTTTAAAAACCAAGTTAATGCTATCCTCTCTTCCTACTTCTGGATGTTGAAAACTTTAAAGATCATCATGCAGTTTGTTCCATCCGATCTTCAGAAGACAGCGGTCTCAGCTTTAGTACAGGCCAGGTTAGACTATTGTAATGGGCTGTATCTGAACTTGCAAACCGGCTTGCTAAACAAGCTACAAACTCTGCAGAACTCAGCAGCTCGGCTCTTTTTTTGGATTCCTAAATTCCAATCTACGGCTTTAGCCCTGAAGGCTCTACATTGGCTCCCAGTCAAACATCGAATAACCTTCATATCGCTATGTATTGCATTCAAGGCTTTACATGGAACCGGATCAGCATATCTGCGCAAAAGCTTTATTTGGTATCAGCCTATAAGAACTTTACACTCTGGTTCTTACAACAATGTATCGGTTTCATCTATCAAGTGCTCCTCTTGGTGGGGGGGGGGGCAGAGGCCTTGTTAGATGCACTGCCCTGCAATGGAATAGCCTCCCAACCAATCTGAAATTGGCAACTTCTCTATTCACCTTTAGAAAGTTGCTTAAAACATGTCTTTTTAGCGACTAACTTTGTTCATACCTTCGTGCTCTATTGAACAGACCCTCTCTCTACTGACAGTTATTAGCCCACTTGTTCACACAGCGGCAAGACGCCCTGGGACATTAGAGCGCTTTAGAAATTCTTCTTCATCGTCATCATCATCACTTAGTGATTCCCAATAGACCAAATCCCCGTGTCTGATTCTTCACACATCACAGGCAAAAACAATGTGTTATTTTTTCTGTAGTCACCACACTCATCCTCCTGATGAACAAACTACACAATACACATCCATAGTCTTCCCTCTCTGCACACCCTGCCAAAAGGTTGAACCTTTCCACATTGCCTCCTCTCCTGCGCCGCTACCAGACAATTTTTGACATTTGCGCTATGAAGCCCTGGCAGCATCTATAGCATGCTTCTCTTGACACATTTTTTTTGGGCTGAACAATGTGAGTGCCCTTCAGTCTCTGTTGATTTACTGCCACAGCTGCCACTCTAGAAGCAGCAACTAATGAAATGGGTGACTCCAGTTGTTTGGCTTCCCCTGAGATGTGTCATTGCTCCCACCTGTTTGTACCCATCCCCAAATTTGACTCATTACAGTTCACCACATTCAACCTCCTGATAAACTGCACTCTACACATCCACGTGTCTTTCCCCTCTGCATGCCCTTCCCAGATGTGTCACTTGTCAACATTTCACAATCTCCACACGCTGACATTCACTGAGATGAGTTATAGCGTAGCACTACCTAATTTAAGAGCGCAGACAAGTATACACGTTTAGATGCATCAAAGGTGACCATTACCTTTGAATCAAGGTATATGTTAGATCCCAATGATATTTAGTGAAGTGCACTATATCTAAAGCAGTCAGTGGCATAAGGGCACTAAGCTTTACATGCAGGGGAGCTGTTTTCATCATGATATGTGCATGAATTGTAGCTTAAATAGCACGAAACCTAGCTAGAAAGCGACAGAGTACACTGTAGGAGGACTTTGTAATTACTTTACTCAAACCCTGCAGACCGGCGGAGAATCTTGACTGCTATCAGCCCCCGTTGTTGAACAATTGCACTGTCAAAATACTGGCAAAACCGATTGCCAACATACTACTCCATCTGCTTCCAGAACTGGTACTGCCAGACCAGTCTGGATTTGTGCCGGCCGCTCTACAGCACCTAATCTCCGCACGCTATATCAATTACACCTGGACGTCAATGCAGTATCAGTAATGCTTGATGCCACTAAGGCGTTTGATTCAGTGGAATGTTCTAATCTATTCGCTATACACCGGCCTAGGTTTGCCCTCTCCCTTTGTCAATTGGATAAAACTACCATACACTAATCCCACAGCCCGCATAAGAGTCAGTGGTATAACTTCACATCCGATACCCATCCCACGCGGCACGTGACAGGGGTCCCCCTTTCCCCGATATTGTTTGTACCGGTTGTGGAGCCCTTCGTTGCTACACTGAGACAACACTATAGCGAATTTGCTCTATGTTATACTGCCAGCCCGGTACCGATTTCCCTATACGCAGACGATATAACCCTATACATTAGAAACCCAGAGCAGTTTTTAAGTGCCATCTTGAAGGCGTTCACTAGGCTTGGGGGCTTAATCGGGATCCAAATTAACTGGGGTAAGTCTGTGGTGATTCCGCTCATGAGCACAACGACTGAGTGCGCCCTGGACTTTCCACTGGTCTGGAACGAGGGCCCTGTCAAATACTTGGGGATTTGGATACACCGAGACATTGCTGTAGTGTTCAGTGAAAACTATGGCAGAGCTATCACAGCCCTTGAGGCTAGAGCAGTATGCTGGATTGAGCTGTCAGTGGCACCTCACATAGCCATCAGTACAATGGTGGTCCCTCCTCAGTGCTTATACTTTTTCATGGATATACCCATCCTTTTCAACAGGGATGTATTTTGAAAACTGTGTTCATTGTTAATATGGCTGGTCTCGGATGGCAAGCAACCCTGGTAGACATAGGAGACATTGACTCTACCCTACAGTCAAGGGGGATTTGCAGCACATAATTTCCACCTTTCTTACCTATATGCACAAACTCAACATGCATACTACAAGAAACATCCTCAACCTTATCTGCCATTGCTAGTGATTGAAACAGATAATGTTCGGCCCACCCCGCTTCCAGCATTGCTTTGGCTCCCAGTCCACAGTCGCTCACTCAAATAGATGCAGTTTCCTCCAGTGCATAGGCATGGCAAGGCCTGTGTGACAGGCAGGGTCTTCCACTTCTATGGTCCCAGGCGGTCTCCTTACTAGGCCACCCTCTGTTGCCCCCGACAAGTGAACCCAAGACACAAGCTCAAATATAGAAGTTAAAGATAAAATGATTGGGTGATCCCAATCAAGCAGGCACCTTTATCGATAAAGCCTCCTTTCTGGGTACTGGTTATCCCATGGTGCTAGACACCTTTCTTTACTACCTCCTCAGAGCTATGATTAAAACTCATATACCTAACTCTCCAACTGAGCCACCTTTGTTTACACTGCTAGACACACTGATGGTAGACAATCGGCTCAGGGACCACCCTCTACAATACCACCACTCAAGCAGAGCCCCCATCACATCACAGCCTCTAAAGCAAAATGGGATAAAGCACTACATATACAATTAACTGATAACGAATGGGAACTTCCCTGCACACAGACAGACCACTGAACATAGAGTAGTAGACTCAGCATCATTCACTTTAAATACATGCACATGATATACTACACCCGTGAGCCTCTGCAGAATGGGCTTACAATTACACACAGCCTGTGTACACTGCGGAAGCCCGGAGGGCCATTTACTTGAATCTGAAAGTCTTCCTTTCACTCATCAAGGGAAGGCTGGTGCAAATGCTTACAGACAACACCACGGCAATGTGGTACTGCAACAAACTGGGTGGGGTCAGGGTCCCTGTGCCAGGAGGCCCTGCACCTCTGGATAAGACTGGACCATCAAGGCATTTCCCTAGTGGCAATTTACCTGGCAAGCTCCTTAAATGCCAGAGCGGACAAACTCAGCTATCGATGCCTCATGGGTCACAAATGGCAGTTGCATCCAGATGTAGCAAAAGATCTTTTCCACAAATGGGGAGAACCTTGGCTCAATCTATTCGTCAATGCCGAAAACACACAATATCAGCAGTTCTCCATGTTGGAGTTTCCCCAAGTGTCTCTTATTTGGAGACACGTTCCGCCTAGGGTGGGACTTGAGACGCCAGTATGCCTTGCCGCTGATAACTCTTCTGCCCCGAGTTCTGAAGATCAGGATTCACCACACTCGTCATACTAGTGACCCTTGATTGGGTACAGAATATGGTATCCAAAGCTCCTGGGTATGAGCATCTGTCCTCTGATCAGGCTGTCCATTTCATAGGGTCTGCTGCCTAGGCAACAGGACAGGGTTCCGCACCCACCATTTGCAGTCTCCACTGTGCTGTTGCCTGGTATACCTTAAGAGACGGAGATATCATTATTGAGCTAGTACTCCTGTAAAAGCACAGACTGGCACTCGATATGTGCTGTATAAGAAGACAACTCTTGTTGAACTGATCTTCCCAGCTAAAATTATTCAACACTCTTACACCAAGATAATCTATGGAGCCTAACCTTCCCAGGAGGACTCTATCAGCTAAGATTGTACATCTCTTTGCTGACCCAGGGCTAAATACCATCAATTTTGTTTTGTTAACATTTAGGTCCAGGTCTCGATCTTTACAGAAAGCTAGGAACCTATCAATCAGGGTCTGCAGCCCTATTGGGGCCTTGGAAATAAGGAGGGAATCGTCAGAAAAAAGTAATATGGGAACTTTCTGGCATTTGAAGTGGAAGTGTCATTCTGGCAAGAGGAAAGAACTTGAATCACCTAATTTATATATAGGGTGAACAATGTAGGTGCCAAGATGCAACCTTGGCAGAAACCACGCTTTATGGGAATGTGGTCAGTAAGTTCCCCCTGGTTTGCCCATCTCACCTGAGCGTAGGTTTCCTCATGTAACCACGTTATAAAATTAACTAAATTCCTGGGTATGCCCATAATACCTAATGTCTTCCACAGTTTTTCTCTGGGAACCAGGTCGAACGCGGATCTAAGATCCACGAAGGCCACATACAGTTTCTGCTTAGAAGCACATACTTCCAATATAAAAGAGCCAAAAGAAAAACTTGATCTGAGGTACTGGCTTTACACCAAAAGGCAGTTTGAAAGGAAGATAATACACAGTTTGTGTCGACCCACTCCAACAGCCTGTCAATAACCTGTCTTGCGATTTTTTTTTGTAAATAATCAATAAGGCTGATTGGCCTGTAGTTTGAGGGGATACTTGCATCATGTTTCTTGAAAACAGGTATTATTCAGCCCCCTTCCATGTGTTAGGACTGAGGCCACCCGCTGCAACAGCATTAGATACCATATTTTTTCGTTGTTGTCCTCATTCACTTTAGCACCCAGACTCAGGGGAGTCACCTCATGTGGTCGAAGAGAAAGTGAAAAGCGGGGGGGAACTATGTCTGGGTTGGTCATAATCTCTGGTATGAATGGCTTTTACAGCCCATCCACTGAGCGTGATTCAAGACCAAGTAATGTAATCATAGGACAATGCCGAATTACTATTTATAATCATTATCTTGATCTTTTTTTAGAAGATCCCAAAACTTATGTTTCCTATTCTCCTTCTTCGTATCTAATTTAAAATTATAGACAAGAGAGTGTATCCACTCAAAAGAAGAGGGGGAAACGGTACTAATCAATTTTTTGCAAATCTCTGTCCTAGCTAATATTATCATATAGAAAAGTAATTTAGCACGATTCCTATTTTCCATCGATGAGTAATGCAGACATCCAAAAATAACTAGATGGGAGCTTACCTGACAGTTTATGGAAAGAATTACACCTATTATTTCACCGACCTCTTTCCAGAACTGGGTAAGTTGAGAGCACTTTAAAAACATATGTAGATCATTGGCAGAGGCCAGACCGCATTTCCTACAACTCGCCGGATTACCGTGTCCCAGTTTGGAAAGTTTCTCCGGGGTCCAAAAGGCCCTATGGATTGAAAACAAATGGTTTCTCCTTAAAGCAGCAGGTTTAGCTGTAGTGTACAGAAGAGTAGTAGATACTTGCCATAGATCTCTTATTTGTATTCCTGGTAAGTGCTCTCCCCACACTTCTGGCAAGGTGAATTCTCCATCTGCAACCTGCATCATTAGCCAGTACCATCTGGTCACTTCCTTTTTCAACGGGGCCTTCCCATACATTTGCTCTTCCAAGTCATTTGTGCCCCCCACCCCTTCTTTCACACCCCTCATCCATCTGATTATTTGGAGGTACTTAAATTTGGAGAGCTTCCCCCCCCATCTCCATATTGAGGTCCTCGTATGTCATCATGACCCCATTATTGCAGAGGTGCCCCCATTCTAGAATCCCTACCTCTTTCAAGAGTACAGCTAGAGCATCTCTGGACTATTCTGGTGACCCTGGAGAGTCCCAAACAGGGGCATGGTTACTGTAGTATGGTAGTTTGGTATCTCTCCATACAGCCCACCAGTGTTTTGCAGAGTCTTGTATTACCTTAAATCTCACTTTCTTGAAGAATTTGGGGTCTCCAAATTTGTATAAAAACCCCTTGTGTGCTCCTCCACCAATTTCCAACATCACTTTGAATACCTGCCCCATCTCAGAATCCCCTGGTTCATTCAATAGCTCCCTTGCATTTAAAAAAAAAAAAAGAAAAACAGCCCACATATAATATTGCAGGTCCGGTAGTACCAATCCCCCTTTCTCCTTCTTCCTTCTCAACTTCTTACAGATGATATGCACTCCCTTTGAGGCCCATATGAAACTTCTTATCATACCCTGAAACGTACTCATCCATTCCTTTTTATACATCAGAGGCACAGCATTAAAAATGAATAAAAATTTAGGTAGGATCATCATCTTAATTAAGTTAACTCTCCCTAAGATAGTCAAAGGAAGATTAACCCAGCTCTTCATTAACCGACTGGCGTCCCTCATAACCTTCATAAAGTTAGTTTCTGCTATTTTGTTTATAACATGAGTTATAGTGATCCCGAGATATTTCACCTCTTTTTTAATTGAAAACCCGTCTGTATGCATATTCCAGGCCATAATTTCATTTTTTTCCATATTGACTGCATATCCTGCCATTTTCCCAAACTCCGCAGTCCGTTCTTCCAGAGCGGGTATGGTCTGCCCTAAATTGACTGCATATACCATCAGATTGTCTGCATAAAGGGAGGCCTTCCTACACCAGTTCCCACATCTAAATGGGGCTATCCTCTGTTCTCCTCTAATTCTACAAGCCAGAGGCTCTATGTGAAGTCAAACAATAATGGGTTTAATGGGCACCCCTGCCTTGTTCCTCTTTCAATTTTAAAAGGGTGAGTTAAAGAACCATTAACCAACACTATTGCCTCTGGATTATGATATATCTTTTGTAATGCCCTAGCAAAGTTCTCACCCAAATTAACAACCTCACAGACAGTACGTTAATAACTCCAATTGACCCTATCAAAAGCTTTTGTATCATCTAACATTACGGCCGCCAAAGGTTCTTGACATGTGTTGCCTAATCTATTGAGCCTATCAATCAACTCGTGCATATTTCTACCTTTTAAAAATCCTTTTTGATCTTCATGTATGAGCTTTCCTAGGACTCCACTTAATCTGTCTGCCAGGATTTTTGCAAGGATTTTATAATCGCTATTCAGCAGGGATATCGGCCCATATGATTTGCAGGATTTCGGGTCCTTCCCTGGTTTTCATATCAATATAATTATGGCTTCTTTCCAAGATGGAGAGATCATGCCCTTCCCCCAGATATTATTACACAAACTCACCAAGAATTTTGTTATACTTTTTCCGAGGGCCCTATACATTTCAATAGGAAGACCATCAGGGCCAAGCGCTTTTCCTGGTTTACCAGACTTTATTCACAGCTCCACTTCCTCCAGCCCTATCTGTTCATTCAAAGCTCTATTGTCCTCCTCACACAGAGTAATTAAACCCAACTCTTCTAACCATGTCTTAACTGACTCTGGTGACACCACTGAACTTTCTGTATATAATTCCTTAAAACAAATTCCGAAAGGCTTCTGCTATCTCCTCTCCACTACTACTGGTCTCCACTGAATTTTTATCCCGTATTTATGTCACCCTATTTCTAGCTATGTCTGATTTTGGTTTCCATGGCAGCAATTAACCGCTTTTCCCCGTATTAAAAATGTGCCACCCTGTTTACCTCACATCTCTTCTTAATTCTTCTCTTAATCACAGCTACCAACTCCAATCGTCATTCCTGATCTAACTTGCACAAATGATCAATTTCACGATCATACAGATCCAGATGTGTCAACCTTTGTTCTATTTGCTGCCCCCGCTCTTCTAACCTACTGATCTGTTCCATATATGCCTTTCTCTTGAATGAGGCCGCCCTTCTCAGTCTCTCTCTCTCTCTCAAAAAGGTCTTAAAGGCCTCCCACACCAAGGCTGGCGAGGTTGACCCTGCATTAAGATTAAAGAAATCCTCAACATCTGCTTGCAACTCTGCTACAACATCCTCATCCAATAATATAGTTCTGTCTAGGGTCCACCTGGCCTCACCTACCTTCCCCATTAACCGAATCTTTAAACTAATTGCCGAATGGTCTGATAAGTGAGCTCCAACATGTACTATTTCCTCCACTCTCTCCCTCAAGCTCCCATCTATCAAGACATAATTAATCCTAGACTGGTTTCTATATTTCTTGTTGTTATACATGTATCCCCGTTTGGGCCCCATCCTCTCTCTCCATACATCATGCAACCACAACTGGGACATCATAGAGAGCACCTGGAAGCAAAAATTTTCGTTAGTGCTAGATCTACTTCCTGATGATCTGTCTAGCTCATAGTTTAATGCCACATTAAAATCCCCCATGCATATTATAGGGTCTGAGAATTGCAACAGATGTTGAAAAAGATTGATTAAAGGTGAAGTGGCAACCTTCTTAGGCCCATAATATCACACCACAGTGAATGCAGAGCCAAATGCCAACAATTTCCCAATTACCCACCTCCCCCCCTTATCTACTGGCCCTTCTTGGAAGGAGATACTCAGATTGTTCTTAATTAAAATAGCTACCCCTTTACTACCCCCTCCCTGGCTTGAGAGAAACCACTCTTTATGGGAATGCGGTCAGTAAGTTCACCTTGGTTAGCCCATTTCACCTGAACGTAGGTTTCCTCATGTAATCACGTTATAAAAATGAACTAAATTCCTGGGTATGCCCATAATACCGAATGCCTCCCACAGTTTTTCTCTGGGGATCAGGTCGAACGTGGATCTAAGATCCACGAAGGCCACATACAGTTTCTGCGCAGTTCTGGGCAGTTTTTGAGAATTAGGAGAAATTGCACTGACAAAGAAGACTACTTTTGTAACGCAGATGAACTTACAAAGAAACTAATTGACAGAGGGTATCCTAAAAAGTTGGTGAAAACACCAAGAGAGACACTTCTTATCCCCAAAGTAAGAGCAAAAGAGAACCCTTTAACATGTGTTATCACTTACAGTCCAAAGGCCAATAAAATAAGTTCTATTATAGAAAAGAACTGGAAAATCATCAAAGATCTAAATATAGATAAACCACTTTTCTTATTCAAGAAAGCACGCAGCTTAAAAGATCAGTGGGTTAAGGCAGCCCATTCACAAATAGAAAGAAAATATCGGAGATCAATGTTACAACTACCAGCAGTCCAGTGCCACTACAGATGTTGTAATTGTATTGCATGCCAATATTCGCAAATAAAAGTAAATGGTAAAATACATGTACAGAATGATTTTTCAAACTGCAACACAAACATTTTTATCTACTGTATATTGTGCCCCTGTGACAAAGCCTTTATATAGGGCAAACCTCGCAACCAGTTAAAACCCGCATTATGCAACACCGGTCAAGGATTACATGTGCAATAAAGGGAGCACCATTAGTGGAACACTTCTTGGAGTGCAAACATAAAGCTGAAGATATCCGATGGACAGTATTGACTGTGGTTCAGCCTAAACTTGACGGACCATCAACAACAACAAAACTGCTGAAATTAGAAGCAAGGATGATAGAAAAATTCCAAACAGCCAAGACTGGACTGAATGATTGTGATGAAGTATGGAGATTAATCGGCTAATGTTAAAATAACATCTATGCAGCTGGATTTTAGATGCTATAAATAGGCATTGTGACAGATGCAAATATAGTATATTATGGACTCATCTAATCTGCAGATGGCTGTGAAATCAACGTTGGAATTGATTATGAATAGCTCCGCTAATTTGTTAAAAAAGTGAAAGCTGTTTTGTAATGGTAATAAGCTTGTTGTTAGATATATATCTTGCTTCGTTCTAGGGCTATATCAAATATGAGGTACTGTGCAAATATATTTATATACACTACAATAGTGGCAGCTATTAAGAGATGCAGTAACATCTTTCATTGTGCTCTCATCAAAAACTGACCTAGAATTGTGAAAGTCGGGCCTGATATTACATACTTAAAATGGGAGGTGTGTTCCCCCAAGATGGCCGCCCGTTTAACCCGGCCGGCCTATACACAGCGTGACTCAAGCTTGTCTAGCTGTTCGCGTGCCTTGCGTCTCCTTTGAGACGCGCGCGCTACACGAACCGCACATTGGTTCAGTGGAGATGCGAGGAGCCGCGAGTAAGCGGCTCTCTAAAAACGGAATTCGATCCACCTAGACGATTTGAGGCGATCTTTGTGGAGACGCCTGTACGCTCACAAGGTGGTTATAACGCTGCAAGTAAGTGACACGCCTCTGATAGAGGTGGAGAGTTGGCTGCTCAATTATTGATTTCTTGCAATAGATAGTAATTCCATACTGCTTCTATTTTACTTCGATAGCCTTGACGGTGCAGCAACAAGGTTTAGCCACCCCCTACCGAGATTTCCGGTATTGAGGGTATGCGCTTCCCTGCATAACAAAGTAAGGCTCCAGTCCAATTATCAATTTACGTTTCAAATAGTTGTCCAAAATAATTTCTTTAATGCTCACTGTTAAGACATACAAGTGAGTTGTGTTCCTTTTGGATTGTTTGATGCACTCTGAAAATGCATGCTTGTTAACAACATGGAGCACTTTAATTTCTTTTACTCTTTCTTCTGATATCACCCTTATTGACACAGTGTTTGATTCACTTGTGTAACATTTTAAATGACCCACAGGAAGGGACAGTGTTGGGACAGAGATTTGTTTCGGGTGACACTGACGCACAGAGCTAAGCTCTCTTGTTGCATTGATACCTTAAGTATTTGTTTAGTCAATTGTGTGATTTTACTCTTTGTTTTAATTTTTGTAGAGGCGTCATTGCCCCCGGATAGTCCTGATGAGGCCCTGACTGAAGAGGCCGAAACGCGTTGACACTTTTTTGCGAGATTGTGGTATTTAAGTCAAATGACTTAGACAAGAAATTAAATATGCACTACAAAATACCCTTAAAAAATAAATAGGTATTTGTTAGTCGGTTGCATCTGAACCTTCAATCATCGCAATCGAGTGGATTACAATCACAAACTTGTAATAGTAACCACAAGGATAGAAATGTTGTTGGGCAAAACCCTCCTTTGGCATATTGCCAATGTTTAGATTTTGCATTACTTATAAGGATGTTTTTGTCGTAGATAATTGTTTTTGTATATGTAAGTAGGTAACTTTGATGTAATGTAAATATTTTAGTTGTATATATAATTCGCCGATGAGCCACTGCTGGCCTTGTATAAAATTAATTTTAATAAATAATGGAAAGTAATTGACCCATGAGGACTTTTTTGAGCACTGGTCTTTAAAAATAGTGTTTGAATTTTTCCCAACCTGTTGACCGCTTTGTTTCTGTATGAGACACCACGGGATGACATTTATATTCTGACCTCAAAAATATGTCTCCCAAGAGAGTAAGAATTAAAGAATTATGGTCACTATCGTGGCGAATGTCAACCCTCCTGTCTTCTAGAATAGGCCACATTCGGACATCTATTAGTATGTAATCAATGATGCTGGTGTGCTGGCCGCGTTTGAAGTTTAGGGCATTACACAAATCTGAATGTATATGGCCATTACAAGCCCTAAGTCCACGCTTGAGGCACAATGCTGTTAGCTGGAGAGCAGCACAAGAAGGTAGGTGCTGCCGTCCCCCTGCTACTGAGGAATACCCCAAATTTCATCCTCAAAAACAGTCAAATCACTACTATATGTGGAGGGTTCAAATGAGCAATTAAAATCACCTGCTTCCACTATATTAAAAGATTGATGCAGTGATTCTACTCGACTCCCTGCGGCATTAATCTTGCCAACACATTAATTATTGCAAGCTTAAAGCTTTTACAAAATTTGACCTATACCCCTAGTAGATCTGGCGAATCTATAAATAAAGCAGAGTGGGTACATTGCAGATTTTTGCTTAGCAATATTAAAAGGCCTCCCATAGCCTGGCCACTTCCCCCATGGGTGGCATTGTGAGCAAAAGAACGATAGATTAAACCCAGATCTGAGACTGGGGGTTGAGTGTCTGCATTGTTCAACACGCCATCCATCATCCTTTTGTGTTGTTAAAGCTGCCCTAAGTGGGAAGGGTATGCCCAAACGTGGGTCCCTTGCTCACTGTGCAACTGGATTCAAGCTAGCCTGGTTGATGAAGGGTGATACCCTGAAACCAGTCCCAGGATGCTTGTTTCCGGTCCAGGGAGGATCTGGCTTGGCAGTTCGGGCTGGACTGTTCCCATGAGGAACAGGGTCAAGACTGATTTGCATATGGCTGGGTCCAAACTGGGGTGGCATGGTGAGCAAAAGAACGATGGATAAAACCCAGATCTGTGACTGGGGGTGAGTGTTTGCATTGTTCAACACTCCGTCCATCATCCTTTTTGTGTTGCTACACTTACCCCAGCAGACTGGGCCCCCACATTACATGTTAAGAACCCTTCCAGAAAGATCGGGCCAATTGCCCAAAACTCCTGGAATATGCAACTATTGTGTTGATTGATGTAGGTGACCCACTCGAGATCAGTCAATTTCTGCTCACACTGGCCATCTTCCAAGAAATGATAGATAACTTGGCTCCACTGCCCACAGAGTCTTCTCCCCACTTCCCCTATCTGTTGACATAGCCAGCGACCCATCCCTGTGCGTTGAAACCTCTTCAATAGATGCTGAACTAGCTTCATTAGGTAGTAAAGCAATTTCATTTAAACGAGAGCATGCGTTAGCAACTAGGGCAGGGACATGGGATTGACTAAGGCCAACTGCTCTACACTCTTCCCCCCTGCAATTTGCAGATAAAGTGGCTTCCGGCAGGGATAACTTTAAGGACAGAAATAAAATCATGGTCTGACCCTTGAGAACTACGCCTCTTGGCCTTTACGATATCTGCTCTTATGACTGAAGGACAATTACGCTGGACTCTTAGCCAGAAAATAACCTTATTTATCAGGGACCCCTGATTTTCATAGGACATAGGTGACAATTTAGACACCCTGACCATATAAATGCTTCTTCCAGACCTTTCTACATTCTGGGCCTGACGCTTAGAAACTAATGGCTCTGTATCATGCAACCACTGCTGATGATCTGAGGCCCTGACTAAACTCTTTAATGCTCCCGATGCTTCATTATCAACAGGCTTCTGATTGCAAGCCACCACTTGATGAACCCTGTGGTGAGAGACAAATTGGACACCATCAGAGCTGCCATTCTCTGAAGAATTACACCAACTGCTTCATAACCGGTCCACTGCTTTCTAGCCCCGGTACGTTCCCCAACGTCCTTGTTACATAAAGTGAAGTCTTAGGTGTTTGAGAGGTTGGTAACAAGCCCCTGTGGTGAGTCACCAGGCAACAGCTGAGGTTCCAGCAAGACAGTGCCAGAGTGCCCACCCCTGCCGAGCCTAATACAGTCACTGACCCGCCCGAATTCAAACACTTGCGCCTACAAGATTGACCCAGCTCCCCTATTACTCTCTCCAGCAAAAAAAAAGCATTAGGTTTTTGACACAGTCCAGTTTCTGGTTCACAGACGCAATATTGAGGCTGGTGGGGGCCCTCGTCAAGCTTCCTTTTCCCATGGACTTTATGGTCAAGTTCTCATCAACAGCAAACAACCCCTCAGGATAGGAAACAGCAGTATCACGGGTTCCTTCATCCTCCGCAGGTGGCCAATACCTATTAGAACACAAGACACTGAACCACTGTAACCTCAGGGCTTAGGAGGCAATGAGATGTCTCCTCATCCGCTGCAATGGTTGCGTTAGTGCAACGTGGCGCAGCCGGCCCTTTACATGGACTGATTGCCATCACAGAGTGGTCTTTTGTTGGTAGTTTGGACCGCCGCCTTACTGCCGATCCTGGTCTGGTTTTTAGTTAGCATTGATATTTTTTTTTAACTTCTCAGATATTTTATTTGTTCGAGGGCCACTGCTGTGAATGGTTGCAGTCACATTATTACACAAAAATTCCTCCACTTCTTCAATCAAATTGTCTATAGCTTTTAGGGTGATACTCCCGTCAAATCCCTGATAACTGGACTTATTAGGATGCTTCCTAGATTTTTTAGCACCACTGGTGTGAGAAGGAGCATCTATAGCTTTCCGCTTGCCCACTTCCGCTAATATGGCTATTCCAACGTAGGATGCAAAGTACAGCAAACAAATGCACTAAAAAAAAAGAATGTAGCCCCTTAACAAATCTCTACCAAAATGTCAGCACTTACTCACAAAAGGGGGAGTGGCCTGGCCCAGCCGAGCCTCTTCCAGGTGAAGACAGGCTGGTCTACGCCCGAGCACAACCTGCACGGCAGTAAACCAAAGGCCCTTTAATAGCAAGTCAGGCAGGGCAAAGTCCGGGCAACAATGCAGGCTGGTGGACAAAGTCCCACCCCAGCCGCAGATCTTCTCTACTCCCAAGAAAGCCTCCTTGCATTGTGCACATCCTGCATGGCGGTAAACCAAAGGCACTTTAATAAAGCGTCAGGCAGGGCAGAGACCAGGCTGCAATGCAGGCTGGAGGACGAAGTCACACCCCAGCCGAGGATGGTCGCCACCCCCTGAGAAAGCCTCCTTGCGTTGTGTGCGACCCGTGGGTGGTAAACCAAAGGCGCTTTAATAGCGCGCCAGACAGGGCAGAGTCTGGGCAGCAATGCAGACTGGGAAGTGTCGATAGACCACTCACTGATTGAAGTATCTCAGGTTGAGAACCAACCTCTGACTCCCACCTTTTTAATGAACCAGTAAACTAGCACTACAAAAGCCTCTGGGATTGAGGAAAACAGGGAGCAATAGTGTGTTTCAAGAACAGTTCTTGAATTTTTGAATCTAAAAGATCATTTTTTAGGGAAAAATGAAGAGGGGGAGTAAGGGGAATCTGAAAAGGGGTCTGCAACAGTTCTATATGGTATCCTCTCCATCATCCAAGCGTCTGAAGAGATTTTTGCCCAATTGTGAATGACATGGTGAAGTCTGCCCCCCAAAGGAGTCTCTGGAAAGGGAAGGAGAAGTGGAGGCAGTAGAGCCTCTGTTGACACCTTTGTTGAATCTACCTCAATAACCCCTAGCACGGGATGGGAAGAATCTAGCTGGGGAGAGGTTTTGTCCGGTACCGCTGCATCGGGAGCCGTAGCCTTTCTGAGGACCTTGGGAGAAGGCCCGGCCAGCCAAACGTCCTCAACTGGCCTGCCCAAAAAGTGGTCGGAAAGACTTCTTCAGGGATTATTGGGCTTTATCAAGGGCATTAAATGTGTTGGCAAGTTTACAAGTGTCCTTAACAAACCGTTCACCAAAGAGTTTGCCCTCGGCCAGGTACAGTCGTTAGATGTGGCTTACTTGACAAGTTTCGGGTCGATTTCATTAAAAAATGATTTGCAACGTTCTGAGGCAAGAGCGCAATTAGCATTAACTAATACGCAAACTGCACTTTGGGCCCATCCAGCAAGACCATCCGGATTCACACTAGTACCTTTCTCTGTGCGCAGAAAGACAATTCTAGAATTTTTGCCAGTGGACCAGATACATCCAAAAGCTTATCTTGACAAGCCCACAAAGCCCTGTTGATACCTCTTTTATGGTCACAGGTGTACTTTTTTAGGAAGGTCCCCATGGTAGGATCAATGTCTGAGGTGTCTGCGGTTTTATGAGGGCGATCAAGGTGGGGACATTCCGCATGAAGGAGGTTGCGTTCTTCCTTGTTGACATTTTTCAGCAGACGAGCCTGCAAATAATCGGCTAGACTATCTCTTATGTTTGGCTTTTGAAGGCCTGCTGAGGTCAGATGTAGGAGAGGTGGTGGTGTCTGAGTCAGTGTCCGGGGGAACATCCTGAGAAACAGTCTGGGGAGACAAAGAGCTTTAAGTGGGTTCTCCAAGGACGCTTTGGGGGAGTTTGGCAAGGGACTCTGAATGGGGCCAGGAAGAGTCCTGAGTCGCTGGAAGGGGGGTTTGGGATGACCCCTAGGGCAGAAGGGAAGGAGTAGGGGTAGGGTCAGATGAACATCCAGAAAATTCTTCTAAGCATTTAGTAATTGGTTGAAATGCCTTGAAAAGTGCTTTGCTGAGACAGCGCTGCACAAACTGGTCAATGACCTCCACTGGGCCATCATCGATGCAATATCAATCCTCATCATCTCCAGGCCCATAGGCGTCATACTTAGGTTCTAACTGTTCGTAATCTGACATACTGAAGAAACAGTGGAAAAAAGGGGAAGATAACAAACTGATCCCAAGAGGGAAGCAAGGAATCCAGGGGGGAGAGCTGTTCTCAAAATTCCCAAAATTATTGTTGCAGCCCAGCAGACTCTTAGTAGTCAGGATGTCCAGTTAATCAAATAGGCAGCACAAACCTAAAAATTTTCAAAAGTTGTCAAACTTTGCAGAATATAAATATTCCAGGTCAGGCCCCTGTTGTTGCAGCGCCGACATCATCCCAACGCTTAGAGAAAATCAGCGTCGAGCCATGGGACACAGATAGTGTGCTGCAGTAAAAATCGATATAGGACAAGGCAGGAGTCAGTGCGCTCCGACTCCCGAACGGGATGGCCAAACAAAGTCCACTCTAGATAAAGTGAAAAAAGGAGTTAAAAGAAAAAAGGGGGCTTGAGGAAAGAAAATAAAACCAGGCAAAACACACGCTGGAAGGAGAACACAATTCTAGTAATACAGCAGAAAATTTATAACAAGATGCTTAATCAGAAGAGCACTGCGCTGGAAAGAAATGTGAACGACTGGACCATAAGCGAAACTACAATCAGTACAGTATATCAAACGAATAAAAACAAATCAAAAAGAAAAAACACATTACAGTGTCAGCTCTTATAATAACAGTGAGGCACTTATCTTGCCTGCAGAGCAGCAAAGAAAACAGCAGTCAAGATGGTGCCTTACTGCTTTATGGGACATATCAGCATATGATTGGTGGACTGTGGTTGGGGGAGTGGCATTTTGGATTCATGGGAAATGTAGTGTTATATTTTACTTTTCTGGAGATTTCTTTGGCTGCTGATTTCAGTAGTAAAGAAGGAGAAAGCATAATCTGAGCCTTCAGTCCTGACATCGAATCTTTAGGTCTGCAACTGGGGCTATTTTCTTCCACACACCTTCTCAATACAGGTAATCTTTCTTCCTATTGGAAGAAAGCAGTTTTATGTCCATCGCTGAAGAAATCATCCTTAGATCGAGCTGAACCGGATAGTATTCTCTCAATTGCTCAATAAGTACACTGACTGACCCAGCAGCCCTTAGTGTTGGGCTGTCCTTCCCCAGTAGTGCACCAGCCCTTAACTCCATCTTCTTCCACTCTCATCTTATCTGTGAATTTTAAAATGTCAAAGCTTGTCCTACTTTCTGGACTATTAACAGGCTTCCATCCTCTGAACTGTCTATTTATCTATTTATTATTTCATTATGGATATTTCAAGCTTATGAAAAGGTGAAAAGGACCAGTTCTCCTTGTGATTTTAATAATGAGGTATCCTTTTAATAGTTCAGGTGAAATACTGACCTGTAGTCCACCTATTCTGCTTTTCTGATTTGCAATATCATATAGCGCAGGTCCCTTTCTGTACCTGCAGATGAGTTACTTTCCCCTTTGTTTTTGTTAAAAAGGTTGTACTGCCTCTTGTGTTAGGTGTGTGAAGCCCCTTAAACGAGGACAAAGCTGGGGCTTCAAGAGTGGCTATCCATAATGTACAGTGTCAGGCTTCCCCCTTTAAATAAAGAAGCCCTGATTACACCTGAAGTAAGCAGAAATCACTACCTTGCATAGAAAGGTCTAACAAAAAAAGGCCCAACGTTAAATTTACACCCAAAGATAGATGATTTGTTTTTTACTACAGTTTCTGTTATTAATTAACAATCTTGACTATAACATAGTTCTATATCGCATTTCTGTGGAAGTCAGGTCGACCCAAGGTAGTAAAATTTTTGCTTTTGAACAAAAACCTTAAACTATAATACTTTTGTGGCCTGTGTTTCCATGCTATTGTATTAATCGTTTTAAGAGCCTTTTAGCTTGGCTCTACCAGAATTATGGCAGTTCTTTCAGTCTTTGTTTTACAAGACTTTTGGGCAGAAATATATACTATTTCAGTGGGTGAGACAGCATGATCTGAGACAGCTGAAACAATAAACTTATCCTTTAGGTCTTTAGTTGCTGAAGCTCACAATAGAAAGACCATATACAGAAGATCAATGTACCTCCACTCCATAGCGTGGCCTCCTCATCTGACTATTCCAGAACTTTCACAATCGTTCCTTACAAAACATTCTAACCTACGTAAAGAAACAACTGCTCTGTTCTACATTTACAAACATTACAAACTCCACTCAAATGCGGGGTACCATTTTCATCAGGAGAAGTGTAAGACCATTAGATGGTAGGACGTTTACCATTTGCTTTGAGTGCAGGAGTCTTCTGTTACAGAAACAAGAATTGTGATTTTTGTACCCATGCTTAGACACTGGCAGGGTATTCAGAGTAATAATAAATATGGAATTCATGAAGGCCACACCACTGTGGATTTCCCCCACATCTCTAGTTTTCAGAAAAGTCTGAATCTGGGGGTTGGTATATGTTCTTGGGTTCCTATGAACCTGCACCCAAATACTGCAGCCATCCACATTACATCTCCTCATTAACAGAGATTTCATCTAACCTAATGTGTGGATCCATGCTCAAAGCCGTGGAAAACCCACTGAGGAACACATAGGGGAACAGAGATTTGGGTCAGGCTTTTGGATGGTTATATCCCTGTGTGAGGAAGTCTATAGGAAACTACCATGTTTTCACGTTTTAGAGAAAAAAATATTGAAAATCTAACAAATGTTTTGTTCAGTGTGGTCCCGGACAGCCAATCAGGGCCAGTGCATCCAGTGATATAAACCTTATGATGTGTAGATATTAAAAATATAGATTAAAAATATATGGTTGCAGCAAGTTTACAAAAAGCCCAGGAATGACAAACTGTGACCAAAAGAACAGTACCCTAATCGTGAATTTACTTCCAGCTGCTTTAAAAATTACCAAAATGCACTACACACAGCCTATTGCTTGTGTGCACCCTGAACACATAGAACCCTCATTCATGTTTGGTACCCTCATGCTCAGGAGGCCCAGAAGAACAAAGTTTGAGGTCCTGTCTTGGCAGGGGTATGGTCCTGCACATGGCAGATTGGAGGGAATTGCCATTTTGTGGACAATACATGCTAAAAACCTGACCCAAGTCATGTTCAGTGCAATCTCCTGACCAGCCATGAGGGTGAAGGAGGCCTAGCACCCACCAACAGAAACCTAAGGATGTGTAAATGGTAAAAATATGTGGTTGAGGTAGGTTTCCATACAGCCCAGAGGAGAGATCTGTAACCAAAATATAGGTACCCTAAGCCAGGATTTTGCTGCCATTTGCTTTCAAATGCATTGCACCTAGTTTAACACATCTGGGCATAACAAACACTGAAAATCATTACAAACAGAGTTGGGGAGTGAAGTTTGTCAGGAATGTGTTCCTGTCTGAGAAAGACTTCAGTGAACTATAATATTGTTGGAAAACTGCTAAAAATCTGACAAACGTCTTCAGGATGTTCTACTAGCCAGCCAATCATGGCAAGGGTGGTCTGGACACCACCAATTGAGTCCGCAGGGAGGTATATAATTAGAACATATTTAGCTTTTTAAAATTTCATATAGTCCTGAGTTAGAAGTCTGTCATCAAGCTGAAAGTGCCACATAAACTGTGATTCTGTGAGAGCACTGCACCGTAGGCATACTCGCCTTCAAGCTATATTTTTTGTAAACTGCTTCTGCCTGTCAAATTGTGTTTTATTGCTTTTTATCTTGATGCAAACGTAAGAATTGTATGTGCTGAAATGAATACTTGGGGGAGGGGGCGGGGGTGGAAACACTAGAACTCTTTGTTGTAATAGAGTGCGCTAAAGGGGTAGGGATCATAGAGAGGCATTTTATTTTACCATTGAAACCATGGTCGCCAGGAAGTTGGCGCTCTAGTGATCTGCGACCCACTCCTTCCTATAGCGGCTGGAAGACGGATGCACAGTGGCTGTGCCGATAGTGTGCCAAAGCCAAGCTCATCCGTGCCCGACCGCGCACGAATGGGATCAGGGGGCCAGGAACCCTGCCCAAATAACACCCCGTCACGCAAGTTAGACAGGTGAGAAATTACTGCCACTCAGGCTGCCACATATGGAATTGTTATGCCCAACTATTGATCTGCAGTGGGATTACCATGATTTTAAACGATGAATATAGATGTCTAACATCTCCGTTATCAATCCCTGACTGCGAGAATTTTCTACTCAACATTTCGCTTTACCCCATCATACATTCTCTGGAGTACAAACCTACAGACCCCAGGCCCCAGTACCATTTTTACGGAAGCCCTACCTGGAATATTAGCTAGTTTAGTGGTGAGGAAAAGCCACATTACCATCTTAGGAAATCTTAATATGCACCTAGACGAGACAAACAATTCGGCCTCCAAGAGATTATTACTTGACTTAGAGAGCATCCAACTTATTCAGAAAGTATGTGCCCCCACACATGAGAGAGGACATATCCTGGACCCCATTTTAGTAATGATTTGAGCTTCAGGTAAAACAACCTGTCCCCTTACCATGGTTGGACCACAACTTAATTCCATTCTGGCTAGAGAAACCATTGACAAGACCCACACATAACACAGCCTCATGGCCTGCTTGCCCTTGGTCCAAGCTCTCTTCCATGGACTGGATGAATGCCTAAATGGCCTCAAGACAGGTATTAAATGAGGATGTAGACAAAGCTTACAGTCAGTGGGAACAGTGGATTGAGCAATCATTAGATAAGTGCATCCCAATACCAAGAATGGGATCTAAGTCTAATACTAAAAGAGCCCCCTGGTTCAATAGCCACCTTGCCTTCCTGTGGAAACATGGCAAGAACTCAATGGAGATAGAGGAAAGATTATGATCTTAAGTTAAAGAACGAATACAAACTGGCTATCAAATACTACCATAACGAAATTAAAAAAGCCCAAGTCCTGTTTTACGAGGAAAAGATCAGCTAGGCATCCAACTCCTTGAAGGAGCTGTTTAGGACTGTCAAATCTCTTATGGTTGCTGAAAAGTGCAGCATCCTCCTGCCATCCCCCCATAACCCGGTGTAATGAATTAGCGGCTTTCTTTCAAAGAAAAGTCATGGATACCTACAAATCATTAGCCGCAAATGCAGCTGCACCTATAGATCTAAAATAGTATGCCTTTCCCACTCCTGCCACAGCTGTACTATCACACTTTCCGGGGGTAAACAATGAGATTACCTGTGCACTGACTGGCAAAGTTAAATCTGGATCACTTCTAGACCCAGCTCCATTGAACATGTTATCCAAGGGCTTGCAAGCTCTACTACCATCTATAGTCACCTTGATGAAATTGTCATTACGGGCTTTGACAGTCCCAAAAAAGTGGAAACATGCAGTGATTTGATCCCACTAATCAACCTATTTCCCCGTTACCAGGGATAGGGAAACTACAAGAAAAGCATGTTCATCATACGCAGTCACGCTTTCTAAGAGACAACTATCTGTTACACCCCACTGAAATGGGTTTTCGTGCACAACATAGCATGGAATCAGCACTTCTAGTAGTTACTTGACCAAGGAGGCACAGTGGCTATCATTCTTTTACAACTAAGCACAGCATTTGACACTGTAGATCATACAATCCTGGTAGAAAGGCTTAAAGAAGTGGAGATTCAATATATAGCCTTGGAATGCCTGTCATCATTCATGAAAGACAGAACCTTCCAAATAATGGAAAACACATGCTTTTCATATATCCTGCCTTCCAAGTTCAGGGTTCCACAGGACTCATCATTGAGTACCACTATGTTTAATATTTACATGCGTCTGCTAGCCAACATTGCACAAGAATTTGGGATCTCCCTAGTCTCTTATGTGGACGATACTCAGTTAATTGTTTCTCTTGCAAATAGTTCTAATTTTGAAATCAACTCTTAGCGCCCTGTCTGGAAAAAGTGGCTAACTGGATGGCAAGTTGTTGTCTAAAATTAAAGGGTGAGAAGACAGAGATAATGATCGTGGTAAACAATCCTTCCCTCCGGCCTGTTATCAATTGGCCCAGCTCTATGGGCCCTTCTCCCTCTCCCAGCTCCTCAATAAAGAGCTTGGGAATCTGGCTGGATCAAACACTAGTGATAAATGCCCAAGCAAAAAAACTTGTGGCAACACATTTTAGTCTACTGAGATCAATACAGAAGATACTGGATCTTATCCCAGAAGACTCAAGAAGAATGGTGATTGAATCTTTGGTGATTTCCCGACCGGATTATGGGAACTTGCAGTTCTTAGGCTGTCCAAATACCGGTCATAAAAAAACTGCAGGTAGTTTAAAATTTGACAGCTAGACTACTCCTCAAAATACCTAGCCGTGAGCCAGTGAAGGAGGCCTTAAATAATCTCCACTGGCTGCCTGTAAATGAAGAATCAAGTTCATAGCTCTATGCCTTGAACAAAAAGCCATTTATACGAAAGGTCCAGACATGATCAGGAACCTTCTTTCTTCTTCTGTCCCTTCCAGATCCTTAAGAGCTTCTCACCAAAACCTACTGAGAATTCCGAAAATCACAAGGGCAAGGTGGGGAGGTAAAAAAAAATCCTACCTAGTCCCCAAACTCTGGAATACCATGCCACACCAGTTAAGGCATCTGAAGGAGGTAACTAGCTTTAGGAAAAAGCTTAAAGCTTGCTCTTAGTTCCGTAATATATGCACTCTTGATTGCTTCACCTATGGTCAGTCAGACTTATCTAGCGCTGGGAAGCCCTAGGGCAGCCATGCGCTCTACAAATGCTATAGCATAAGATAACATTCTACCACAATTTTGTGATCTGTGCTAAGATTACATAATCGATTGTGCAGACTACATTATGAAGGAAAGCCCACACATATTTGGGACTGCCAAACTCCAGACATTCAGGTCTACATTTTCTTGATTAGCAGTCTAGGATTTAGGCTTGTCCATTTGAGAAATGTACAAAATAGTGAACAAATGTGTTAAAAATGAAAACAGATCTAAATTATTCTTTATATCGTGAGGCCACAATGAGCCATTGATGCAGCGTTTCCTCCAATGCATAGTCTTAAATGTGCTGGAACTAAAAAGTATTTAGTTTGTATGGATACACAATGAGACCAAAGAGGAACCTAATGCTGATTTTTGTTTTTGATAACACTTCAACAGAGAGGACAGAAAACACACCGGCAATGAAAGAATTAATCATAAACAATTACAAACCATAGACGAAACAGGCTAATACTCAGCCAGACAGGTTGGATTCCCATAGATAGAATTAAGATTGATGGTTACAAAAGACAAAACTATTCTTTCAAGAGAAGCAGAAGGCTATACTTTCTTGTTCCATGGCTCAGTGTCACAAACTTCACATAGGCGAGTTGCAGGAATTTGCACCACAATACAAAGCAGGAAAAACCTAAGCAGCATTTATTCTACAAAATTGGAGCTTTTATGGATTCACATGTATTTATATCACACAAAATCAAGTAGAGGATTCCCAGAAGCTTTAACTAGTATGCATAATAATAGTATGACCAGCTTTTACCATATTCATATAGAATTTGATTTCTTTCACATGTGCTTTTTCTCTTTTGCCCTAGGTCTTTTTACTTTGACTTCACACAGTAAAAAAACATCTAAGTCCAAACAGCCTTCCATGCTGGAAAACCAACATTACACGTAGGTACATCTTCAGTGTCAGGAGCTCCGTATAAAAAATAAAGAACAAGTGTCCATGAAAAATGTTAATGCTGGGTAACCAATATGACCACAAAATAATGTTGTTCACTGTTGCAATATTGGAAAATGCTTATTTAAAGTACTGGAACATCTGTATTGCCTGGTATCCTCAGTAGTTAGTCAAAGTCTGCACAGGATCCGGGGCTGGAAAACTTGGAGTATGGCAGCATTGTGTCCCGAGGGCTGTGCTGTCGCCAGTCAATTGGAAGCTCATCTTCTGCATCACACACATAATCTTCCTCTTCAAGTTTCACCTAGAGAGAGGAGACAACATTACAATACACCTTTGTTTACAGCAAATTAACAGATTGCAGGGTATAAATTAGACAGATAGTTTCCTGGGTGTGCAAGAGCTATGGGCACCAACACATCATGGGACTAACTCTTCACTAATGTCATTCCATGTATGCCAGTCTGACTCCTCTGTCTCAATCACCTCTCACACTGCCTATCTTTATATCCAAATGCCAGAACAATAGATATGCCCTACTACCAGCCACGGTCTGTTTGGAGTTCTGGACGCAAGAAGAGAACAGTGCTAAAGAGGAGTCTGCAGGAATGATCGGAATAAATGTTTTGTTGCCTTCAGTTTCCCGTGATATTGTCCTTCTCCAGTTACCAATGTGTGTCTTTTGCAGTTATAAAGCCTGGGACACATACCTGAGCCAGGAGAGGTTCTGCTGGAATAACAGGTTGGGTCGCCTTCTTGTTCCCATGCTCTTTATCTTCTCTGTGCTTCTTCCGTTTCTTGACTGGTGTTGTTTCACTTAAAGAAGGGCTTTCAAAGGATCGGTAATCCAGGCCAGATAAAGATCCAGATAAGCGCCTCTGTGAAGACAAGTGTCCATCTCTTTCAGGGGGCTCATTCTCTGTGTTTCCAGGTGCTGAGATTTCAGCATCAAACATTGGTTCGTCCTGTAAAAGATGGCACATAAAATAGCATGTTTGATGCAGAAATGAATAGATTTGCATGGCAAAAATTTAAAGGCATCGAACTTAGTTAAGTAACTTGTTCAAACTATGAATAATTCCATCTGACAAATTACAAAATTGCCCAGTTCTATCTACTGAACTCATCAAAAAGTTGTCTCTTCTTCATCAATAAAATATATGAAAGGGAGGTTATTGAATGTCAGTTACTTGCCTGATTGGCACTGAAGTTAGATTTTAAAATGTCATCAAACAGTGGTGGAGAGAACAGTAAAATGGGAAAACAGCTCAGAAGCCTCCAAACAGCATCAATAACTATTTATTAAAGTTTTGAACATAGAAGTAAAAGATGGCAAGTCAAAGTCCTCCAGACCAAACACAGTTTTGCAATAATGCTCTTCAATCCATAAAGCTTCCATATAACCCACCCACAACTAAACTGGACACCAGCTTGACAGCAACATAAAGTCCCCCTCTTCTACACAATATTTCCTGATTCAAAAAGTAAAATGTACAATACAAACGTGGCTCAAGAGAATCAATCTGCAGCCTGTAACCTGACCAGAGAGGACAATAGCAGGTAGCGAGTAAAAAAGTTAGTTATGACTTGAGTCCTCCTATTCAGATTGAAAATGAACCTTTCCACAGTCAAGAGATTCCAAAGTCATTAATGTGAGAGTTCAAAGATAGTGAAAATCCAGATGAAGAGGACCATGGATAATTCTGCGGCAGAAAGACATAGCCAAATAAGAATCCAATTTATCGTTGCCATTACCCTTATAGAGGTGGATCAGAGCCTCAGAATTAACTCTTCAGAGGTGACCTTGATTGAGTTACCCAAGATCTAGCAGGTCTCTTTCCTAAAAAGTCGACTTGAAGCAATGCCACCACATATGGATCGTATTTCCACTTACCCTATATCCTTCTCCAGCAATTAGGATTTACCAAGGTATTTATGAGATGAATACTACACCATGGTCAAATTGCATCATTTTAACACTATCTAGTGAATTTCTCTATTGTCCATGTTTCTCATACTTTTGGACACCTCATCCCATTTGGATTCCCAACTTGCCTCATGAACATGGTTGTCCAAGTACATAATTAACCTTTTGTCCCAGGGGGACCTGGGTGTCAATGTTACCAGAATAGCATACTTACTAGAGATAGTCCTTCCACGTTAGACCTTTCAGCTTTAAGCTGGTCTCCTCACCCCCCAACCCCAAACCTTTTGTCTTACTTCTCCATTTTTGCTGATCTCGTTTTGGCTGGCCTTAGGGCTCTGCACACTTTTTTAGGGTTGAGCCCTCGAGTGCATGCGCTAGCACATGCATCTCGCTTGTGAGATACTATTGTATACAGAAAAGTGCTTGGAGCCCACCCACTGCTTACCATTTGTTGTCTTCAAGTCACTCTTCTTTACAGACTCCCTAATTGGCCAGTGCATACTAAATGTCATTTCCAGGTATTTCTGTGGAGCAGGGATCAAGCACAGATTGATTCAAGGTAATTTGTGCCAATCTGCTGCTCCTAACAGGACTAAGATACTATTTCTTCCCCCTGCCACTCCCCCGCCTGCTGTTTCCTCCATAGTGGTTGTTTTTTTTCCCTTCCTTGCTGTCTCCTTTATCACCACACCCTTTTCTACTTTTCTCTCTCTAGCTCATGATTCTTTAAGCCATCAGATGTGACGCGGCAGGTCTGTGAATACTCAAATCCGTGTTATTCTTCTTCCAAGGGGTTCTGGGCACTAAATCATGTGCACTCCAGAGCCGGGACCACATGAGAAAAATCAAGACCAAATTAAGGTTCAACTGTGACATCACAAATGGTTTGGGAGGAAACGTGTGTCAAACCTTTAACACACTGCACACAAAAGGGGATTTAAACAAGGACGGTTGGTCTAGCAAATGCAAAAAAGGAGAAAAGGTTGAGAAATAACTTTTTGTGGTGCCCACTGCCAGGTTTTGTTGGACCATTGACAAAACAAACAATAAAACATCCATTAGTTTAGCTGATAAAGGGTCAGTCTTGTAGACTCCACACCAAGTTATAAATGTGCCACACTACCCAGTGTAAATTGAATATGTGGAAGTATGCATGGCAGCATGGAAGACCTCCACAACTTTGGGTGGCAGATCAAACGTAGTCAACTGCTGCGCTCAATCTCCACGCATGAAGGTGTAGATTGTGCAGGTACAGATGAAGAACCATACCCTGCTGCTGCAACAGATGAAACCCCTTGAAGTGGTAGCTGGATCAGAGGGCAGATGCTTATGCCCAGAAGTTATGTATACCACATTCTCCTGGCCAAGTTTGGAGCCACTAGAATGACTGGTCGTTCTTGAACCTTGTTGAACACAGGGAAGCAGAGGCAAAGGGAAAGACATACATGAGTACTATGTTCCATTACATCAAGAAGTGTGTTCAGAGAAATTCCAATGTGCAAATCTTTTGACACCAAGTTCAATGGAGGCGCATAGCTCCAGCCGAAACTCTCACTACTGATGCCGTGCACCATCTCTGGGTATACAGGGAATTTGTGATCTGGCAGACACTGCCGGCTGACCTTGCCCACACTGGAATTCTAAGATCCAACCAGGCGGGTTATGATGAGGCAGATGCCCTGACACTCTAGCCAACTCCAGAGGCACAGAGCCTCTTGGCATAGGACCCCACTTCGCTTTGCTTGCTGCAGTACCAAATAGTGATGGTCCTGTCTGTGAGAACCGGCACCAGCGTTCACTAGATGGATGTCATGAAGGAGAGCGCTGCCTCCAGTCCAAATGCGGTCGAGAAGCCACCACTGGAGAATATGTGCAGTTTCCTCCAAAATCTGAATGACCTGACAGTTTTTCTTGGTGTGGGGCCTTCTCAAACTTCAAATTCCAATGCAGAGCCCACACATGCCACCTGTCAAAGTCGACAAGGAGGATGCAGGGAGGCTAAAAGGCCAAGAAACCTCAGAACTGCACTCACTGGGATCCAGACTCAAGGCTGAAACACTGGGATCCTAGCCTGAATGTCCTGGACTTGTTGCAAATTAGGGAAGAACCTAAATTGTACCATATCCTGGACAGCTATAATGAAAGGAAGACTCTGCAAAGGAGTCAGGTTCAACTTTAGCTAATTGATCAAGAACCCCAACAATGTCGGGAAGTCTGCTGTTCTCTGGACTGAATGTGAACAGCCAGTTATCGAGGTACAACAAAACTGGTATCACACCTTCAAAGACAGACAGCCACTACTTTCATGATCAAATATTACTCAGCACTTCAAGTTTAATCACCAATACCAAAAACTCAACACATAATATGTATCAATTGTCTGTATTTAAGTGTAATAACAAAGATCCTGGATTTGATTTCTATTTGATTCTTTATTAAACATCTTCTCATAGAATTAGCCATATCCAAATTGCTCTGTCACCCTTGGGACTTTTTCAGGTCTCCTTCCAATAACATTTATTGATGTCAAAATGATATATAGCTGCTTTCCAAATGGCATCCAATACATCATTGCACAGGATGCCATTTGGAATCCAGGTATAACAGCTATATCGGGGACCCTACCAGACCATTTCTTTACTCCATGGAGAATAAGAACTATTGTTTTGACATCAATAAATGTCATTGGAGGAGCACTGAAGGTGTATCACGTATTTGGCAGCATCCTAACCATCCTGAATGTTTTGAGGCAGCAAGGCCCAAAGGTCTTCAGGGACTACTGCCTCCATTTGGCCAGCCCTGTCCCAGACAGCATACGTATTCCGGCCCAAAAAACAAAGTGCATTGTCTGATCTTTGTGTTATGCGACCTAAAGAAAACATGTTTTCTGAACATCTCAGTCCTCTTAGACTTTCTATCCAGGGGAGTCTTTGGAAATGAAATAGTTGTTCACCTTGGTGGTTGAAATCTGAACAACCAGGCTCTCTGGCGTAGGATGTTTAGTGAGGAAATCAGGGATCCACTGGTCTGTGACATCTTGCTACCTGCCTATTAACCGGTGGGCAAGAGCAGGGCTTTGACCATGGGCCCCCTAAGCTTTCAGTGTGGGCTTGATTGACTGGAAGAATGGGCTCAGAAGAAGCTGGTCCAGGCTGTACGATTCCAATAAGGACATTTGTCTTCCCCTTGATCAAGGGCAGTTGTAGGTCCAAGATCATCAAATTGCCACTGCAAATGAAGAACTCACTTCCACTGGAGGCCCAAATGGAGAGTACAAACCTGTATCAGTGGGAGTATCAAGCTCACTGACCATATATTATATATATATATATATATATATATATATATATATATATATAATATAATATATATATATAATATAATATAATATATTTTTTGCCTAGTTTGCACATGGAAAGTTTCGGGGGATCCATCAAGCAGGGGCCAAGAAAAAATGGGGATGAGGTCCTGAAACACATTTTCGCCATTCATTCTCTCCCAGTAACTTTAGACACAGATACAGCCTACACCGCTGAACGGCGTTACACCAAATCTGGCAGAAAATTAGATCTAGGTCCAGAAAGAGTGCTCTTTGTGTATTGAGGGGGAGGGGGATATGCGTGGTCCTCCTCCTCAGGAGGATTGCAAAATGCTCCCACCCCCTAGGAGCAGACTTTTCATCTGTTTTCCTGACTGCAGTGAAGCAGGCAGGGACATAAATGAAAAAATTGCTCCCGCCCTTAGGGAGCAACGTTTTTAGTTGCTCTCTTTGTGCAGGAGCAATGTCGGCTCCTGCTGGATGCAAGGAACCGGCAGAGGCCTTGGGGCTTCCCCCACAGCCCCCCAATGAAAGTGAGGTGGGTACCCTGGGTGGGCATCGGGGCACCCATCCTTTGTTGGCAGGGTCAAAATCAGCCTGTGGAGGGGGGCCTGCGGAATGGGCTCTCTGGGGCCAAAATTGCCCTGGGGATGGGGGGGGGGGGGGGGGGGGGGCAAGTGCCCCCTTCAGATATGCAGCTGGGTACCAGGGGATGGGGTCCGGGGAGGAAGGCTGCGTGCCCCCGCCTCCTTAAATATGTTGGCTGGCCCTGGGGGATGGGATCCACGTGATCAAAGGGACTTGATCTCCAAAACACATCGAGCTTTGTCTTCTCCTTAAAAAGGTTCATTGGCACTGTGAAGGACTGCGTCATGTTTTTGAAAATTAATTTTACATGTTTACACCCCTCCTGCGGACCGCCTTATCTGAGAGGCCAAGGATTAATGCGGTTACATTGTTTGCAATATATGGAAAATGTCACTTACCCAGTGTACATCTGTTCGTGGCAGGAGACGCTGCAGATTCACATGCTGTGCATTATCCTGCCATCTATTGTTGGGCTCGGAGTGTTACAAGTTGTTTTTCTTCAAAGAAGTCTTTTCGAGTCACGAGACCGAGGGACTTCTCCCTTTCGGCTCCATTGCGCATGGGCGTCGACTCCATCTTAGATTGTTTTCCCCGCAAAGGGTGAGGTAGGAGTTGTGTATATAGTAAAAGTGCCCATGCAATGGAGTGAGTATGTATGTACATAATGTGTATAAAAAATAATATATATTTACAAATGTACAAGTTTCATCAACTTATAACGGCTACAGGCTCCCGGGGAGGCGGGAGGGCGCATGTGAATCTGCAGCGTCTCATGCCACCAACAGATGTACACTGGGTAAGTGACATTTTCCGTTCGATGGCATGTGTAGCTGCAGATACACATGCTGTGCATAGACTAGTAAGCAGTTATCTCCCCAAAAGCGGTGGCTTAGCCTGTAGGAGTTGAAGTTGTCTGAAATAATATTCGTAATACAGCCTGTCCTACTGTGGCTTGTTGTGTTGTTAACACATCTACACAGTAATGTTTTGTGAATGTATGAGGCGTAGACCATGTGGCTGCCTTACAGATTTCTGTCATAGGTATATTTCCTATTGTGACGCCTTTCTTCCTAGTGGAGTGTGCCTTTGGCGTAATAGGTAGATCTCTTTTTGCTTTAATATAGCAGGTCTGAATACATTTCACTATCCATCTGGCAATGCCTTGTTTGGATATTGGATTTCCTGCATGAGGTTTTTGGAAGGCTACAAACAATTGTTTTGTCTTGCGAACTTGTTTTGTTCTATCAATGTAATACATTAGTGCTCTTTTGATGTCTAACGTATGTAAGGCTCTTTCGGCTCCTGAGTCTGGTTGTGGAAAAAAGACTGGGAGTTCCACTGTTTGGTTTAGGTGGAACGGTGATATAACTTTTGGTAAGAATTTTGGATTTGTACGGAGAACCACTTTATGTTTATGTATTTGTATAAAAGGTTCTTGTATAGTAAATGCTTGTATTTCACTTACTCTTCTAAGAGATGTGATAGCTATTAGGAAATCTACTTTCCAGGTTAAGTATTGCATCTCACAAGAGTGCATGGGTTCAAATGGTGGACCCATGAGTCGTGTTAATACAATATTGAGGTTCCACGAGGGAACTGGTGGTGTTCTTGGGGGTATGATTCTTTTTAAACCCTCCATAAATGCTTTGATGACTGGGATTCTAAATAGTGATGTTGAATGTGTAATCTGCAGGTAGGCAGATATTGCTGTGAGATGTATTTTAATAGAAGAAAATGCTAGTTTAGATTTTTGTAAGTGTAATATGTAGCCTACAATGTTTTTGGCGGAAGCATGTAGTGGTTGAATTTGATTATTATGGCAGTAATAAACAAATCTTTTCTGTTTGTTTGCGTAACAATGTCTTGTAGTAGGTTTTCTAGCTTGTTTAATGACCTCCATACATTCTTGTGTAAGGTTTAAATGTCTAAATTCCAAGACTTCAGGAGCCAGATTGCTAGATTGAGCAATGCTGGATTTGGGTGTCTGATCTGTTGTTTGTGTTGAGTTAACAGATCTGATCTGTTTGGTAGTTTGATACGAGGTACTACAGACAGGTCCAGTAGTGTTGTGTACCATGGCGGACGGGCCCAGGTTGGTGCTATTAGTATTAGTTTGAGTTTGTTTTGACTCAATTTGTTTATTAGATAAGGAAGGAGTGGGAGAGGGGGAAAAGCGTAAGCAAATATCCCTGACCAACTCATCCATAACACATTGCCCTTGGACTGAGGGTGTGGATACCTGGACGCAAAGTTTTGGCATTTTGCGTTTTCTTTTGTTGCGAATAGGTCTATTTGTGGTGTTCCCCAGCATCGAAAGTAAATTTGTAGTATCTGGGGATGAATTTCCCATTCGTGTGTTTGTTGGTGATCTCGACTGAGATTGTCGGCTAACTGGTTTTGAATCCCTGGGATGTACTGTGCTATTAGGCGAATGTGATTGTGAATCGCCCAATGCCAAATCTTTTGTGTTAAGAGACACAGTTGTGATGAGTGTGTCCCTCCCTGTTTGTTTAGGTAATACATTGTTGTCATGTTGTCTGTTTTGACAAGAATGTGTTTGTGGGCTATTAGCGGTTGAAATGCTTTCAATGCTAGAAACACTGCTAACAGTTCTAAGTGATTGATATGCAGTTGCTTTTGTTGAACGTCCCATTGTCCCTGTATAATGTGCTGTTTGAGGTGTGCTCCCCACCCCATCATGGAAGCATCTGTTGTGATCACGTATTGAGGCACTGGGTCTTGGAATGGCCACCCTTGGTTTAAATTTTAGGATTCCACCATTGAAGCGAGAGGTGTGTTTGGCAGTCTATCAACACTAGATCTTGAAGTTGACCCTGTGCTTGTGTCCATTGTGTTGCTAGGCACTGTTGTAAGGGCCGCATGTGTAGTCTTGCGTTTGGGACAATGGCTATGCATGAAGACATCATGACTAGGAATTTCATTACAAACCTCACTTGATAGTGTTGGTTTGGGTGAATGTTTAGTATTACATTTTGGAAGGCTTGTACCCTTTGTGGACTTGGAGTGGCAATCCCCTTTTGTGTGTTGATTGTTTCGCCTAAGTATTGTTGTATTTGACACGGTTGTAGATGTGATTTTTGGTAGTTTATAGAGAACCCTAGTTTGTGAAGGGTTTCTATGACGTATTTTGTGTGTAGAAGACACTGTTGCTGAGTGCTGGTTTTTATTAACCAATCGTCTAAGTAAGGGAATACGTGCATGTGCTGCCTCCTGATGTGAGCGGCTACTACTGCAAGGCATTTTGTGAATACCCTTGGGGCTGTTGTTATGCAGAATGGTAACACTTTGAATTGGTAATGCACGCCTTGGATTACAAACCTAAAGTATTTCCTGTGGGAAGGATGTATGGGTATGTGGAAATAAGCATCTTTAAGATCTAATGTTGACATGTAGTCCTGTTGTTTGAGCAAGGGAATCACGTCTTGAAGTGTCACCATGTGAAAGTGATCTGATTTGATGTAAAGATTCAGTGTTCTGAGGTCTAATATGAGTCTCAGTGTTTTGTCCTTTTTTGGAATTAGGAAATACAGGGAGTAAACACCTGTTCCTTTTTGATGGTTGGGTTCTATTGCTTCTTTTTGTAACAATGCTTGGACTTCTAGTTGTAACAGATCTAAGTGTTGTTTGGACATGCTGTGTGCTCTTGGAGGCACATCTGGTGGCAAATGTAGGAATTCTATGCAATAACCATGTTGGATAATGGCTAGGACCCACGCGTCCGTAGTTATGTGTTCCCAGTTGTGGTAATAATCTGTAAGTCTCCCCCCCACTGGTGTTGTGTGGTGGGGGTTTGTGACATTGAAGTCACTTTTTGGTTTGTGGGGTTTTTGGGCTCTCGAATTTCCCTCTTGTTTTAGGGAACTGTCCACCCCTATATTGTACTCGAAAACCTCCTCTACCCCTGATATGTGGGTCTGACTTGTGAGGTGGAAGGCTCTGTGGTTTGGGCCCGAAACCCCCCTCTAAAGTGCGGCTTCCTAAAAGTGCCTCTGCTCTGTGGGGAGTAGAGCGCGCCCATGGCTTTGGCCGTGTCCGTGTCTTTTTTCAGTTTTTCTATCGCCGTATCCACCTCCGGCCCAAACAATTGTTGTTCGTTGAAAGGCATATTCAGCACAGCCTGCTGGATTTCTGGCTTAAATCTGGAGGTTCGTAACCATGCGTGTCTACGGATGGTTACTGCCATGTTCACTGTCCTGGCTGCCGTGTCAGCTGAGTCCATAGCCGACCTTATTTGGTTGTTGGAGATAGTTTGGCCCTCCTCGACAACCTGTTGGGCACGTTTCTGGAACTCTTTGGGAAGGTGTTGAATGAGATGTTGCATTTCATCCCAATGTGCCCTGTCGTATCTTGCCAGTAGAGCTTGAGAATTGGCAATTCGCCATTGATTGGCTGCCTGTGCTGCCATCCTCTTTCCTGCTGCATCGAATTTCCGACTTTCTTTGTCGGGCGGTGGTGCGTCTCCAGAAGTTTGTGAGTTTGCCTTTTTCCGGGCTGCTCCTACTACCACCGAATCAGGAGTTAACTGTTGTGTGATGTATACAGGGTCAGTAGGGGGAGGTTTATATTTCTTCTTCACCCTAGGCGTGATGGCTCTGCCTTTGACTGGGTCCTGAAACACCTGTTTGGCGTGTTTTAACATGCCTGGCAGCATTGGCAAGCTTTGGTATTGGCTGTGCGTAGATGACAGGGTGTTGAACAAGAAGTCATCTTCTATGGGCTCTGCATGCAATGCTACATTATGAAATGTAGCTGCCCTGGAAACCACCTGCATGTAAGCAGTACTGTCCTCAGGTGGTGAAGGCCTTGCCGGGTAGCAATCAGGACTATTGTCTGAGACCGGTGCATCATACAAATCCCATGCATCCGGGTCATCTTGGCTCATCCCTGTGTGTGTTGGTGACTGCATCATTGGGGGTGTTGCTACCGGAGACAGATGTGGTGAGTGGGCTGGCGATTGTTGTGGCGAAAACTGTGGTGGTGTTTTTTCTTTAGCCACTTTCGATTTTGGCTGCATTTCCGCCTCTTGGAATGCGAGCTTCCGCTTCATCTTTATTGGAGGAAGAGTTCTGATTTTCCCTGTGTCTTTTTGTATATGGAGCCTCCTCTGGGTATGGTCTGGCTCTCCCATGCCCAGTTCTTGTTCAAATCTGTGGCCTTGTAATTGTGTGGAAAGGCCTTGTTCCTCTGTATAAGAGCTTTGTTTCGGCTCCGAGGCTGCATGTTTCTGCACCAAAATCTTTGACAGTCTTTTTCGGCTCCGAGGAAACCTTTTTGGCTTTCGGGGTGCCGAACTCTCCGTCCCGAGTCTGGTCGGAGCCGGTATCTCGATCGGAGTCGGGTGTCTTCGGCTGCTGGGAGGCCTTTTTCAGTGCCGATGTTTGGTCACCGTGTTTTCGGGTTAAGCCATGGCCTGTTGGCGGTGGCGTCCCCTTGGCCTTCATTATTTTGGCGTGAGTTTTCCCCAGGGCTGGTTTACTCACGGTTTGATGCGTCTTCGGCTGCTCACTCTCGGACTCGTCCGAGTCCGAATGGAGAATGGAGAATCTCTCCTCTTCTTCGACGTCGATGTGCCCGGTCGGTGTCGACGCCATCTGGAGCCTTCGAGCTCTTTGATCCCACAGTGTTTTCTTGGATCGAAATGCCCGGCAGGCCTCGCAAGTATCCTCTTTGTGTTCGGGAGACAAACACAGATTACAGACCAAGTGTTGGTCTGTATAAGGATACTTTGCGTGGCAGTTGGGGCAGAAGCGGAAAGGGGTCCGGTCCATGAGGTTTGAAGATGGATGCGGTCGGGCCGACCACGCCCCGCCGAGGAGTGGAAGCCCCGAAGGGCCTCCGGAGCGCTTCTTTCTTCTTTCGGTGTTGATGCGCTAGCACTAACCCGGTACCGAGCGCAAACAATACCGTTGAATTTCCCGATAGCTAACTAACTTTCCCGAACCGAAATACGGAGCGAAGAGGAACACGTCCGAACCCGATGGCGGAAAGAAAACAATCTAAGATGGAGTCGACGCCCATGCGCAATGGAGCCGAAAGGGAGGAGTGCCTCGGTCTTGTGACTCGAAAAGACTTCTTAGAAGAAAAACAACTTGTAACACTCCGAGCCCAACACTAGATGGCAGGATAATGCACAGCATGTGTATCTGCAGCTACACATGCCATAGAACATATATATGATGTCACTTACCCAGTGTACATCTGTTCGTGGCATGTACTGCTGCAGATTCACATGCTGTACATAGTCTGCCATCTAGTGTTGGGCTCGGAGTGTTACAAGTTGTTTTTCTTCTAAGAAATCTTTTCTTGAGTCATGGGATCGAGTGACTCCTCCTCTCTGTGATAGTGCGCATGGGCATCGACTTCTTTTTTGGATTGTTTTCTTTCCGCTGTCAGGTTCGGACGTGTTTCCTCTCGCTCCAAAACTTTTGATTCTGAAACTTTATATTAACTTTATTCTACTGTTGGTATTGTTTCGATCACGATTATATCTGCAATCGATCCGATAGTACCGCCTGGAACAAGAAAACACCCTTTCGGGCGCTTGCACCCTACTTGGGCCTGTTCAGGCCTACCACGCCATAGCCTGATGGATCGGACTCCATTCTGATTCTGTCCTCGATGCCACGCGAAATTCCCTTACACTGATAAGCATGTGGTATGTAATCGAAGAAAAACAACTTGTAACACTCCAAGCCCAACACTGGATGGTGGACTATGCACAGCATGTGTATCTGCAGCTACACATGTCAATCCACTATGAACTCGCAGCTCCTGGCCCAGACGGCAGCATTGCACGTACAGGTGTGAGAGACAACATGCAACAGACCACTCCACTTACATAATGGAGAGGCACGCACTCTGCATAGCAACAAAACCAAATCTTTAATTCACCATGATATGCAGGGTAAAAAACACCCAACACGTTTTGGCAAACACTCGTCTTGATAGCTGTGAGTTTATTGTGGATTGGAATAGTGAACTGGCTAATCCCGGAGCCCGCTTTGCTAACAACGGGCTTCATTGCTATGACTCAGTCAATTGTTCTGGTGGCCAAAAACCGTGAGGGACGGGAGCTGCGAGCTAAGTGGGAGGACTCAGAGGGCAGAAACAGTGTGTTCTGGGTGGGTATGCACTCCCAAAGGGCTTACTTGATGTGACTTGCAAGACTGCCTGCTCCAATCACAAACTAGGAGAGTCTATGAGGCGAACGAAGTGGCAACAGTAATATCACATTTTTGTGCAACCATGAGGGAAAAAAATGCAGGAATGGTTGCTAGAGAAGCAAAAAGGAAACAATGCAGGAGAATTATTTGGGAATAATTTGACTACAGTGTCGACAAAATAGAATGGAAACTTGTAAATTAGGCAAAAATATCAAAAAATGTAAAAACTAACTTGACAGGGGGTGAGGAAATGGTGGGAGGGCACCGCCTTAGCAAAATACATGAAATGTGGGAGAATACCTTGAGGGTTAAGGATTATGATGGTTCCCTCATATGAGCATCCTAATTCTGAGATGTGAAAGGAATGGGCTGAAAATACAGAAAATTGTTCGAATAAAAGATACAGATATTGATCAAATCTGCATGGCAGGAGCATGACAAAATTCAAATAGAAGTAGAGATGTTACTACAAGAAATTAAGGATGGTAACAACAAGGAATCTCTTGATTATTGTTTGAAAGAAATCCATGAAAAAGTCAACTAACTGGAAGAGGAGATTAATTTTAAAAAACAGAGGAGGTTTCTGCGAGATCAAAAAGGACTATCAATCTGGAAGGGTACTGATCTTCAGTAGAAAATATGATAACATTGAGAAAGAGGATAAGTTACCTTTGGTGTCAGCAACATTGGCGTAAAGGGAACAAACAGACAGCGACAGTGCATCTAATAGCGAACCCATTGAAAGAGATGTATCAGAGGATAGTGCTACTGGCCAGTGAAAACTAAGTACCAGCAGATCAATACATTTTGGCAGGAACTCATACTAATGAACCAGTTAAGGAATCAAGAGCACTGGCAAACGGATCGTGGGCAAAGGAAGAGGCATCAGAAAACAAGGAGAGGAAAACGTAACAAAGGGCACAAACTCCATGGGAACAACAACAAGGAGATAGAAAATGGGACAATGATAGAGAGAACGAACAATGTTGTATATTATCTATGGACAAACTCAGTGTTTTAAAATTGGGTCTTTTTGTCCAACAAACACATTGGATTATATCCAGTCTTGTAATGATTTGTATGATTTTACGAGGAAACTGAAATAACATAAATGGTGTAAATGAGAAAGCAATCTCTACTATTGATAATGACATAAAGGAATATCAGTAATTTAACTATTAGTGACACAGGCTTGTTTTTTACCTTAGCACAACTTGATCCGGAGAGTAATGATACTGGTGATACATTTTTTAATTTGGCCCAAATGTATATTGATCTGGAAATGAAGAGTCCTAGTGAGTTTAGGGCTAAATCGATCTTTGTACCCACACTACCCTATGATGCTATAGATACCTTTAAAGCAGTAACAACTCAAGAGATTGAAAAACTGACCAGAGCAAAAAAGAAACATTACTGGTGGGGTGATCATTTGTGTCTCAAAGAGAGACAGGCTATGACGAGTTTACAGTCTGACACTAATATTTTAATCAGACAATCTGACAAGGTCATGTATTTAAAAGAAGGATACAATCAATTGAATAATGAACAGTCCTACGAGGAAACAAGGACTTATTCAATGTGATAAATTTAAATTGTTTACAGTGTAAATATCCAAAAATTCCCATTCTTTATCTGCTCCCCAAAATTCACAAGGATACATTCAATCGTCCGTTTCTTCAAATGGATCATTATTAGAGAACACCTCTAAATATATTGATCTCTGTTTACGTCCGTATGTTCTTACACTTCCCTCATGTATTCAGGACAGCAGAGATTTCCTGACGTGTATAGAAGACATTCATTGGGAAGACAACTTCGACTTCTTACTGCTCACACTGGATGGGGGCAGTTTATATATGAACATATAACACGAATCAGCAATTGAGGCATTCAGACATATCTTAAAAGCTAGAACCTTATCTTTTTTCTTCCATACGGAAATGAGTTATGAAATGATGAGGTGTATAAGAATATTTTTTTGTATTTGATGACAAATACTTTAGACAGATTCTAGGAACATCTATGGACACTTGATTTGCCTCTTTGCCCTAAGTTTTGCACATCTTGTGGGAAGAACAAATAATGGGCAATCTGGGTGATTTCAATTCACATGTGGTTATTTGGATTTGATATACCAATGACCTTTTCACAATATGTAGGGGTGATATTTATCAAGCAACCAGGTGTGTGAACACTCTGAATAAGAATGACCTTGATTTGGAATTCACAAGCCACATGAGCAAAACAGCCTTTGAGCTTTTAGATGTTCCAGTGGAAGTCAAAGATAACAAACTAGTCATTACACTACATAGAAAGCCCTCTGCAGGCAACACACTATATACCCGCAGCAGTCATCCAAAATCAGTATTCTGTATGAGGAACATTTATGTGTTTGGAAGAAATGCAATACAGAGGAGGCCTACCAATGGGAATGTGAAACAATGTTGGGGAGATTTAGAGAAAGAGGCTACTCAATCTAATTTACGGACAGTGGTTAAAAAACCATAACAAATTCACAGACAGCAACTTTTGGTCCTCAGGAGAAGTGATGGAATGGGGGTGAGGAGGGACGTAGGAAGATAAGATTCATTACTACCTTTAACAACAAAGCAAGGGATGTGAAAAAGATTTTGAGCAAACACTGGCAGGTTTTACTGAGTGAGAGTTCCTTCAGAGAAGTGATGGAGAATCATCGTATTGTAACATTCAGAAGGGGTGTTACTCTAAAGGATACGCTGAGCAAAAATGCTGTATTCAACAATCCTTCTTCATACATCAACTCCAAAACACGCTTTTTTGTTTGCAAACATTGTAAAGCCTGTAAAAGCAGCTTTGATGTCACCAAATTTTATCTACCCCCCATTGGGTATTGAGAAATATCCAACATGCACTTCAGATGTTGTCATTTATGTTTTAGTGTGCCCCTCTGAAAAATGGTGCCACAATGATACACATTATCCTGTAGCCAGGCACTTAAGAAATTGTTATTCCCTCCGTGAAACTGTGCTAAGATATTTCACCATTGACAGGATATTTTTGACCCAAAGAGGTGACATAACAACAGCCATGAGGGAACTAGAATTCAGCAATAGTCTGGAAATGAATACCAAAACCTCTTTGGGACTGAATATAGATGAAGAAATGAATGTTCATTTAGGTTGACCAATTCATGGGTCACATGTGGACCTGATGTTTCTATCAGGGGTTTGGATAAAATGTTTTCTGGGTATCTCAGTGGGCCTATTTATTCATTCCTCTGAACATGTCAAGATGGTAATTTTTAATTGATGTAATAGTATGTTTTGCTTCTTTTTTCTCTCATTCTTTCCGTTCTGTTAGGTTGAGCATAGCAGCAGGCAAGCGCTGCTTTTCCGTATCTGTTGGTATGCATCTGGGCTTTTAACTACGCCCACCGCACACCCATCACTAACACTCGTTCATGGACTTGCCTTTCAAAAGTCCTTTGTTTTCGTTGGTAACTGCTTTACATTTGTCCCTCCTTAGGGCTGTTTTGTTAACGTCTTGGCCATCGACCCTGTTACATAGATAATTGCACATTTGTCAATAACTTTGACTGCGAGCCAACTTCTTTCTCCTACTCTCCCTCTCTCTCTCTTCACGCCCACGGCGGTGCTCTGAATGAGCTCACTTATTTCAACTGTTTTACTTTTTATTTTCAGTTTGTGTGGCAAGAAAAGTCCAATCAGGAATTCACAACGCTAATAGCTCTACCTCGAGCAAATGCGAGACCCATTGCATTGCAAATGCTTGTTTTTTTTAGTTCAAGCTTTCAAGACCTGTTGTATATACTTTGTAGGCTTACAGCCTGCCCACTGCTTTTCATTCGTTTGTTTCAGTGTCCTTTGAAAACCCTTGCTAATGGTCAATCGTTCCTCTTTGTCCCTCCTTTTTGTCTTTTGTTTCCTCCCAGGGAGCATTGCCCAAGTACTGTAGCCTTAAGCTTTGGCTGTTTATCTGTTGTTTTGTGGGGCTATTTTTCACTTTGTTTCCTGCCGGTGTTACAGTTAGCCTGTCATACCCGTGCCTTACCTGACCACCACCTCCTGCCCTGCTTGTTTCTGTTACTAAGCGGCAAATATAAACATGGCTGGAAATCTTGTTCTTATATAGTCACAAATTCTGCTGCTCCAAAGATTAATATTTACTTTTTATAGGTCGCACTAAATTATAGATGTGTCTGTGTATCTTTGTGTAACTCGTATTGTTAAGGCTATGTTGTGGTCACCTCCAAGCTTGTTGTCACCCTCCTCCCCTGTGTGCCTGCAGAGTTACTATTTTTTAATTATATTCATCTCCTCTTGCCACCGTCTCCCCCACCACCCCTTCACCTTTTTCTTCTCTGTGGGGTTATTTTTTTTTTTTTTTTTATGTGTTCACCTGGCTTGTTTTTACTCTTGCCCCTCCCTTCGAAGTCTGAATTTTGACATGCCTGAGTAGGTGGTATGGCGCAGTTCTATGCTTTCAGCAGAATTTGGTGAAAAGGCTGTGAATTCAGTAAAGCGTTGTTCATCCCTTATCTTCCAGGAGTCAGGTTCTGTTTTAGTCTGGAACACTTCCTGCATGCTACTACAGAATCTGATAGTGCTGTAGACAGGAAGGGGCGAGAGGTTGAATTTTCATGTACACCCTGGCTTCCGCTTGCCATGCTTTGACAGAGTTTTGCAATTCAGCATGGTCGTAAAGGTAAAGGTTACTATAGAGAGGTTTTCAGACTGGCACACATTTGGTGAACTGGCCACACGGCCAGAGCTTCTTTGCTTAAGCTGGGTCATTTCACACTTCTAAGTAGTAGAATATTGCTGACAGGAGTGAGTGAAATTAGGGAACCACCATCTGTAGCAGAGGAACTCCTCTGACTGTATGACAGTGCAGAAGTGTTGGGGGTGGTAGAATAGGAAGTAACTTGTATAATATTCTCAGCTCTCATGTTTATTAGATCAGAATGTCAGTAGTTTAAACAGTCCACTTTTTTGTTTAGCATTCTGTCCCTTAAAATCTTGGTTTTATCATGGGACAAACAGGGCTTTGAAAGCAAAACAAAAATCTGGGCTGGTCTTCTTTTTCATTTTGTCTGTCATGTTTTCTGATACAGGACCATCAGTTGTATGGAGAGTAGACATGGAATTAGCTTTATACATTTTTTGGAATAAAAAATAACTATCATTTAGGCCATTACATCAGTTTATGAGGATTACTAAAGGCTATGTCACTATAGACCACTGGGGCTTGATTAGAGTAGATGAGCAGGCTGGAGAAATTTGCATTCATTGTTAAGCCCACTGGGGTGAAACGGATGGAGTATTACTATGATTAGGATTTATTATCCTTTGCCTAGGATCAATCAGCAATTTTGAGAAACCAATGATGGGGAGGGTATATACGAGAATTATAGGTTTAATTTATGAGTGACTGTTATTGGTATTGAATAACTGATTGTAGGTTTAAATATTAACTTGAATTTATGCCTGCCTGTATGTCATAGATCATTTTGGCTATATGACTGATTCTGGATCTTGTTTGGTATTAGAGCTTATTTACGCAGAGAAGTATTTTATCAGTCATTTTGAAATTTAGGTAGTAATAGTGAGCACGATTGATATAAAATAAATGTTTCAAAAAGGCCACTACAGTGCTTTGGTGCATATTCCTATGACTATAGTCTCTTATTTATGTTTTTGTTTATGATTTTCGATTGTTATTGTTTGGATACAAATGATTTTAGGTCTTAAGATTAATCATGTACCAGGTATGATCAAATTGTTTAAACAGATTTAGATTACATAATATTATTTGGACAAAAAAATGTTTTATTAATAAGAATGAGCTCAATTGACATTGAAGAGACATTTAAAAATGCTGCCAAAATACGTTGTTTATGTTGATGACTTTGTATTACGACAATACCTTTTTAAAGTTTGTAGAGGGTGCACAATATTCACCTGTGACCAAGAAATTCTTTGGATGTTTTTTACCCTTTTTATCATGGTGAATTAAAGGTTTGGATTTGTGGCTAATTCAGAGTTCACGTTTTTCCATTAAAATGTAAGTGGAGTACTCTGATTTAATATTATATATATATATATATATATATATATATATATATATATATATATATATATATGCATATATATATATAAAATAATTAATTAGCAGTGCATGGTGAGGGTGTGATCTATAGTTACTTTGGGACATGAGTTAAGGTTACTTGAGATAACTATAACTGGTAAATGTCAGTGGTTTTGTTAGTTAGAAATTGTATGTATTCCCTTACATTTTCAACTAACTATAATGTCCCTTCAACCTTTGTTTTTTTTTCCAGTGATTATATATATATATATATATATATATATGTTAAATGTTTGTCTAATAGGTATGCGCTTACTTGTCCTGAGGAGGCGGAATCTTACACGGCTGAAACGCATCAACTCCTACAATGGATATTTCACCAAATGACTCCCTGATATTGTGACCACCTCCTGGGTGGAATACAAAGTGAAGCCCCTGAGCCTCTGATGAACTGTAGACATTAATTGGCTGTAATCTTCACTAGACTACGCTAATTAGTAAACTATGTTTGATCAAATCAGAATTCCAATGATAATTAATGGTTTCATTTGTTTCAGGTTATAATGATCCCTAATTACCTTTCTTATGAAGCATGGCGTCCTTAAAGGGCTTGGTCTGCTGCGGTGTTGCCAATGACTGGGAAACGTGGGGAACACCGAGCCCATCTTGCTCAGAAACCAGATACTGGGAGGGAGGCTGACTGCTACAGTGAGGCCCTCACACCTTCTTCTTGGACAGAGAGTGGTGGGATTGGGGGGTTGGTGGGGGCGTTGGAGGGGTCGAACAAATAAGGGACTGGTGTGGTTTATGGGTCTGCTAGTAAAGCAATGCAGTTTTGAAGCAAGTGTACTTTTGGTAGTGCTTGTGCAGTGAGGTTCCAAGGACGAAGATGTAGAAGAACACTGGTTCAGAGGAGCCTGAGCAAGAGGGAGGTGACTGTCCACATATAAATTCTGTTTGCAAAGTCTGTGGATAGTGCAAAGGGATGGATGTTTCAAAATGTGGGATGATCCTTCTTAAGCTAACTCTGGTAAAGGGCAGAGGTCTAACAGTATAAGATTAGCCACTCATTTTTGAGTTGAGCCTAGGCAGCGTGCATGCGCCGTCTCTTGACATGTTGTAATCTACTTCAGTGGACTTTCACCACTTCCATCTCACATCCATCACTTTCATCCATTCCATGGCCTGCCTTTCAAAATTCCCTTGATTTCGTAGGTAAATGCTTTACGTTTGTCCCACATTGAGGCTGCTTAGTTACAGCCTTGGAGACTGACCCTGTTACATGAATTATTGCACGATCCGCCATATACCTTACTGAGGTGCACTACATTTTTCTTTTGCCTCTCTGCCTCACGCTCAGTGTTTGTATGTTGATTCTGCCTCTTCCTTATTTTTGGGCATGCAGTTGTTTCTTTGTGGTTTCTGCACCCAAAGGCTGCAAGCTGGAGGGGGGGGGGTTCTTTTTTATTTATTTTTAAGTTTCATATAGCGCAAACTCAATCGGAGAAGAGCTTTACATGAGTACCACTTACATATAAGTTTAGCAGTTGAGACATATACAAACTGGATTTTAAACCAAAAAAAAACAAAAATAACACAGAAACCCTCAACATGGCACTCCTGGCACAGTGGGAGAGCCGATACTACAATATTCACTGCACTCCCACAACTTGCCCCATAATGCTTTGCGGAGCAGTTCTTTTACAGGTTTCTAATAAAAGAACTGAGATTGCTTGTGTTTCATTAAAAAATGGAAGGGGACGATGTATAGGATCACATACAGTTAGTTGTGTGGCTTTGTTAAGGAAGGGAAACTTGTGAGTCTCCAAATTACTGAAATTATGCAGTGTAAGCATTGAACCAGTTACAGTAGGGAGACAGTGTGGGGCCACCCTGCACTCGCACATTGTCCAATCTTACTGTAGTACACAAAGCAAAGAGGGTTAGGTAATTTGTCTCTAAATGTGGACAGTATGTGCAGTTCAATGCCAGAACTACAAATAACTTTAGCCTTGAAAACGTTCCTCTTGGAACGAAACACTTATCGGCTAGTTGATCACAGTCAATATATCTCAGCAGCACACAATTACTTTTCATGCCTTTGTAGTGTTTTTAAATACATTAATCATCCACAACTTTTTACCTAACTGACAAGATGTCCTCAATGTACTGTACTGGCTGCCTAGATGTATCTCGGCAAATATCCAAAAACTGTAATCTTGAAATATAGGAGGTTCCAGTCAAGGAACTAAGTGGCGAGTTATGAGCAACAAGAGCAGTTACTTACTTATATCTAGCTCCCATATCAGCTTAATGTGACCCAGAAAAAAAAATCCACATCATGTTCAAGATGATTAAAATGCTGAAATGACTCTTGCTTAGTATTATGATTTACTGTCCCCTTTCTCCCAATGCATGAATGGATTCTTGAAACAAATGCTGTTGTGATAATGTGGCAAAAGTATAACTACACAAAACAATCTTCTACAGGAACACAGTTTCATGGACTGTTCCTACTTGGCATTGTTTAAGACTTAAATGTTCCCCTAGAACGAAACTCAGTATTACACTACCTGGAAGAGCAAACTAAGATGTTCCTCCATGTTTATGAGCTCAGCAACCTAGCCCGTGCCACAATCAGAGACAACAGTGCTACATCAGAATACTGCACAATAGCCAGTCACAATCATAGGGTCAATAGATGTCCAACTACAGAACATGCTGGATAGCCTCTGTGTTTTTTCAGTTCTACGGATTCAAGTTATTCCCAATCTTCACAGACGAACTGACAACTGAAAACAATTCTAACAAGAAATAGTTTCATACCTCAAGTGAAATACTGAGCTGGCTCTGTCTGTAGTCGTCGCCATACGAATCTAAAACCCTCATCAAGAACCTGCAGAAGGAAGTATAGATAACTGATTTGATGCAGAGAATGAAAACAGCTTCAAATAATAATACAATAAAACCAAAATAAAAGGCTAGACAAGTGGTGTGGTCCAGAAATACATCTACCAGATTAAGCACATAAACCACATTTTTAGATTTCTGTCCAAGGGGCATGCTGATTACCCACAGGATGGTTAGATTTACACTACACAGAAAATGGAAATACTGTTTTACTTAAACATTAAACAGATTACCGGGAGCAACAAATGATCAAACATTGCGAAAATGGGATTACCATTGCAACAGAGGTTTGGTTTCAAGAATAAAGAATAATGAACGTGCATGGAGCATGCATTTCATTAACTGCAGCAGTGTGTTAAACTACAGTGTAGGAAAAGGTTTTATTATGCAACCCCCTGGCCCATTATTTGCAACCTGTGGCGTCATTACAGTTGGAGATCCAAGGAGCCATTCTGGGCAGAGTGGAGATGCAAACACCTACAGACAGGCACTTGCTGGTGCAGCATCCATTCACTCGTTAGGAGAGGGCCAGTAAATAAGCCAAATTTTCTCCATCTCTGAGTTACCAATACCGGGGATACCTCCAACTCTGCTAGTGGGTAGAATCCAGCCCATTAGAAGTTGGATCCTGAGGGTCCACTAAGATAGGAGGAGTTATCAGGCAGTTGGTAATTCCAGGTCTGAGTCCTCCAGTAATTCCGTATTTCCCTCTATGCTTTCACGTGCAAATTTCGTCTGTTTTAGATGTTGTTACTGTTATTTTTATGTGCATTTGTAAAGCGCACTAAAATCCTCAATGGTATCCTGGCACAGTACGTGTGTGTGTGTGTGTGTGTGTGTGTGTGTGTGCCTGGTCTTCAGCTTCTTGTGAATTCAAGGAGAGGAGAAGGATCTGATGTGGAATGTGAGGCTGTTGCATGCTTTAGGAGCGATGTAAAGGAACACTCATCCTGATTTAGTTCCGTGTTCGTGTGGGATAGGTGCAAGTAGATCTGCAGAGCAAAGGTGTCCAATTCGTTGGTGGAAGGAGATGCTACTGTTCAGGTAGAGGGGGGCTGAATTGATTAGTGCCTTGAATGTGTGTGAGGAGTTTGAAATGAGTGTTTTGTCTATCAGGAGCTCTGTGTGGTGTGATGAGAATTCTGTGTGTGTGGCTGAGGAAGTGACTAGCTTCTGAATTCTGTATGGTTTGTAGTCTTCTATTAAGCTGCTTGATGATCCCAGCTTAAAAGGTGTTTCCTATAGTCAACTTGCTGGTGTGACTAGGGTGTGAGTGACAGTTTATTTTTTTTTCAGTGTTTGGGAGCCATTTGAAGATCTTCCTCATCATCTTCAGGGTGTGGAATTAGGATGCAGTGACAGCAATAACTTGTGTTGTCATGTCCAGTTTACTGTCCATGATTATTCTGAGGATCCTAGCATGGGTGCTGGCTGTGAGCTTGAGTTCAGTCACCCACCATTTGGAGTCCCATGATGAAGTGTTCTTGCTCAAGATGACTACTTCAGTCTTGTCAGTTTTGAGCTTGAGACAGCTGGCATTCATCTAATTAGCGACTTCGGTCATTTAGGCGGTGAACTTGTTTCTAGTAGTTTTGGGAGGGAGAGTATGAGTTGTGGGTCACTGGCGTATGAGACAATGTTGATATCGTGTGCATGGATGACAATGTCCAGAGGGATCATTTATGCTGAAATCTTCAGGTGATCATAAAGAGAGACAGTGTTCCAGCAGATCTCAAATTTCCAATTGGGCAAGTAACTCATGTTACCGGCCCCATCGGAATTAAGAGGCGGGTCATAAAGAGGACCCAAGCAGAACTGTAGCCAAAGCATCATCATGATACTCTCAATGCAGCAGGGAGACACTCAAAATGATGTTGAGTAGAAATTCTTGCTACTTACTAGTTTATAAAATTAGGAAATATAAAGACATGGAGGAAAGACCCATTCAGTAATTAGTTCGATTTTATACCAAAACCTTTCAATTGCCTTATGGTTTCTCTAAAGAGGCAATCTGAATGATAACTGTACAAGCAAAGGTGATAGTTGAATGGACTAATAAATATAAATTTAGGATAATTTTAGTTATGTTTGCTATCAACTTTATATGGCTGTATTTATATACTTGTTTCATTCACACCAAAGCACTAGTGATTTATTTACCATTTGGTTTCTACTATCGCGAATCACACAAATTAGTTTCAGAACGTCAGAAAAAATGGTCTGTGACAAAAAAGACATGCTACTACTAGGTAATAGATACTTACACTGAGATGTACAATAATTGCAGGCGTATACGGGCTGTATGGGGTGGGATGAGGACACCTTACACAGTATATTTTGAAATCTGCTATGACCTGGCAGCCATTACAAAATGGGCGCCCTTCACAAGCCTTGTTGAGTTGTTAAAAACAAAGTATATTTTCTGGCATCATTCAGATACATGAGTCTGTACACAATTGCATAATTTGCCTCATGGTCTGTTTTCACGTATAATGCGTAAAAGGAGTCATGCAAGATATTGGCAACCAGTCTCCTTTGAAATTTCAAAATCTTGTAATGGGAAATTTTCAGACATTTTGCCAAAGTACAAGATTTTTTGCAACTTTGCTGCATAATTTAAACCTCTTCAAAAGATAGGTTTCAGACGAAGTACAATGGATGAGCTCCTAAATTTCCTCGCACCTAAGATAACTATAATTAGAGCCCCCGCCATACACATTTTTTCTTCAATAATTTAACTACTGTTTCATTGATATTTTTAATAACGTTATAAAAGTTGTCATGAATGCTGTAATATCTGGGGTAATTAACAGTGTTTGGTGAGGACGCGACCTGTAATTACCTTAGGGCTGCTATAACTGATGAATTTTTGTGGTTTTGTGTGAGTAAATTCAGAACCTAACTAGAATGTCCCTGTTACCTTTGTTTTTTTTTCAGTGAATTTCTGTTGTTTTAACGTAATTTTAATTACTTTATGTTAATTAACCACTGTAGGAAGTTGGCTCTGTATATACTATCTCAAAGTGAGAAAGAGTGTGCACAGAGTCCAAGGGTCCCCCTTAGAGGTTGATAGTGGCAAAATCAGATACTACTAATGCTCTATTTTGTGGTAGTGTGGTCGAGCAGTAAACTTATCAGAGGGTAGTGTTAAGCATTTGTTGTACACACACAGGCAATAAATGAAGAACACTCACTCAAAGACTTAACTCCAAGCCAATAGGTTTTTATATAGAAAAATATATTTTCTTAATTTATTTTAGAACCACAAGAGTCAAGATTTGAGGTAAGTACATAAAATGCAAGGTACGTCACACAGGTAAGTATAGAACTTTGATTTAAAACAGTACTACACACGGTTCTGGTTAAAATGGCAATAAGCTATTTTAAAAGTGGACACTGTGCAAAAATGAACAGTTCCTGGGGAGGTAAGTTTGGTTAGGTTTCTCAGGTAAGTAAAGCACTTACACAGTCTGTAGGAAGTTGGCTCTGTATGTGCTATTTCAAAGTAAGGAATAGCATGCACAGAGTCCAAGGGTTCCCCTTAGAGGTAAGATAGTGGCAAAAAGAGATAATACTAATGCTCTATTTTGTGGTAGTGTGGTCGAGCAGTAGGCTTATCAAAGGAGTAGCGTTAAGCATTTGTTGTACATACACATAGACAATAAATGAGGTACACACACTCAGAGACAAATCCAGCCAATAGGTTTTGTTATAGAAAAATATCTTTTCTTAGTTTATTTTAAGAACCACAGGTTCAAATTTTACATGTAATATCTCATTTGAAAGGTATTGCAGGTAAGTACTCTAGGAACTTTGAATCATTACTTTAGCATGTATACTTTTTACATAAAACACAATAAGCTGTTTTAAAAGTGGACACAGTGCAATTTTCACAGTTCCTGGGGGAGGTAAGTTATTGTTAATTTTCACAGGTAAGTAAGTCACTTACAGGTTTCAGTTTTTGGTCCAAGGTAGCCCACCGTTGGGGGTTCAGAGCAACCCCAAAGTTATCACACCAGCAGCTCAGGGCCGGTCAGGTGCAAAGGTCAAAGAGGTGCCCAAAACACATAGGCTTCAATGGAGAGAAGGGGGTGCCCCGGTTCCAGTCTGCCAGCAGGTAAGTACCCGCGTCTTCGGAGGGCAGACCAGGGGGGTTTTGTAGGGCACCGGGGGGGACACAAGCTAGCACAGAAAGTACACCCTCAGCAGCGCGGGGGCGGCCGGGTGCAGTGTGCAAACAAGCGTCGGGTTTCCTTCAGTTTTCAATGGGAGACCAAGGGGTCTCTTCAGCGGTGCAGGCAGGCAAGGGGGGGGCTCCTCGGGGTAGCCACCACCTAGGCAAGGGAGAGGGCCTCCTGGGGGTCACTCCTGCACAGAAGTTCCGTTTCTTTAGGGGCTGGGGGCTGCGGGTGCAGGGTCTTTTCCAGCCGTCGGGAAATGGAGTTCAGACAGTCGCGGTCAGGGGGAGCCTGGGGATTCCCTCTGCAGGCGTCGCTGTGGGGGCTCAGGGGGGACAACTTTGGTTACTCACAGTCGTAGAGTCGCCAGAGGGTCCTCCCTGAGTTGGTTGTTCTCCACCAGTCGAGTCGGGGTCGCCGGGTGCAGTGTTGCAAGTCTCACGCTTCTTGCGGGGAGTTGCAGGGGTCTTTAAATCTGCTCCTTGTAACAAAGTTGCAGTTCTTTTGGAGCAGTGCCGCTGTCCTCAGGAGTTTCTTGTCTTTTTCGAAGCAGGGCAGTCCTCAGAGGATTCAGAGGTCGCTGGTCCCTTGGAAAGCGTCGCTGGAGCAGGTTTCTTTGGAAGGCAGGAGACAGGCCGGTAAGTCTGGGACCAAGGCAGTTGGTGTCTTCCGGTCTTCCTCTGCAGGGGTTTTTCAACTTAGCAGTCCTTCTTCTTGTAGTTGCAGGAATCTAATTTCTAGGTTCAGGGAAAGCCCTTAAATACTAAATTTAAGGGCGTGTTTAGGTCTGGGGGTTAGTAGCCAATGGCTACTAGCCCTGAGGGTGAGTACACCCTCTTTGTGCCTCCTCCCAAGGGGAGGGGGTCACATCCCTAATCCTATTGGGGGAATCCTCCATCTGCAAGATGGAGGATTTCTAAAAGTTAGAGTCACTTCAGCTCAGGACACCTTAGGGGCTGTCCTGACTGGCCAGTGACTCCTCCTTGTTGTTTTCTTTGTTTCCTCCAGCCTTGCCGCCAAAAGTGGGGGCCGGGGCCGGAGGGGGCGGGCAACTCTACTAAGCTGGAGTGTCCTGCGGTGCTGTGACAAAGGGGTGAGCCTTTGAGGCTCACCGCCAGGTGTTACAGCTCCTGTCTGGGGGAGGTGTTAGCATCTCCACCCAGTGCAGGCTTTGTTACTGGCCTCAGAGTGACAAAGGCACTCTCCCCATGGGGCCAGCAACATGTCTCTAGTGTGGCAGGCTGCTGGAACCAGTAAGCCTACACAGATAGTTGGTTAGGTTTCAGGGGGCACCTCTAAGGTGCCCTCTGTGGTGTATTTTACAATAAAATGTACACTGGCATCAGTGTGCATTTATTGTGGTGAGAAGTTTGATACCAAACTTCCCAGTTTTCAGTGTAGCCATTATGGTGCTGTGGAGTTCGTGTAAAACAGACTCCCAGACCATATACTCTTATGGCTACCCTGCACTTACAATGTCTAAGGTATTGCTTAGACACTGTAGGGGCACAGTGCTCATGCACTGGTGCCCTCACCTATGGTATAGTGCACCCTGCCTTAGGGCTGTAAGGCCTACTAGAGGGGTGACTTATCTATACCTGCATAGGCAGTGAGAGGCTGGCATGGCACCCTGAGGGGAGTGCCATGTCGACTTACTCGTTTTGTTCTCACCAGCACACACAAGCTGGCAAGCAGTGTGTCTGTGCTGAGTGAGGGGTCTCCAGGGTGGCATAAGACATGCTGCAGCCCTTAGAGACCTTCCCTGGCATCAGGACCCTTGGTACCAGAGGTACCAGTTACAAGGGACTTATCTGGATGCCAGGGTGTGCCAATTGTGGAATCAAAAGTACAGGTTAGGGAAAGAACACTGGTGCTGGGGCCTGGTTAGCAGGCCTCAGCACACTTTCAATTCAAAACATAGCATCAGCAAAGGCAAAAAGTCAGGGGGTAACCATGCCAAGGAGGCATTTCTTACACAACCCCCCCCCAAACGAAAGAGGATGAGACTAACCTTTCCCAAGAGAGTCTTCATTTTCTAAGTGGAAGAACCTGGAAAGGCCATCTGCATTGGCATGGGCAGTCCCAGGTCTGTGTTCCACTATAAAGTCCATTCCCTGTAGGGAGATGGACCACCTCAACAGTTTTGGATTTTCACCTTTCATTTGCATCAGCCATCTGAGAGGTCTGTGGTCAGTCTGAACTAGGAAGTGAGTACCAAAGAGGTATGGTCTCAGCTTCTTCAGGGACCAAACCACAGCAAAGGCCTCCCTCTCAATGGCACTCCAATGCTGCTCCCTGGGGAGTAACCTCCTGCTAATGAAAGCAACAGGCTGGTCAAGGCCATCATCATTTGTTTGGGACAAAACTGCCCCTATCCCATGTTCAGAGGCATCTGTTTGCACAATGAATTGCTTGGAGTAATCTGGAGCTTTTAGAACTGATGCTGTGCACATAGCTTGTTTCAGGGTGTCAAAGGCCTGTTGGCATTCTACAGTCCAGTTTACTTTCTTGGGCATTTTCTTGGAGGTGAGTTCTGTGAGGGCTGTCACAATGGATCCATATCCCTTCACAAACCTCCTGTAGTACCCAGTCAAGCCAAGGAATGCCCTGACTTGAGTCTGGGTTTTTGGAGCTGCCCAGTCCAGAATAGTCTGGATCTTAGGCTGAAGTGGCTGAACTTGGCCTCCACCTACAAGGTGTCCCAAGTAAACCACAGTTCCCTGCCCTATCTGGCATTTGGATGCCTTGATAGAGAGGCCTGCAGATTGCAGGGCCTTCAAAACCTTCTTCAGGTGGACCAGGTGACCCTGCCAGGTGGAGCTGAAGACAGCAATATCGTCAAGATAAGCTGCACTAAAGGATTCCAACCCAGCAAGGACTTGATTCACCAACCTTTGGAAGGTGGCAGGGCCTTTCTTTAAACCAATGGGCATAACAGTGAACTGATAATGCCCATCAGGTGTGGAGAATGCTGTCTTTTCTTTTGCTCCAGGGGCCATTTTGATTTGCCAGTACCCTGCTGTTAAGTCAAAGGTACTTAAGAATTTGGCAGCCCCTAATTTGTCTATTAGCTCATCAGCTCTAGGAATGGGATGAGCATCTGTCTTGGTGACAGAGTTGAGACCTCTGTAGTCCACACAAAACCTCATCTCTCTCTTTCCTTCTTTGGTGTGAGGTTTGGGGACTAAGACCACTGGGCTAGCCCAGGGGCTGTCAGAGTACTCAATTACTCCCAATTCCAGCATCTTGTGGACTTCCACCTTGATGCTTTCCTTAACTTGGTCAGACTGTCTAAATATTTTGTTTTTGACAGGCATGCTGTCTCCTGTGTCCACATCATGGGTACACAGGTGTGTCTGACCAGGGTTTAGGGAAAAGAGTTCAGCAAACTGCTGCAGGACCTTCCTACAGTCAGACTGCTGTTGGCTAGAGAGGGTGTCTGAGTAGATCACTCCATCCACTGAGCCATCTTTAGGGTCTGATGAGAGGAGATCAGGGAGAGGTTCACTCTCAGCTTCCTGGTCCTCATCTGTTACCATCAACAGATGTACATCAGCCCTGTCATGGAAGAGCTTAAGGCGGTTCACATGGATCACCCTCTTGGGGCTCCTGCTTGTGCCCAGGTCCACCAGGTAGGTGACCTGACTCTTCCTTTCTAGTACTGGGTAAGGGCCACTCCATTTGTCCTGGAGTGCCCTCGGAGCCACAGGCTCCAGAACCCAGACTTTCTGCCCTGGTTGAAATTCAACCAGTGCAGCCTTTTGGTCATACCACAACTTCTGGAGTTGTTGGCTGGCCTCAAGGTTTTTACTTGCCTTTTCCATGTACTCTGCCATCCTTGAGCGAAGGCCAAGTACATAGTCCACTATGTCTTGTTTAGGCTCATGGAGAGGTCTCTCCCAGCCTTCTTTAACAAGAGCAAGTGGTCCCCTTACAGGGTGGCCAAACAGAAGTTCAAAGGGTGAGAATCCTACTCCCTTCTGAGGCACCTCTCTGTAAGCGAAAAGCAGACATGGCAAGAGGACATCCCATCTCCTTTTGAGTTTTTCTGGGAGCCCCATGATCATGCCCTTTAATGTCTTGTTGAATCTCTCAACAAGGCCATTAGTTTGTGGATGATATGGTGTAGTGAATTTGTAAGTCACTCCACACTCATTCCACATGTGTTTTAGGTATGCTGACATGAAGTTGGTACCTCTGTCAGACACCACCTCCTTAGGGAAGCCCACTCTGGTAAAGATACCAATGAGGGCCTTGGCTACTGCAGGGGCAGTAGTCGACCTAAGGGGAATAGCTTCAGGATACCTAGTAGCATGATCCACTACTACTAGGATATACATATTTCCTGAGGCTGTGGGAGGTTCTAGTGGACCAACTATGTCCACACCCACTCTTTCAAAGGGGGCCCCCACCACTGGAAGTGGAATGAGGGGGGCCTTTGGATGCCCACCTGTCTTACCACTGGCTTGACAGGTGGGGCAGGAGAGGCAAAACTCCTTAACCTTCTGGGACATATTGGGCCAGTAGAAGTGGTTGACTAACCTCTCCCACGTCTTGGTTTGTCCCAAATGCCCAGCAAGGGGAATATCATGGGCTAAGGTCAGAATAAACTCTCTGAAACCCTGAGGCACTACCACTCTCCTAGTGGCACCAGGTTTGGGATCTCTTGCATCAGTGTACAGGAGTCCATCTTCCCAATAGACCCTATGTGTTCCATTTTTCTTGCCTTTGGACTCTTCAGCAGCTTGCTGCCTAAGGCCTTCAAGAGAGGGACAGGTTTCTTGTCCCTTACACAACTCTTCCCTTGAGGGTCCCCCTGGGCCCAAGAGCTCAACCTGATAAGGTTCCAGCTCCATAGGCTCAGTTCCCTCAGAGGGCAGAACTTCTTCCTGAGAAGAGAGGTTCTCTTTTTGGTGTTGTGTTTCAGCTGGTTTCCCAGCTGACTTTCCTTTTCTCTTGGTAGGCTGGGCCATTTTTCCAGACTCCAGCTCTACTTTTTCACCCTGTGCCTTGCACTGTGCCCTCGTCTTGACACACACCAGTTCAGGGATACCCAGCATGGCTGCATGGGTTTTCAGTTCTACCTCAGCCCATGCTGAGGACTCCAGGTCGTTTCCAAGCAAACAGTCTACTGGGATATTTGAGGAGACCACCACCTGTTTCAGGCCATTGACCCCTCCCCACTCTAAAGTTACCATTGCCATGGGATGTACTTTAGTTTGATTGTCAGCATTGGTGACTGGATAGGTTTGTCCAGTCAGGTATTGGCCAGGGGAAACCAGTTTCTCTGTCACCATGGTGACACTGGCACCTGTATCCCTCAGGCCCTCTACACTTGTCCCATTAATTAAGAGCTGCTGCCTGTATTTTTGCATGTTAGGGGGGCAGGCAGCCAGTGTGGCTAAATCCACCCCACCCTCAGAGACTAATGTAGCTTCAGTGTGACACCTGATTTGCTCTGGGCACACTGTTGATCCCACTTGGAGACTGGCCATTCCAGTTTTAGCTGGATGGGAGTTAGAAGTGGTATCTTTCTTGGGACAGGCCTTGTCTCCAGTTTGGTGTCCAGACTGACTACAGTTACGACACCAGGCCTTTTTGGGATCAAAGTTTTTACCCTTGTACCCAGAATTGTTTTGTGAAGAGGCTCTGGGCCCACCCTCCTGTGCAGGTTTTTGGGGGCCTGTAGAAGACTCTTTACTATTTTTGTTTTTGGCTGTCTCACCACCTTTCCCCTGGGGAGGTTTTGTGACCCCTTTCTTTTGGTCACCCCCTGTGGAAGTTTTGGACACCCTAGTCTTGATCCAATGGTCCGCCTTCTTTCCCAGTTCTTGGGGAGAAATTGGTCCTAGGTCCACCAGATGCTGATGCAGTTTATCATTGAAACAATTACTCAATAGGTGTTCTTTCACAAATAAATTGTACAGCCCATCATAATCACTTACACCATTGCCTTGAATTCAACCATCTAGTGTTTTCACTGAGTAGTCTACAAAGTCAACCCAGGTCTGGCTCGAGGATTTTTGAGCCCCCCTGAATCTAATCCTATACTCGTCAGTGGAGAATCCAAAGCCCTCAATCAGGGTACCCTTCATGAGGTCATAAGATTCTGCATCTTTTTTAGAGAGTGTGAGGAGTCTATCCCTACACTTTCCTGTGAACATTTCCCAAAGGAGAGCACCCCAGTGAGATTTGTTCACTTTTCTGGTTTCACAAGCCCTCTCAAAAGCTGTGAACCATTTGGTGATGTCATCACCATCTTCATATTTAGTTACAATCCCTTTGGGGATTTTCAACATGTCAGGAGAATCTCTGACCCTAGTTATGTTGCTGCCACCATTGATGGGACCTAGGCCCATCTCTTGTCTTTCCCTTTCTATGGCTAGGATCTGTCTTTCCAAAGCCAATCTTTTGGCCATCCTGGCTAACTGGATGTCCTCTTCACTGGAGTTATCCTCAGTGATTTCAGAGGTGCTGGTCCCTCCTGTGAGGGAGCCAGCATCTCTGACTAGTATTTTTGGAGTCAGGGCTTGAGAGGCCCTGTCCTCCCTAGATAGGACTGGTAGGGGGGAATCTTCCTCCAATTCACTATCATCTTCATCTGTGTTATCCACAGAGGGGTTGGCTCTATCATACTCTGCCAACAGCTCCTGGAGCTGTACTTTGGTAGGTCTGGAGCCCATTGTTATTTTTCTTATGTTACAGAGTGACCTTAGCTCTTTCATCTGGAGATGGAGGTAAGGTGTGGTGTCAAGTTCCACCACATTCATCTCTGTACTGTTGGAATGCTTTTAAGAATCTAAAACTAGTTCTAGAATCTAATTCAAACTTTTACAAACTTTTAAACTCTAAAAGAAATGCTAACAGGGACTAACACAAGGCCCTAGCAGGACTTTAAAGAATTTAGAAAACTTTTCAAATTGCAAAAATCAATTTCTAATGACAATTTTGGAATTTGTCGTGTGATCAGGTATTGGCTGAGTAGTCCAGCAAATGCAAAGTCTTGTACCCCACCGCTGATCCACCAATGTAGGAAGTTGGCTCTGTATGTGCTATTTCAAAGTAAGGAATAACATGCACAGAGCCCAAGGGTTCCCCTTAGAGGTAAGATAGTGGCAAAAAGAGATAATACTAATGCTCTATTTTGTGGTAGTGTGGTCGAGCAGTAGGCTTATCAAAGGAGTAGCGTTAAGCATTTGTTGTACATACACATAGACAATAAATGAGGTACACACACTCAGAGACAAATCCAGCCAATAGGTTTTGTTATAGAAAAATATATTTTCTTAGTTTATTTTAAGAACCACAGGTTCAAATTTTACATGTAATATCTCATTTGAAAGGTATTGCAGGTAAGTACTCTAGGAACTTTGAATCATTACTTTAGCATGTATACTTTTTACATAAAACACAATAAGCTGTTTTAAAAGTGGACACAGTGCAATTTTCACAGTTCCTGGGGGAGGTAAGTTATTGTTAATTTTCACAGGTAAGTAAGTCACTTACAGGTTTCAGTTTTTGGTCCAAGGTAGCCCACCGTTGGGGGTTCAGAGCAACCCCAAAGTTATCACACCAGCAGCTCAGGGCCGGTCAGGTGCAAAGGTCAAAGAGGTGCCCAAAACACATAGGCTTCAATGGAGAGAAGGGGGTGCCCCGGTTCCAGTCTGCCAGCAGGTAAGTACCCGCGTCTTCGGAGGGCAGACCAGGGGGGTTTTGTAGGGCACCGGGGGGGACACAAGCTAGCACAGAAAGTACACCCTCAGCAGCGCGGGGCGGCCGGGTGCAGTGTGCAAACAAGCGTCGGGTTTCCTTCAGTTTTCAATGGGAGACCAAGGGGTCTCTTCAGCGGTGCAGGCAGGCAAGGGGGGGGCTCCTCGGGGTAGCCACCACCTAGGCAAGGGAGAGGGCCTCCTGGGGGTCACTCCTGCACAGAAGTTCCGTTTCTTTAGGGGCTGGGGGCTGCGGGTGCAGGGTCTTTTCCAGCCGTCGGGAAATGGAGTTCAGACAGTCGCGGTCAGGGGGAGCCTGGGGATTCCCTCTGCAGGCGTCGCTGTGGGGGCTCAGGGGGGGACAACTTTGGTTACTCACAGTCGTAGAGTCGCCGGAGGGTCCTCCCTGAGTTGGTTGTTCTCCACCAGTCGAGTCGGGGTCGCCGGGTGCAGTGTTGCAAGTCTCACGCTTCTTGCGGGGAGTTGCAGGGGTCTTTAAATCTGCTCCTTGTAACAAAGTTGCAGTTCTTTTGGAGCAGTGCCGCTGTCCTCGGGAGTTTCTTGTCTTTTTCGAAGCAGGGCAGTCCTCAGAGGATTCAGAGGTCGCTGGTCCCTTGGAAAGCGTCGCTGGAGCAGGTTTCTTTGGAAGGCAGGAGACAGGCCAGTAAGTCTGGGGCCAAGGCAGTTGGTGTCTTCTGGTCTTCCTCTGCAGGGGTTTTTCAGCTTAGCAGTCCTTCTTCTTGTAGTTGCAGGAATCTAATTTCTAGGTTCAGGGAAAGCCCTTAAATACTAAATGTAAGGGCGTGTTTAGGTCTGGGGGGTTAGTAGCCAATGGCTACTAGCCCTGAGGGTGAGTACACCCTCTTTGTGCCTCCTCCCAAGGGGAGGGGGTCACATCCCTAATCCTATTGGGGGAATCCTCCATCTGCAAGATGGAGGATTTCTAAAAGTTAGAGTCACTTCAGCTCAGGACACCTTAGGGGCTGTCCTGACTGGCCAGTGACTCCTCCTTGTTGTTTTCTTTGTTTCCTCCAGCCTTGCCGCCAAAAGTGGGGGCCGTGGCCGGAGGGGGCGGGCAACTCCACTAAGCTGGAGTGTCCTGCGGTGCTGTGACAAAGGGGTGAGCCTTTGAGGCTCACCGCCAGGTGTTACAGCTCCTGTCTGGGGGAGGTGTTGGCATCTCCACCCAGTGCAGGCTTTGTTACTGGCCTCAGAGTGACAAAGGCACTCTCCCCATGGGGCCAGCAACATGTCTCTAGTGTGGCAGGCTGCTGGAACCAGTCAGCCTACACAGATAGTTGGTTAGGTTTCAGGGGGCACCTCTAAGGTGCCCTCTGTGGTGTATTTTACAATAAAATGTACACTGGCATCAGTGTGCATTTATTGTGCTGAGAAGTTTGATACCAAACTTCCCAGTTTTCAGTGTAGCCATTATGGTGCTGTGGAGTTCGTGTAAAACAGACTCCCAGACCATATACTCTTATGGCTACCCTGCACTTACAATGTCTAAGGTATTGCTTAGACACTGTAGGGGCACAGTGCTCATGCACTGGTGCCCTCACCTATGGTATAGTGCACCCTGCCATAGGGCTGTAAGGCCTACTAGAGGGGTGACTTATCTATACCTGCATAGGCAGTGAGAGGCTCGGGAGTTTCTTGGTCCTTTAGGTGCAGGGCAGTCCTCAGAGGTTGCTGGTCCCACTGGATGAGTCGCTGTGCAGGTTCTTTGAGTCTGGAGACAAGCCGGTAGGGCTGGGGCCAAGTCAGTTGGTGTCTCCGTTGTTTCTGCAGGGCTTTCAGGTCAGCAGTCCTTCTTTCTTCAGGTTGCAGGAATCTGATTTCCTGGGTTCAGGGTCGCCCCTAAATACTCAATTTAAGGGTGTGTTTAGGTCTGGGGGGCAGTAGCCAATGGCTACTGTCCTTAAGGGTGGCTACACCCTCTTTGTGCCTCCTCCCTGTAGGGAGGGGGGCACATCCCTATTCCTATTGGGGGAATCCTCCAAACTCAAGATGGAGGATTTCTAAAGGCAGGGGTCACCTCAGCTCAGGGCACCTTAGAGGCTGTCCTGACTGGTGGGTGACGACTCCTTGTTCTTCTCATTATCTCCTCTGGACTTGCCGCCAAACGTAGGGGCTGTGTCCAGGGGGTGGGCATTTCCACCAGCTGGAGTGCCCTGGGGCATTGTAACACGAAGCCTGAGCCTTTGAGGCTCACTGCTAGGTGTTACTGTTCCTGCAGGGGGGAGGTGTTAACACCTCCACATAGTGCAGGCTTTGCTTCTGGCCTCAGAGAGCACAAAAGCTCTCACCCCAGGGGGTCAGAAACTCATCTCAGTGGCAGGCTGGCACAGACCAGTCAGTCCTGCACTGAAGGATTGGGCAAAATACATGGGCATCTTCTAAGACGCCCCGTGTGTGCATTTTTAAATAAATCCAGCGCTGGCATCAGTGTGGGTTTACTATTCTGAGAAGTTTGATACCAAACTTCCCAGTATTCAGGGTAGCCATTATGGAACTGTGGAGTTTGTTTTGACAAACTCCCAGACCATATACTTAATATGACCACAATGCACTTACAATGTCTAAGAATGGACTTAGACACTGAAGGGGCATATTGCTCATGCAACTATGTCCTCACCTGTGGTATAGTGCACCCTGCCTTTGGGCTGTAAGGCCTGCTAGAGGGGTGACTTACCTTTGCCACAGGCAGTATTTTGTGTGCATGGCATCCTGAGGGGGATGCCATGTCGACTTTGCCTTTTTCTTCCCACCAACACACACAATCTGCAATGGCAGTGTGCATGTGTTAGGTGAGGAATCCCTTAGGGTGGCACAACACATGCTGCAGCCCTTACGTCACAGGGCCCTTGGTACCACTGGTACCTTTTACAAGGGACTTATCTGTGTGCCAGGGGTGGGCCAATTGTGGAAACAATGGTACATTTTTAGTGAAAGAACACTGGTGCAGGAGCCTGGTTAGCAGGGTCCCAGCACACTTCTCAGTCAAGTCAGCATCAATATCAGGCAAAAAGTGGGGGGTATCTGCAACAGGGAGCCATTTTCCTACAACCATCGTCATGCCCTGCCTTTGGCTGTGTCCAGCAGGGGTTGCCCGCAGGGCTTGGCTTGTGGCCAGGCCCTGCAGCCAAACCCCTAAAACCGCCCGCGTCGTGCACACCCTTTGGCCATGCGCGATGAAGCTTGCCCGCATTGCCTTTTTCTCTGGATGTGAGAATAGGTGTGAGAGGGTGTCTATGGGTGTGAGAGTGGGTGTGACAGTGCCTGGGTGTGAGAGGATCTATGTGGGTGTGAGTGTCTGCATGGGTGTGAGAGAAGGTGTGAGAGCGAGTATGGGTGCGAGAGTGTCTGTGAGTGGGTGTGTGAATGTCTGAGAGAGTGTGTGAGTCTTTGAGTGAGTGTGAGTGCTTGAATTTCTGAGGTGGTCTATGAGTGGGTGCATGAGTCTCTGAGTAGGTCTTTGAGTGGGTGCAGGAGTCTCTGAGTGGGTCTGTGAATGTATGCATAAATGAGTGGGTGCGTGAGTGTCTGAAAGGGTCTTGAGTGGGTGTGCGAATGATTGAGTGGGTGCTTCAGCCCAGCCCTAAAAAAAAAAAGTAAAAAAAAAAAAAAGGGGGCCATGGTAGGGTCACCCTGACCGTGGTCTAGGGGTCAGTCACGGACCCCACCAGGGCTAAAAATCATGTAAAAAAAAAAAAAAAAACTCTTGAAATATCCACAGATTTTTCAGAGATTAAAAAAAAGGGGTGGTGTTGTGACCTTTTGTTTTTTATTTATTTATTTATTTTGATTTTGCCAAGTCACCCCTCGAAGGGCTTATATTAGCCCCCGGGACCAACACCTCTCCAGGGCAAAATCTTTATTTGTAATGGGGGAGGCCTGTACAGCCTCCCCCTCAGCCGAGGGGGCTACCACCTCCCCAGGGTTGAAAATTACATCTATACAGGGGAGGGGGGCAGTGCAACCCACCCCCCACGAAACACCACCTCATCGCATGATGAAAAGGGTTCTTTGCGGACCCCCAATCCCGTGACCACCACCTCCTTGGGGCTAAATTAAAGGTTGAAAGGGGGGTAGCTTGGCCCCCCTCATTGAGCCAATAATGGCCATAGGGACCACCACCCCCAAGGGCCGGCTCATGCTAAGTCCTGGGGTGCCCACCCCTGGTACATAGCTGTTTGCTCTGATTTGGTGGAAGCCTTGACAGCTCCTGTCACATCACAGTAAACATTCTGCTTCCAGCAGGTGAGAGCTTTCAAAGTGCGCTCGCCCCCTAGAAGCAGAGGTTTCATCTCTTTCCTTGCCCACAGAGATGCGGGCAGTGAAAGAGATGAAACGATTGCTTTTGCACACAGGGAGCTGCATGTTTAGCAGCTCCGTGTGTGCAAGATCAATGCCCGCTTCTGCAGGAGGCAGGGACCTGGCTGGGACTGCGGGGGCCTTGAGGCTCCCCCCTAAGGTCCCATTGCACATTGAGTGCCTTGCCAGGCACCCAGGAGACATGACCGGGTTGTTGCATAAACGGCTAGATGCGATTTCTTTGTGGCCGAGTCACTCATGCAGCTACTGAGACCCACACAGACACTCACAGGCCCACTCAGGCTCACGCACCCACTCACAGACCCACACAGACACTCACACACCCACTCACAAAGACACTCTCAAACCCAGAGACTCCTTCGCACACCTACTCTCACACCCAGACACTCTCACACCCACTGTGACACCTACATAGAGCCTCTAACACCCTGGCAGACAGTCACTCTCACACCCAGGTACACCCTCTCACACCTATTCTCACACCCAGTGAGACAGGCCGTGCGGGCAACACCCGCCACGCACAATCGAAGGCCGTGCGCCGCACAGGATGGGTGGTTATAGTTACTTTAGGGCTCAAGTTATAGTGACTTGAAATAACTCTAACTCTAACTGCTGAAGTTCTCAGGTTTTGTACGAGTAAATTCAAGAACCTAACTAGAACCTTCCTGTAACCTTTGGTTTATTCAGTGACTTAGTGGTGGTCGCCACTAGGTAGTTATAGTTAGGACCATGTTTCCATAGAAAAAGCGTTTTTTGACTTACCACCGTTTGAAATTTTCATTCTTGTTGCACGCGGAAAGTTTCGGGGTGATTCGTCAAGCGGAGGCCGAGAAATTGGGGGGGAGGGAGGATCCAAAAAAGTTGTGTTTCCCATGTTAATTTCCATAGTACCTTTAGACATGACTACAGCCCGAACCACTAGATGGAATTACACCATATTTGGCAGAAAGCTAGCTTTTGGTACCCAGATTACGCTTTCGCTTGATTGGTGTAAATCTGTTTTTGAGAAATTCAAGGGAATACACATTTTTATATCTCTGGCTGTGATGCCTTCGCAAATAATGACAAGCTCATTCAGGGAAATGCACAGCTCTGATTGGCTGCCAACACTTCAACCAGGAAGTGTTAGCAGCCATCTTGGGACTCATATTCAGCCGAGTCCCTCAAAAAAATGTGCAAAACTGAAAAGGGGCCCGGGTAGAGACACCCTGACACCTTAACTCTAGTGCTAGGGGCCAAGAGGGACCCAGGCAGAGCAACAAAAAAAAGAGCCTTTAAAAAAAAAAAAATGCGAAATTTGCTGCAAATAATTGGAAAAAAAACACAACAAAAAAACAAACAAGTGCAGAATCCTGCACTTGTTTTTTTTAGTACACCTGGGTGAGCCAGGTCCCAGGGGCAAAGTAAAAAATAAGGAAGGGGCCACACAGGGCCCCCTCCTGGGTTCCTGGGGACTGCCATCTTCTCTGGGCTAAATTTTTCACTTAATGTGGGGGACTACATGGGCCCCCCACAGACCCAGAGACCACCACATTCCTGGGGCTTGATTGTATTTGAATGCACGCCCCCCCCCCCCCCCAAAAAGCCCCAGGGCCAACAACCTCCCCAGGGCAAATATAAAAAAAAAGAAAGGGGGTCCGTTTCGGACCCCCGCAGTGCACCTCCTCCCCAGGACTAAATTTACAGTTGGAGAGGGGGGACCTCGAGGAGCCAATGATGGCCCTGGAGACCACCACCCCACAGGGCTGGCACCTGTTATGTCCTGAGGTGCCCACCCCCAGAGACCTAGATGTTTGCTTTTGATTGGTGGGAGCTGACAGCTCCCACCAAACAAAGGCAAACAAAGTCCACTTTCTGCAATTGAGAGCTGTCATACAGTTCTCACTTGCAGAAAGCTGTGTTCCCATCCGTCTTCCCTGCATGCAAATATGCGTGCAGCTAAGACAGCTGAAAACATTGCTCCCGCAGGACGCAGAGAGCCGGCTAGGACCACAGGAGCTTTGAGGCTATGCCAGTGGTCGTGTCACTCTCTCTCTCTTCCGTGCCCTAAAGTAACTATAACCTGCACCCTCACTATGCACTGTTAATTACCCAACAAATTACAGCACTTATGACATCTTTGATAACATCATTGATAATATCAAAGTAATATTTGCAGTAAAAGTTTTGACGAAAAAAACTGCATGGTGAGGGCACGAGTTATAGCTACCTTAGGGCACGAGTTATAGATAGTTTCTGGAGATAACTAACTGTAACAAGTGAATTTCTATTTTTTTTCATGAGTAAATTCAGAACCTAACTATAACGTCCCTGTAACCTTTGTTTTCTTAAGTGAGAAAAAAAAAATATATATATATATATATATATATACACACACACACACATTCACACACAGACACACGAGCGAGTGTGTGTGCTTCTCATATCACACTTGACATTTTACAACAGTAAAAAAAACAGGCGTTATCATTAGCCAATAGAATGGCATTGCATTTACTAAATTCAGAAGAAATGGCAGGGGTGTGGAACTGCTATAGCCCGAACAACGATACGTTTTCATGTTTCCAACCCCTGTAGCACAAACGCTTGGGCTGCCAGTTTACAGGAAAGGGAATTGTCTGCAGTTGAGGTAATATTTGTGTCCATATGTCCATGCTGTTCAAACTTGTATTTATGGTTCATCAATGCAAAGCCTTTATTATTAGGGTGAGCACTCTAAACAAATGTTGTAAGCTCACACTGCACTTCTGACAGTGGTTCAAGTAAAAATACAAAAAAAATATACCTACATTTGAAACATTTAACATAATGAAGCTATGTAGAATGCTCCCAGAATGCTCTCTGATTAGATGCAACTGTGTGTAGAAGCTTGTAAGCAAGACTGATAATCATGTACTTAAAATAAAATGTTCAGAAACAAAATGCATGTAGGAAAAAAAACGTTTTGCAAAATTACTGTGAAATTTTAGGTGCTATTTCTTTGAGGCATCATTTAGTAAAATGTGTTGATGCACGGTAGTATTTCCCAAAAATATTCATAACGGGGAAAAATAAAAAATAAAAATAAAAATGGGTGTAACCAGTTTCGACAAGATTATGGGAAACATTAAAACAAACAAGCATTGGCAAAGCCAACCGATCCGACATTGGTGGTCAGTCTTTTGGTTTTGTCAATGTATTTTTGGTTTTGACATGGCTTTTGTAAAACTTTATTGTTGTGGGAGCTGCCAGGCCCTCACCATTTCACGAACATTGGCAAAAAAAAAAAAAGCAAAAAAAAAATACATTTTTGGTCTCAAAAAGCACACATTGCCACAGTAGTTCTGGCACTGAACAAAACTTTTTTGTGCCAATATGCTCCTTGTGGAAGAGCAGAATGCTATCACTTACAGTAAAGCCAGCAGATAGATGGATAGAGAGAGAAATAGAATTTTAATAAAAACAAAAGGTCTTGGTTAACGCCAGACCTAATAGGGGCCCAATTCTTAAAGAAAGTCACAAAGTGCACCTACGGTATATGTCTTTGTATTAGTGCAGAATTAAGGCTTTCTTGAATTCACAAGACTACAGAAGTAGACCAGGTATTCATACTCCTAAAAAATATTTGTGAACTGTATTCCAGCACGAGTAAATGTGTGTAAAGATGTGCTTATGTGAAAATCTATTGAGTGTTTACAAGTTAATTGTCCCTCCAACCACTTTCATCCCCAACCCTTCTGCCGTTGTCAGGAGCAAATTTCCAACCTTTCTCGATATGGGAAAAGATCACAGAAGGGCTGGTGAAAATCCTTAAAACATGCAAGTTAGTAGGCAATCCAACCCTGGAACTATTGCTTACTGCTAACTCCAGCCCCAGTATGTTGATCTGCGGAAAGGAGGCAAAATAAGGAAATCACTAGTATTCAAGCCCTACTATAGTATTAGCCCAGGCATGTTCAGAGAGGCTATTAACAGAGCTCTTATACAATGAGATTGCTGCCATAATTTGTTGCTCCACTACATGGTACCAAATCGACAAGTAGATTTTTTTTTTAACAGGACAAGTTGATTTATGAAACAACCTGTCAAGTGGGCAAGCAGATATTTTATTAAATTCCACACCCCTGAAATGAGAAGCAGATGTTAACTCATTGGGATTGGAACTACATACCAGAAGACCACAGCTGATGACAGCAGTGAGCACTCGACACACCAAGGTAACTGGTGACTGGCCATGGCAGTCTAACGTTCTGATTAGTTTGTCATCTATGTTTATCTATGCGGTCGAATTTGCTTTTATTTTAATCTCCTAGCACTTATTGCGCATCTAAAACCCCATCTGCTCCAACACTATCAAGTAGGAGGAATTTTTAAGAAGTGGCATAAGTGCACTGGTACCAGCTCTCTGCGCACACATGGCCAGCCTCTTGCACCGGCAGACTTTGCAGGGGTTGAAGGGCCTCTCAGCAGGTGTCCAGTAACTGAGAGCACTTCACATCCTCTCCTGAGAGGCACTCTGCTGCCTGGCTCTTGGCCCTCATCCTAAAGTAAGGCCTAAAACAGAGATATGGGGTAGTAAGGGTGAGAGGTGCTGCACATCTAGGGAGTAAAACCAGTACAGTTGGCGAATGTAAGTACAGTCAGTCTGGTGCCAAATGGTCAGGTGCCTTACTACCCAGTAGGCACAAAAATGAGTACCAATGTACACAGTAACAACAAATGCAATGTGACCACAGCACACAGATATAAATAGTCCAGCACGTAGCAAGGATATGTATCCCTTGTAGAATAGTTGAGGTTGGAGAGAAATAACGTGAAGATCCCAAATTCGTTAGAGAAAGTGTCTTTAATTGAAGGCACAGTTTGCCTCAGGATTGTGCATTCTTCAAAATATAGCCAACACGTGTTTCATCACTCAGGTGACTTCATCAAGGCTAGGCCGTCCGGCCAGCTAAACAAACTTGGAAGAACTGCGGCGGTAAGGCAGGTGAGTAGAGATCTTGTAAAGTAGAATGTTAGTTTGAGGTAGTAACTTCAGAGCATCAGGTGCTAGGGGTCCCAGTAGTGACCAAGTGGAATGGGGGAAGGCCCTGATAAGCCTTAAGTCAAGAAAATACGCGCTGTTTACCGACCGCACGACTGCTCCGGCCCTGCTTTCGGGTTTCTTATCTTAAGGCTTACCAGGGCCTTCCCCCATTCCACTTGGTCACTACTGGGACCCCTAGCACCTGATGCTCTGAAGTTACTACCTCAAACTAACATTCTACTTTACAAGATCTCTAAAAATTCACTGGGAAAAAAAACAGCTGTTACAGGGATGTTATAGTTAAGAAACAGAATTTAAAAACCCTTAGAAATTTACTAAAAAAAAAACAAAGATTACAGTGATGTTATAGTTGGGTCCAGATTCTACACGCACAAAACCATATAAATTCAACAGTTATAGTTAAAACTATAACTTATGCCCTGAGGTAACTATAATAGTATGCTAGTGCCCTCAACATGCACTGCTACTTCTATATATCCATCTATCTATCTATCTATCTATCTATCTATCTATCTATCTATCTATCTATACACACACACTACATCAGTAATGATATCTTCTATGACATAATTCATAATCTAACTGCAACATTTGCAATACATTTTTAATGAGAAAACTGCATGTCAGGGGCATGAGGTATAGTCACTTTGTGGCACGAGTTATAGTTTATTGATGTAAGTATAACTAAAACTGCAGAATTTCTATGGTTTTCTGTGTGTAAAATCTGAACCCAACTATAACGTCCCTGTAACCTTTGTTTTTTTAGTGAATATATATATATTATATATATATTAATTAATAATAATATATTCACTTTAAAAAAAACAAGGGTTACAGGGACGTTGTAATTAGTCTCACATTTTAAAGGTACCAAACCATAGAAATGTACCTGTTATAGTTAGTTATCTCAAGTAACAATAACTCGTGCCCCTAAGGTAACTAGAACTCGCACCCCGCCATGCACAGTTTTTTTGTAAATTTTTTACTGCAAATATTACATTGATATTTTCACTGATGTTATCAAAGATGTCATGAGTGCCGTAATTTGTGGGGTACTTGGCAGTGCATGGCGAGGGCGCAAGTTAGTTACCTGATGAGACTGTTATAAAACAAGCCTGCGAATTGGGGTGAAAATAAAAAAAATTACAAAAAATGCTTTTAGCACCAGAGCTAAGGGGTCAGGGTGTCCCTACTCTGGCCCCTTTTGTTTTTTTAACATCTTTGGCTGCCAACACTTCCTTGTTAAAGTGTTGGCACACACACACACACACACACACACACACACACACACACACACACACACAAACTCTTTCTGGACTAAGAGCTACCCTTCTGTCAAATTTGGTGTAATTCCGTCCACTAGTTTGGGTGCTATCTCTATTGAAGAATGAGTGGGGAAAACACGTTTTGTGCCCCTCCTTTTTCTTGGCCCCACTTGGTGAAGTTTTGGTATCAACCCAAAACTTTCCAGAGAGCAACTGCAGTGAGCACCATTTTTTTTTTTTTCTTAAAGATTTCATGTAGATTCATCTTACGGCGCCAAAGTCATTAGCAAAACAAAAACGCTTTTTCTATAGAAACTAGGTCCTAACTATAAATACCTAGGGGACCGCTATATATATATATTTTATATATTTTTTTTCCACTTAAAAAGGTTAAAGTAACGTTATAGTTATGATAATTTCTCGGTGAGGACATGAACGTAAGAACTAAAAAAAAAAAAGATTCTGCAGTTATAGTTAGCAGCACTAACTGTAACTTGCACTCCCACCATTCACTGTTTAGGACCTCACATATGACAACTCATTTAAATAAAAAAAAATTAAGTTTACATGTGCACTCAGAAATAGTAAACAAATAAAAGCATGGGGGGTGAACATTACACTATGATGCAGTACAAGTCAACGTAAGTAACAACACAAACTGACGGAGGTCCAAAAGGTAGACTCCGAATCTTGGGATAAGGGAGGGGGAAAGGCACGGAAGCAGGCAGCAGCAGGCCAACTGGTACAGTGAAGGGAAAGTGGTTAGTAATTCACTTGGCGAGGCATGGAAGGGTAAGCTCAGCTGTGAAGTGGGTTCGCACGGGGGCAGGTCTATGCACTCACTAGCTGGGAGGAGGTGGTGGGGTCTCGTAGTGGATCTAGGGAGGTGTGGGAAGTATGGAGGATGACTTATGGGAGTCCCTGAGGAAGGTGTGCAGCATGATAAGTTCATGGAGGAAGATCGTTGGGGGTCATGAGGTGCAGGAATTGTGTAAGAAGGGTGTCCCACTCTTGAAAAATTGGGGGTTTGCGAAGATGTTCTCTCACATCGGAGGACAGTACCTTCTGGTGTTCCCTATTTGAGTTCTGCACCTTGCCATGTCACCAATGATGGAGCAGTCTGGGATTTCCAATGTAGATTGAATGTCCTTTTGGCAAATAGGAGGGCCAGTCTAGCTAGCGAGCGTGGCGAGTGCTTCTTTTTGTGCTTAAAGATGACGATAGCACATACCTCCCACGCAGATATGTCCAGGAGCTCCGTGACCCTGCAAAGTGCAGTGTGTATATCTTTCCAGTAAGGGTTAAGGGTGGGACAGGACCACAGCATGTGACGAAGGTTTTTGTCTCCCGACTGGCAGCAGGAACAACGCAGGTCCTCCATGGGGAAATAGCCGTTGAGTTGTGTAGGGGTTAAATATGCCCGATGAAAGGTGTGAAATTGTATATTTTTGAATCTGGCATTCCTCAAAACCATTTGAGGGACGGCAAGGGCTTGGTCCCATTCAGTGTTTTTTAATGCCCTCCCCATGTCCGCCTGTCATTTTGTGCGCAAGGGTCCCAGGGAAATCTCAGTGTGGTAACAAAGTGCCTTGCATAGCCATGTGATGAAATGTCGATCATCACCCATGGTGAGGAGTGTCTGGAGAACCGCATGTGGGTTCTTCATCTCGTGTAGACCATAGGCCAGGCAGCTGTTATGTAGTAAATGGCAATTAAGGAACTGCCCCTGTTGGAGATTGCAGTCTGTCTGAAGTTGCTCAAATGAAAGCAGGTTGTCTTCTGCAAAAAAAGTCCCCGGCTGTAGTCAAGGACCGATCATGCCAGCTGCGCAGTTCTGTGGCTGACTATATTCCAGGATAGCATGGAAGGCCTGTCAGGGGGAATCCTCAAGCAAATGGGGAGACATGACAAGTGAGGAATTGCGCTCTAGTGAGACATCTAAGGGCCACCTGCACAGGTATGGAGCGTGTGGGAGCAGAAGACTACAGACGTAAGCAGCTGTGAAGGGCTGGGAGTTGAGGTATGTTTCCTCCAGATTATGGTTTGGCAACCACCTGGTGACCCATTGCAGTTGTGCTGCCTGGAAGTAGCCCTCACACGAGGGAGCACCTAAGCCACCCCTTCCAGTAGGTAATTATAGCTTTTTCAGAACTACATGGCAGGAAACATTACCCCACATATGGTCTATTCATGCATGATCTTTTGGAGTGGGCGATGGAGGCCAGAAGGCTGCCAAAGAAACAATTGGGGTTCACTAAAAAGCAAGGTATTCTTTTCAACTTGATGGCTGTGGGCCTCATCATAAAAAGGGTGAGTGATACCCGCACACCACTTTTCATGTGCTTCGTGGACTTAAAGGCAGACTTCGACTGCATCCCCCGTGATCAGCTCTGGGAAAAGTTACAACATTGAGGTATCCTGTCAAAGCTTTTGAGGGCAATTCAGCTACTATATTTAGAACCTGGGTGAAAATCAAGGTAGGGGAGGGCCAGAGTCTGTCCAGAGAAGTCAGCACATCCCTAGAGCTAAAGCAGGGATGTGTATTAGCACCCAGGGGTGTGGAATTTATTAAAATATCTACTTGTCCAGGGGACAGGTTGCTTCTCAAATCTACTTGTCCTGTAAAAAGATCTACTTGTCCCTTTGGTGCCATGTAGTGTGGCGACAAATTATGGCAGCAATTAATAGCCTCTCTGATTATGCCAGGGCTACTACCACAGTAGGGCTTGAATACTTGGAGTTTCAATCCCTACTGTAGCAATTTCCTTATTTTGCCACCTTTCTGCAGATCTGCATACTGGGGCTGGAGGAAGCAGTAAGCAATAGTTCCAGGGCTGGAATGCCTTTGAGTCTGCAAACCTACTAACCTGCATGTTTTAAAGATTTTTACCAGCTTCTCTCTAATATTTTCCCATAATAAGAAAGGTTGGACATTTACTCCTGACAATGGCAGAATTAGAACTACTTCCAGGGTTGGGAAGAAAGTGGCTGGAGGGAAAATGAACTTGCAAATGCTCAATAGATTTTCACATGAGCAAATCTACACATCGTATTTACCCACGCTAAAATACAGTTCACAAATATTTTATAGGGGTACGACATATACCATGGGTGCACTTTTGTGACTTTCTTTAAGAATTTGGGGCCACAAGTAGGTAGGTTCAGATTTGTGACCTGCAAATTGCAAGTCGCAAATCCGAATGTAGGATGGTGTCCTTGACACCATCTGTGATTCGCAAGGGCTTCGCAAATGCCCACATCATGAATAATCATGAGGTGGGTCGCAATTTGCGTCCCCCTCACGAATGGTGGCCTGCTGGAGACAGCAGACCACCATGTCTGTGACTGCTTTTCAATAAAGCAGTTTTTTTTTTTTTGTAATGCAGCCAGTTTTCCTTAAAGGAAAACGAGATGCATAACAAAAACGAAAAATGAAACGTTTTCGTTTCATTTTTTCAGAGCAGGCAGCGGTCCGCAGGACCACTGCCTGCTCTGAAAAAGTGTTTACAGTGACATTCACAATGGGGAAGGGGTCCCATGGGGATCCCTTCCCTTTTGCGAAAGTGTTACCACCCATTTGAAATGGGTGCAAACTGCGATTGGTTTGCGCCCGCGGTCACAAAACAATCCTACATTGCACTGCGAGTTGCAATTAGGAAGGGAACACCCCTTACTAATTGCGAGTCGCAAACCCGTTTTGTGATTCGGTAACCAGGTTACTGAATCGCAAAACTGGGTTTGTGCATCGCAATGTGCTTTTTGCACGTCGCAAACAGCGAAAGTCGCTGTTTGCGACATGCAAAAAGCTACCTACATGTGGGTCTTGGTCCCTAATTAGGTCTGGTGTTAACAAAGACATTTTGTTTTTATTAAACTTCTATTTCTCTCTCTTTCGGCTGGCTTTACTGTGAGTGATCGCATTCTGCTCTTCCACAAGGAGCATATTGCCACACAAAGTAGTTTTGTTCAGTGTCAGGAACTACAGTGGCAATCAGTGACGTAACGAAACTGGAGGGTGCCCCTTTGCAAAGAACATGGAGGAGCCCCCTCTCCACACTCACTCAGGGCAGGTGCTGTGCTGACGGGGCCCCCTGGAGGGCGGCTGCGGGGCCTTTGTTATGCCGCTGGTGGCAACGTGTGCTTTAAGAGTTCAAAAACTTTTTGGGGGGGGTTTGCCAATGTTTGTTACAATGTTGAGGGCCTGGTAGCTCCCACAACAATAAAGTGTTACAAAAGCCATGTCAAAACAAGACACGCATTGATGAAACTAAAAGACGTATAAAAGTATGTCAGATCAGTTGGCTTTGTCAGTGTTTGTTTATTTTCATGCTTCCCATAATCGTGTTGAAAATGGTTACACTGATTTTCCATTAGAAATATTTTTGGGAAATACTAGCATGCATCAACACATTTTACTAAATGACACTTCATTTGCATATAATCAGAGAGCATTCTGGGAGCATTATACTTAGCCTCTTAGTCTAAACTTTTCAAACATGTGTGTACACGTTTTTTTTTTTTTTGTACTGGAACCAACGTCAGTAGTGAAGTGTGACCTTAAAACATTTCTTTACAGCACGCACCCTAATAATGAAGGCTTTCAAATAATGAACCATAAATACAAGTTCGAACAGCATTATCTTTTGGAAACACATTACCTCAACTGCAGAGAGTTCAACTCTCTGTAAACAGGCAGCCAAAGGGTTTGTGCTGCAGGGGGTTGGGCCTACTTGTCCCAAGGACAAAGTAAACATAAAAACTTGTTGCCCTTGACCCCAAACAAGATGTCCCGGGCGTCGGGCGATAGGAATTCCACATCCCTGAGCACCACTTCTGTTCAATTTGTTCATCTCAGATTGACTTCTGTTCCTTGTTGAAGTGGTGTCACACGCATCAAGCCTTGGCAGCCAACAGTTGTGTAACATTCTATAAGCTAATGATCTGTTATTGTTAAGCAACACCTGAGTAGGTCTACAAAGACTGATTAACAGGCTTGCAGAGTCCTTGGCCAACAACCAGCTGGAAATCAATCTAAAAAAGACCAAAGTCATACCTTAAATCGCCAGATTGCCAGACATGGAAATGGCATCTCAATGGGTTGACCATCGATGAAACAGCAACATACATGTATTTAGGGTTCAAACTGGATTCTAGGGAGTCCTTTGCCGCACAAAAAGGGCCATCACAGCGAAAACAGACGCACTAAACTTTGCCAACTCTAATTGAAGGAAAAACCTGTGGGTGCATAATCTAAAAGCATTGATCATGGTGATAAAATCAAAATTGATCCGTACCATATCTTATGGAGGGGGGATAATGGTAGGGGAGGACACCGCCATCCTGGAGAAGCTCATATTACCAATATATAAACGGGTGTTTAAGTTAGCAAAGTCCACCTCCCCTTCACAAAGTAAGACTTGAGTTCTCCCTGGCAAAACAATCACTAGCCAGACAAGGGGCTTTTGTTAGATACTGTCATCGTTTAAGGATCGCTACCAAAGATACACTAGCTCATCTTGCCTGAGTGGAAATTAACCTTCAAAGGGGGGGGAAGTCATTTTGCAAAGTACCTACAGAACAGTATAGATAGTCTTTGTCCTTTAGACTTATGGCAACTGAACATAAGAGGTTTAATCTTTAAGAAAACCTTAAACAAATGCATCCAGCAGAAAAGCCACCTGGAGGATAAAACGTTATTAGCAAAACAAGCACATGGGTGGCTGGTGATAAATTAGTATGAAATCTGCAAAGAAGAACCTTACATCGAGGAAGCATTTTCTCTGACCATCAAGAAGGAACTCATGAAAATGTGATCTGCTCTCCTTCTACATTTAGATTTTACACCCAAATGGCAGAAGAAGGGGCAATCAGAGGGCAAATCGTGCCACCTGTGCCATCAGGAGAATGAAACTTTCATGCACATACTTTATGTCCTAAGCTACTAGTACATCGAAGGGCCTTGATGCACAAAGAGTTTTTAGCCTTGGGAGTAAGAACCTGCAGGTCAGTGGCTATCGAGGCCCTAAACCCGCAAAATCTTATGTTGAACATTCCGCTGGTGCAGTTTTTAGTAATTTTTGACAACCAGATAAAAGCATTACCTATAGTTTAGAGTAGGGCATTTGTAAATGGGACTCCAGACGGCTTTCATTTTTTACCATGGGCTGCTATGTGAAGAATAAGAGAATCACAAACCCCTATTCCAATGTTGCTGTAAACTACTGAAATGGATGGGTTGCTAGGGGAAGCGCACAAGGAAAACTGTTCCCTATCCCGACCATTTCGGGCTGTTTACCTTCAGTCAGTCTCATTTATGTTTTTGTTTTTGGAGTATGCTATGACCCTACTGCCCTAGGGTAGTTGCAGGTTACAATTACTGCATGATTTGCTTCCCATGTTCGCACAATTGCAATGTGTTTAGCCAGGCTGAAATAGGCATGGCTCACTGATCTTATATTGTTCAATTTTGCAGTCTTTAGACAAGAGTACGATTTCATGATTGCTGAAAGTGCATGTCTAATTTCACACATTTTTTGTACTGTACATGAATGTAAGATTTTATGATTGCTGTTTATAATTTTAAGTAACTAATAAACTAAACTACTAAAAAAAAAAAAAGAAGGTTTATTAGCAATGAGTCTAGATGGCCATGCACTGTTTAGGAACTCACATATGATATTACTCATGACATGTTCTATTACATTACCGATGACATCCTCAAAGGACTGTGCTACTTTGCTGAAGTTTACACTGTGGCGGTTAACTTTCGTACTATTTTTCTATATAATTTTGATCAGCTTGGGTCGAGCTAATGGGTATAAGTGTTTAAAAAACCCATATGCTCCTAATGCACTATGGCTGTGTAGAGGAATTGAACATGTTATAAATGTTTGCTTTTGAGAGTAACTCTGTGTGCAAGTGGCATTTGACTTGTATTCATTATGCTGCACAGAGGTTTTTTTGTTCTTCGTAAACATTTTCCAACAGGAGAAAAATTCTAATGTAGCAGATACTAACTTTTGTAAGCAGCCTTGAGTTATTAGAGGAAATCTTGTCAGACTGAAAATGAATACGTAACATAAAAGACTGTGTGCACCAGGTACTAGGATATGTATGTGTGCTAGTTGTGCTAGAAAATATTAGCTATATGTAAAGTTTTAGAGTATAAAGAATGCAGGTAGTTTGTTCTTTAGCCTATTTGTTAGCATTTGTTTTTACAACTGTTGCACAGAGTGTACCCTATTCTTAGTAGTTTATTTTAGTACTCTAATGTATTTATGATGAGATTTTCACTATTTCAAATACAGAGTTAACACTCTCAATAGAGTGATTACTGTTTACAGTACCCACTTTTCTATTCATATTATCTTTACTTCTCAATATAGGACTGGACTACGGAAACATGTTCCTTGTAGGAATCACAGCACGGCTCCTGAAAAGACTTCAGACAATACAGAACCCAGCAGCAAGACTAGTACTCGACCTCCCTCAAAGGACTGACATCACACCCCATCCCGATTCAGAAGAGATGTCAGTTCAAGATGCTGAACCACACTTACAAGGCCCTGCAAAACGAAGGACCAGCATACATCAACAAACACCTGACCTTCCATCAACTTATCAGACACCTCCAATCACATTCCCTCTCCCTCGCAGACACCCCACAGATCCGTTGAGCCAATGGCGGAGGATACTCCTCCTCACACCTGGCAGCCAAAGCTTGGAACAACCTCCCACAGCACCTCAGGACCTTACCGTCACTCCAGCGATTCAGAAGAGAACTAAAGACCTGGATGTTCGAATGATCATTCCTCCACACAGCAGCATACAGCTCCAGAGCCTCAAGATACTCACAGGTGATTTGCCACCCTCTATAAATGTTTGATGGATTAATCTATGCTACCTGTTAAGAGTATTCTATAGGCTCAGTGTTGCATCTAATGCTTGTTTTCAGAACTTAACTGAGCTGTATCTGCGGTGGCAGTAGTAATAAGTGATTTTCTCCTGAGCTATTTTGTACTTACTGTCAGGCCTCTAAAGTCATGCTAATTTATAGAACAATATGTGTGAAAGTGAAGCTTGGATGATATCATCAGTGATGTTATTTGAGATGTCATCAGTGATGTGATAAATTATATCATAAATCATGTCATGATTTTTGTCATATGTGAGGTTATTAGCAGTGTATAGCTGGGGCGCAAGTTATAGTTAGTGTTACTAACTGTAACAGCTGAATTTCTGTATTTTTTAGTTCAGAACGTTAACATTGTCACTGAGAAATTCACCTAATCATAACATTACTTTAACCTTTGCTTGTTTGTTTATTTTCAGTGATTTATTTTTTAAATATATTTTTATTACCTCTACCTATAACGTTACTTTGACATTTGTGTTTTTCAGTGAATTTAAAAGGTTATTTCTAAGAAACTATTATTTTTGTGAATTTACGTATGATAGAATGACTATATGTGTTGTGCTCAGACATTATTTAAAAACTGGATACAGTTGAAAGTTTGCAAAATCTTTGTAACATGCATGTGAGGATTAAGCAATATCTATTAAATATTTATCTGTTTATTTGCTCACTTATTGTAACTCTGATATTGGGACATGTTGTAATGATAACTGTATTTTGACCACCGTCTCTATGTTGCACAGCTTTGCACTTGGCTTAGCTGTCTACTGTCACCTCAGTGCTCACATGTGACAGACTCTATTTTGTGTTCAGCTTAGCGTTAGCTTCACCTCCATGTTAAAGGTGCAAGCATTTTTCCGTGCACAACATGTTATGCAACGTGTTTTCTTGTTCATGTTTTTATTCTGTGTGTTCTTTCTCATCAAGGACTAGGACATAAAATGGAAGAAAGAAAAAGTCAGCAAGAAAAAGATGTACCAGGATGATGTTTATGGTACGGCAGGGAACGGTTTAGTTTTGGGAGAGACACCTTGGGAACCTGGCCAGTTCCAACGTGTTCCTTTCAAAGCTGACCTGAAGTAGCTCTGAATAACAGGAGGGGGGGGGTCTAGAAATCTCATCTCTGGCTTGTTTAAGGTATTTAAGAAATCCAAGGATTGACAGTTGGGGATTTAGATTCGGTCAGGATTAAGACGTCAAATGCCTGACTTGCCCTGAGGGTAGATCTCTCTTTCTCTTCCATGGCCGATCTTGAAGCTACTGAGAGAAAGATGAAGCGCCAACTGTGGCCCCGGTGATGGATTTTTACTAATTATTTGCTTTGCATTGTGTATAGGTATCTGTATCTTTGCATGTATATATTTGCTGTTTATAGACTGAAGATTGTTGCGCACATTTTAAACGTGCACTTTCGGTTGTTCTGACATTCCTTTACGAGCCTTGCAGAGTTAATTAATAAATGTCTTCTTCAGACTAAGAGGTGAATTCCAGAGATTATTTTCAGTGTGTGTGTATTTTAGCTCAGTCAGCAGTAAAACAAAACACGTCACCAGCAATCTTTTTTTTTTTCCCAGACTGTCCTCTCCACTGACACACACTGACACCTCTCTCTCAGATGACGGCTGTCCATAGTAGGTTTTGGGGAGGGACTGGCCTCTCCTTTCAGACCCCTCTCTCAGACGACAGGTGTGCAAAGCAGTGTGTGGGGAATAACAAGCCTGCCTGTCACATCTCTCTCAGATGATGGGTATACATATTAGGGTGTGCTGAGGGAGATTGACCTCTCTGCTGACATCTCTCTCAGATGATAGGTGTTAGGTGTGTGGTGTGTGCAACAGAGAGTGGACAGGGACTCTCCTCACTGCTAACACCTTTCTCTTTGATAATGGGTTTGCATAGTAGGGTGTGGGAAGAGACTGTACTCTACTCAACTCTTACTAGGGCAGATGGATGTAAATAGTAGTCTATGATAAACACCATAACCAGTAATATTCCTTCCTACAGTAGCAAGTATGCATACAAGTGTATTCAAAGATCACCTACTCCCTTTCTACTTTTCACAATCCTGCAAATCCTAACATTTACAAAAAATGTTTTTAAAAAATTAACTTTCTACTCGTCACAGTACTTATCTCTTACACACTTCTTCTCAATATCAAGTACCACAATATGTATTTCTACTAGTAGAGTTTATGAAGAACCAACATACTCCATTCCACTATTAACGATCCTGGGAGAGTCCCACAAAATTGTAAAAATGTGTTAAAAACGTTATACATTTATAATATTCACAGTGGTTATCCATTAAGATCCTCCTCTCTGAATCTAGGTGGACAGCATGCCCTTCTGCTGCCCCTCTATATAGCTTTTTTACTTAAATTCCACAACACTGCCAATTTTTCCACACTAAACAGTAATGCCCACCATTTAATTTCTTACATTGCAACAGCCAGCCAATTTGAGCGATTACAGGACTCAAAAGAGTGCACAGGCTAATTAATGGGAAAAACTGACCTCTCGACCAATCACACGGTTCCATTTTTGATTTTGTGGTCTCACAGGAGCTTGCAGGACTCTCGGGAGCCCAACTGCCAAAATATACAATTATTTTGTACCCTTAACTTCTGAAATCACAATCTGTGAACCAGGATATAGCTTCCCGTCAAATTTTGTGTAATTCCTTTTAGCAGTTTTTGATAAAACCTGTCATAAAGAAGTCTATGGAAAATGCATGGAGATTTTACGTTTTGGGACACCCTTTTTTTCTTGGCCCCTCTTGAAAGATCACCCCAAAACGTTCGAGGAAGGAGCTGAGGTGGATGAACTTTTTTTTTTTTCAAACATTTTTGTGAAGATTTATCAAGCGGCGCGAAAGGTATTAGCAAACCAAAAAAATACTCAGTCTATTAAGAAACAGATCTAACTATAACTACCTACCGCCAGTAGGTATAGGTGTGTGGTATGTATGTATGTATATATATATATATATATATATATTTACCTAAAAAACAAAGGTTACAGGGATGTTCTAGTTAGGCTCACATGTTAAACGTACAAAACCATAGAAATTCACCAGTTATAGTTAGTTACCTCAAGTAACTATAACTCGTGCCCTATAACTATAACTTATGCCCCTGCCATGCACAGTTTTTTCGTCAAAAATGTTACTGCTAATATTACAGTGATATTATCAATGATGTTATCAAAGATGTCAAGAGTGCTGTAATTTGTGGGGTAATTAGCAGTGCATGGCTAGGGTGCAAGTTATACTTACCTCAGGGTATGAGTTATAGTTACCTGAAAAAACTATAAAAGATGAACTTCTATGGTTTTGTGCGTCTAAAATCTGAATCTAACTGTAATGTCCTTGTAACCTTGTTTTTTTAGTGAATTTCTAAAGTTTTTTTAATTCTATTTCCCAACTATAATGTCCCTGTAACCTTTGTTTTTTTTCAGAGAATTTGTAGAGTATTTTTAATGTTAAGCAAAATGCCCATCACAATGCACGGAGGGGAAACGAGGGGTTGGATGCAGAGCCTGACCTGGTATTGTACTGCCCCCACCCAAGCTTGCTGCTCCTGCCCCCTCCTTGACTTTCATTGTCCAAGTCCTTGCCCCTGCTCCCTCATTACAACCCTGTGTGGCCATTGTTCTGCCACTGCCCTTTCCGCCTGCCTTGACCAGTTAGCTTGCTACACTATCCTGCTTCACCCTGCCCCCCGATGTCTGTGTGCTTGCCCCTACTCTGTCTTTTTGCCCACCATGTTCCATTTCCCTGCTGCTGCCCCTCCTATCTACTCTGAGTGTTCTGTTGAGCTGCCACTGCCCCTCCTGCCTGCCTAGCATGGTCAGTGGACCGTGCCTGTCCCAGTCACCTTCACCCTGTCTGTGCCAGTTCCATGCCCCTATCTATCCCCTCCCTCCTGCCCTCTGTGGTCCATTTTACTGCCACTGCCTTCTGCCCTCCATGCTCTGTTAGGTTGCAACTGCTCCTCCTGACTACTCAGCGTGGTCTGTTGTGAAGCTCCTTTCCCTGCTCTCTCCAATCCGTGGCCAGCCCCTACCCTTCCCTTCCCTTCCCTTCTGTTCTCTATGGCCCTTTGTGCATCCACTTGCCCCTCCCTCTTGCCCACCATGGCCATTATGCTGCCACTAATCCTCCTGCTTTCCATGCTTGGCCGTCTGTGATGCCACAGCCCCTCCCACCTGCCCTGTGTAGTCAGCATGCTGCCCCTCGCCCCCTTCCATCTTCCCTTCATTGTCTGTGTGTGTACCATTATAGTTTCACTGTTGCCCTCCATGGTGTGTTGTGCTTCCACTGCCCATACTGCCTGCCCTCCATGGTCCACTTGGGTCAAGTCTGCGCTATATAAAACTGCAAAAAATAAAATAAATAAGTGTTTTGCACACTTCTGTCATTAGGCTATACTTGGGCTACATTTGGGTGATATTTGGGCTCTTTTTTCTCTGGTAGCCATCTTTGGGAGACTTATTTGTTATTAAGCTCCCTAATCTCCTCATTTACCGCACTATCCTCAGTGGAAAATGCTTTCAGTTTACCACTTCGAGTCCATTAAGATGGGCATCAAATGTGCCACACTTTTGGCATAAATTCAGAATTCAGCACTCTTTGCTTGTTAGAACACTGTAGTAAACTGCTGATCACCAGGGAGTTAACTGGCAGTCTGCTGCTGGTGTTGAAAGTATATGTTTCAGTCTACATCAGAATGTTTTAATTAAATAGAAGAGGAAGATATTTGAGAACTCACTTAAAACATGTCCTAATTTCCTTTCTACAGAACTAACCATAATTTCTATGACAAAATGAAACCCCTCATGTTGCTGCTTTCTAAATTAAATGTTTTATCGGTTTGAATCAATCAAGGTGGCTTCAGGTGTTGCACACTTTTGTAATAAGTAAGACTGTTAACACTCTAGTTGTTCTTTAGCACACCCTGGGAGGCTTCAGTCGAACACAAGGTAATCAACTTAGAATTGTAAGACTTATGCCCCGATTATGAGTTTGGCGGGAGGAAAAGCCTGCCTGACAAACTCCCACGGCCGGGTTACTGCCTATGCAAAAGCCTACAACATTGATGCCACAGAGTCGGTGGCAATGTTGCGGTGCATCGGGTGCAACAGCACCCGTTGTGCTTTTCACTGTCTGTTAAGTATTTAGTGCAAGTATGATGAGAAGATTGAATAAACTTTGTACCAGCAATGATTAATTGACAAGGGGGCATGTTTTATGACAACTATGGTATATATTTTCTGTAGGTTTGGGACATTTAAAGATGGAGCTATTTTTGGGCAGAGTGTTGCTTATGTTTATGTAAACGAACTCACAGGTAAAGGTGTGTTTACATGGGGATTTCGCTTGATATCGATGCCGTGACAAAGGCACGTGTGAGTGCAAAAAATGTGTTGACAAACTCCTCTGCAGAATAACCACTGCAATCAAACCTCATCGAGTGCCAAGACTACCTTCAGAATTGTCGGGCAAGTCATAGGATATATATATATATATATATCTCATGTATCCGAAACCCGTTGGCGGTTTCATTTTTTTATTATTGTTTGCACTTTTTTCCAAATGTTGACATTCACTCAATAAATCTATGATCACTCTGCATTCTTGACTGTGCCGTGCCACCATGTTGGATATGTGAAGAAATACGTGTATATATATATATATATATATATATATACACACACACACACACACACACACACCTCACTTTGCCTCTAACCACCCCTAAACTTACCTTTACCTCCTTTTACTTTTATACTTATAAACAAGCCTCAACTTGTTACCTGTCTGGACCACATTAAGAATTATGTTATTTAATAAATGTAAATACTTTCATGGGGGGTAGAGGATGCCTGGTAAAGGTAAACACCTACATCCTGTACCTACTTACCTTATCTACATGGTAAAAACTGTGTGTTAAATGTCATGCGTGGTTAAGTCATCGCTGTAAAAGGCTGTATACCATCCGTATTTCCACAGAGGACAGCCATAAAGGAAACACATTAAAACAAATAATCTAGTCACCCAGATGATAAAATGAATGAGTTGATTTGGTATTTCATATATAATGTATCTGAATCTAGACTATGCTTAAGCTTTAATGCAAATGTAGTATGCTTAAATTTAACAAGGGCTTGAGGTGTCATAAATACTGGTTAATTTTTTGGAAAGTGATCCGTATCTGAATAAGCTCATTTAACATATTCTCTTGTAGTTAACAATAGCGGAACTACAAGATGCAGGTATACTAGGACAGTCTGCAGTCCATGGTTACACCAATCTCCATGTGCCCTGCCCCAAGTTAGAGGGGCACAGACCTAGAACGCTTGAGCAGGCCTTTAATGGCAAGGTACAACCCTCTAAGGTAGGCTATAAGGTCATAGTGTAGCCTCTGGTGAAACAGTTACTACACTATCGGACATCCCATGCACTGAAAACAAAATGTTCTGGTTTAAATGGGGAGATACAGGGTACAACGGAATATTGTGTCAGGGTGTACATTATCCACTTGCTACTTCAGTGCCTTCAACATTCAATGTTCTAAACATACTTACCAGTATTTTCCCCAGACAAGATCTGGATTTTCAAATTAGATACCATGTGGAGTGTGCTTGCCCTTCTGGGCATAGTGCAGGAGGGACATTTGACACCCAGAAACAAGTGCAATTTAAAAGTATAAACAGGGAGTACCTTCTCTCGTGTTTCATCTTCCGTGTGATCTTCTCAACCTGGTGCAGTCGGTTCAGCACTCTCTCATTTACCTGAACAGAGAAATATATGTATGTTCAATTATGTAGAAACTAGTGAAGGGACTAGGAGGTATAAGCAAGAAGTTGTTGGTTAGGATGTGGGGTGAAAGGTGGTGGACCATTGCTAAGTGCGGAAGAAGTAGGGAGTGGTGCAGAGGTTGAAACTAGTGAGGAGGTAGAAAGTGTAGGGAGCTATATAATAAGAAGGTTGGCACTAGTGGAGTTAGGGTCTGGTAGTGAAAGGAATGGCCAGAATAGGTGGTAGGAAGAGGTTAAGAGGCAGGGCTTATTTAGAACAAGGGGCATGTCGCAACATAATTAGAGCTGTTCCTGACAATACATCACAGGTGTAGCTAGTGCAGTGACTTATTTTGCTTTAGTGAGGCAGGCCCAATAATTAGCACTGGAGTAACTACAAACTTCCTCACGATTTTAACTGATTGGTCTCTGCCGTGTACTTAACCCTTATCCCCAGGGAAGCCAGAGCATCAAGGAAGAGGTTATGGGTGCCTTCCTGTGGACTGTTGGGTCCTGGTAATGGCCGAGGGCCTGAAACTATGCCCCTCTGTACCTCTTTCACCTGAGGAGGAAGTCGAATCACCCATCATACAGATGGGTACCGGCCGCTTTAACTCCCAAGTGTTTTAGTACTTCTGACAGGAGTACCTCTCCAGGTATTCACCAACACTTCCTTTTGGTGATTTCCTTTTGGTGACTGCTGTGCATTCTTGGTGAGCTCCTACTCTGCCTCATTGGTCTACTACTGTACCATCTAGGTCCATTCCTCAGTTACTCCCTACTCTGATTCTGAGTAAGCCTTGCTAACCTTGTGCTTCAGCATCTAGAGCCCTTATGTACTATTTTCATTCGCAAATGAATAATGTACAATTGACATGCAGACGGATTTGCGAATGGATATACAATCTTCAATGCTATTTATGTACTAATAGCTTGCATCACAAATTGTACTCGTAGGTAGTGTGGGGGGCAAAACAGCATACCTATTATGGCCATATATCAGGCAGGTTGCACTTTGCAAATTTCTGTGATTGACTACGACTAGAAACATTCCTTTACCCAGCCACCCCCACCCCCTCAGCAAAGCCATGTAAAGCTCCAACCCCAGGCAAAATATTCCTCTTCACACTGCATCCTACCTCCAGGAGCCCTCTGACACTTAGCACCTACAGAGAGCAAGTGAATGTCTGTGTTACAAACAGTTATCACCATTCAATGGGGTTTAACTCATAAATGTAAGCATTCCATGCAGATATTCCAACCGGTATCTGCAGTGCAAGCCACCCAGAATGGCGTCCTGGAATTGGGGCCATGGTGTTTATGTGTTATTCAAGACAGATTCACAACCTCAAAAGGCTTATTCTATTTACAATATCTTAATGAGTGCAAAAAAAAAATCAGTGTGACGTAACAGGTATTGAAAATCAATTTTATTGTAGAATTAATTAATGCCTTTGCAGTCGAGGTCAGCCTCTTCAGTTTCAAGAAAAATAGCAGCATAATCGGTTAAAGGAAAGGTGGAGAGGAAGAGATGTTTAACATTTTTAAAATGGTTTAGTAGTTCAATAAAATATGCCATCAAGTGGCTTTTTTGAGCCTACGTTTTCGTTCTTGGTCTGCACGGAATCCTGCATAACAGTGCCTCACTGCTACGACATATAGGGTGAACCAGGTCCCATAACTGGTCATTCCTTGGAAAGGGTTTTTTTTTTTTAACAGCAACGGACATGAATTTTAAGAAGCATCCGGATAATTGGGGATTTTCACATTTTAGACACTCCTCCACTGCTTTGTTGCATTACGTATTTGTAATTTTAAAAGCACTGGTCTGAATAGCAGTTTTCTCTGTGGGAAGTGGGTTTCCACAGGAACATATAATGGAGACTCTGTGGCTACTTTGCATTATCAACATGTGTGATCCAGTTTGCCAATTAGCCTGCCCTGGCGACAATCCATAAGGAGATCAGCCCATATCCTATTCGTTTTAAGTCTTCTGTTTTAGAGACAGTGGCTGATCCAAATATTCTTGTCTACTGGTGTCTCACAGGACTTGGACACCTATGCATGGGCTCTCGTCCTAATATCGCCTAGGTCTTCGTCTACGAGCAACAATTTAGCTTGCTTTTTTTACCAGTTTGGATACCTATGATGTAGGCAACCTCTTTTCCCATACTTCCATAAACTTTATATAATATAAAGCCGACGATAATGAAGTGCTCTTCACAGTTTTTGTTCTAGCCATACGGTTTCTCACACCAGTGTTTTATTTTTAGGGATTTGGGTAGGAAGGGCCACCTCAATTTCCAAACGTAGGACACATGCCTGGCACAGAGCACATGTGCCTGTTTGGGTCATATGAACTCAAATGTTATCGGTACTTGTGAAGTACTATCAGGCAGATGGAAAAACAACCTTTAAATTCTATATCGCGCCGTCTCTAAGCATTTTGTTAATTTGTCGATAGGTTATCATCCCACATGTGCGAGTCAGCATTAGATTGCAATCCACTATTCGGAGTAGTGCACCAATGTTTGGGCAAGAAAAGTTATTGAGTAAACAAATTAATGAGTTATTGAGGACCAGTACTGGGTTTCTGAAGGGGCAATCTGTGTACTGGGATCTCCACGCTCCCTCAGCCATACTCCTAAATATTTTTAGTTTTTGGCAATCTCAATGTTCATGCCGTCTAGCTGTTGGTGACCTTTTAAGCGTTTTTCGCACACACGTAACAATCTTAGCCTTGTATATGTTAATCTTTAAAATGAACCTATTGCAGTATTTGTTCAATATGTTTAAGGCTCTCTGAGGGCCAATGGGAGTTGGATCAAATATCACTGTATCGCCAACGTATTACATATTTAATTTTTGTTCTGATCATTTCAGTGGCGAATCCTCTTGGTATTTATTTTTATTTATTTTAAATGTGAGGGTATCAGATGGGGGCGGCAAAGTTATTCGTATTCCCCATAACGAGAATTGCTTTTTGTTTTCTTCTAACAATTTTCCAGTTGCGCTCTTTGCAAATGCCACCTCTATCAATTTGTTTTGATCACCCAGTTTTGGAGGTTCAAAGGCTATCACCGCTATGTCTTTGGATTCAATGTGAGTGGTAGAAAAGATTTACACAGTTTAATTTAATTGTGTTGCCCCTATTTAAAAAATGCCACCCCCGATATTTTGGATATAGGGTGTATCTGGTTTTACCCTCAGCTACATTGATTTGTGTTGTTTCTCACTGTGGCTTAGAGTCGTTCTTTGCATCATAAAGACCTGAACCGTTTGCGGTCTGTTCGTGCCTGTAATACTTCAGTTTTTAGGTTAAACGTGCCAGCACTCTGACCTGTTGTAAACTATCTTTGGGCTTTTAACCACTTTCAATGCACGCCCATCACTATAACTCATTCGTGGGCTTGTCTCTCAAAAATCCTTCGTTATCATTGGTAAATGCTTTACGTTTGTCCCACCTTGGGACAGTTTGGTTATCGCCTTGGACATCAACCCTGTTACATGGATAATTGCACTTTTGCCGATACGTTTGACTGCGAGCAAACTTCTTTTTCCTTTTGCATCCCTCCTTCACGCTCATGGCGACCGTGGCACTTTGAATCATCTCGCTTATGTCAACTGTTTTACATTTCATTTTCAATTTAAGTGGCAAGAAAAGTCCAGTTAGGAATTTACAACGTTAACAGCTCGAGCAAACACGAGACCCACTGCATTGCAAATGCTTGTTTAAGTAAGGTCCTTTATAATAAGGTTTGTCATTTTCTGGATTTGCCCTATTAAGAGTCTCATTTTTGCTGGTCAAAGGGTTTTGGTTGCTCTGCTTATTTTAGTAGCTATGTCTCTTTTTAAGCTACTTTGTTGGAATTTCTTTATGTATGTTGCTGGTTGGGCAAGATGTTGACCTCATTTTTAGGGACTTCAAAACCATATGAAAGGTATCAAATTAATGGGATTCAGATTTTATGGTTTTGAGGGTTGTGATACTGTGATTTAGGGATCTCCCAACACCTGTGTCAGGGTTGAATTCCTCGTTGGTTGCGAGGGTCTCCTTTTGAGGGATGAAAATGTGGCTGGTCTCAAGATGGGTATGGCGGAGTGTTTCACCATGCGCATTGCTTATTTTATATTTATTTGCCCTGTTCAGGGCCACTTCCTTTTTTTCCTTTACATCCCGGATAACCAACAGCATTACTTCTGTTACGTGAACAATTTTATCCAGAAGTGGATCAAACAAGCATTCTTCACTGGATCTTTTCATTTTGTTCTGTGACCAGTGTAGTAGGTTGTTCACCCTGTCCAATTTGGATTCTATGGGTATTGTATAGGAAGTCAACAACTAATGTCTTATGATTTGTCACTGAAAGGGTCTGGGTGCTTGGAGAGAGGTCTGCTATTTTAGGCTTTTCAATAGATACTTTTTTTTGGATTCTGAATTAAGTTTTGGGAGAGGGCCATGTTGCTGGCCCTCCTTCTTGCACTGCCTAGCTTGATCTTAAATGTATTTATCTTAGATTTTTATTAGTGTCAGCCATTTATGCATGCTACCCAAACAGCATGCTTTTGTTTTGGTTGGGCAATCTCCATTGGAGCCGCTAATATGACTTTACTGATTACAATCATTGTGGTGAATAGCAGAACTCCAGGTTTGTAAACTAGGCTCAGTGCTGCTTCATGGGATGTGCTAATACTTGCACTGCTGTTAAAGCTGTGCTTTCATCTCCATCTAATCCTAAATTGAGTATGTGATTTCCAACTCTGTGTGTTTAACGTGGGTTCCTTTTCACAGCATTACGTTTTCACTGTGCACATAAATGTATTCTGCTAAAGTTTGTTGTTCTAAGCTAATCATCGAAGGGCCCATAATTTGCTTAGCTTTTACTTGATTGTCTGAAATTGGTGACACCTTTCACCTGGCAGGAGCTCCTATATTGTTAGAGTGCTGTTGAGCAAGCAGCAACAGGAAGTTACATGTTCTCATTTTTAAACAACTTTTTATTTGGTGTTTGCTTAAGAAATGAGAATGTTAACAGTTATTTGATTAACAGTTATTTGAAAAACAAAAACTTTTAGTAATCTTGTTCTGTTCCCCCTCTCTAGGTAGGCTTGTCTCTCTGTTGCTTTTTTCCTGCTTTGTATGGTCTTTGTTCATAAGACTACTGATGCTGGGGTATGGGGCCGGGCACAGAAGGGAGAAATAAACCAAAATTGGTGATGGAACACTCATCTGCTCTGTTCAGTTCGAATGTCTGATGTTTCTCACCTTCCCTCAACCTGCACTTGTCTTAACTTCACGCTTGCTCACCTGTAACACAAAACCAGCACAGGCTGCTGCAACTCTGGCGCTAGCATGCGGGTAGTCTAGGGCTGATAAGTGGGATTGAGAAATTGGATTAATTTTTGGGGTGGGCGACTGGCCACTTCAAGAAATAATCCCGAATCTTGTCAGGTGAACCTTCAAAGTCACCAAATTAACCTGAGCTCACCCCTCTGGTAACTACAGCACAGAGCAGACAGGCTTAATTTAGCAAGTGTGTAAAGTATTTATGCAGTGAGAAAACAGTAACATAATAAAAATACAAAATGGAAATCCCACACCGAAATAGAAATTTAGAGTCAAATTCATGAACAAAATGACAAAAAAAATCCATTTAGGGGAACCAGATATGAAGTTTCAAAGTTTTGAGTAAAAATAGGGCTAAAAACCATACAGCACCAATGATAATCGATGGTGATGGTAGACCGGGAACTAGGCATGATTGTCAAAGGAGAGGAGGTCGGCTACACCAACCAGATTCACCCAGGTCAAAGATTTTACCTTGCAACTTAGTCTAATTTGAAGTGCCACTGATCAGAAGGAAAAGTTTTCAAACGTTTCCAAACGGTCTTTAAGTGGCAAAAAAAAAACACAGGAGGAAACATCTAAAGCCAAAAGGACCTTATAGGAGACAATGAGAGACTTACAGGGAGTCAGGCAGAGGCCAACAGCAGGGTGAAGTCCGGATCAGCTATGTACTTCCAAGAAGGACCTTTTCCTACTGGTTGTCTCCCTGTGGCAAACCTTAAGGTCGGCCAGCTGACCTTTGAAGTCCAACTCTTAGTTCTGGGTAAAGGAGGGAGCAGGTCCAGTCCTCAAGGCTCCTCTCCAGTCACAGAAAGCATACCAATTCCCCATCTTCTGCAGGTCCATAAAGTGTTTTGAAGTGGATGCCTGGAGGTGCCACGTTTATCCCTGGCACCAGCTAGTGGGTTGGGGTGACTCCTGGGCATTTCTTAACCAATGGGGTAAATGTATCTACCCACCTTTTCAGATGCTCCTGATTGTCTTACTGCAAACAGACCTAAAATGCCATGGCATTCTAATGATGGAGAAAGTCGTTGGCTGGGTGGGGGTGTGTGGGGAGTGTACTATGGTAATCCTACGTTCCTCCCACTCCTAACACTAAAATCCAGCTTTAAGCAGGCACTGTACCCACAACAAGGTCAAAGACAGACATCTGGTAAGACAAAAGCTGGGCCCTTCAGCAAAAAGACAGGGGATCCACAAGAACTATCATGGCATCTTGTTCTCTCCCCTTCAAGTGTGCCCCAAGTGTTACGTGTGGCTCAACAGACCTGTCAAGCAGGATTTAATAGTGTGGTGTTACAGGATGCCCACAGCCCCCACTGTGAACATTCAGTGAAGTTCACAGGAGTCATCTTTCCCATTCAGGTCAATCTACTGTATGCTCCTGGGAGACAGTTCATACCTTGTTCAAACATATTCAATACTGAATACAGGCTGGGAGAAACCATGGTTAGTAGGGGTGAAGTGCTCAGAGCTCTAAAGCCAGCAAAGCTATAGGGTCCAGCAAAAGGTGAAAAATCCAGGGTGACCCTGCAGAAAAGGCAGATTTCCTACATAGGACGAACGAGGCATAGATAAGGCAAAATGGCCTCCAATGAGGGAGCAAGCTGTATTGCAGGTGCTGCATGGGCTCCAAATAGCCGAGCCCTACCTCTCAACCTGGGTAGATCACACAGGCATTCAATAGGAGGGACTGGCTGACAAGGCCCAGAGAAGAGGCGTAAATGCCCAGCACACGCAGCAAACTTCGAAATGTTTGCTGTGTGTGCTCGCCATTTGCGCCCCATCTCTGGCAAGGCATAAAGTGGGGGAAAAAAGAGTCAGCTCTAGTGCATACACCAAAGGGGAACAATAGACATTTTTCTCTGTATGTCTCTGTAACTCCCAGCACTCAGCAGCAAGCTCAGGTCATGTGTCACAATTTAATGAAAGAAAATATTAGAGATAAGACCAATATTGAATCTCAAATGGAAAGTGATTTGATTTCAGTGTGGTCAGTTCAAACTTGGGATACTATATGGTCAAGGATATATTCCACACCTTGTGCGACCCATATCACAATTTGTTTCCTTTACAAAAGACACCATGTCAGTAATCTAAATCTAACAAGTTGATTAGTGAACACTGTTGGTCATGCTGTTCTGGTAAAGCAGATATGATACACTTGATTTATAGGTATCATTAAAATATGGGTTTGGTCAATAGTTTGGAACTAAATTAATGAAGTTATCAAAACTAGTGTTCATTTGTCATAAAATAATTTCTTGGATATCTTGATCTTAGATCTAATAAAGTGTAGAACAGTAGATTTGCTTTTGTATTTGCATTCCAACACACTGGAAGAAAATTGAAAATTTTAAAGTATGGTACATAGCATGGCATGTATAAAATAAGGTGGAATGAAATATAATATAAATATAGAGTAGATTTGGCCGATTATAATTTAATTTTAATTGTCCAAATGTGAATACTGAGAGGAGTTTGTTTATTAAGGTAACCCTTTGCTTCATATTTATCCAGATGTAGATCAGGAAGGGTTTTCATTTCAATAGTGAATGGAGAGGTTGTAAATCCACCCACCCCTTGAAATATATAACTTGGTTGGCTTATTATTTCTCTTATTCATTTGACTTGCTGTATGTAGAAGGCATCATTATATTATTGATAAGATCTGTTTTGTTATACACACATTATTTTAGTAGATAAATATCCTTTATTTAACCTGATACCATTCCTTTCCACTACCTTGTTGTCATTATTATAACTTTAGGTTTGGATGCCTACATTGACTTTACTCATTGAATTGCATACATGTGGTACTACTTTTCATATACATGTATATAAATAACTATTACAGATACAGACTTTCCCAGTCGCCAATAATTATGGTTTGTAGTTTGCAGAGGGCATCAGTGATGCTGCAGGGTGGATCAGGGGCAAGTTGGCATAAGGTAGGGGGGATAGGGGAACAAATCATGTACACGGTGTTTACTGTCTGTCATGGATTCTTGTCCTCTAAATTAAGCCCCTAATCTCCAGAAGAGAATGCTGTATTTGAGTTGCTATCTCTCTACCACACTCTGGTTTAAGTCTTATCTGCATTCTATAGCTATGTGGGGGAAGGACATTAATGTTTCAAGTCAGGTATATAAAGTAAGTAAATGTATTACTGAATTGGAATTACATAACTCACAACCTCTTTATGCCTTTAGTTTCTTATCTGTAACCATTAGGAGCGATTAGAAACAGCATAGGTAAGGAAGAGAGTGCTATAAAAAAAATCATTGACAAAGTCCTCAAACAATGTGTGCACTGCACGGAGGTGGGCAAACACAAACTCCCAGCCCCCACCACTTTTGATGTGGTAGACTGGAAAGATTTTAGCCACGGCACTCGGAGACTTGATGTTTAATTCCAACTTTACCACTTTGCCGGAATATATTGTTTGTGAAATTTGTACACACAACATGGAGGCATTTCTTTGGTGAAAGTAGTTCCTGAGTCTCACCACAGGAACCACTCACACCCTAGGTGTGAAATGAGCACAACTGAAAGTATGGAACCAGAAGACAACTTTGGAGGAGGTGTTAATCCGTCCCAAATGTGACGGATATACCACCAGCCGTATTACGAGTTCCATAGGATATAATGGGCTCGTAATACGGCTGGTGGTATATTCGTCACTTTACCGTCACTTTTGGGACGGATTAAGACCTCCTCCAAAGTTGTAATAACCCCCATAGTTTTTATTAATCCCAGCCTCTACTAGTGACAAATTGTATGCAATCAGGCAATAGTTTTTGAATGTATTTCTCTGCTCTTTTTTTATTTTAACAGAGCTAGGATAAAGGAAATACTTAAATCAAACTAAACACTGATAATAAGTATGCAGTAAGAAAACAGGATTGTAACCAAAAATATCTGATTTAGCCCTTGTGGGAGAGAACACCCAGTATCTTAGCTCACTGACCATGTACAGTGCTCCGCCCTATAAAAATTTCATAGACCTACCGACACTCACTGAATTGTGGTACAAAGAGAACGTTATGGGCCTTGAAGTAAGGACTTTGCACTGTCATCTTGGTACTACTGTGTCACCAAATTGCTTGATTAGGTTCAAATCATGTCCTTTGTATGCTTTTATCTCCACCACTGAAAGCTCCGGTCAAGCTTTCATCAGATAAACAAATTTGGCAACACTAAGCAACAGTATCAATGCACATTTCCTAATTTACCCAAGTATAGATGCTGTTAGGTAGTGCTCATACACTAATGCACATCGTTGCCCTGATGTGCTTTCCGTTTTTTTCAAAGAAAAGACCGTAACAATAGAACCAAACAAAATGTACTAGCGGAGCACAACAATTTTTTTTCTTTCTTTCTTTTCTTCTAAAGTATTGATAATCAAAAAGTCAAAAAGTCAAATATGACTATATAATTAGTAAATTGTGATAGACTGTCCACAATCCATATACATTCATATATTATTAACCTCAAGCAATGTAGGTTCTCATAACTTTATATAATGAAAATATTTATTTCAAAATTTGGTGACAATGATAAATAACATATAACACTAAACCCCTACAGTAGACAACCAACCAACATAAAAGACATAATGTAAATAGATACAATAAAAGTCCATAATCTAACACAGAAATGAACTATGAGTCAGAGGACCGGATGATATTTTGTCGAATCCACATGTAACATCAGCCGACATGTTTTTCGTCCACACATTGGACTTCTTCAAGGCTGATAAATCATAATTCAAAAATATTACATTAATAATTTAAAAATACAAAATCTGAAAAACAACTCCAAAGACTAAGAAAGGATCAAAGTTAGTCGACCTGCACCAAAAGTGTGTTGGAAGTAGAGAAAGTGCCATAGAGAACCTACATCCCAAATTAGTCTTTGAGATTAATAAAATGATATAGTAAGCATGAGTGATAGGGATGACATTTGATATGAATGTGAAGGGGAGTCACTATTTTTAAGTATGAAAGAGAGGCCTATGTAACCCCCAAAAAGAGTTATGAAGGGAAAGTACCTTAATCTTTCCATTTACCACTTGTATCTCCAAATGATATTCAAATCTCTAAATGACAGAGAAACAGGGGAAGAGATCCAATCATCAACTGTCAAAATGTAGACCACATGTGTTACCTATATTCAAAGTCTGGTACCCCACTAACCTTGGTATTGTCCGCACTAAGCTTGTTCATTGTACAAAAAAAACGCAACTGATTTTCATTTTTTTGATAATATAATTTTAGTTCATCAGCTTATAGTTGGTCCTACAAATAAATGAAAAGAACATGTATGCACATATTAGTAGCTGATACAGGCCATGTTATGGCCTTTATTTATCATATCCTTCTTATCAAAGGAACCGTAATCCAATCTAAGCAAAATATCTAAACCGTCACGATAACATGAAACCTGGTTCCCTACAAAGTGCAATTTAACTCCATATAGATACATCACGTCACAAATGAAACTGACCTCTATATGTTGTTCAAAGTGCTTGGTCATAACAATGTCAGGCCACAAATAGAAAGTCACATAAGAAAACGTATCGCTGATATTAAATAAAATCATGATATGAAAGAGAATATTCAAACCTGAATCAATATCAAAGGTATAATAAAGTCAGAAAACCATATCCAAAAGAATATGTCTTGTCCATGCTAGTATAATATAAACAGGAATGTCCCACATAACTCTTTGGCCAATGAGTAATAAAAATCAATGGGGCACCCCCAAGACAAGCTAGCCGTAACGCCTACAAAACTAACCTGTATTCTCGTAACGTCCGCATAATAGCAATCCGCGTCCCGTGTTGCTTCGTTGCAATAACAACGAAGGTGTGTGCATTGAAGAGAGCACGGATGTCTTCTTAAATCTGGTTGGTGTCGGCAATTTAGCCAATGCCGACCCTGAGTTTCAAACCCACAATTAGAATATTCTTATAGTAGAAAGAGAAAAGGGCCCACTACAAACATCGCGAACATGGCGGCCATCTTAGAATAGTTTGTTTTCATATTACTCAGACCTGTTGTCCTATTGTCAGAGAACCTAATTGATATATACTAATCATCAGGCAGAATATATATAAGTATATTGGGCCAAAGAGTGAAGCTCTTATCAAATACTCTGATCTTTAGATTTAAATAAACATAAATTGAAAAATCTTCTGTTTGAAGCATCCAAAGGAATGATGACCATTCTAGTACAACATGCAGAGGAAAAGAGGGAAAGTTTATTGAGGGAAATTAAAGAGCTTGAAACTGAGATCCTAGCCCTCAATCTACCAGAGGTGAAAGAAAAAAATGATAAAATTCTAAAAGACATGTTGGATAAACATCAACTTTACATTAAAAACAAAAAGTTGTCAAAAATACAGAGGGACGACAGGGACTATGAAAATGATAGAGTCTATACTTTTGCAAAACGATTTGATGATTTTGCCAATAAAGTACATGTCACCAATATACAGGGGCAGGCAGTGACAACAACTAATGGCTCAGATTTCTCCATTACACCGGAGGAATCTGATACAACGAGTATATCAAGTGAAAATTCAAGTAGAGTATCTAATGAAGATCAGGTGGCTTCCACTAGTTTTTTACGGGAGGCAAAAAGATACAGATTAGGCAACAAAAGGAATTTTCACAACCAGCCACGTCCCAATCAAAGAAGAGATCCCGTAGAGGAAAAAGGAAGGGAGACAACAAGGGACAAACAGGCTCAGGTGTGCAAACCAGGGCAGCCAGGAACAAAATCAAAAACAACTGACTCTAACAGAATTGTTGACAGTTATTGACAATCATGATTGCAATGATATCTCTATTGTGAAACTATCTGACTGTATATTGACTGATGAACAAATAAAAGTATTACGTAAAGGATTAGGTTTCTGTGTGTCCAGTTTTTGCAATATGACACAAATACACATAGATTTGTTCAAATTTTTACGACAACTTAAACTCAAACAATATTTTGCAGACAAAACTGGCATACAGACTATAGATACATCTCACACTACTGTCAGTTCCTATTCCATAAGAGATATTATGGATATTGAACTTTTATTAACTTTGGACAACATGAATCAAGATATTTTCAATAGAAAGAAACTATTAGAAGATCTCAAAGTTGCACAAGATTTGACACTAAATAGTGGCCTCAAGCCAAAGTCTTTGTTCATTCCCAGTCTACCAAGTAACAACGTGATAGACACCTTTGGCAAAATGGTCAAAGAGGATCTATATTGACTGGAAAATCAAATTAAGAAAGGTCAATGTCACAAATTACATAATCTGACTCTTAAACAAAAATCAGCTTTAAAAGAACTTAGCGATAATCAAAACATAGTTATCAAAGAGGCGGATAAAGGAGGCAATATTGTTATCCTTAATAGGACAGATTATGTTAAGGAAATAGACAGACAGCTTATGGATAGTGTTGCATATACTAAACTACAGACCAATCCCTTACAAAGGATCATAATAAATTTAGAAAGATGGTTACGAGTGTGGCGGGAAGAGGGTTTGATTTCCGATTCGGAATTTAAATACATATTTAACCCACACCCTACATCACCATGTATATATATCTTACCGAAACTACATAAAAGTAGAACGTCACCTCCCGGTAGACCCATCATATCAGGAATAGGGGCACCTACTGAAAGACTTTCCGAATTTATCGATAGTTACTTGCAACCTGTTGTTAAGAATATACCCTCGTATCTACAAGATACAAAAGATGTTCTTGCAAAATTAGAGGATATAGTGTGGACAACAGGAATGATCTGGGTTACACTAGATGTTACCTCACTATATACTTGTATACCTAAGGATAAGGGATTGCAAGCAGTACGTAATTTTTTATCAGGATGATCAGCATCATACTATGAACATACAGAGATGCTATTACATAACAATAGAATTCACACTAGACAATAATGTCTTCATACATGAAGGACAGTGGTTCAAACAAGCGCAAGGAGTTGCTAAGGGGTCTATATTTTCCCCATTGTATGCAAACGTGTATATGGCTTGGTTTGAACAAATCCATATTTGGAAGAACGGTCACCCACATCTGACGGAAAATATCTTTTTTTGGGGGAGGTATATTGATGATGTTATCATGATTTGGACTGGATCGGAACAACAACTAGTGGAATTTTGTAATCATTTGAATTTGAATATGTACAATATACAAATGACTTATGAATATAGTAAGGAAAATATATGTTTCCTGGATTTGAACATATTCATCAACGACAACATGATACACACCCAAATTTACTGCAAACCAACAGCTTGTAATGCAATATTGGATGCGGAGAGTGCTCATCCTAAAACTCAGATCTCAGCTATTCCTCTTGGGGAAATGACTAGACTCAAGAGGAACTGTAGTGAGCCAAATACATGCAATATGGAATTAGACATTTTGGAAAAAAGATTCCGACAAAGGGGATATTCCAAACAAACTATTGATGTAGCAAGAAACAAAACCAATAGGACATGTAGGACAAACTTGCTGAATAGGCATAGCACATCTCCGAAAAGGTCCCAGGGCGCAATGGTGAGTTTCGGTACGGAGTATAGTCAGAATAGCCGTAATATACATCGTATTCTACAAAAACATTGGAACATATTACAAATGGACAATACACTAGCAAAAATATTACCCAAAAGACCAAGAATGATCCACAAAAGGTGCAAAACAATTAGAAATGTAAAATATAAAAGTTCTTTGTCACCTTTAAGGGAAGAAACACCGACATGGTTACCAGGCAAAATCAATGGTTTTTACAAATGTGGTCATTGTAATATGTGTGGTTTCACAATGCATAACCCTGGAATTTCAGCACAATGGAAGCGGACCACATAAAATTACCACCTTTATAAATTGTAACACTAAATTCACTGTGTATATTTTGGAATGCGAATGTGGCCAGATATACGTGGGAAGTACTATCAGGCCCTTGAAAGAACGCATTCAGGAACACATCCGTGCCCTGCGAAACAATGACACAATCTCACCAGTAGTCCGACACATGAACATCAAACATCCAGGGAGAGAAATTCCTTCGATTAAATACATTGGAATTTATCATACCCCTGTTAACCCTAGAGGAGGTAATAGAACATTGGAGCTAAGAAAAAATGAGGCGAAATGGATTATCAGGTTAAGAACTATAGAAATGGGGATGAACTATATCATTTTTTACAATAATGTATACATGATTGTGGATTATAAGATATGTCTTCTTTTTATTACCAATACATCTCTTTACAGGCTGATAATACATTGGGATCAGTGATTTGTTGTGCCTATATGTTTAACTGATGTATACTCACATACCATGGTGATAGATGCCTCTCTTTGAGCGATATTGGATATCTCCTGTCTGTCCAATCACTTTTTATCATATATAATTTTCTATGATAATGTGCACATATTGGACTAATATGTATAGGATCTTTCTTCCAGTTCCTTCTTTTTCCTTCCTATCATTCGGAGTCTCGTTGGTTACCTTATTCTGTCCATACATTGAGGATGGTTTATTACCTACACAGAAGATTTTTCTATTTATGTTTATTTAAATCTAAAGATCAGAGTATTTGATAAGAGCTTCACTCGTTGGCCCAATATACTTATATATATTCTGCCTGATGATTAGTATATATCAATTAGGTTCTCTGACAATAGGACAACAGGTCTGAGTAATATGAAAACGAACTATTCTAAGATGGCCGCCATGTTCGCGATGTTTGTAGTGGGCCCTTTTCTCTTTCTACTATAAGAATATTCTAATTGTGGGTTTGAAACTCAGGGTCGGCATTGGCTAAATTGCTGACACCAACCAGATTTAAGAAGACATCCGTGCTCTCTTCAATGCACACACCTTCGTTGTTATTGCAACGAAGCAACACGGGACGCGGATTGCTATTATGCGGACGTTACCAGGATACAGGTTAGTTTTGTAGGCGTTACGGCTAGCTTGTCTTGGGGGTGCCCCATATTACTCATTGGCCACAGAGTTATGTGGGACATTCCTGTTTACACTAGCATGGACAAGACATATTCTTTTGGATATGGTTTTCTGACTTTATTATACCTTTGATATTGATTCAGGTTTGAATATTCTCTTTCATATCATGATTTTATTTAATATCAGCGATACGTTTTCTTATGTGACTTTCTATTTGTGGCCTGACATTGTTATGACCAAGCACTTTGAACAACATATAGAGGTCAGTTTCATTTGTGACGTGATGTATCTATATGGAGTTAAATTGCACTTTGTAGGGAACCAGGTTTCATGTTATCGTGACGGTTTAGATATTTTGCTTAGATTGGATTACGGTTCCTTTGATAAGAAGGATATGATAAATAAAGGCCATAACATGGCCTGTATCAGCTACTAATATGTGCATACATGTTCTTTTCATTTATTTGCAGGACCAACTATAAGCTGATGAACTAAAATTATATTATCAAAAAAATGAAAATCAGTTGCGTTTTTTTTGTACAATGAACAAGCTTAGTGCGGACAATACCAAGGTTAGTGGGGTACCAGACTTTGAATATAGGTAACACATATGGTCTACATTTTGACAGTTGATGATTGGATCTCTTCCCCTGTTTCTCTGTCATTTAGAGATTTGAATATCATTTGGAGATACAAGTGGTAAATGGAGAGATTAAGGTACTTTCCCTTCATGACTCTTTTTGGGGGTTACATAGGTCTCTCTTTCATACTTAAAAATAGTGACTCCCCTTCACATTCATATCAAATTTCATCCCTATCACTCATACTTACTATATCATTTTATTAATCTCAAAGACTAATTTGGGATGTATGTTCTCTATGGCACTTTCTCTACTTCCAACACACTTTTGGTGCAGGTCGACTAACTGTGATCCTTTCTTTAGTCTTTGGAGTTGTTTTTCAGATTTTGTATTTTTAAATTATTAATGTAATATTTTTGAATTATGATTTATCAGCCTTGAAGAAGTCCAATGTGTGGACGAAACACGTGTTGGCTGATGTTACATGTGGATTCGACAAAATATCATCCGGTCCTCTGACTCATAGTTCATTTCTGTGTTAGATTATGGACTATTAGTGTATCTATTTACATTATGTCTTTTATGTTGGTTGGTTGTCTACTGTAGGGGTTTAGTGTTATATGTTATTTATCATTGTCACCAAATTTTGAAATAAATATTTTCATTATATAAAATTATGAGAACCTACATTACTTGAGGTTAATAATATATGAATGTATATGGATTGTGGACAGTCTATCACAATTTACTAATTATATAGTCATATTTGACTTTTTGATTATCAATACTTTAGAAAAAAAGAAAGAAAGAAAAAAAATTGTTGTGCTCCGCTAGTACATTTTGTTAAGCTTTCATCAGATGCCTGGCTGTGGTTCAGTTTGAAGTGCTCTTGGATCCTTGAGCCCAAAGAAAGCAGAGCCTTCATGTGGCTGGCTTCTCTCTGCTACCCATGCTCTAACCTCATGCACCAAATATTAAAAACAAAACACTACCTTTTGATGTAAACATGCTACTTACGCACCACCGATAGTTTTCTGCATAGAAGTGGCACCTTCTCGTTAAGACTGCTTCTAAATTGTATCTTTTATATCAACTGTTTACCTCCCATTAACATAATCTTGCTAAAAATCACTGAAAATTGAGTCTTTTATTCAAAGTACTGAGTTCCTACTCAGACCTCACTTTCACCTTTCAAAAATAAATCCATAGCTGGCAAAATGGCCCAGTACTCAGTGTTAAGCTTTTACTGTTGACATCTGGTCTCAACAAGAAGTCAACCCAGATTCCCATACTTCAAAGGTGCATACACTGGGCAACAGTAAACTTCGTGATAAAAATGCTTATTATGTGCATTACTTAGAAATGACAATCCCACAGTATAACAGCCTGTGTCAAACAACTCATTTTATTATTATTATTATTTTAGGATGTGAGGTTTGTTGAGAAACAGAATGAGGAATGCATGAGACAATCCTCAAGATGTTTATAGGAAAGGAAGGACAGTCAACACCCCTTATAACCCAGATCCCTGTACTGGAATGAATTCAGTCTACATATGTTCAAAGCTTTAAAATATAATGAACACAAGCTTTAAAGATAACCAAGTATCTAAATCATGTGGTCTGTATACCTTTGTTGAAACAGCTGCCATGGTGCCAATGTCAGTTTCTTGGAGCAGAGGACACACTACTATCATCCAAACAATAAGTACAAAATGCATGATTTGGAAATCCTTCTTGAATTTTGGAATTCTGTCATGCAGCATCAGTGCCTGAAAACAAACTCTGATGTTCCATAAAGGTATGAAAATCTACCTGTTAAGCTGGGCCTGTGGTCTAAGCACCTTCAGAATATCTACTAAAGCAATACCCATTTGTAACCAAATTTCATGTACGCTATAAGCAATGGAGGAATGTACAGAATAAGGAAAACATTACACGGGTGGCTAAGAGAGTTGGGATGAAAGGAAACTGGAAGAAGGGAAGTGGTAAGGGAATGATGTGTGCATTTATAAGCACATATACACCGTATGAAATCAATATGTGCCATATGCATTATCATAGAAACCAAGTTCTCTCCTCTATGATATCAGAGGAAAGATGTATTCCTCTTAATTATTTACACCTTAGGCATTCCCTGAATCCATCTATTAAAGAGTGTCATCTGAAAATAAAATCACAAGGCGATAGAGAAGGAAACAGAGGGAAGAAGAGGGGGGAAGAAGAGGGTGGGGAATGGAGAAGTGAGAAGGAGCACACAAGATGCTCGGGTCACAAATAAGCATTTCTAAGTGAACATTTCAATTCTTAGAGTCACTTGTGCTTTCAATCTGAGGTGACATCCTTTCACAACTGAACGCAAGGATTATTTATGGTGTGCTAAACATGTTTTTGCAATGCTGAGTAAGCAGAGTCAGTTTCATATTTATTGCCATGGGTCGGTGATGGGGTGTGGACAAGTTTAAAAACTCTTATGGTATTTATCAGCTAGTTGAAATTGTTGGTACAGGTGCCTGATCCCTACTTTTAGGGGGTTGTTGCAGGTCATAGGTGTGTCTGAAAAAGAGGGCTTGCAATGCTTTAGAGGCGTGAATTTGCAAAGGTTTGTGTCCTGAATTCCAATGGGCACTTCGGCATTTTTCTTGCTCTTGAATTTGGGTTGGTTGGTCAGTCCTGCATTGCTAACATCAGAAAATTTAACTAGGCATGCAGTAAATAGTAAATTTTCTAAGGCACTCAGGGGTTGTTTTTTCCCTATAAGGATTTGTAGACAGTATGCAACACTTTGAATGTAATCATTTCATCTAATAGGCGATAGTGGAGTTCTTTTAGATCTGCAAGTAGAAGTTCATACTTTTTCAAAATCTGACAAAAATAGCAGTCGAGTTCCCAAATTTTCTTGGAGACACCTGTGTTCATTTATTAAAATAATGTAGGCATGACTTCCCTAGTACTCTTGTACATTTGATTCTTTGATTTGGATGGCCAAAGGTGAGAACTCTAAGCATTAGCAGCTAGAAGGTGGTATTCTTTCACCACTGTTGCAAGCTTCTGAATAAATGATTGTTTTAGGTCCAATCAAACTGGTAGGGTTTTTTAACAGATTATATTAGTGGAAGGGATGCAACCAATTATTTCAGCCAACCCAACAGTAAGATAGTCTCAGCTGAGATAACCATTATCATGACCTCCATCTTGGAGCCATTAGCACAAAGGTATTTGTATTAATCTACAGGAACATATATTATAGGCAATTTAAAATCTAGCTATACAGTTCTACATCATTGTCCGACCAGATGTGGATTATTAGTGTACATTGTGAATGTAAATGATCCAGGTTGATCACATCTAATATAGAAAAGTGGCAGCATAATGATGGAGCTTTGTGAAACTCCACATGGCACGTTTTATTAATGATGCAGCAGTCCCAATCCTTACTTAAATCGTGGGAGAGGTCTTTTCTACTACACATTATGTCGAACAGTTCTTTCCTATATTTATTGACATACTGTTAAAGTTGTTCATTAAATCAAATAAAGAAAACACACTTTAAAAAACAAAAAACTATTTCTTTGGTGCATTGCTTCTTTGTGCAGCTACAAAAACTATACCAGACCAAGTGGCACCCTTTCCATTTTATAAAAACAAAAACAGGAGGGAAATATATGTATTTACGAAGGAAAATGGCCAGTCCAGATGACATTATTTCACTTCCTACACAATGTTATCTGTATTTTACAAAACATTAGCTATGATCTTAATTTACCTCTTCTCTCCTTAATGTTTGGTTGTTTATAGTAAAGGATACTATTGTTTTTTAGGTATGTTTTGAAGTCACTGTACATGTTGATTTGTGCGCTCTGATTCATGTGTATACTTTTAGACAGAAGCAAGACCAAGTAATTGTTAAGTTAAGAATGTTTGAAGAACTGATGCATAACAAGGAACCATTATAAGTGCTTTGCGGTAATGGGTTACAGTTTTAATGTGATAACTAGTTACACTGATGACACACAGCCTTAACTCTAGCTCACCAGTTCTATCTCCTTACAGCGCCGGCTCAGAGCGAGGTACTTCCTCTTGTTCATCTCCCTCTGCCGCTGCAGGAGTTCCTCCTCCTCTTCTTCATCCTGTAGGTTGTCACCGCTCAGGCCACCATCCACAAACTCTACTTCTGTCTCAAGCTCACTCTCCAGGATGTTCCCCCCGAACAGAGGTGGCAAAGCCAGCTCTGACCCTGGGGGCACTGAAAACTCCTCGAAGCTCACTGCCGCCATGGCACCACCTGCAGTCAACAAGGCAGACAAGCTCATGTTAGAAGATTAAGACTCAGCCATAGTCAAATGTTGGGGCACAACGTGTGTACATTCTACAACATGTGTGTAATATGCTTTTTTTCCACCAATACAAAAACGTGCTTCCTGAATTCAAAGAGAAGGCTAGGTGATACGTGGATAATAAGGGAGCTGGAGCAACGTTTGTTTTGTGGGGTAAAGTGTAACCTGCTTGAACTTGCCTCTGGGGTTAATCAATTAAAACCTCATTTTTTTCAAGTTCATAGACTTTGTTATAATCTCTAGATCCTTTTACAAGATTATGCTGTGCAAGCTGATAACCACCTCTTGCTGGAAATATAAGTGTGGTGGGGAGCCTCGATTCCAGGCCATATGTTAAGATTTATTTTTAAAATTTTTCATCAATAATTATTCATCATTATAGAACTGTGCCCAATTAGCCTTTAGGTACATATTTCTAAGCTGATTGTTGCATGGTCTAGTCCCAAAGCACAACAGCAGTTCCAACCAATAAACCATCCCTCCAAAAGTAATCCTGCATCCAATAGGTGCTAGTAATAATAGAAGCTGATGCCTGGGCTTCCTGAACATAAAGCTCCACACACTGAGCATCTGTGCAAAGAGCTAGAGAGTTGCAACCTGCTTTTAAACCGTCAAAAAGATAGCACCAGTCAGGCTGTATGCTCCCTAAACATGGTAGGTAACATAGAATGTGGAGTATAAAGCACAGATAGAATTAACTGCAGAGTCCAATTGAAAACAAAAAAAGAAGTTGTGATGAAACCCATTATTATGTTAAGGAATATTAATAAAATTATCTCAAAGCTGGCATACGTTCACTTGCATGGTTTCTATTAAGAAACGGGGAGATGGAATATGATTAATAAACCATACTTGACCATAAAAAGCAGTGGCACCCAAATATATAAAGACCCAAATATATGATAAATGTGTCAGCAATTGGATAGAAGGTCAGTATTTATAGACAGATATTGTAGTTTACTGATATGATACACAAACATTAACATGCAGATACAACCATGGTAGTTGCAGACAAATTAACAAAAACATCAACAACTCAATATACTTTTCCCACCACCCGCCAATGTTTTACTTTTTACAAAGTAATAGTTATAACAATCTTGGTTGCTCATTAGTGGGACCAATTTGAGGATAAATTGAGACAGGGCAGCAATTTCGTAATGCCAGATGTTTCTAATGTCTCTGGTAATGACTAGACTTTGGATCCTGAAAAGTTCTTTAAAATTTCCATAGAGTCCTATAATCCTGACTCAATATGGTTCTACCAGCACAAAAAGGATACCCTCAATTCACCACCACTAGCAAACATCAACACCATTGCAATGCATTTAACATATGCATAATAAGTATTTTAAAGATAAAGTTACTTTTAAAGGAGTCTAAAGAAAAAATTACTCTGTCCTTGGCCGAATTGATAGCACATTACTCTATCCAGAGGCAAAGATATTACTATTAGTCTCAAAGCTGCTAACCCTGGGACAAATTAACTCATCAGGTAGCTCAACCAGATTACCAAACCATCTTCACTCACCTCTGCCCAACCACTTGTAAACCTATTTTAAGAGTCTCACAATGAAAAAGCACAACAGTCAGTCAACACCACACTTCTGTGTCAATCCACCTCAAAATGGGCAACCATAACAATCAATCTAAATTCTGTATTTGTGTAACACTGTCTACTCATCTCCAACCTAAATGAACCATATAATCTATGAAATAGAATGGCGTCCTACAGGACAGTATAATACCACTTTAGTTGACCTGATTGCCTCAGGTAGTTTCCAATTTTATGCTTACGCCGATGACACGTAGACTATTCTGCGTTTGGAAGGTGGTCTTAGTTCCCTTCAAGTTAATTTTAAATGTTGTCTTGTAACCGCTTTTTGGATGAAAGCCAACTCACTTAGACTTAACTCTGGCAAAGCTAAGGTTTTGCTATTTGGCAACCCCTCCTGCTGGTCTCCGTTTTGGAAGTCTCAGTCATTTTGGGGACCTGTCTTCCCTCCAATGTGTGCAATTTGAGAGTCATCTCTGAATCTAAATTGATCTTTTAGGTCCACATTTGAAAGCTCCATTCCACTTACTTCCTCATTATGAAGGTCCTAAGAAAAAAAAACACAGCTCACCCCCAGAACTTCCAGGCAAGTGCTGGTCAAATCCCTGATCATAAGTAGACTGAACTATTGCAATGCCTTGTTTGTTGGTCACCCCTTCATTCTGGTACACAAGTTACAGCTCTGCAGTGTACCATTACAAAATGCAGCCACTAAGCTTGTACTAAATATTCATAAACATGCCAGCATTACAACACATATCAAAGGCTTGCATTGGCTTACAGTTCACAAGAGATCAGTCTTACAGGTGTTTTGTTTCGGTCATAATGCCATTCATTTGACCTCTCATATGAATTGCATGTCTCAGATGTTTTCAAAGTATTGACCCTCCAGATTGCTTCAATCTTAAGACTTAACATCTGGTTGCTGTTCAAAGGTAAAACAAATCTTGCCTCAAAGGGACATGCGTTCTCAGTGATCATTGCTCAGGCCTGGAATAGTCTTCTTCTGGCAATCCAGTACAAACCCAAACTTCTAGGTTTCTGTAAATCTTTAAAAACTCACCTTTCCCAATATTTTCTGTTCTTGTGAACTTATACTTCTCAGTGCCAGGAAATTAAAATCAAATTATGACCAAAGATAGCATCGCCTTCGTCTTGTCAATCATTACCAGGAATAGCTACTTTACAAACCAGAAGACCCAACAAGCTGCTAAAAGGAAACCTCTCTGGAAACCAACTCCACTGCAGAAACGGTTCCATATTCTCTTTGGAATACCATCCCCGACGCCCTACATACATACACAGTCAAATCCAATCCTGACTAGGCTGCATCACTACTGCCACACTATTCTCCATACTTCACCACTCATAATTAAAGAAGCTCCATCCCTGCTTCTTTTCTAAGGAAAAAAAAACTGTTGTCACAACTGCATTTCATTAGGATGTTTCCCGTTACACAGCAATATAGTATTTATGGGTACTGAAATGCACCATTCCAATGAAGATGTTAATGCATTTTGATCCCAGATGTCGACTTGGTGTACTTGAAAGTTATTTTCTACAGAAATTAAGGAAAGCAATCAGAAGGGAACAAAGCTGTTAGGGAGTTTTTCGTTTAGTTCAGCTCATGACTCAATTTGTATTATTAAAAGGTCCAACTAAGGGACATCACTGCCTTTGGGTCAATCTGTGTGCTGAAGTTCCACCATTGCGGCTTCCCCAAAAGCAGAAGGGCTTGAAGGGGCATTAACCCCTTACCTGACTTTGAGACTCAACTTTGGAATGGGATCCGCCACAATGCCAATACGCAATGAGGACTGCATTCTCCATCGGCCTCTGGGACCATGGAGATCCCAAGAAGCAGGCAGTGGCACACCTAAGGAAATGTGGTTATGAGCTCACAAGGTGCTGCAGTGGAAAAGAAAAGGCCACGGCCGGCTGCTGGCCTGAAGATGCTCCAACTGATTAAGTGACTTTTCGCGGGGCAGACTAGTGAGCCTACATTATTTTTAACAATTGTTCCATACAATATATTGCTCTGGCATCAGGTTTGAGATTTCTACTAGCCCACCGCATATATATGACAACAAATCTTTATTGTTGTTTGACTGTTAATAATAAAAAGAAAATCCCCCATGACTTTGTTATATTAAAAGAGGTTGTCCCGTTTCCCTGACGTGTTACCTTTGAAGCCCTATCGTGAAACTGGGGATGGTAAGTGTGGCGGGGTCTTTTTCCCGCGTCGAGGGAATATTGGAAGAAGGTGATAGACGCAGCACTTAAGGGGGTAGTATGTTTATTTTCTTGCTCGTTTGGGGTTTATAACACTGACTTGTCCGCCAAACTGTTATACTCCAAGTCCAAAATAAAATAATTCCCTTTTCTTTTCAGGGCTCTTTGGTGTTCTTGGGACGACCTGGTCCGGTTCGGAGGGAGAGGTCTTGTTCACCCGGTATTCATGGCCCAGGATTTCCCAAACAAAAGAAGGAAAAAGGAACAGGTAAGTGGGGCAAATTATTTATACACGGTTTAATAAGGGTTAGTAAGGAGTGAAAGGGGGGGGTTCTGTGGAGGTGGAGGAATGTGGGGTTACTTTTCGTTTTCGTGCCTTCCTTTTGTTGTGTCCTCTCTGTGACCCTCTTACACTTTTATTCCCTGGTCTGGATACGGAGGGTGTGATTATTCTTTTAATTATCGGTATTCCTACTCAGATGAGCTCCCCTTCCTTACAGGATCTCAGCCCTCCCTCCTTAACCCCCTTAAACCCAGCCAACCACCCAGAACCCCAGCCCCAGTCCCGGTACGCTCGTACCTGGCTTGGCCACGCCCCTCCAGGGACATGGCCGGCTTGCAGGGGATCTCCCGACTTCGCCTCGGCAGGGGCGGGAGGCGCCCAAGGCTTTCCGCTCTCCTCGCGTCGATCCTCGTCTACGGCGGGGCTTCCTTTCCGTCTCGGCGATCCGTGGCGTTCCTCTCTGCGGCTCTGCTTGACGTCGGCTTCTCTTTCTCGGACGCGTCCCGCTCGCCTCTCGTCGGCTGTTCTTGTCTGACGGATGACGTTGGACGTCATCACGTCAGGAATCCCTCGGGTGCCCCCGGGGTATCCCTTGTCGGTCGTTTCCTTCGACGGGGAAGGGGCGTCCGGAGGCGCCCGGTTACACATCCCCTCACATGAATGGGGCTGATCGAGCCCCACCAGATCCGGAAAGCGGGACAGATAGTCAGCCTGACCCATAAGGTCACCAGGGAGGTGGCACACCTGGAAGGAGAAAGGTTGGAGTTCGATGAACCATCTCAAAATACGATTGTTTGTATTCTTGTATCTTGAGAGCCACGTAAGGGGTGCATGGTCCGTATATAGTAGGAAAGGTCTGCCCAAAAGATAGTATTGGAGACTTTCGATAGCCCACTTAATGGCAAGACATTCGCGCTCTATAATGGGGTATTTTTGCTCCCTGGGAAATAGCTTACGGCTAATAAAGACGACGGGATGGTTCACCCCATCTTCATCCTTTTGAAAGAGAACGGCCCCGACCCCCACATCGGAGGCATCCGTTTGGAGATGGAAGGGTTTGTCGAACTCAGGACATTTCAATATCGGTTGAGTGGTGAGATACCTTTGCAAGGTATGATAACTATGAAGTTGAGTCGGGTCTAGTTGTGGGATGTTGTTGGGCTGTCCTTTTCTTAAAAGATTGGTTAGGGGGGCCGCCAAACTGGAATAGTGGGGAATGAACCTTCGATAGTACCCCACTAGACCTAAAAAGGAACGGATTCCCTTCTTCGTGGTGGGTGCATTGGTGTGTAGGATGGCTTCGATTTTATTCTTTTGGGGTCGAAGTATACCGTTGCTAATGTGATAACCCAGGTAGGAGATCTCCCTAAAAGCCAGTCGGCTCTTTGCGGGGTTGGCTGTCAGTCCAGCCTTCCCTAAAGCCGAGAAGATGTGATCTATGTGGGTCACATGGTCTTCCCAGGTCTCACTGAAAATAACGATGTCATCCAGATAGGCCGCCGCGTATCTGGTATGAGGTCGTAATATGGTATCCATGAGACGTTGGAAGGTGGCGGGGGCGCCATGCAACCCGAAAGGGAGAACCTTAAAGTGATACAATCCGGAGGGAGTAGCGAAAGCCGTCTTTTCTTTGTCTTCGGGACCCAACGGGATCTGCCAATATCCCTTGGTCAAATCAAGCGTAGACATGTATTTTGCTTTCCCCAATCTTTCTAAGAGCTCATCTATCCTTGGAAGGGGATATGTGTCAAATTGTGATAGGGAATTGACCTGTCTAAAGTCAATACAGAAACGTATAGACCCATCAGGTTTGGGCACCAATACCACGGGCGAACACCAGGGGCTGTGGGAAGGTTCTACGATGTCTAGATCTAACATCTTCTCGATTTCGTTTTCTACGAGGGTTTTCCTAGCTTCAGGGATACGATAAGGCTTTAGTCGCATGGTCTTCCCAGGTAGTGTGAGGATGTGATGATGTACCAATCGTGTCCTACCGGGTATCGAGGAGAACACCCGAACGTGTTTATCGAAGAGATTCTTCAACTGTCTATTTTGTTGAATCGAGATCTCTGTATTAATGAGAGGGATCTCCCTCTCGCCAGGGGGGTCAGTGGGACACCAGCCTATCTCTAGTTCCTTAACTGTATTAATTAGGCAGCCGTGCCTTGGGTCGTTCGGTGGTTCTTCCCATCTTTTTAATAAGTTAACCTGGAAGATCTGGGACCTAGGGGGGGTATCGTTAAGCTGAATTTTATAAGTTACGGGAGTTACTAGTCCTGTTACGGGGTAGGGTCCCTGCCATTTGGCCAATAATTTGTTATCGGAACTGGGAAGAAGAACTAGCACTTTATCTCCTAGGGAAAAGGACCTCAATTGGGTATTCCGATCATAATTCCTTTTCTGCTTGTCTTGGGCCCTCTCCATGTTTTCCCTTACGCTTTCCCATACTGTATGTAGTTGGGTTTTTAACTCATGTGCGTATTTTAGAATGTTTTTTTCCCCGTCTTCTTCTTCCCACATCTCAGCGGCCATGTCTAGTAGGGTCCGTGGTTGTCGCCCAAACAACAGTTCAAACGGACTATGGCCCGTAGAGGCTTGTTCGTGTGTCCTGATTGCGTATAATACTAAGGGGAGTTTCCTATCCCAGTCCTTACCTGTCTCCGAGATAGCTTTCTTTAGTAGTGATTTGAGGGTACGGTTGTATCTCTCTACTAAGCCATCGGTTTGTGGGTGATAGACCGACGTCCGTAACTGTTTGATCCCCAATAGCTGACATATTTGTGTCATCAGGTTGGACATAAATTGGGTCCCTTGGTCCGTTAGGACTTCTCGAGGAAACCCAACTCGGGAAAAGAAGCCTATCATGGCGTGTGCAACACTCTTGGTGTTAATACTAGAGAGGGGAATAGCCTCAGGGTATCTTGTGGCGTAATCCACTAATACCAATATATAACGATAGCCTCTCAACGAGGGTAGAAGAGGGCCAACGAGGTCCATCCCTATTCTGGAGAAGGGCACATCAATGATGGGGAGGGGTTGTAAAGGGGCTTTTCTCCGTGAGCCTGGGTCAATCAATTGACATTTTGGACATTGTTGACAGAACTTCCTAATCTGGGAAAATACCCCTGGCCAGTAAAATTTTCTCAACAAATACTCCTCGGTTTTCTCCCTCCCATAGTGTCCGCCCCCCGGCTGACTGTGTGCTAATTGTAGAACTTGTTGTCTATAGGGTTCTGGAACTATCAACTGTTTCTTTTCGTCTTGGTCTTTGTATGTGACTCGGTATAATAGGTCCTTGACTATGGTGAACGAGGGACCCTTATCCTGAGGTTTCCGTGGCCGTGCACTTTTCCATGCATGAATCAGACTGGGGTCTTCTCTTTGAGAAGTCCGGAAGCTGGGAAGGGCAGTGAGGGCGAGGACCTTTGTAATTACCCGGGGCGTGCTGGAGAGGTCTTGAGTATAGGCTTTCTTCATTATTCTTTTCTCCTTCCGGGAGAGTTTAGGTCGTACCCTCGGAGGTGATAGAGGCTCACCGGAGAAAGGAGCATCTTTCCACCAGTTGTTAGTTTCTTCGAGCTGTCTGAGGCTGTCTAGGAGTTGTGGGAATTCCGAAAAGTCAGTTCCTATAATAGCTTCTTCAACCAGTTGTTCTACTAAACCCATTCTTATGGGTATTTCTTTTCCTCCCCAGGTGAGGGTTGTCCAGATTAGGGGATATTCTCTGGTTTCTCCATGGATGCAACAGATTGATACCGTGAGTCCCGAAGTACAGTCATGGGCGTCGAACAACCCGGCCCGGGCCACAGACTGGCTACAACCTGAATCGATGAGGGCCACTGTGCTTTTCCCATTGATAACGAGTCTCTTTTTATAAGGGGTGTCTCTTTTCCCTGTATAAAAGACTCTTCCCCTAGTAACCCCTATTTCCATGGGTTCCGGTTTTTCTGTTTTCAGGGGGCATCCTCGAGCTATGTGACCCCATTCCCGCAACTGAAACACTGAGGTTGTTGTATATAGGGCCTATCCAGTCCCCGGGTTCTCCCTATGTCCTCATTGATTCTTCGTCCCCCTGTCGAGGATGTTCCCGAACTCAGACGCAGGGGACTAGGTGTTGACCGGGGGGGGGGGGGTTACTTTGAACTCAAGGGAGCGATGAAAGGCGCAGGCCAACTCGATGGTAGCATTGGTATCTGGGTTTGGATGTTGTTTGATCCAGTTGCGCGTGGACGGAGGCAGCGCGTCCATGTATTGCTCTAAGAGCACGATCTCAATAATGTCTTCCCGATTTGTCCCTATGGGGCCCAAACATTTGAGACCCAGATCTTTGATCCTAAAATATAGGGCCCGGGGATTTTCGTTGGGTCCCCACTTGGCTTTCCTAAACCGGACGCGATAATGTTCAGAATCAAAACCCACCCGTTCTAAGATGCTCTTTTTAATATCCTTATAGGGGGTTATTCCACCGGGGTTTACCGCTTGATAGGCGGCTTGGAGAGTCCCCGTCAATAAGGGGGCGATATACTGGCCCCATCGTTCCGGAGGCCAAGTAGCGGAAGTAGCAACTCGTTCAAAATTGGTGAAAAAGGCATCAGGGTCTTCACCTTCTTGATATCGTTGTAAGACCGAACTGGGCACATTTGGGTGTACACGGGTAGCAGCGATGGTATCTGTGAGATTCTTAATGGCGGTTTTCATGAACCAACTGGTTGCTGGCCATTATGGTGGCCTGACTCTTAAGGGCATTTTGTAGTGCCTCTCTTTCCAATTTGGCCTCTTTTTGTTGCTCTTCCCACACTAACTGCAGGTGTCTTTGTCCGGAGGCCAACTGTTGCATCATATCGGATATGGTACACTTCTCCTCCATGGTTGGGCAGTCTCGGTCGCCTCTTCCAATATCCCACTTCTGACACCACTGTGGCGGGGTCTTTTTCCCGCGTCGAGGGAATATTGGAAGAAGGTGATAGACGCAGCACTTAAGGGGGTAGTATGTTTATTTTCTTGCTCGTTTGGGGTTTATAACACTGACTTGTCCGCCAAACTGTTTTACTCCAAGTCCAAAATAAAATAATTCCCTTTTCTTTTCAGGGCTCTTTGGTGTTCTTGGGACGACCTGGTCCGGTTCGGAGGGAGAGGTCTTGTTCACCCGGTATTCATGGCCCAGGATTTCCCAAACAAAAGAAGGAAAAAGGAACAGGTAAGTGGGGCAAATTATTTATACACGGTTTAATAAGGGTTAGTAAGGAGTGAAAGGGGGGGGGGTTCTGTGGAGGTGGAGGAATGTGGGGTTACTTTTCGTTTTCGTGCCTTCCTTTTGTTGTGTCCTCTCTGTGACCCTCTTACACTTTTATTCCCTGGTCTGGATACGGAGGGTGTGATTATTCTTTTAATTATCGGTATTCCTACTCAGATGAGCTCCCCTTCCTTACAGGATCTCAGCCCTCCCTCCTTAACCCCCTTAAACCCAGCCAACCACCCAGAACCCCAGCCCCAGTCCCGGTACGCTCGTACCTGGCTTGGCCACGCCCCTCCAGGGACGTGGCCGGCTTGCAGGGGATCTCCCGACTTCGCCTCGGCAGGGGTGGGAGGCGCCCAAGGCTTTCCACTCTCCTCGCGTCGATCCTCGTCTACGGCGGGGCTTCCTTTCCGTCTTGGCGATCCGTGGCGTTCCTCTCTGCGGCTCTGCTTGACGTCGGCTTCTCTTTCTCGGACGCGTCCCGCTTGCCTCTCGTCGGCTGTTCTTGTCTGACGGATGACGTTGGACGTCATCACGTCAGGAATCCCTCGGGTGCCCCCGGGGTATCCCTTGTCGGTCGTTTCCTTCGACGGGGAAGGGGCGTCCGGAGGCGCCCGGTTACAGTAAGCACATAGAACTTTTGATAATTTGTGTGTTTTTGCACTTTTTCATTTAACTTCACAATGTCATTTGTGACTAGTATTTCTATATGTTGTCTTTTCCTAGGGCGACCTTTTTGACGTAGCAGGTATCCTCAATGTAAGTGACTACTTTTCGTTCTTCACCTTTCCCCATAAGGGTTGGTATTAAAAAAAAATTGTTTGGAGAAGGTTTTTTTGAGTAACGGTCCTGATGAAGCGTCAACGGATCCGACTGGACCAATAGATGCAAAACATGTATACCCACGATCCGAGGCCCTATAACCTCTCTGGTCCTCTCGTGTTTTTATATAGAGTAAGTGAGCATTGTCACTCACCTTTACTCTCCTAGTGTTTTTAACCTTGGTCCCCTACTTATGGTAACTGATTAGAATTTATGATGTATATCTAAGTTGGGTAACCAATTTTACCTATATTTTTTTCTCTCCATATTGTTCAGGTATCGTAATTTAGGTAGTTACACTACACGACCTGTTTTTTTTTGTTACACTTAGAACAATACGGTTAAGAGCCCCCCTTCGGGGGAGCCCGTTAGGCATTGCAGCACCGGCCTGACGAGGAGCTTTCATGATGATGAAGCCAGTCATCCAATGTGATGCTTGAGGGCTCTCGCTCCTATCGGATTAGCCTCTCTTTCTTTAATTGGAACTGTGTACCTGTACATATTCTTAGAAGATTATTGGGAGATCGTGCACTGGACTATTATCCTCCTGGTCCCTCGTCCCCGTTTTGGCTTATGTAGTTGCATGTACAGCAGTTGTGCTGTGGGACCTTTTGACGTTTCTAATTAGAAACCTATTCGGTTTTCTAGTTTCTTTTTTTGTAGACCCTGAGAGATCCTCCGAATGGAAGATTTCCAGGGTCTCAGTTATGATGACGATGTGGTGTCAGCTATCTTACAGACACCTTCCATCATTAGTAATGATGGATCAGCCCCCTCAGGCAGCCCCAGGGAAGACTGGAACAAACTTTCTGCTTTAAAACGAGAACTGATAAAAACAGTAATGCATGGGACCATCATGACGAATATTTACGTGCTAACATAGCACGTACTGGACTGTTTGTATCCAACATACCACAATTTTTTTTTACAAGACCTAGCATTTAGAAAAGATTGGGCACAGATAGCGTGGAAATGCACTAGAGACTGGCTGGTGCTGATCATTAACACTTCCAAACGCATTGCTGATTCTATTACTATTCAAATCAGCACTATTGAGAATGCTCTAAAAACAACCGTCACATTGACAGCTTTTAAAAGTCGTCTTGCTGAAATAACAACTGAACTTAATGAGACAAAGGAGTTCCTAACTCAGCAAAAGATAACTAAACTTCAGAAGGATATAGTTAAATTCAGTAGGGAGAAAGTGTATCCATATATTAAGGATGACTTTGACATAGACACTCAGTCCCGCTCTTCTGATGACTCTACATCCTCATACAAAAAGCCACGGAACTTTAGTAGTGGCTCATCATCCGATGGGTGGAGTACTGATGAGAACAACACTCCTCAACCTTTCTATAACTATTCACCATACCCTGGTAGCCATCCCATGCCGTGGCAACCCCCTTAACCATTTTTTTCAACCTCGCCCCTTCATGCCGTTTGTGCCTTTCTTAGGCCGCGGCCGGGGCAGAGGCAGAAGAAGAGGAAGAGGAAGAGGGAAACATGTCCAATGGTCAAGCGAAGAACCACAAATGGTAACCAGGAGCCAGACCAAGACCCCTACATCGAGAACTTAGTGGTCAACCTATCCAAGAGAGAACTCTCAGTGGATGAATTGAAGGTCCTTAATCGGGGCCTTGGCTTTGTACCTACGCCTAACGAAGACTTTTTTCGGTTACATATCGAACTAGCTCAGTTCTTCTGAAAGATTTGTCTTCATTTCTTTTTCAAGGACAAATCAAATGAACCAAAGCCACTAGACTCAGGTTTAAAGAAACCCTCCTCATTTACTCCACCACTGACCATGATGCCCAGTGAAGTAGTAACCTTTGAGAAAGCAGTACTAACTGATGTGAACCGTCTGAGTCCGAAACATGCCTATATGAATGTTCCTAAGAGAGAGAAGCAAGCCTTACAACATCTGGCAACCAATCAGAATATTGTTATAAAACAGGCTGACAAAGGGGGTGCAATAGTGATTATGGACGCTACTGATTATAAACTTGAATGCCTATGTCTTCTGAGTGACACCACCTATTACGCTAAGATTACTAACGATCCAACCAGTAGATTGCAGACTCAAATTCGTTATCTCATAGAGGAAGCCAGAAACAACTCATGGATCTCCTCCAAGGAGGCGGAATTCCTCTACACAGTGCATCCAAGGATCCCTTATTTCTACTGCTTACCCAAGATCCATAAGGGAATAAATCCTCCCCCTGGACGACCAATTGTATCAGGTATTGGTTCTGTATTGGAACCACTATCAATCTTCTGCGATCATTTCCTTCAACCCTTAGTGAGAAATTCCTCGACTTACTTACAGGACACTAAAGATGTCCTTAACCTGATTGAATCTATCAACAACACTGGGGGAATACAGGGCATCATCACCTTAGATGTAGAAGCACTATATACAAACATCCCTCAAGAAGCTACTCTACAGGTAGTGGAAGCAGCACTTCTGAATCAACCAATTCCACCTTCCACACCTGTTGCATTTCTTATGCAATGTGCATCCCTGGCCCTTACTGAGATTTATTTTCAATTTGAGGATCAATTTTTCCACCAAATTAGGGGCACTTCGATGGGCAGTACCTTTGCCCCGAGTTTAGCTTCCTTGTATATGTATGACTTTGAAAAGAAATACATTCTGTCTCAAACCAATCCTCTCCAAAAGAATATCAGGTTATGGCGCTGCTACATAGATGACATTCTGGTCATCTGGCAGGGTCTCTAACGCCAGCTGAAGAACTTACCACCTGGATCAACACTCTTGACCCTTATTTAAAATTTACAGCCCATGTATCCTCAGAAAATTTACCTTTCTTGGATTTGATGATTTCTATTAACAACGGCAAGTTAACGACTAGCATATACCATAAACCAACAGATCGGAATAGTCTTCTACTATATGATAGCCATCACCCAAAGGCTTTAAGAGACAACTTGCCCGTGGTTCAATTTCTCCGACTCAGGCGGAACTGTAGCTCACTACCCGAATTTGAACAGCAGGCCAACACTCTTCAAGCAAAACTTCGAGACCGACACTATCCGGATAAGACCATAAATTTAGCCTGCAAGAGAGCCAAGAATAACCAAAGAGAGTGGTTACTAGCCACCAAAACACAGGATCCACATACACGATTAACCTGTGTTTCTACGTTCACCCCGCTGTCAAACATTATCAAGAAACTTATTAATAAACGTTGGCCAATACTGGCGAGTGGGGGAGTTGATCTCCAAAAACCCTTGTTTGCCTTTAAACGCACAGCTAATATCAAAGACCTGGTAGTCCACACCCGCCCACGTGCTTTACATGACACTTCTATCCCAAAAACTTTGTGTGACCTCCCTCCAGTTGTAGGACATCATCAATGCGGTAACTGTAATGTCTGCACATTAACGAGGCGAACTACAACACTTGACCTGGAGCCCATTGGGAGGTGGTTCTTGAAAAAACATACGAACTGCAATTCAAAGTACTGCATCTATATGATCACCTGCCCTTGCAAACTACGTTTAATCGGGATGACTAAAAGACCAGTCAAAATTTGTATTAACGAACATAGGAGTAATATTAGATGCCGTAAGACTACTACGAAACTAAATACACATTTTATTGAGACTCCACACACTGCAGACGATCTCTGGTGGGTAGTTTTGGAAGCCCCTCAAGTCCGTCCTAATGACCCAGATTTCCTCTTTAGGACTGAACAACGCTGGGTGTTTAAATTAGGGACCTCCATAAGGGGATTGAACAATGACATTCCTTGGACAACACTGTCCATCTAAAATGATTTTTTTTTACAATGACCTAGACCCTTTTTAACTTGTGTCTGTTGCCCTTTTCTTCTGTTAGGTCTGACTGTATTTGATTTAATATCGATGAGATGCCGTAACATAACCCTACCATTGAATACTCTCCTTTTCATGTTCTGCTTTTCTAAATGTGATTATAATTATTATTTGATCACATTACAATGACCTCTAATTCATTTTCATGAATTTTGATTTTTTGCCAATACAGCATCCAGGGACCCGATGAGCGAGACGCTCTCCCTTCACAGGCTTAGTCTGTCTTTTAGTTTTATATGTGTAGAGACGCGCGCTGGCCGGAATTTACTTCCGGGTTCCCACGGTTTTTAATTGTGTCGGACGAGCGCCCTGTCACTCTGAACAGGGACGCCGTCAGGAGGGTAGGTGATTCGGCCTACAGTTACGGGATTTCCAGTAAGTACCTCCGTCTTTGAGCGCCGCGCTCACTTCACTATGTTACGCACCGACTGAGGTAGCACAGATTTCACCGCCGACCAGGATGATATAATGTATGTTGTTTCCGGTTGTTCATCAAGCCGATGTTCGTCGGTCAGCTCATTTACTTTCACAGGCATTTTCTGAGATATAAGCGTGAGAGTGTTCTCTGGTTTTGATGTTTTATATAAATGGTGGTACTGATTAAGTGACTTTTCGCGGGGCAGACTAGTGAGCCTACATTATTTTTAACGATTGTTACATACAATATATTCCTCTGGCATCAGGTTTGAGATTTCTACTAGCCCAGCGCATATATATGACAACAAATCTTTATTGTTGCTTGACTGTTAATAATAAAAAAAAAATCCCCCATGACTTTGTTATATTAAAAGAGGTTGTCCCGTTTCCCTGCCGTGTTACCTTTGAAGCCCTATCCTGAAACTGGGGATGGTAAGCACATACAACTTTTGATAATTTGTGTGTTTTTGCACTTTTTCATTTAACTTCACAATGTCATTTGTGACTAGTATTTCTATATGTTGTCTTTTCCTAGGGTGACCTTTTTGACGTAGCAGGTATCCTCAATGTAAGTGACTGCTTTTCGTTCTTCACCTTCCCCCATAAGGGTTGGTATTAAAAAAAAATTGTTTGGAGAAGGTTTTTTTGAGTAACGGTCCTGATGAAGCGTCAACGGATCCGACTGGACCAATAGACGCGAAACATGTGGACCCACGATCCGAGGCCCTATAACCTCTCTGGTCCTCTCGTGTTTTTATATAGAGTAAGTGAGCATTGTCACTCATCTTTACTCTCCTAGTGTTTTTAACCTTGGTCCCCTACTTATGGTAACTGATTAAAATTTATGATGTATATCTAAGTTGGGTAACCAATTTTACCTATATTTTTTTCTCTCCATATTGTTCAGGTATCGTAATTTAGGTAGTTACACTACACGACCTGGTTTCTTTTGTTACACTTAGAACAATACGGTTAAGAGCCCCCCTTTGGGGGAGCCCGTTAGGCATTGCAGCACCGGCCTGACGAGGAGCTTTCCCGATGATGAAGCCAGTCATCCAATGTGATGCCTGAGGGCTCTCGCTCCTATCGGATTAGCCTCTCTTTCTTTAATTGGAACAGTGTACCTGTACATATTCTTAGATGCTCCATCGTAACCAGGGCTATGAACAATTTCAACCTAGCCACCTGCATTAGAGTAAGCAGGACAAAAAGGGGGGGCTTGGTCCGACAGCAGCAGGATTCTATCCCACGTCAAAGTACTGTCATTTAAAGGTGGAGTGTCTGATAGTAGACCTATTGAGTCAAAGGAACCCTAGAAACAGTGATATCAAACAAGTTCGGACCAAATTATTGGCAGTGAGTCAAGAAACCAATAACATTGAAGGGGCACCTACTGTTTGATGTCTGAAAAGCAAAAAAAGAAAAGATAAGTGGCAGAGGCATTTAACGCTATGCTCACACACCCTTTAAAAACCAAGGAGGGGCATGAAATCAAAAGAATCTGCAGAGCACCAAGACCAATCTGCACTTAGGATTTAATTTCAGAAGAAAAAAAAACAACATGGCTAACAAAGAGATAGCTTTAAATATGGAGCAGTAGACTGGCAGTGTCCCTTTGGTAAAAACAACTGTGCAAAGTTTAGGTTACTGTGCAGCAATCTCACACCAAAGTTGACTCTGCTGTAGGAGGGATGCTGGACTTTCATGACTGTGTCATGTACACTCAAATATGTAACAGTAGGTTAAGAACCTAGAAAACACCCATTTTTAGACCCATATACCATCTGAGGAGGGTACATCTTACAGATGGTATCCATAAAATGGTTGATCTACTCCAGAAAAAGGAGAAGAGTGGAGCTACACTGATCGACATAGCCTTCAGACTTTCTACAAAGACCACACCAGGTGGGGACAGAACACTGTTAAGAATTCTATAGCAAGAGGCAGGAGGGCAAAGATTGTCCCTGTTTCCTGATCTCTTTCCCGCTAACCCCGAAGGAAAAAATACCCATTGCTGGAAATCAAAAAGGAGCATATATAGAGTTGGCAGCAACAGAGACACATTCCACACATCTCAAGATGAGCACAAAGGGAAGCCTCATCTTTACACAAGAAGAAGCCACTCAACTCTTCCTGGAAAAACTGACAAAGTTAAGGCAACTAACTGTATCTCATTCCCAGACCTTGTGCTTAGTAGATTATTTTTTTTGTCCTTGTAATGTTACGGTTTCAACGTGCTGAATTTCAAACCCTCCATAATTGGGCCTTTCTGAGCACTTATTTCTAGACTAGGAGCAAGACAAGACATCTGTCCATTGATCAGCCTGAGTAATTCAACAAATAGATAGTCTACTGGACCGTCAATATCGGATTAATCTACTTCAGCCATACTTTATTCTTGGGACAGAATAGCCATTCTAGCCCTAAAGGTTGCCTACCATATGGTGCCCAAATTTTAATACCATTATCAGTTTCTCAAAACCTGATGGTGATCTTTGAGTTTGAAGTATTCCACCACTGACTCTTGTCACCACCAACTCCTCAAACCAGTGATAGAATTCCTCAGGGCAAGAGCTCTGAGGTTGATGATTTACCTCAATGACCTCCCCTCTAATCAATCAAGACCCCGCTAGAGACTCATCCAGTGACCAAATTCGACCCCCTGCAGAGCCTTCGGTTCATGATCAACTACCCAGCCTTTTCTGGGGTTCACTGCTCCTCAAAACACTATAGCCAACGAAAATTAACTGTGGAAGGCTCTCCTAAAAAACAGGATCTCACAGCCGCCTATACATGTCGATCTAAGCAAACTGACACTACAGGCCCGCCATTGCAGCCTGCGTGAAATGGTGCATGCACCTTTCACTCCAGATATAAGGTTTGCCTTATATCATGGTCACAGAACTCTGACCCTGTAAGTCACTCCTAAGGTAGGCCCTTCAGCCCAAGGGCAGGGTGCATGGTTCTTGGCCCAAGGGCAGGGTGCATGGTTCTAAGTGTGAGGGCACCCCTGCATGAGCAAAGGTGCCCCTACAAACCCCTGACTCTATTCTCTGGGCTTTTTAAGTGCAGGGAAGCCATTTTAAGGTATGTAGCGAACACTGGTCAACACGCGTTTTCCAGCTACATAATGGCTTAAACGAACAAAGGCATGTTTGGTATATAACATGTTGGAATCATTCAACTACACTGATTCCAGTGCTAGGTGCATAATACCATGTACTCTGGGGGTTCTCTAGGGGATCCCCCAAAGTCTGCCTGTACAGCCGTGCAGGGTCTACATGCCAGCCCGTGCTGCTGCTGACCCCAGACTGTTCTGCCCTCCTGCTGCTGAGCCTCGGGCAGGGGAAGGCAGAACAAAGGATCTCCTGTAAGATAAGGGTGTGACCACTTCTTCTTTACAAATGGGTGCTGCTGGGTTTTGGGTGCCTCAGACTGCCACCAGACTGCATTGAAGGGCACATTTGGTGCCCTCCTGGCATAAACCAGTTTGAACCAGTGCAGGAACCCCCGGTTCCCACTCTAGCGCAAAATCACCCAGAGACAGGGGAGTGACCAACCCCCTGTCCAGCTCCTCCCCTAAGGAGATGCATAGAGCTCTGCCAGGTTGCCACTTGATTCTGCAATCTCAGAAATAAGATGAGCAGAGGTTCCTGGGAGCATCTGACTGGTTAGTCCAGCTGGGTGATGTCCCTAATAGGTGGGTCACCGCAGTAAGTGTCCAACCCCCTTACTGCGTTACTTAAGGGCTCGCCTGAGGGTGGGACCCTTGATTCATCTGCAAGAACTCAGAATCTCTCTGCAAGAAACTTCTGCAACCTGGACACCAGAACCGCTGCTGTGATTTGCTGGAACCCGACGCAAGACTGTAACCAGTAGGAGGGTTCTTACTACAACTTTGCTTACAAGTTCTACAAAAGTCTTCTGCAACCCCATGGCCGTGCATCCTCCAGAGTCACTGGGACTCTGCCTGCACTTATAAAAGCAAGAAGGAATCTCTCTTGGAGTGAAGGAGTCACTCCCCTGCATCCACAGGTATCTCAAAGCAGACAACTGGCTTGTGGATCCTGCTGTCCCACGGACTCTCCAAGGCTCTACAACACAGCTGGTGGTTCTGTGGCTCTCCAGATGTCGGACCTATCTTCCTTGCAACTTGGACATTTGGGGTCCCTCGCTGGAGCTGTTTGGCTGGAACCCCTCTGCACTGCATCTGCTCGTCGTTGCCAAGTCTTGTTGGCTCTTCAGTCATAAGACCTCCTAGCTCCAAGAAGCCCCAGCCTCCAGCACTCTCCAGCTCAAAGAACGCCATCCTCTCTGCAACTCCTGCAACATGGGCATCCCTCTTTGCTGCGCTGTGCTGTGCTGTGCTGATGAGGCCTCCCTGTGACTGCTGACAAAGGATCCTACTGGGGGCTTCATCTATCCATAGTGGCTCCCCTGCATGCCAAGGGCTGGCCCTGACCCACCCTGTACCTGGGCGCCCTGGTGTAAGTACTCCACTATTCTGGGTATCCACAGGTGGGGGTGCTATTCAACATCCCTTGTCCCAACGGGTTTCCTTGGGGGGCTCTGTGAAGAATCCTAAAACGTGAACACTCCAACCGCGACTGCCCTAGGTTAGCCTATGGACACTGACCTGTGATTACTACTCTGCACACAGGTGCCTGGGGAATCCTATCTACTTAATTTTGTGGTTTTAGTACTTCCCAAGTTCTAAGGGTCCTTGGGTGGTAGTGTGGGTTGTGAGTGATTTTCGCATTCTATTTGTTTAGTATATGGTTTGACCCCCTCCCTCCAAAAGGTAGCCCATGTTATTTTGTGCCTCCACTTTTTTTTTTTTAAACAGATTTTATTGGTATTTGGTTCAAAGACATTCAACTTCTAAATCTGGCATATTTCTATAATCATACAACTTTTGTCACATGAAACAGCATTGTTAAACACTTCTCAATAATTGCTATTGTTATATGGTACACAAACATTTGCGTCAACCCAGAAGGAATATATCCTCCGCCCCACCGTTCTTGGCCGGGCAGTCTGTGAGTTGTTTCTGTCTGTGAATATTTCAGATTTTGTGCCCTCTGTTTAGGTCGACTCCCCATATGTCTTCGCAGAGGTGTAGTATTAAGCTATATTTTCCTCTTGTCAGTGAACTAGAATGTAATATAAAGTGATGCCACTGAACTCCCTCTTGCAACCATTTCCCCCGCCGCTCCACCTCCCCGAACAATAGTCCAATCAGTTCTAGATGCGCCTATGCATGTGTTGTGTCATTATGTTCTTCAGGGTTCCTGAGTTTTTAGAGCACCTAGGTGTGTTGTCCTATGATCTGCCTCCTTTTCCTGTTGTGCGTGTAATGTCGTCTCATGTTGTGGGTGATGGAGTGGTCCCATTTTCTTCTATAAGGGGTGTCCTAGTCTCTTCCTGTAATGTTGTGGCTATTTGTTCCCAAGCACTAGTTATCTCCAGGGAGCCCCTTCCCTGTCTGTGTTCCCGTTTCAACACTAGACTTTCGTATTGTGCCCAGCGCCCGAGTCCCCTCTTCCAGCATTGGGGATTGGGACCTATCAGACTCTTAGCGTTCTTTGTTATCTCTCTCTTGGCCAGAGTATATGCAAGGTCTTGCAGTTTACTGGTTGCTTTGTTCTTCTCACTGTTTCGCGCTCCACAATTTCTGCCACATATGATGTCACTGCCCTCCAGTCAGTGGTTAAGTGCGGGCAGGCCCACTGCGCATCTTACCCGGAGGTGGTCGCGAAGCCGTTTCTGAGTGAGGTAAGCTCTGTGTATTACATTAAAAAAGTATAGGTTGAAACCAAGCGTTTCTGGAGACCTTCGGTGCCCTCTCCAGTATCTGTTCCCAGGCCTTTTCTGGTATTGGGATCCCCAGGTCCATTCCTCATTTTTGTTGCAGGTCGACCAGGGGGCGCATTTCTCCCTTACGAATTGCCCTATATAAGCCGGTTATGGCTCTATGGGGGTTATTACAACTTTGGAGGAGGTGTTAATCCGTCCCAAAAGTGACGGTAAAGTGACGGATATACCACCAGCAGTATTACGAGTCCATTATATCCTATGGAACTCGTAATACGGCTGGTGGTATATCCGTCACATTTGGGACGGATTAACACCTCCTCCAAAGTTGTAATAACCCCCTATGTGTGCTATCTGAGGTCATTGTGTAGGTGCTGGGCTCCGCTCCTCCCATTTGCCAATGGGTGCCAATGGCGTGGGTGATTGCTCAGTGCAGCAGGAAGTGACCCGTGGCAGGTCATGTTCCTGCCAGAAGTCTTCGAATGGCATCAGGTTGCCCTCTCTGTATAGGTCCCCCATCTGCGTGGCCCCTGCCTCCTCCCAGATTGCCAACCTCCTTCACTAGCCTGCACAAGGCAGCCATTTAAGCCATGTCATTGGTATCTCAGATATGTAAGGCATGCTCGTGCCCGTCTTCTGGAGGCACCGCCTCCAACATCGGCGAAGGACCCGAATCTCCAGGGCAGTCAATTGGTCCAACCCAGAGAACCCAAAGAAGAGACCAGCCAGCTTGGGCCCCAGCACCCGCTCGGGCTCTGCGCTCTGCCGTCCACCGGGTCAGCCACTGCAACTGGGCCACCAGGTAATAGGATTCAAAGTCTGGGAGCGCTAGATCCCCCTCTACATGCGGTCTTTTCAGAGTGGCAAGTGCCACTCTGCATCTCACATCTCCCCATATGAACGCAGTAATCAAGGAGTCCAATTCCCTGAAAAGCGCGATAGGGACCCAAATCGGTAATACCGCAAAATAGTACAAGAGTTTCGGCAGCACCATCATCTTAATTAGTGCTATTCTACAGGCAACGGATAGTGGAAGCGACCTCCAGAAGCCCAGATTGGATTCCAATGTCCTAATGGCTCTCTCTATATTACCTTCCAGGATATCCACCCTACTATGGTAAACCTTGACTCCCAGGTCGGTCATGTATCGGGGCTCCGAGGAGGCATGCCCCAGCCCCTCGGGTGGGTCCAGGTTCGCAGAAAGCGGGAACAGAAACTATTTCTGCCAGTTTACCTGTAGCCATGCTAATTGGCCAAATTGTGCCAAAAGTGCTTGGGCTCTCTCTACCTCTGGCCCCGCGCCTCTTAAGAACAAGAGTAGATCATCTGCATACAGCGCTATCTGATGATGCCGGTCCTTGTGTTCTAATCCCTGATACCGAGTAGCGGTTCGTGCTTGGGTAGCTAATGGTTCCATTGCCAATGCAAATAATAATGGTGCCGTTGGACAACCCTGCCTGGTGCCCCTTTCTACCGAGTATTGATCTGAGATTGTGACCCATGCTTTAGGGTCTGTGTATAATAGTTTCGTCCATTTGATGAATCCCTCGCCCACTCCCATGTGCTCGAGGACTGCATATAAATAATCCCACTCTAAGATGTTGAATACCTTTTCTATATCTACTGCTAGCATAGTCACAGTACTTATGTGTGGAATGTCAGTTTCCAGTATACGGACAGCTTGTCGGATATTCTGAGCTGTGTTCCGGGTGGGGATGAACCCTGCCTGGTCTGTATGGACCAAGCGGGTCATATATGGGAGCAACCTTGTCGCTACTAGGCAACTTAGGATCTTGTAGTCCGAATTCAGCATGGACAGTGTGCTATCATTAGCCGGCTTGCCTGGTTGGAGCAGAGGAATTATCAGAGCTTCCCTTGTGGAATCTGGGAGGCATTTCGCCTCTCGTGCCTTGCCATATAACTGCACCAGTTTAGGGGCCAGTTCTTCTATGTACGTGGCATGCCTTGGATTTTTCCCCTCACCAGGCCCTTAATGACTTCTCTAATTTCTGCATCCTCTATTTCGCCTCCCAGAGCGATGCTCTCTTCTTCATCAAGGGACTGGTGCGGAAGATACCTGAGGAATGCACGTATTTCTTCCCCTACCCCATGTGGGACGCTTTTATAAAGTGTGGTGTAGTATTCGAGGAAATTAAGATTAATCTCACCCTGCCGATATAATCTGCTCCCTGTGGCGGTCATGATCTCTACTATGGGGGGCCCTCTTTTTGCAGGATTGGCCAAGCATGCCAGCAGTGCACCCGTTTTATCCCTCTCCGCGTGTGCTCTTATGTAATTTTTATAATCAAAACACCGGAGCCTCTCAGTGTGCTCTGCTACTCTCTCTCTGGCCTCGCTCACCTCCCCCTGCAGCTCGGGGTGTTCCAGTCTTTGTTCTTCTAATCTTCGTAGCTCAGCCTCTGCCATCTCTATTTCACGTAGGAGTGTCTTCCTAATTCCCATTGACATAGCTATACATCATCCGCCAAACTACTACCTTAAATGCGTCCCACATTATTTGGGGAGATGGGGCAGTGGCCGCATTCTCCTCGAAATAGTGTTTGATGTGTCCCCTTATTTGGTTGAGGAAGGCAGGGTCTTCTAGGGATTCGGGTTTTAGGCGCCAGGTAGGTATACATGTGTTAGTTTTTTCCCAGGTCAAATATAGAAGAACAGGATTGTGGTCAGAGATTGTTCTTCCCAAGTACTCTACATCTCTGACCTGAGTTATGTACCTTGGGTGTGCATAGAAAGGTGTCCAAGTGTACATGTAAGTCATGCACCACAGAAAAGAAGGAGTAATCTCTGGTGCTCGGGTTAAGGTGTCTCCAGGAGTCTAGCAGTCGCCATTCAGTCTGCCACTCCTGGAGTTTTTTAGCCACGGCATTCACTGCTGAGTCCCTCAACAGGAGGTGGGACCTATCTAGTTCAGGGTTATTTTGTGCCTTCACTTACCTGTAGCTAAGTATATTTTTGTATGACCATATCTCCGGTTAGGCAATATACCAAAGTTAGTTCTAGAGTGTGTGTTACAATAAATATACAATTTTTCTAACACTGGTCACTGACTGACATCACTGACTGACTGACTGACTGACCTGCTTGGTATTTGCAACCGCTTTACACTCTCCAGGATAAGCCTTAGCTGCTCTCCACGGCTGCCCCTATGAGTTCTGCTTCTCTGGAAACTCTTAAACTATCACTAAGGATTGCCTGGACTCAGTACAGGGTGCCTCGCCTATAGATCCACACCATATAGCGAGTCAGCTTCCTACATCAAAAGCATGGAGCTTTTGGCAGGGTTCTTTGCAATTAAGTACTTGACAAAGGACAGGGTGCCATACTGCATATTACTGAGAATGGACAATGTCTCTGTGGTCAGACAGCAACCAGCTAGGTCAGTGGTTCCCAAACTTTTGACCTGCGCTTCCCTTGACCTATTGTCCGTGACTCCATATTATTTTATTTTTGTTCGGCGGGTTCGGTTGGGGGTGCTGGGGGGGATTGGTAAGCGCCAACTCTGAAGCACCTCCATTTTTGACCCTGAAAATAATTGGAATGAAGCAAATGAAGGTATTATAATCATAGATGTAATCCTATCCTATCCATTGCCGAGCCCCATGCATTGTCAACAACTGATTGGAGGGACACAGGGTTCTGGGAGAAGTGAATTGTTACTGCATTGTGATGTAGTTCTTTTTAAAGAGGTATGTACTTAGCTCATTTCTGAGCAGGGTTTTTGAGGTCCTGATAGATACGAGAATGTTGTTTCAGATCCTGGGTGCACTGATGAAGAAAGTCTGCATCTGCCGACTAGTTTTCTTTCTTTTTTGCACATTATTGCTTCTAGTCTGATGGTACCAGGTACACCTCTGTTTGGCTTGCTCCCTTTTAACTCTGTCCTCTTTTTGAGGGTGTTTTGTGTACCTCTCCTGTCTGCTCCTTCCTAACTCCAGTCTTTGTATTCTAATGTATACTGTCTGCCTCATGCCTCCTGTCTGTGTGTTCTTGCCTCCAACCTGTGTGCTCTTCCCTCTGGAATGTGTCTTCATGCTTCCTTTCTGATTTTACTTGCATCTTGTCTGTGCCCTCATGCTCCATTTGTGTGTTCTTGCCAATTGTCTGTGTCCTTCCCCACTGTGTGCCCATGCCTCCTGTATCCTCATGCCCTGTCTGTTCTTGCAACTTATGTGTGCCCTCATTCCTCACCTGTGAGCTCTTGCCCCCTGTCTGTGTAATCTCGCCTACAGTCTGTGTGCCCTTGCCTCCTGTTTGTGTTCCTGCCTACTGTGTGTCCTTGCCTCCTGTCTGTGTATTCATGCCTCCTATGTGTTCATGCCTCCTGTTTGTGTCCATGTGCCAAAACAATAAAAGAAGGGCTGATCAAGTGGGAGATTTTATTAATGGTCCTGTGCATAATACTCCCATACAACTATCAAAAAGATAGATGCACAGTTCCACGGTGAAAGTGATTCCTCTCTACCCAGTCGGGGAGAAACTAATAGGTCCCTGTGAGTGTTCAAGATTGGGAACAAGAGCCCTCACTCACCATTGGGTGACATGCTTCATCATCGGGCTTTGCTCCTTCTCAGGCAGGCACTGCAATGGCAGACGTTTTTTTTGGCAGATATCTTTTACAAATCTTTGCCGGTAGTGAATGCAATAATGTGGGATTGGTGGAATTAAACTGTTAAAATTAACTAAAGGAACCATATGATAAATATTTATCGAAGTTGTGAACCTCTCTCAAGGTTAAAAACAAAGCAGGCGAGGGGAAAGTAAGAGTAATGACTGATTCCCTCCTACTCATACATGGTGTTATGTGTCAAGTACCCTATCATCTAGGGGTTGGCTTGCAGAGGGCAGCGTTGGAAGTCCCTAAACTGCCTATCATGGAAAGGTCAACATGTTTCTCGCTATGCTAGTCATAAAGATCTAAGTGCGATTCATCAGGACCTAGAAAAAAAAGAATCATACCTAATCCTTATTGTCACATTAGACCAGTGGTCTTCAAACTTTTTTATGCCGCGCCCCCCCAATTGAAATATAAAAATCATTGGGCCCCCCCTCAGAATTTTTCACATTTATTTTAGAAAGATGGCAATGTTTAAATAGGTCTAAACCTATTTAAACATTGCAGTTCAGTATTGTTACCTTTTTAAAACTGCAATAACATGCTTTTGCTTAAAACAAAGGCATGTTATCTATATAATATTTCTTTTGGCCAGAGTTTGGCGCCCCCCCTGGGATCACTTGAGGCCCCCCAAGGGGGGCCCGCCCCCCAGTTTGAAGACCTCTGCATTAGACTATGTGGTATATGTTGTATCCTAGTAACCATTGCAGTTCTGTTAAGAATGTGGGGTTGGAATGTTATTGCTTGAAGGACGACGTTGAGAGAAGACGGTGAGGTCAGTGGAGCTGGGTGCTTTCTGTGAACCCTGGCAGGGGTTGTTCCTGTTTACTTAATAAAGAAGACTTTTCCTACACGTGGTTGGCATCGCTTTTGTATCCTAACATTGGCAACGAGGGTGGGATGTGGCCATTAAAGACGATGTCCTGAAAATCCTGTAACTTGTGACCGCGTCAACCCCTGCCAAAAGAAGGCATATTCTCGGAGTTAAAAAAAAAGAAAAGCGCGTCGTGAGCAAACATACGTTGGGAGGTGTCAAAAAAAAAAAATGAAAGAAGATCGAAGCTAAAGATAGAACGTGATATTTTTAAAGAATTTGTCATCTGCAAAAAGATAAGTATAAAAGAAGAGTGCGGATGGACATGAACGTTGTGTGGTGCGGTGTTTCTGCACAATTTACGCCGCGTCAGGAATTCAAATTGTTCTGATGTTAATGTGCGTACATGGTGCGGTAAAGAGCTTTTGAATGCTAACAATAGAATTTTACCGTGTTCTGCTGGAAGGCTCGTTGAGGACGCGCGAGGAGCAGTGAGTGCAGTCACCCGGTGATGTCGACACGCTAGCAACGCAACCACGGCACTAGCAGCGTGACGTGGAAAGAAGGCGAGTTGTATCCGTGCATGTAACCACGGCAACGTGCATGTAACCACGGCAACGGCCGTAACGAAGGAAGCTAGTGAACGAAACAGAATTTCTTTTAAGGCGCCTGGCAAATACAACTATAATATTGTGAACGAAACAGAATTTATAACATTGTGAACGAAACGCCTGGCAAATACAACTATAACATTGCATAACTTTGCAACAAAAAAAAAACAACGCGCACAAGTTTCAAATATTGAAAGGACTAGTAGGCAACGCAGACAAAGGTGTTTCATTGTTTATGTATCTATTTTATAGATTTGTTTTTTTTTAGGTATGAACTTGCTTTGCGATTGCTGTTTTAGTTAATTACTGAATAAAACTAAAAGGATAACAGCATGGAAATGTCATCCATTTTGGCGCCAGTGAAATTCTTACAAAGTCCGGGTCCACCATGCATGGTGTGGGAAGACTGGCGCAAAGCTTTTGAGACGTATTTGGAGGCAATTGGAGGAGTCGCTTTCGAACCTTTGCATAAGTTAACTATTTTAAAACACTGTTTTGGTGTCGAAGGTCGGAGAGTACTTAAAACACTGCCAAGACCAAGTCGTAACGTCTCCTCGAATGTAGATGGTGAAGGAGATGATGACTCATCATCACCTTCTGACAACTTCAGTGGTGATGAATACAGTATAGCTATGAAAGCATTAGATGACAATTATGGCAGAAAAGTCAGTGTGGTTGTGGAAAGACACAAAATTTTCCAGGATTCAAGCAGAAGGAGAAACTGTAGAGCAATATGTGGCCGAATTGAGAACATTAGCTGTGTCGTGCAAATTTAGAGAATTGCAGGAAGAACTAATTAGAGACCAATTTATTAACAAAACAAACAACTCCAAAATTCAAGCACGACTACTGGAGTTAAAGGATCCCTCGTTACAAAAGACAATCAATATTGCGAGACGGATAGAGAACACTTCCAAATATTTATCTGAACTTAATCTTAAGCAATGCAATAAGGAAAGCTTTTCGAAAGACATGAACGTTATCTCCAAGCCAAATAACGGGGATGTTGTAAAGTGGGAAAAAAAAAAAGAAAGGGAATGTTATAGGTGCGGTAGCAGTAATCATACCGCGGAGGCAAACAAATGCCCTGCGACCTTTATGAAATGTTACCAGAAAATAGGGCATTTTGCACGTGTATGCAAGTTGGGACGTGTGCAGAAGCAACGACAAAAACTTTCTGTAAACAGCATCAAATTGTGTGATGATACACAGTCTAATGATGAGGATGAGAATGATGATGAGGGTAACGTTGAAGTGTTAACTATAGAGGAATGTGTGGGGGTAATTGGAGCTAACTATACCCCTCCAAAGTGCATGGTCAAGATAAATGATAAAATGGTGGAAGTGTGGGTAGATTAATGTTCACCGTACACCATTGTAAGTAAACAAGTGTGGAAAGAGTTGGAGTGTGGTGAACTCATGCCCACAAACATTAAACCGGTAGGATATTGTGGAGACAAGTTACCCCTGGTTGGCTATGTTATGTGTACTATAGTTTTCAAGGAAAGGAGTGCAAAAGTACCTGTTTATGTGGTAGAACATGGAAAGAGTTTATTGGGATGAGTGAACAAAAGTCTTTAGGAATGGTATTGAATCCTAACCATCCTGAACAAGTGTTAGTAGTAGATGACGAGGAAAAGAACAAATGGCGGGGAAGGTTTCCCAATCTATTTTCAGAGAATTTAGGTTGTCTAAAAAAATTTGAGCATCGAATTGTAGTCAGATCGGGTAGCACTCCTAAAATACACAAAGGGAGAAATCTAACATTTGCTTTGAGACCACAATTGAAGGAGGAGTTGATGAGATTGTACAAGGATAAAGTAATTGAGCCCATCGAGTCATCAGAATGGCTTAGTCCTATTTTGGCGCGTAAACCTAATGGAAAATTACGCATGTGCATAGATTTGAGGGATCTCAACAAGTGTATATTGGTGGATCGTCATCCTCTGCCACATATCAGTGAACTATTGTCATCTGTGAGGGGGGCTAAGTATTTTTCATTGATCGATCTTTCTAATGCGTATCATCAAGTACGGTTACACTCCTCAACTAAGAAATTAACGTCTTTCATTACCCCTGAGGGCATGTTTCAGTGTGTTCGTATGCCGTTTGGGTTAGCATCAGCATCCTCAGTCTTTCAAAGAATTATGAATAGTATATTGTCAGGAATTAAGAAAGCTGTAGTGTTCCAAGACGACATTTTAGTATGGGGTAGGGATATAGGTGACCACAATGAGATGTTGATGGAAGTCCTGCAAAGGTTACAAGATTCCGGACTCACCATCAGTGCGGATAAGTGCAAGTTTGGTGTAAGGCAAATAGAATATCTAGGACACACGTTATCTGAAGACGGTGTGAGGCCAAAAACAAAATAGCTCGATGCCATCAAAAATGTGCCAGCTCCGAGGAACAAGGATCAATTGCGATCCTTTTTGGGCCTGGCAGAATATTATTCTAAATTTGTTCCGCAATTTGCCACAAAGGTACATGTATTGAGAACACTTATGAAATCGAGAGTTCAATTTCTCTGGTCAAGGGAGTGCCAGGAAGCTTTTGACTTAGTAAAAAAAGAAATTTCAGAGTTTGTAAGTCTAAAACCATTTGATCCCAATGATGAGTCTATCATTGCGGTAGATGCTACTGCATAGGGTCTTGGTGCGGTTTTGATGCAAAAAAAGAAGGGTCAAGAAAGAGTGGTGGCCTTTGCGTCACGCACTCTTAGAGGAGTGGAAGCTACGTATTCGGTAATTGAGAGAGAGGCTCTGGCATGTTGGTGGGGTGTCAATTACTTCAAAATATATGTGTGGGGCAATCGATTTGAGGTTAGAACAGATCACAAACCTCTAGTTGACATATTTTCTACTAAAGGAGCCGGCAATGCCACTCCGAGGATAGCTAAATGGCTGTAGCGTTTGCAAGAGTATGACTTTGAGTTGACATATGTGCTGGGTTTGATTAACAGATATGCCGATTGTTTGTCGCGCATTCCCTTGCAGGATGTTGAGGGAGGTGAGGAAGATCTTAATGGCGAAGAATGGGTAGTGGCCAGTGTTAGTGAATCATGTAGAGGCAGCATTGGAATGGAGGAATGGGTGAAAGCATTAAAGATTGATGAAGATTTGAGCAAGGGAATGGTTGTAAATAATATCCGTTGGGACGACAGGATACTCCATGCATGTCAAAACATCTTATCGTGAAACATACTGACAGCCCCCACCAACGGATACAAAGAAAATGCAAAGGCATAAATTGCCGCAAAGATGGTATTGGATTTCCTTTGCCCCGCCGACCGCAATTTGTGAGAAGCAGTCAGCGGCGGTAGCAAAGAAAACAAACAGAGCCGCCTCACTCGCTCGAGAGGCCGTCAGCCTATGCAGTAGGAGGTATCAAGAAAAAGCCATGACAGACTGTTAGTACCCTCCAGAATGGTGGTGGCCATCTTGTAGCGTAGAGTCATAGTCATGTAGAAAAAGTTATATAAACAAGGTGGCCATCTTCATATAGTGTGCAAAGGTTGGTAGAATATCACTACATGTTTATATTATTGCCTCATCAAGTGTATGGATGAACAGAATCTCTAGAAAATTTATACAAAAGCCTAAGTGGAGTCCACATAAGTAAGCAGCGAGTCATGGTTCATTACAAAAATGTATGTGAAAGGAGTGGCCATCTAGGTGTATGGCCTTGGTCGTATCAGAATTGTCCCAATATAATGAAGTGCATCTGAAGGCATGCATTGTTGCCTCATCGTGTAAATGTGTCAATAAAATCCATAGGGATCTTGAGTGATAGCCCAAGGAATCAGCCAATTTGTAAGAGTTGAAGGAAACAATATATTTAGGGATTGAATGTGCCCTAAAAAAAGTGCAACAATGGAGTCTCTAGCTAGTGTCATATCAATTCTGACCAAGGTATCTGATCATTGAGGCCCCTAATACGAGTCTTAAGTCTGTGCACCCATCTTTGCTCTTTCTCAAACAGCCTCTTTGCACACTGCCTACTATCCGTCACACTCAACAGTATGACCCATTTCATGTCCTCAGGTGTGTCATTCTGTTCAATATAATGAACAGTTAATTTTGTTGAAACTCGTTGACATCTAATAGTACTACGGTGTTCATTAATCCGTATCTTAACCATCCTGGTTGTCATTCCTATGTAGCGAAGGTCACATGGCCATTGAATCATATAGATACAGTCCTTCATGCAGCAATTCGTGTGTTTTATTAATTGCCACATTTTGGCCTCCCCAAGTCGATTTCCGTGATATTCATTGAGAGGGGACAAACAATGCAACCTCCAGAGGGATTATGTCCTCTGACCCATAACCAAGATTGTGACATAGTAGTATCTGGGCTTATTTTTTGTTGTGGTCTGGTATGTACAATCAAATCCTAGATATTCTGAGTTCTCTTGAATGCAGATAATGGGCGATCCAGAGATTCTCCGGAACTAGTCAGTATAGACCATCTTTTACTAATGATTTTCTTGACACGGTTGCTCAAGGGCATAAAAGTTGTGACACAAGTGAGTCTGGCCTGTTGTTTTTTAGGGGAATCAGTCAATAAAGTTTCTTTAGGTATGTTCCGGGCCCTCATTTTAGCCTGTGAGATTACCTTTGCTGGATAGGGTCGGTCCCTCAATTTTTGGCTCAGAGTGTCGGAATGTGTATAAAAATCAGATATATCACTGCAGTTGTGCCTCAATCACGAAAACTGGCTGAAAGGTAAGTTGGTCCTCAAGGTTGCGGGATGATGACTGTCAAATAACAGTAGGCTATTCTTGGAGGAATGTAGGATCCCGTCCTTCGGGATAATACGGAGGTCCAAGTAAGCTACTTCCTCATTGGAAATGGTGGCAGTGAAATTTAAGTGATGGCCAAAGTGTTTATCCAACTGACAAATCTAGTTGCCTCGCCTCTATCACCCTTCCAGATTATCAGTATGTCATCAATATATCATCACCATAATAAAATATTGGAAAAGAAAGGGTGTGTTTTTTCCAAAATATGGCATTTCTGAAAGGTATACATACAGAGACAGGCTAAGTTGGGAGCAAAAGTACTGCCCATAGATGTCCCTTGTATCTGATGATATAGTTTTTCTTCAAATTGGAAGAAATTTTCTTTCAAAGCGAGGCTGGAGCATTCTAGCATGAAGCATATCGGGGTCTTGCAAGCCCATGTTGTAGAGGAAAGAATCTCCTCGACTGCTTCCAAAGTAGTATGTTGGTGTAAAGAGCCTCAACATCAAGGCATATTAGTATATCTGTGGTACCGCAAGCATTGATGTAGTCCAACAACACCAAAGTGTACACATGCCTCCTGTGTCCTCATGAATCGTGTCTGTGCATTCTTGTATCCTGTCTGTGCTCCCAAGCCTCTTGTCTATGTCCACAGGCCTCCCGACTGTGCCCTCAGGCCTTCTATTTCCTGTGCCTCCTGTCTGTGTACTCATGCCTCCCGAGTGTGTCTTCATGCCTCCTGTCTGTGCCCTCATGCCTCCTATGTGTTTGTGCCTGTCTCTGTCTAAATGCCTCCCGAGTGTGTCTTTATGCCTCATGTCTGTGTGTTCTTGTATCCTATCTGTGCCTTTATGCCTCGTCTGTGTGTTCATGCCTCCTGTCTGTGTCCTCAGGCCTCCCAATGGTGCCCACAGGCCTCCTGGCTCAGTCTTCAAGCCTCATGGTGGACAATCACACCTCATGTCACAGCAGACATGCCTTGTCGATTCGGTCTATGCATATTCTGTCTGCTCTCTCCTGCCTCTTTTGTTTGAGTCCTCGAGCTCCCTGACTGTTCCATCCCCAAGACTGCACACCAGTACTGTCTTTGTGTCTTTGACCCTCCAGCCTGGGTACCATGAGGACCCCTATGTATGCATTTAAAATCTCCTTTCTGTGCCTCCTGCCAGCATGTCTTGTTGCCTGGTGCCTCAGTATATCGGGACACTTGGTACTGCTGCAGCCAGGAGCAGTGCCGCTTTATGTCTCGAATGGACTTAGTCACATGAGCTGAGGGTGTGTAGGGAGAGCCTGGTAGCTGCCAGGAGAGCTCAGGGCTCCCGTTAATGCACCATGAGCCACTCCTAGTTCCATATAATGCACTTTCAGCATCTTTCTGGGGTCTAAGGTGACAGCAGAGTGCTGTCTGTGCCTTTCTCAGCTCCGAGATGACAATGACATCAGTGCCGTGTTAGACCCTCCCTGTGCCCCCAGACGCTTCCACCATGCACTTTGCCAATATTTTTCCAGTCACCTCAGTTTGCGCACATTTTTTAGACTTTGATTCATTTGGTTTGGGCCTCCCAAGTTCTGTTTCTTCTGTAACATTAGGGCATTTGGAGGTGCTGCAGCATCAGTCACACCCCTACTTTCAGCGCCCTTATTGAGTGTGTGCACTCTGTTCACAGGGGGCAATACAGAATCTGAAGGTGCACCTATGTTGTGTAAGCCATCTGTGTGTGTGTTAACTCCAGCGACCGAATAAGAGGGCGAACAGACGAGTAGCCAGCCTCCCCACTTGCAAGGATCAGGTCATTTATAAGCCTGCATTCCCAAAATGTATGTGCAGTGCTGCAGCTGCACACAAGCTGTCATTAAGTGCACATCTTAATTCTGATTCAAGAAAAATAGTCCAGCTTGGGCCTGCAACAGCCCAGACCCAAGAACCTCTGATAGACCCTCCAGCAGCATCAACTGCATGAGCACTAGTAGCCTACAGGCACTTTTATTATTTCTAAAGCCTTAAACCTAAGGATTTAAATCAACACCTGTCTAATGTGCTTGTGAGCGTACAGCATGAAGGACCATTTCCAAACAAATCCTCTCAGTAGAACTCCTGTATCCTTCTGTAACTTGATCCTTAAACCTAGCAGTGTTTTGGAAAATAGGAGTGGCTTATTGTGCTGATAAAATGTACCTTCTGTCACTACCTTTCTCAAGAAATCCTTTGAGCAGCTTCCATCACCATGTAAAATCTTTTAATACTAGAAACGTTTGATGAATGTGAACATCCTAAAGTACTTAATAATGTAACATTTTTCTGTCTATGGCCCAGTGGTTCATGAACTCTGTGCTTGGTGCCCGGCTCCCCTGGCTAATTTTGACTTAGCGACACAACGGAGTGTCATGGCGCACAGTTTGGGAACCACCGAGCTACGTGGTAACAGGTTCAGCATTTTGGCAGAACTGGACAGAGAATTTGGACACTTTTGCCTCATCCAGCAAATTTCAGTTAGGGTGCAGTACCTTCCTCGTACTAGAACATAGTTGCAGACTGGAACTTCAGACATCTGAAGGACTCACAGAACCAGATGAGAGACTCACTCTCGTTTTCGACAAAAAGGGGGGATAGGGAGGATTAAAGGTCCAGTGTACGTTCTCCCAATCAGATATAGTCAACAAAAAAGGTACACTGTTCCTGAAATAAGGGGGACAGTTTTAGTTTCAGGAGCAAGAGCCCTCACACACCCAGATGGGTGTCATGTTTCATCATCGGGAAGCTCCTCGTCAGACCGGCGGTGCAATATCTGACGGGCTCCCCTTGCGGGGGCTCTTTGCCGGAGATCTTTTAATGTGTCAGGGGTGGCTGCCGTAGAGTTCATAAAGGTCAGACACTCCTTATAGCAGGAGAGTGAATATTAAAATTGATTAGGAACTCCTACGTAATCTATTTTTACTGGTTTATCTCAAGGAGTTGCGATCAAGGTTAAAAACAAACAAAAAGTGGAAAATTAGGATAATGATCAACCACTTTTAAAAAAAGTATATATGCCTGGAGATCTGGGAAATTGTCACCTGACCCCTAGGGTCTGGTCAACATGTTTCGCGTAGTGTGGTCATGAAAGATCCTTTAACGCTTCATCAGGACCTACAATCAACTGAGCTTCTCCTGGCTGTGTTGAAAACAAAAAAGGACACTATCTATTATATATGTGAAAAGAAATAGCAGTCACTTACATTTGTGTGTACTGTCTCGTCAAAAATCCGAATCAAAAAAAGTCGCCCTAAGAAATAAGTACAGTAACTGTAATATACACGGTTAAATGACCACAACACCCAGAGTGAATCAGTGAGCTTAGTGATGTTGAATACATAAATGAAACATCTGCTTACCAGCCCTTATCATGGGGGGGGCCCCCTGGGGAATAGCACGGCCCCGCCAGTCGCTTCTGGTGTGGGTTACACATCATAAGAAAAGGGTTAGTGCAATGTATATTGTAAGGTATGTAATACCATTTGACATTACATACCGGTGGACATAGATCAAGCACGACATTGCACTGATTCCACACTCCCAACAAAGTACCTCATGTCATGATAGTGTCTAATAAACTCAGCGTGTATGAATAGAACCTTAGCCAGTCCCATCTAACCTAACACGACTCATAGACAATAGTAGCCCAATTATCACATTCGTCAATGAAATATTATGTGGTCAGTCCAAGTAGCTGCCCCGTTAATGATCACTTGATTATGAAAATAATTTTATTATAAAGATCGATGCTGCCGAGTGGAAAAAAGGGTTCCCCAGTCAATGTATCAAGGACCATAGTGCAGCCCTTAATCACTTACTTGTGCATCGGCGTTGGTTATCGCGGTAACCTACCCGCGGCGTGCTGGCCCCGAAATGTTGGTACGGGGAAGGATTCGAGAGTTTTTAAAACACGGCGCGGCCGTTACGTTCTTCCGCGTCATGTTAGTGTAGTGTCGTCGAAATGGAAGAAGGACTGAGTAGAATGCATCATAATCGGAAAACCTCATTTGCCGTGATTTATGTGGCGGCCATCTTGGAGGGTGATATTGTGTTTTGCTAATACTAGTAAGCACAAGTACGGGGGGCAAATAAAGGGGAAAGGAAAGGGCACACAATGGGCCTATACTAATAATGACAACAGATTATGTGTTGGGAATACCAAAAGGAGGTGATTAAGTCCAGAGGCCTCGGAATATACCCATTGGTGATTGAATGTCGGATATGGCAAGTTGACATAAAAGAAGGAACAGTCAAGAAGGAATCATAACAACCTCTTCTCAAAACTAAGTATGGGACTCCTTGAGGTATCATGGAATATTGAGTCTATCACACAGGAAGTGGAGTGATATTCAGTCATGATACCAGTGACGAAGGTTGTCATGTAGGGAATTAACGTGACAGAGCCACCCAAGGGATGTCATCATTCAAGCCATTGGTGTTTGTGTGAAGTTTAAAAACCCAACGTTGTTCAAGTCTGAATAATGATTGAGAGGAATCATCAATAAAGCTCGGGGACTCCAAAATGACCCAGCGTAAGTCATCAGGTCTATGTGGTGTTTCCAAAAAATGGGCACATAGTTTCGTGGTTACACGTCCACACCTGATATTACTTCTGTGCTCATTGATCCGTATTCTGACGGGTCTGGAAGTCATTCCTACGTACCGAAGACCACAGGGACATGTTATCATGTAGACACAATTCTTGGTATTACAATTGGTGTGTCTAGTCAGATTCCATAGACCAATAGGGGCCAGGTCAAGTGTCTTAGTCTGTTGAGTCAAGCAACACACATTACATTGTCCACAGGGATAATGCCCGGAAACAGGAGGAAGATTCCATAGTGTTGACTGAGTCTGGGTAGTCTTTTTGGGGCGTGTGTGTATTAACAAGTCCTTGATGTTCTGGGATCGTTTGAATGCGAATAACGGTCTAGGAATAGTTCCGCCACCGCTGCCAAGTATTGACCATCTCTTCAAGATAAGACTTTTAATCTTGTTAGATAGAGGAGTGAAGGTTGTTACACATGTCAATAGATTATTGGTGTCCCTAATGTTTGGTGCGAGTAGTGACTCACGATTATTATTCCTTGCTCTTTTCCGAGCTCGTTTGACAATATCATGAGGGTAATTCCGTGCTAGCAATTTTGTTTGGAGCTCATTAGCTTGTATACTGTATCTGAGTGTTGAGCTACAATTGCGTCTCAACCTCAAAAATTGACCAAATGGCAAGTTATCACGTAGTGATTTGGGGTGATGGCTATCGTATGTCAAAAGGCTGTTCCGGTCCGTCGGTTTGTGATATGTGCTGGTGGTTAATTTACCGTTCTGAATGGTAATCAGCAAATCCAAAAAACTAATCTCCTTAGTTGCCACTGTAGCTGTGAATTTCAAAAAAGGATTGAGAGTATTCACCCAATCTGTGAAAGTTGAAGCAGTTGCGAGCGAACCATGCCATACTATCAAGATGTCGTCGATATAACGACGACATAATTTGATGTTGGCGAAAAACGGGTTCGTAGGAGGTAAGATGAATTGTTTCTCGAAGTTATACATGTATAAACATGCCAAACTAGGAGCAAAAGAACTACAACATCAAGGACTTGTTAATACACACACGCCCCAAAAAGACTACCCAGACTCAGTCAACGCTATGGAATCTTCCTCCTGTTTCCGGGCATTATCCCTGTGGACAATGTAATGTGTGTTGCTTGACTCAACAGACTAAGACACTTGACCTGGCCCCTATTGGTCTATGGAATCTGACTAGACACACCAATTGTAATACCAAGAATTGTGTCTACATGATAACATGTCCCTGTGGTCTTCGGTACGTAGGAATGACTTCCAGACCCGTCAGAATACGGATCAATGAGCACAGAAGTAATATCAGGTGTGGACGTGTAACCACGAAACTATGTGCCCATTTTTTGGAAACACCACATAGACCTGATGACTTACGCTGGGTCATTTTGGAGTCCCCGAGCTTTATTGATGATTCTTCTCAATCATTATTCAGACTTGAACAACGTTGGGTTTTTAAACTTCACACAAACACCAATGGCTTGAATGATGACATCCCTTGGGTGGCTCTGTCACGTTAATTACCTACATGACAACCTTCGTCACTGGTATCATGACTGAATATCACTCCACTTCCTGTGTGATAGACTCAATATTCCATGATACCTCAAGGAGTCCCATACTTAGTTTTGAGAAGAGGTTGTTATGATTCCTTCTTGACTGTTCCTTCTTTTATGTCAACTTGCCATATCCGACATTCAATCACCAATGGGTATATTCCGAGGCCTCTGGACTTAATCACCTCCTTTTGGTATTCCCAACACATAATCTGTTGTCATTATTAGTATAGGCCCATTGTGTGCCCTTTCCTTTCCCCTTTATTTGCCACCCGTACTTGTGCTTACTTGTATTAGCAAAACACAATATCACCCTCCAAGATGGCCGCCACATAAATCACGGCAAATGAGGTTTTCCGATTATGATGCATTCTACTCAGTCCTTCTTCCATTTCGACGACACTACACTCACATGACGCGGAAGAACGTAACGGCCGCGCCGTGTTTTAAAAACTCTCGAATCCTTCCCCGTACCAACATTTCGGGGCCAGCACGCCGCGGGTAGGTTACCGCGATAACCAACGCCGATGCACAAGTAAGTGATTAAGGGCTGCACTATGGTCCTTGATACATTGACTGGGGAACCCTTTTTTCCACTCGGCAGCATCGATCTTTATAATAAAATTCTTTTCATAATCTAGTGATCATTAACGGGGCAGCTACTTGGACTGACCACATAATATTTCATTGACGAATGTGATAATTGGGCTACTATTGTCTATGAGTCGTGTTAGGTTAGATGGGACTGGCTAAGGTTCTATTCATACACGCTGAGTTTATTAGACACTATCATGACATGAGGTACTTTGTTGGGAGTGTGGAATCAGTGCAATGTCGTGCTTGATCTATGTCCACCGGTATGTAATGTCAAATGGTATTACATACCTTACAATATACATTGCACTAACCCTTTTCTTATGATGTGTAACCCACACCAGAAGCGACTGGCGGGGCCGTGCTATTCCCAGGGGGCCCCCCCCATGATAAGGGCTGGTAAGCAGATGTTTCATTTATGTATTCAACATCACTAAGCTCACTGATTCACTCTGGGTGTTGTGGTCATTTAACCGTGTATATTACAGTTACTGTACTTATTTCTTAGGGCGACTTTTTTTGATTCGGATTTTTGACGAGACAGTACACACAAATGTAAGTGACTGCTATTTCTTTTCACATATATAATAGATAGTGTTCTTTTTTGTTTTCAACACAGCCAGGAGAAGCTCAGTTGATTGTAGGTCCTGATGAAGCGTTAAAGGATCTTTCATGACCACACTACGCGAAACATGTTGACCAGACCCTAGGGGTCAGGTGACAATTTCCCAGATCTCCAGGCATATATACTTTTTTTAAAAGTGGTTGATCATTATCCTCATTTTCCACTTTTTGTTTGTTTTTAACCTTGATCGCAACTCCTTGAGATAAACCAGTAAAAATAGATTACGTAGGAGTTCCTAATCAATTTTAATATTCACTCTCCTGCTATAAGGAGTGTCTGACCTTTATGAACTCTACGGCAGCCACCCCTGACACATTAAAAGATCTCCGGCAAAGAACCCCCGCAAGGGGAGCCCGTCAGATATTGCACCGCCGGTCTGACAAGGAGCTTCCCGATGATGGAGAGACTCACTCACCATCTGCCTAAATACTCTACTTGGCCTCTGCATCCAGAAGTCCTAACAATGGACAACTTCCTGCAGGCATGGGGGATGGCTCACAATGACATATTTCTCCCCTTTGTAATCATCACCAGGGTAGCAGATCAGGTGAGGAGCTTTATTTCTGGTCACACCTCTTAGGAGAGCTCAGGTTCGGATTCTTGTTCTTCTGCAATTTTCCTGGGCTTCTACAAACCTTCTTCCCTAATTTCAGAACATGCTGATGAACAGAAAGGGGCAGTCACACAAAGTGGTTTCTGAGGGTTCACTGCAGCTGATGACATGGAGGATTACAGGTGTAGTGGCCAAGCGAAGGGCTTTCTAGACAGCCCAAGGCCCTTATCAAAACTACTTTGGCAAACAGTACAAACAAGCAATACAAGTCTGCTTGGGAAAGATGGTCAAGTTGGTATCTTTGGGGGGCACTTGGATCCTGTGGGGGTGGGGCTTTTCAATACAGCCCATTTCCTGACAGAACTTGCAAAAGCAGGATTAGCCTACAGGACCATCAGGGACCTCAGTTCGTCTATTTCAGCAGGCAATCTTCTGCTGGAGGAATTACCCCAACAGGAGAGCTTCCCCTAATTTGTAAACTTCATCTGGGGATCAAGTTGTCCAAAACCTAGATTCCCTCAGCTATGGAAGGTCAACTTGGTTTTGAATCTTCCCTAAGAAGATATCTTGCCCTAAGAAAGTTCTTGTCTCAGAAAGAGTTTTTGGCCAAGCAATATTTTTTGTTTGGTTTGCTGCAAGACGGTTTTGGATGTCTTGGTTTCAGAGCAATGGAGTTGTACTGCAGGATATTTATCCCTGAGGAGGTAACGTTTACTATTGTCAGAAAGGTTAAATCCAGCAGGGTGGTAGAACAGGAGACAGCAAGCATATAGCAACTTCTGATTGCTATCAAGAAGTTGTTTGATGTGCTAATGTCCCCTGGGAGAGCTAAAGGGGCCCCAAGGGTAATGTCTGAAGTGGGCATAGACATTTTTGAGGGAAGAAGGTTAGAAGACAACATGAATGCAGCCAACTAGGTGTCTGAATCCACTTTCAATCTATTTTATTTTAAGCTGATGTCTGGGATCGCTTCCTTAGTAGTAGGTAACCTTTAAATATGTATAGCCCTCACTTCCATGGAATGTAAAATTTCATAGCTTTAGAAAACAAAGTTTCAATTTTATTGAGGACACAGAGGCGAGAATTGCCTTCACCCAGCAACAAGGTAATCATCCCTTTCCCCTGCTGCATACTTTAGCTTGCTTTAGTAGTGCAATGCGTGTGTTTCCTTCGGTCTCTTCGGAGATTTTATAGTTTTGATCTATGTATGAAATGTTAAAAGTAATGTACAACAAGAGATTACTTGTGGCGTGTCTGTTTCTGGCAGGTTCTAAACAAAAGGAGGAATGATCATATGCCTGAAGTTTCTTTAGAACTATTTGACCACCAGCAGAAAAAAGAACAGATGCTCCAAGACTGTCTACATACTGCAGACTGTTAACTGTAATTGGAGCATTTGTTTCTTAGGATTGATCACCTCATTTGCTGGTTGTTGGAAATGTAGCATTTTGATATGTGTATTCTTTTATTAATATATGAATGTTCAAGTGCTGGAGTAGAAATAAAAGAACAGAGATATCTACAATTCTGGCCTCTGTATTCTTAGTAGAATTTAAACTTTCCATTCCTAAATCTAGGAGAAAATAAATTGTCTGTGTGCGACAAGCAGAGATTTGTCATGGAACTTTAAAATCAGCCTACAACACTGAAAATGAGTGACTCTAACAAAGTTTTCCTTAACAATACCAGTGGAGTCCCTCTGATGCAGGACTGCGGGGGCAAGCTTGTTTAGTGCATTACATTTCTTTCAAACAATATATTGAAAAACGTAACATATTGGTACGGAGCAGATCTAGAATGCGGTGTCACCTGGAAAATCACATCATTGGGCTGGGAGGGTGGTCCCTCCTGTTTTCTTGATACATTTTTGGATGCGGGGGAAGGGCAGGAGGACTGGTGGGTCAGGGAGTTCTCCAGATGATAAATTCAAGACAGGTAGGGAAAGGATATGAAAGCCAAGAGTATGTTTCAAGGTCCTACTCAGGCAGTTAGCTTTACTACCCTACCTAGTCTTTCTTCCAATTCTTGATTTACTAGTGCTTTTATCCACCTGAAGTTTATTCTGCAGAGTGCTCAACTCAGATGACCTGGGAAGCACACCAAAACTGTACTCCACCTTCTAAACTAAGAGGGTAACTCATCCTTGCCAGGCTGTAAAATGCTCTCGATTTTGACAGTTGGACTGATAGAAAAGGTACAAGATCTTTTTACATGTGTGTTAGACCTGACAGCCTTCATTTTTGCCTGCCTCCCTCCACTTTTTGGGCACTGTTTATGCTGGTTTTATGACTCTGTGCACTTTACTACTGCTAACCAGTGCTAAAGTGCATGTACTCTCTCCCTTTAAACATGATGACATTGGATCATACCAAATTGGCTTATTTAATGTACTTATTAGTCACTAGTAAAGTGCACTATATGTGCCCAGGGCCTGTAGATAAATTGCTACTAGTGAGCCTGCAGCACTGATTGTGCCACCCACTTCAGTAGCCCCTTAACCATTTATCAGGCCTGCCATTGCAAGGCCTGTGTGTGCAGTTTCACTGCCAATTCGACTTGGCATTTAAAAATACTTGCCAAGCCTAAAACTCCCCTTTTTCTACATACAAGTCACCCCTAAACAGTGCTTTAAATGGGCCAGTACTCACCGGTGCTGAGTACCCGCACTTCTTATTTTTCTCACTCTGAGTACCGGCACTTCTCTGCTGCCAAGGAGAGTACCAGTACTCATGAAAGGTAGGCTTAATAGCTGCTGGTGAGCACTAGGCTGTCAGAGTTGAACCTGCCTCTGACAGCTAAAGTGCTGCTGTAGCTCTGAGCCGACCCCCGCTGAGCTATTCAGCAGGGATTAAGTGGCTAATGTCTGGGTATTCACCATCACGCTGTGTTTGACAGAACAGGGCCCATTCAGGCCCTGTGCTGTCCATCACATTCACACTACTGTGTACATATGTGCAAACATAGGAATTGAGGCAGCCCCGCTGACAGAGACAACCAAGAAAGCCATAGGAGGAATGTTTAATACAGCTTTAATCCCTCCTGCGTCTTTTAGAACGAGGGTCTGTTTAGGTATGTTTGCCTTCCTGTATGTGTGTGTGTTTTTCTGTGAGAGAAAGGCGAACGAAAGAGAGAGAGAATCGGGACACTTTAAGGAGGACAGTGTGGAATGCTTTGTGTCTGCTTGTTTCTTTCTGTATGTGTGCACGCTCAATAATATATAGTATTGTGCAAAACGACACCAAATAATAATACGGCATTAAGAAGCTGCAAATATTACAAAACAAAAGAAATGTTAAAATATAATTGTTTCGCTTTCATCTTGTGTAACAAGTTAACCTGTTTCATTTAAACACACTTATCCTGTGTTTTGGTATTGCTGCAGGGGGTATTGCTGCAGGGGGTATTTAAGTCATAAAGTATCCTCATGTCTTGCTCTTAGCCCCGCCCCTAGCCCCACCCACCACACTACTAGCTCATGTTAAGCAGTACCTGCACTTATTTTTTCCCATTTAAAGCACTGCCCCTAAGGTAGGCCCTAGGTAACCCATAGGGCAGGGTGCTGGGTAGACAAGAGGCAGGACATGTACCTGTGTAGTTTAAATGTCCTGGTAGTGTAAAACGTCTAAATTTGTTTTACACTGCTGTGAGTCCTGCTCCTTTCATAGGCTAACATTAAGGCTACCCTCACATACTGTTTGAGTGGTAGCTTCTGACCTGAAAGGAGTAACAAGGTCATATTTAGTATGGCAAGAATGGTAATACAAAATCCTGCTGACTGTTGAAGTTGGATTTAATATTACTATTTTAGAAATGCCACTTTTAGAAAGTGAACATTTCTCTGCACTTAAATCCTTCTGTGCCTAACAATCCACGTCTGGCTAGGTTTAGTTGACAGCTCCCTTGTGCATTCACTCAGACAAATCCCAAACACAGGATACTCAGCCACACTTGCATACATCTGCATATTGAATGGGTCTTCCTGGGCTGGGAGGGCCCGACACTTACACGTCAAGGACAGTAGCCTACCCTCACACAAAGGACTGCCACACCCCCTACTGGGACCCTGGCAGACAGGATGGAACTAAAAGGGGACCTTGTGCACTTCTAAGCCACTCTTTGAAGTCTCCCCCACTTCAAAGGCACATTTGGGTATTTAAACAGGGCCTCTGCCCCTACCAACTCAAACACTTCCTGGAGAAGAAACCCTGAACCAGAACCTGCCATGAAGAACTGCGTGGCTGCCCAAAGGACTCACCTGGACTGCTTTCTGAGAAGGACTGCTGCCTTGCTGTTGCCCTGCTGCCTTGCTGCCTTGCTGCTCTCTGGCTGTGATGAGAAGTGCTCTCCAAGGGATTGGATAGAGCTTGCCTTCTGTTCCCTGAAGTCTCAGGACCAAAAAGACATAATTCCCGCAAGAGAACTCTCTGTGCGGTGAAAATCGACGCACAGCCTGCAAGAAATGACACACAGCCTGCATTGGGTGAGAAAATCACTGCATGCCGAACCAGAACGACGCATCCTGATTTCGCAAGGAGAAGATCGACACAGCGCCAGCGTAGTGACTGGAAATTCGACGTACTGCCCACTGGATCGACGTAAAGCCGAGGGGGAACGATGCAGCCCGACTTCCTGAGAGGAATCGACGCAGCGCTTGCCGTGCGGCAAAATTTTTCCATGCAACACCCACCGGATCGATGCAGCCCCTGTGACTTTGTCCTGCAAGCGCCAGATTTCAATGCATCGTCCCCGGGGCATCCGAAAACCCCGCAACCCGAAGAGGATCCCAGTCTACGTGCCGCAAATTGACGCAAAGCCTGTCCTACGTGAAAACTCAACGACGCATCGTCTGTGTGCGCCGGAAAAAAAAATCAAAGCACACCTCCGCGTTTTCCACGCATCTCCCTCTCTGCGTTCCCTTTTGGAGAATTTGAACGCAAACCAGGTACTATGTGCTTGCAAGAGACACTTGTTGCTTTTCTAAGAGACTAAAGACACTTCATATCATTTGTACAGTGATATTTCAACGTATACTTATTGCATCTTAATCGTTTTGACCTGCATCTTACCAGATAAATATTACATATTTTTCTAAACACTGTGTGGTGTATTTTTGTGGTGTCCAACCGTGTTATTGCATGATTTATTGCACAAATACTTTACACATTGCCTTCTAAGTTAAGCCTGACTGCTCAGTGTCAAGCTACCAGAGGGTGAGCGCAGGATAATTTGGATTGTGTGTGATTTACCCCGACTAGAGTGAGGGTCCTTGCTTGGACAGGGGGTAACCTGACTGCCAACCAAAGGCACCATTTCTAACAATGTGCCATTGGGAGAGGCAGCCTACTGGATTTCATTTTTTTTAATTAGCATTTTGTGCAATATATATTTGGAATGCCAACAACATACAACCACAACAGTGCTGCAGATATCAGACGGAGCCTATAACCTGGCTACACGTACATCACCCGAATACCCACCACAAGAGTATAATTCAATTGAGTTAAGCACACTTTCCCTTCACAGCTCTAGGAAAATCTGGGGTAGTCAGCAAGTAAACGGTAAGGAGACCACATATGTCCTTAGGTCCTGACTACGGCAGCATTTCTTCAGTATACAGATCCATTTGCTCTCTGCAGTACACCATATCCGATATCCATTGCTGTTTAGTAGGTGCCGCACGTGTGCCTCAATGAATCTCAATCCTCCTTTTAGCCAGCAATAGTTCCACTGCTAAGACTCTGCGGTTCGCCGGTTGCAAGTCTTTAACTAAACCCAGCAGGCACAGGTATGGGCAAGATGACTGGCTCCAACAATATGTCAGCCAAGGCCTCCGTGACCTGTGCCCAAAAGTTTTTTGTACCTTAACATATAGTTTAGTAATGAGCCCCTCACAACACAAGCAAATGCCACGCTCTCGTAGTGCAGTGAATAGAATTGAATTCAGTCCTAGGAGATGCCTGCACTTATGTAGCAGGATAGCGTTTTCGGTAGCAGGCTGGCATCATATTCAATTGCTAGGTGTGGGATATAGTCACTGGGGAGGTACCAATAGTGTGCGAAGTTGGCTTGGGCACACAAGTAATAGAGGTCTAGATCTAGTGCTCCAAAGCCCTCCTAGCCTACTAGATTTCTGATAAACTCTGTTCAGTCCCTCGCCACAAACATGTATGCTTTGCAACTGTGTTAATTTACGTATGGTATGCGTGGAGTTCATGTTCTCTGTGATAGTTATCCACTGCAAGGACATGGGAAATGTATGAAGATGGTTGTTCACTACGCAAGAAAAGGCCTGCCACTCTCGTATTTGAAGAACTTCCTTGAAGCTGCAACAAACTTACTTGAAGCTGCAACTTGGATCCCAATAGCACTTTCACCCATAGCTGCTTTCTGGACTGGAATATGCATCCTGCCAAAGATATCCATAACAAGAGCCATGAACAAATCAAGATTGGTCTGCCTTGCATTTCAGGACCGGAACTGCTCCCTCCTTTGGTACCCTGAAAAGCTTTTATTTTATTTTTTAAATAAAATATCACCAAATTTGCCTGTGCCCCTTTTTTCCTTTTTATTAACGTACTGTCTGTCTACGTACTTATTTTGCACACCATAAAGAAGGTCTGAAACCCTCAGCTGAAAGGAGACAATAGGCCAGAAACATTGACTGTTGCTATTTCCTTCAAGCATATTACTAAACCTGAGACAAAGGGCAACAACCAAGGTTTTAACCCCATTTGAAAAACGGGGAGCTTGACTGCCCCTACAGGAGAACGGTCTTTCTGACTGAGATGAAACAGAAACAGAACAGAAACCAGACCCAGGTGATTGAGATGTGTGTAGAAGTAACCCTTTGCTGACTAGAAGGTGCTAGCCCTTCCATTAGGATTGTTTCTCTTGATTTGAAATGCCAAAAGTGCATCACCACAAACACAGACCTGCCTGTACTTTGTCCTTGATCAAATATGACCAACACCAGAGGTTTTGGTGCTCCCACCCTTGACCTACCCCTGGGATTCTCTCTGTGAACTTACTATGTTGTTTTTCTTCACATACGTGCTTAATGATCTGTAAAGAAAATCTATTCCACCACCTCCCTCTTTGTACCATTAATCCGTGGCCAAATGTATTGCTAATCCTTAAACAAATCTCACTTTGTAATTATCTTCTTATCCCAATGATAAATACAAGATTGAAAACATGATAAAAAAACAGATTCACAAAGCCAAGCTAAATGAGCTCCATAAGCTGGATTTCGTTTTTTTATGGAAACATGATTTACCACAGATTTAGTTCACTTTTTGTGGATTTTGGTCATAGTTGACAGTCTTCTAAAACTGCAACAAAATGCAAGATGGTAGTGTAGCAATCACCTTTAACCAACTTTGATTTCAAACAGATCACTTGACATTTTGATTGCTAATATCAGCCAAACACCTAAGCCTTTTCACATTTTCTGTCGAACCCCAAATATGCCTCTTGTTTTCTTGATACATTTTTGGATAAGGCAGACTATCAGAGACCCATAAACATCTAATTATATTCGGGAGTTTAAATATCTCATTTCAACCAGCATTACACGGAGGGACACACAGCTGAATATGGTTTTTGGGCCTGCAAGCAGTGACAGATGTTAAATGTATCTTATATGGTAAGCCCTAACTAAATGAAAAAATAGTTTCCTTGCCAATGGTCTGTTACCTACTGCCTTTAGTGCTGGTGTAAGCCCAGGGATGTGCATTGAGGAAGATGTGCCTGGTGATTTATACATAAGAGAATTGTATAAATATGCTGATTTTATTACAAGTCAGCCTACTTTGACAATGTATACAATCCACTTCTGCATCACCACCTGGCTGAAGCAGGTATCCAAAAAATGGCTTGAGTGGTGGCCTCGTTCTCAGGTTACTGATCGGTTATGTGTATTTGTAAAGCGCACTATCACCAATGAGGGTATTCTAGAGCAGAGTAGGTGTGTGTGCCTAGCCCTGCTTATGGTAGGTTGGTTAATTGAAAGGGGGGGGGGGGAATCTTCAGCTTATCGCGCAATCGAGAAGAGAGAAGGATGCTCTGATGTGGAGTGAGAGGTTTTCCATGCTTTAGGAGTGATGTAAAAGAACGCTCATCCTCCTGATCTGGTTCTGTGTATGCTTGGGATGGGTGCAAGTAGGAGTCTTGAAAGCGGAATTCGTCTGGGTAATTGGTGAGACTGTTGAGGTAGTTGGGGCAAAGATTTGTGCAGTGCCTTGATTGTGTGTGTGAGGAGTTTGAATTTAGCACATTTGTGTTTTGGGAGCCAGTGTAGTTCGCTGAGGTGTGGTGTGATGTGAGTTCTGTGTGGAAGGTTGAGGATGAGTCTGGCTGCCGAGTCCTGGCTAGTTTATAGTCTTCTAGCGAGTTGTGTGGTGATCCCGGCATTTGTTTTCCCATAGTTCAACTTGCTGATGTCTAGGGTGTGCATGGCATTTTTTTCTAGTGTTGCTTCGGAGACATTTCAAGCTCTTCCTAAACATCTTCAAGGTATGAAACAGGATGCGGTGACAGCGTTGACTTATGCGTTCATGTCCTGTTTGATGTTGATTATTATTCAAATGTTCCCGGAGTCAGATCTGGGTGTGGGTCCGAGTTTGGGCAGCCACCAGTTGAAGTCCCATGGTGAGGTGTTCTTGCAGAAGATCCGAGCAAGTTGAGTTGCAACAATGATAGGGTCCGGTTGAGGGTTGCAGTATATGGAGATGCTTTTATTACAGAAGAATAATAAGCACCTGCTGCAAAGGTCTTGTGAGGGGGTGATGTTGCTGGAGGCTGCTGGAAGTGAAGTGAAATCTTTGATAATAGCGAAGATTTCTTGCTGCTGTTTGTGTTGGTGTCAATGTGATCTGCAAGAGCTCTGTCCTTGCCGTTCCGTATCTGCTGGTGGTAGAGTCTTATGGTTGTGTACCAGCTGGCCTCTGGTCAGGCTCTTGCCATTGGATTGTGCTTGAGGGAAGCCAGGGTATCAGCGCATACGGTGATCCAGCTATTGACGTTTTTGATGGCTTCCAGCAAGTTGCTGGTGCGCTCAAGCCGGCGCTCTGAGAGAGCTTAAGCCCTCTCCCCTTCTAAGATGCTTTTCCAGCTGTGGTGGGTGGTTCCAGTAGTGGTAGGTCTGTGATAGTATAGGATGGGTATGCTGAAACTGACGAAGGTATGGCCTGTCCAAGTCAGCAGCTATAACCTGTTGAATGTGATGTTGCTGACTGAGGAGAAAGCAGATGTCCAATAAGTGTTCAGCAGTGCGGGTGGGTTTAATAACGTGCTGTGTGAGGCCAAGGTTTCTGAGGATTTCTATGAGGGCCATAATGTTTTGGTTGATGCGGTCTTCTAGGTGAATGTTAAGGTCTTCGAGGAGGGTAAAGGCATTGGCTTTGATGATTAGGTGTGCAACAAAGTATGTGATGGTACTAGGGAAAATGATGCGGGGTTCCAGTGGTCTGTGTAAGAGGTTTCTTGTGGTGCATATCTTGAACATGAGGCGTTCAATGTAGCTGGTGGGGGTCTGTGTAGGTGACGCAGCTGATGGTATCTATGAATATGATTGCGCCTCCACCCTCAAGCATGCGTTGATGGTCTTGCCTATTGATCTTGTAGCTGGTGGAGATAGTTGTAGTGATGCCTAGTGCCGAGGATGGGTTTAGTCATGTTTCTGTGAGAAAGACCAGGTCTGGAGCATGGTTGTGCAGTAGTTCCCACATCTCCAAGGCATGTGAGAGTGGTGTGTTGTTTGGGTGGTGTTTGGTCTATGTGCGCTTGAGCAGGTTTGTATGAGCAAGTGGGATACTGGGTGCTGTTGGCACAACATTGGTGGGTATAGGATGTGGGAGAATACAAGAGAACCTGCAAGAGGTGCATGTGAATGCTGCTTCAGTGTTGTGTGATGAGGTGTGGCAGTAGTGTGTTGACCGGGGTTGAGAGCAAGGAGGAGTGCAGTAGGCTATAGGTGGGTGGGGGGAGAACCAGTGTTCCTGGCACTGGGGACAGGTGCAGACAGGCTTAGTTGCAATACACTGCAATCACCAACTTTGTGAAGGAAAAAAACACAGCACCAAAAATGCTGGAAGGTTCACCAGGAGTCTGGTTTGGGAATACTTGCAAGAGTTTGCTTTAAAACTGGACAGTGATGCTGGAACAATTTTCAGAGTGGGGATGCTAACATCAATGTTACATCACTGAAGTCATAGGGATTGTTAAAAATTCTAGCTTCTCGCAAACAGTACCAAATTTATTCAGCAGAAGAGTGGTAAGTGTATAGGTGAGTTTATTGTATTACTTTCTTAAACATTAATGACAATACCCATACGTTAAATAACACCAACAGAAAAACACATTTGTTAAAAATTGGGGGTACCTAGTTGGCATAGATATACACCCTTGTTCAAGTAGGGATCCACAATCTTAGTCTGGGGGAGCCACAACACAACCCAAATTATCCTGTGCCCACCCTCTGGTAGCTTGGCAATGAGCAGACAGGTTTAACTTAGAAGGCAATGTGTAAAGTATTTGTGCAAGAACTCATATAGTAACACAGTGAAAACACCACAAAAATACAACACTCGGGTTTAGAAAAATAGATATTTAACAGAATAAAATAAGGTTGGAACGACGGAAATCCAATGTACACAAGCAAAGTTGTTAATTTTTAATTCCCACTAAAATGCTTAGAAACACAATAGCTCCAACTGGGGCTATCATGGCGTCGTTGACGGAGCTGTTTCCAATAATCCGACGCCACAGACACAGGTCACAGAGTTGCAAGCACAGTACCTTTGGAAATGAAGAAACAGACGTTGCACGAAGTCGTGGAGATGAAGCTTTTTGGAGCTGGTGCGGCGTCAGTCCCTTACGGCGTCCAGGAAGGTGAGGCGTTGGTTCCGTACTGCAAGGCAAGGGAGGTGTCTGTTCCGTCCGGTTGCAGAGGGAGCTGGTGCGGCATTGGTGGCGAGGTGTCCGTTCCCGGTAACCTGGTTGAGTCGATTAATCCAGTCGGTCAAGATGTGATGAGTCGACTTTGCAGTGTTGCGATGACACTATGTGACGTCGCCGCAAAGTCAGACTTGCACTGCGGGACGTGGTCGTTGCCTGCAGCGAGGACCATAGAGCCAGAGCAAACAGTGGTGCAGCTTTGGGCAGCAGCACGGCGTTGGGCAGCGGCGGCGGTGCTGGAGTCGCTAAAGGCAGAAAACTAGCTGGAAGCTACCAGGTGAAGTCTTTGTTGGCCCGGAGATTTCAGAACAGGAGGCAAACTCAATCCAAACACTTGGAGAGCACTTTTGGGGAAGGCAGAGTCATTCCAGCAAAGTCAGAGGCCAGCAGGGAAACAAGCAGGGCAGCAGTCCTTCTCAGCAAATCAGTCCAGATGAGTCCTTTGGGCAGCCAGGCAGTTCCTCTGACAAAGTGTAGGTGTAGATCCAGAAGTGTCTGATTTGGTGGGGTCAGAGACCCCATTTATATACCCCAAAATGCCTTTGAAGTGGGGGAAACCTGAAAGAGTGGTTTTGAAGTGCTCAATTTCCCCTTTCAGTCTAGCCCTGTCAGCCAGGATCCTGGGGGACCTTTGTGTGAGGGCAGGCCACTAGCCTGTCCAGGGAGACCCATTCAGTATGCAGATGAATGCAGGTGTGACTGAGAATCCTGTGTTTATGGCTGTCTAGGTGGAATGCTTAAGGGGGGCTGTCAATCAGCACAGACCTGACGTGGATTGGAGACAGGCTGTAAGGCACTTATGGCAATAAGTGCTAAGAAATGCCCACTTTCTAAAAGTGCCATTTCTAAAATAGTAATATTAAAACCAACTTTACCAGTAGGTAGGATTTTCTATTACCATTCTGGTCATACTAAACATGGCAGGGCCACTCCTTCGATTTCAGAATTTACCACTAGGGCAGTTCTAATGCTAGTCTATGAGGGGAGCAGGCCTCACAGTAGTGGAAAACAAATGTATGTGTTTTTCACTACCAGGACATGTAAAATACCTAAGTACATGTCCTGCCTTTTACCTACATAGCACCCTGCCCTATAGGTTACCTAGGGCCTACTTTAGGGGTGACATATGTGAAAAAAGGGGAGTTTAAGGCTTGGCAAATAGTTTTAAATGCCAAGTTGAAGTGGCAGTGAAACTGCACACACAGGCCTTGACATGGTTAAGGGGCTACTTATGTGGGTGGCATCATCAGTGCTGCAGGCCCACAAGTAGCATTTCATTTACAGGCCCTGGGCACATGTAGTGCACTTGACTAGGGACTTACAGGTAAATTAAATAGGCCAGTTGGGTAGGAACCAACGTTACCATGTTTAGGGGAGAGAGCATATGCACTTTAGCAATGGCCAGCAGTGGTAAAGTGCACAGAGTGCAAAAACCAGCAAAAACAGGGTCAGAAAAATGTAAGGGAACAGGCAAAAAGTTAGGGGGGTGACCACCCAAAGGCTGTCAGGTCTAACAACATTGAGTAATTTAAATTAATCACACAACAGTAAATCCATTCAAAAAGTCCTATATACAATAAAAGTAGATGCCTCATTCCGTTTCAAAGACATCAATATTAATCCGTTGCTTCTGCATTATCACTTGATTTAGTTAAGTATCTCGTATAATAAATCCAAGTATTAAATCAATTTCCGAAAAAGTCATTTGATTGTAACTGAAAACAAACTGTGATGGCCTTCTTAACAGTATGCAGTGTTAGCTTCCTGAAAGAGGGTAATAAGTATTTGCTTTGAATATCTCTTAACCAAGGACAAGCACAAATAATGTATTCTAGAGATAAATTTCGATGATAACAAAGTCTACATACATTGGCACCAGATGTAAGGATATAGTATGTAGCTAGCAGTGCATTGTGGAGCACACTGTTCCAACTTATTACTAAAACATTGTGCAGTAGTGCACTGTCATATACAGGCATCACATTTTCTACTGAAATGACCACTAAATTTGTACAGACATACAGTTTTAGTGATAAAACTATATAGCACACAAATTATGTGTGGAAATCGGGTTTCAGTTAATATGTATCATTTGTACATCACCAACTAAAAGCATGTTAATGCTATTAAAACCTTTGTTTCGCACACTTCAGATTTACAATAAATGTGCTTCATTTTTAATCTCCTAAGCAGCAGCAGCTCCTCTGCTATGGTGCAGGAGTGTCGCCCCCTGGCCAGCAGCATGTAATATGCTATCCTTCTTGGTGTGTGTTCTACATACTATGTTCTGTGTTCCACTGTGTTCTATATTCTATGTTCTTTATTCCACGTTGCATCAGGGTGCTGGCGAGGTTCCAGAACGAGGGTCAGTTGGACACTGGCTCTGGACTTGTCAGGGCTCTCCTTGCCGTCGTGGATCTTTATCTTAGAATAAAGAAGTATCTTCAATTGCATGCACGGCTACGTTCTCATCTTTTTGTGTCCAACACATTTCCCACACTACAATTTGGTACCAGGAGTGGGGTTGAGCGTTCATGATCCACCGACCGCAATTGGAGTGTGAACGGCGCGTCCTGATCGCAAGCGGAGTTTCAACTGTGCCTTTTGGTCATTTTACAAAAAGACGTTTACTTACCGCGATTTCCTCCTGCCAGGTAAGCCCTGGTGAAGCGTGTCTGAAGATTTCAGAGCACTCGAGCTCTTCAGCCTTTTCTGTTAGGCGCTTGAGCGCTCAAGATTGCGTATGCTGACTCGTGCGCACGGTTGTCCCTGCGTGCGCATGCACGAGTGTGCTCACTGACGCCTCGCACGCTGACTGTTGCCTAGCAGCACGCGTCTTCTGCTTCCGGTTGCATTACGCGTTAGTTGCTAGGGCAACGTGCTGATGCCAACGATAAGAAAGCCGTGTCCCAAGGGAACCGTGTTCTGCTTCCTGTTTCCTCACGCGTTAGTTGCTAGGGCAACGCGCTAACGCCACCGCTAATAAATTTTCTTTGGTGCACAGATCATAAACAACTTAATGTTCTCAACCCCCGGGAGACACAGCAATACGGATCGGTTTGAGACATTATTACGATGTGAATTCCACATATTGCAGCGGAATCAACAATAATTTTACTATTTGGTTCATCTTCATGGTTATTGTAATTCCGGATAAATAAAAATAAAAAAATATGTTGAGCTTATATTTGCTGGTTGTGCATTTTAGGACAATCTCTGTTTTGTGTATTTGTTGGACTTAAACCACTTGGTTATTTGTTGGACTTAAACCACTTGGTTGTCATGGCGTCAAATCAACTTGTGATGCAGTCTCCTCCTTTTTTGCAAAAGGCGGGTAAGCCGGAGATAAGATGGAATGAATGGCTGAGAATTTTTGAAAATTATTTGTCGGCGATAGATGCTGTTGTTTATTCACCATCCAGGAAAATGGCACTCCTTTTTAACCACCTAGGAATAGCTGGTCAGCGTGTTTTTGACAATCTACCCGTAATTCAACCGCTGCATGGAGACAATGCAACTTGGGATGTTTACACTGAAGGAAAGGAGAGGATTAAAAAACAATATTCAGACGACTCGAACGTTTTATTAGAAAGATTCAACTTTGCCATGTGCAAGCAGTCTGCAGACGAATCTGTAGATGAATATTTGGCTAATTTGCGTGTGCTTGCATCAAAATGTGACTTTGGCAACATTGTTGATACGTACATTAGAGACCAATTTGTTTTCCATTGCTACTCCAAGAAAGTTCAAGAACGCCTCTTGGCTTGTCGCAACCCTTCCTTGGATGAGGTTGGTTATTTAGCCAAGGCGATTGAGAGGTCGATTGTCACATCCAGAGTTGTGTGTGGACAAGGAGTTGCATATGGGTTAGGCGAACAAGGGATTGTCAATCATTTAGCCGATGGAACAGAAGTGAGTTTTGTAAGGGAAAAATCTATTAAACAGAAGAGAGCGCAAACCCAAGCGGGCAGGGCCTGTTACCGTTGTGGTTCCTACAATCACATAGGTAACAATACAAATTGTCCTGCTGCAGGGAAAAGGTGCTTGAAATGCCGGACGTTTAGTCACTTCCAGGTAGTTTGCAAACACACAAACTCTGGATCCAAGGTGAGAATCAGCAATGTGAATGCTGAAGAGCTAGAGGAGTTAGCTCAATGTTCTGGTAGATTATCTAACCTAGTTCTCACTGTGGATATTGCTAATCAAAGTAAGGGGCTTTCTTAGGTTCACTTTAAGGGTCCTGTATGTGAGGCGACTGTAGACTCTAGAGGAGTAGTTGTTATGGCAGACTCTGGTGCTCCCATCACCATCTTGGCAAACAAAATGTATTATCAGCTATGGCCCGAGTCTAAAAAACTACTGGAAGCTGATGTTGCTCCAAAGGCTTTTGGAGATCAAGACATAGATCTTTTGGGTTTTTTCTATGCTACTTTGGAAATACTATGTAGATTTATTGTCACTAAAATCTATGTGGCTTTGAAGGCAGGAACATAGTTGGGTGGAAGGATTTAGCACGTTTGGGTATTGTACTATGTCCAGGACAGGAGAATCCCATAAGATTAGGTGAGAGGCCACACATGGTTGACAGTTAATCGGTTTTGCATGTTGTACCCAATAATATAGTTCCTGAGCAATATACACAAAAGTTTCCTGATATCTTTGTGGATAAAGTCAGAAATGTGAAGGGGTTTGAGCACACTATCAGACTCAAAGAAGGAGCTGTCCCTGTTGCTCATAAAGTTAGGCCAGTCCCACTCTCCATCAGAGATCAGCTTAAGGTGTTGCTGGACAAATTAGTAGTGGACAAATTAGTAGTGGACAAAATTATCACTGCAACAAATGCATCAGAATGGGTTTCTCCGATAGTTATTACAACAACAAAAAATGGGGACCTTAGATTGTGTGTAGACTTGAGATCCCTCAATAAAAATATTTTAGTTGATTGTCACCCTCTACCACACATACAGGAACTGATAACCACAGTGGGAAATTCAAAATGTTTCTCTACTATAAACCTACACTCAGCTTATCACCAGATTCCCCATAGCAAAGATTCTCAGGATTTAACTACTTTTGTTACACCATATGGTGCTTTCAAATTTCTCAGACTGCCATTTGGGCTTGCCTCAGCGGCAAGTGTTTTTCAGAAAATGATGGCTACTTTGTTTGGGCATCTTAAGGAAGTCTGCACCTTCCAAGACGATATTCTAATTCATACAGCAACCTTAGAGGAACATGAGCAAGCGTTAGATAAAGTTTTTACCATTCTTCAAAGGTGTGGGTTAACCATTAAGACTGAGAAATGTAATTTCTTAGTTGGGAGTGTCGAATATCTCGGTCACTCCATATCTGCTGAGGGCATAGAACCCAAAATGTGCAATCTGGAGGCTGTGAGAAAAGCTCCTGCTCCACCTAACAAAGACGAGTTATGTTCTTTTCTAGGGCTGTGCGAGTATTATTCCAGGTTTGTTAATGGATTTGCAATGATAGTACAACCCCTCCGCTCTCTACTTAAAAAAGGTAGTACGTTTGTTTGGGATAGGCAAACAAATGATGCTTTTGAGCATATCAAACATTTGGTTCTATCTGCTCCTACTTTGAAATCTTTTATCCCTTCAGCCAAGTCATTCATAACAGTGGATGCCAGTCTTAAGGGGGTGGGAGCGGTGTTTGGACAGTGGCAAGAAGGGCAGGAACATACAGTCGCTTTTGCACCCAGAGCTCTTTCTAGTGCTGAGTGTAATTACAGCACTATTGAAAGGGAAGGCTTAGCTTGTGTTTAGGCTGTTCAAAAGTTTAAAACTTACATTTGGGGAACTCATTTTGAAATATTCACGGATCATAAACCCTTAGTTTTTTTATTGAACGGCAATGGTCTAGGTAAGGCGTCTGCCCGGCTGGTGCGACTCTTATCTAAACTGCAAGAATATAATCTTGAGGTCAAATATGTTAAGGGAGGGAAAAATGTAAGAGCGGACTGTTTATCTAGACTACCACTGCCTTACACCACGGAAGTTGGAGATGACCAAGACACGGAATGTGTAATAGGAGTTTTAGATTTAATTTCTTCATCAGATGGCATTTTTTCACAAAAAGAGTGGGAGTCGGCCATGGTCAATGATACCTTACCTTCACAAGTACTATATTATGTCAAGCATGGTTGGCCCAACAAAAAGTCATATTCTGGAGAGATGAATACTTTCAAACAACTTGAGATGGAGCGGTCATGCGAGAATGGCTTTTGCATGAGGGATATGTGTGTGTACCTCCTAAAGACTTGAGACCTAGATTAATTGAAGTAGCACATCAGGGTCATCTGGGTATCTCTGCCACATGCAAAATTTTGAAGGGAAAATATTGGTGGCCCAACATAGATAAACAGGTTACAGAATTTATCAATCAATGTCCATCGTGTGTAGTGTCTGATAAACATTGGAGAAACAGTGTGAAGCCCTTGCATACCGTTGCTTTGCCAAATAAGCCGTGGGAGAGAATTGCTTTAGATTTCTTTGGTCCTTTTGATTTGTTACCTAAAGATATGAAGTATATGATTGTTGCTATTGATTATTATTCTAAATGGATATATTATTCATTTGTAGATAGTACAGACACTGATTCAGCGATTCAATTTTTGACAGATTCATTTGTTTTGGAAGGAGCTCCATCAGTGATTGTTTCTGATAATGGAGTACATTTCACGTCAAAGAAAATGGCTGTTTTTTTTTTAGAGAAGTTCAATGTTCAACATTTACAGGTTGCTTTGTACAGTCCTGCCTCGAATGGGTTGGTAGAGAGGGCCAATAGAATATTAAAGGAAAGAATTCAGACAGCTTTAGCAAGCAATTAAGATTTCCTAAGAGAGAAAATATGGGCCTATTTAAACACGCCTCATTCCACCACGGGCATTTCCCCTTTTACCCTACTAAGAGGTAGGGAATCAAGGTCCAGACTTGTACCAGCATGGTTAGCCAACTCTCTTAGGGAAAATTCAGATATGTCTGATGTTGCCATGAATGTGATGAGAGATCGTGTCATAGGAAAACAAGTAATTCAAAAAATTAATTATGACAAACGACACAATGTCAAGGACACAGAGTTGAATGTACACAATTGGGTGCTAATCAAGAAACCTCAAAGAGTTGCTAAAGGGGAATCGAAATACTCTCTTCCAGTTAAAGTATTAAGGGTAACCAAAGCGTCTGTTTTGCTAGAGGGTAAAGGATGGTGGAATAGAAACAGCGTAGTTCCTATCACCGACAGACAGGCTCAAATATTTAAAGCTGTTTACTCTGAAAGGAAAAGTGATGCTTCGGGCGGTCTATTTCATCATGATGGTTCTGCATCTTCAATTACATCATCTTATTCAAGAGGTGATGAAGATACAGCGCAAACAAACGAAACAGTTGACTTTACTGAATCTGACACTTTACCTATTTCTCATTAGATGGATGTTTCTACTAATGGTACAGGCAAAGCTAGCATTTGTGATTATTCTAATTTTTTATTGTGGCGAAGGTTTCAACTTATATATTGGAAGCGTGGAAGTTACGTTCATCAATGTACTCACAGTTGGCCTAAGTATAATTACTTGTGTTATCCTAGCTATCATTAGTATGAGACATCGCTGAAGGTTGCTGATTAAACCAGGCAAGGTCCTGGGTTATTATTATACTGCTGGCAGGTATCGCAAGAACCCAAATGATTAGTGCAAGAATAGGATATTTAAATTTTAGATCTATAATGTTTTTAGAATAAGTAAAGAGTCTTATGCCAATAATGGCTAATAATCAAGTTTTATGATATCGCAGGGCATATTGGACTCACCTAGGGCCACGTAAAGTCAAAAACTCAAGTATAGTTTTCCTTTTTTACAATGTTTTATTTAATGTGATTTTATTGCGTGTGATGGATTGATACTTATTGTGTATTATTGTTATGGCCGGATAGGCTGACAACAATTAAATAAATAAAATGGTAAATGGATTATTCTAATGTGAAGTGTACTCGTAGCAACAGAATAGTTAAAATACCATCCAGATTTAATGATTTTGTGTTAGATGGTTTTTGATACATATACTAGGAAAAAAAAATGGAATAGCATTATTTATTAGTTTTGTTTTAGTTTAAAGGGGGGAAATTATGTAATATGCTTTGCTTCTTGGTGTGTGTTCTACATACTTCTTGGTGTGTGTTCTACATACTATGTTCTGTGTTCCACTGTGTTCTATATTCTATGTTCTTCATTCCACGTTGCATCAGGGTGCTGGCGAGGTTCCAGAACGAGGGTCAGTTGGACACTGGCTCTGGACTCGTCAGGGCTCTCCTTGCCGTTGTGGATCTTTATATTAGAATAAAGAAGTATCTTCAATTGGATGCACGGCTACGTTCTCATCTTTTTGTGTCCAGCGCATTTCCCACACTACACAGCAGTAGCTGCAAAGCTTTAAAAATAAAACTATCATAAACTATGTTTATTATTGTCTTATTTTTAAAGGGGGGCAGGGCAAGTGGCATGACAAGCATGGAGAGGGAGGGCACAGCACTCCCCTCAGTGCGCATGTGTGTTTGGCCGTCCATCTGGGGCCAGCCAAACACAGAAGGGCACTGAGCTCTCTCCAACCAGGCACTGTGTTGCCGAGTTGGAAACAGCAGGCAGAAGCTCCCAGTCTGCCTCAGAGTGGCAAGCCAGGGTGCTCTGGGCAATCATAACGCTGCTTTCGTGCTGCCAGAAGCATGAACGCAGCATCAAGATTTGCTGCAGAGCAGGCTGGGAGCCTGTGCCTCCTGTGACGAGGACCGAGGAGTAGCGTGGGGGAGGCAACGAGTAAGGTAAGTTTTTTTTTTTTGTGTTTGTCGTTCCTCCCTCCTCCTCGCCACACCCCATCCCATGCTGCGAGCTGTGAATACTCCCAAGTGCTGATATATTGTGAAAATTGTGTACAGGTCGTTTAAAGGTATTACATTTTGTTATGTTACAAGAAATGACATCCTAGAGCCTTGTACACATCTGTCAAGCAGCGTGTTCATTCGGACATGGTGTACCGTAAGAACTTTTATGTAGCCCATCCTAAATACAAGGCAGTCCTCACCAATCGAGCCGTGTAGCCCAGAAAATTAACGTACAAAAGCGTCAGCTGTGAATTTCTGAAAGTTGGTTCAGTAAACATTATGACAGTACTAGTCATCGATCGAAACTTCAATGGTGGGTGAAGATTTGGCTTTGGTACATCAACTTACCTGCAGTGCCTCCAAGATGATCTCCAACTCTCCACTCACTGTGGCTCTTAGGACCCATACATTCTCCATAAAAAGGCTCAAGCAGTCTTTAAAAAAGGTCTTTACTATTTGTAACCGCCCGGGGAAATCAATTGCACTATCTTCATCATACAGGTCCCAACTTCCAGGGGCTTACAACGTAATAGAACCCGTCCTGTCACAGAAACAGCAAACAGCGTGAGAGCACTTTGGCCATGGAAAAGAAAAGAGGACCATGGCTCATTTAGTATCGCTTGATGGGGGAATCGAGTGGCCATCTTTTAATGTCCATGCTTAACGATAATACAGCGCTATTAAAGAGCACAGCAAAGACACATCACACAAAAAAGGCAGAATGTGTAATAAATTAGAACTGTTTAGCATACTTTTAGTTTCAATGTTTGTAACGAAATCTGTTTACTTTACCATGCTAAGTTTTACATTTTGCCTCGCTGACTACTTAAGTCATCCTGCATTAAAGGAGCAAATCTCTTTTTGAAGGCACTTTTTTGACGAGACCCATTTAGTATGATATGTGGGAATACAACAAAGACTTCGGCCAGCAGCCACGCTCACAAGCGTGGGTTAACGTCTTTAATTTTTGGCAATAGAAAAGCGACCATTCACAGGAAGTGACGTCATATGCGAGCGCAGGTGCGTAGGTCAGACGGTGCAGTTGAGTTAGTTTCAGAACCTGCCGGTGAAGCGTTGATTTGGTTGCTGAATCGGTAAGGCACGCGGTTTGACGGTGGGTAATGTTACTTAAGTAGAACCCGCTCTGTTCTCATTACTATCTCCTTCCACGCTTCCGCTACTCGAAGTTCTGCGTGAAACCCTGCAAATACTGCCAGTCTCAGTTCCGCCCATCATCTACTTGACCGTTAAAGTTAGCTTTGTTAAGCTTGTCTTTGTTTTATGCAGCATACATTGTGCAGGCTGTTGATTGAAACGCGAAGACTTGTATGTGTAACGTGACGAAGACTCTCTCATTTACAAATGCTAAAAAAACTTTAGCAGTACGTTCTGGGAAGCACCGCTCGGTGGTTGTGCCCCACCCCCGCACACTAAAAGATCTTATCCCAGCGGTAAACAAGCGGTTAACCTCGTAGTCCATTTTAGGGTACCACAAATCCCTCCTTCGCATTCCCTTCAGTTCCATAATCCTTTTCCTAAAACTTATCTGTGCCACTAATACACTTCCTCCTTGCAAACAACTTGCCATTTACTGAATCAAATTGTTTCACTTCTTGAAGTGTTAACCTCTTAGTTAGCAACCCAACCTTGGACATACTGTCAGATCTTACTCAGAACTTCATCCATCCATGTTTTTTCTACCCAAATATCTTTTGAGTAATACAGTCACTGTCATGCAAGCCACACTAGCCACAGTACATTCATCTTCACCAATTTCAGGCTCGCCGTCAGGCAAATAAAGTTGTGATAAACAATCCACCCTGGCATTCCTGCCACCTGCCACGTACTCTACTTATACTCATGACAGCTCTCGGCGCAGGACCTGACTGTATAATAGATACGTGTACCTGATTCTCCTGGGCCTTGACGGTGCCTTTTTGGTTTTTCCTGGTGAAGAAACCACATCTCCTGCAACTCCACAAATTTTAGGAATGTTTACCCTCCTTCTGTTACTGAGAAATGATTTACTCCTGTCTGTAACAACAGCAAGTCTCTAAACTTTTCCAGACTGAGAATGTTTGTGAGTAGTTATCAATTTATACATTTGTCAGTGTGCACTAACTTTCTATGACATCCCCACCATGGAATGCACACTCCACACCCTTGAGAGCAGATTTACTCCAACCTAATGGTACATAATGCAGGTGTTATATTACGAGTGTGTGTAAATTGAGTAATAAGCTCAAATTCATATTCCACTTTTGTAAATCAAGCCATTTACACAAGTAAGTTGAACCTATACATACGAATGACTCTGAATCGGACAATGAGTGTTATGGGGCACAGAAGCCCAACTTGCTGCTTCCTGCAAAATCATTTTCAAAATCTCATGGTGTCCAATTAGGTGCTGGGAAAAGGTTTGCATTCAAAATATACCTGCAGTCAAGGATGTGGACAGTGATCCAGCCAACGGTGGCCACTGTCTACGTCACTGTCATGGCATTGGATACCACAGTTGTGATGCCTTTTGTTATATTTCTCTGATGCTTGGTTCCCTTTCTGGTTTTGACACAGTTTGGTTGTGTGGCACAGCCGTAAATGGGAAATCACACAGACCTTTTCTAGTTGGCAAGCAGCTCTGTGAATTGTAATATCAAATACATATTCTGCACAGAGGCAGATCCTTTGCAGAGGACATCTGGTTACTTTTTAGTTGCTGACTCTTGTGGTCCTGCGTCAAACTGGTACTTATAATGAGATATCTTTGCAGCTAAGACCATATTAATGTGTGTTAAATTACAAAACAGCAAAATAATGTTGCCACTCAATGTGTTCCATTAAGCAGCATCATTTGTACTTCCTAGCCACATAATTCAGGCACCTCTGCCACATACATTTGCCCGCCATTTGCTGCTTAATTCCAGTGGCCCCGATTATAGGTGATTTGAAGAGATAGATGCAAAGCACATGAGGCAGGCAAATACACGTGTTGAAGCATTTATTACCTTGTAAATCAGTACAGAAGGTAGGTGATCAGTCATGTATGTGGCATTGTCCCACCAGCAGCATGGTTTTATCACCTCATTCCCTGAATAGCTTCTGTTTCCAGTGGACATACAACATCCTGAGGAACCACATGGCATCACACAACAGAACCATGACAAGACCTGTCTCCCGGACAGGGAAAGCACCAAGAGCCAGACACAAGATTCTCTTCCCACAGTTTGTTTTGCACACTTTTGCCTTCCGTATGGTGTAATCTGAAGCTGTGGCATCCCTTCTGCTGGTTCTGAAAGTTCTCACTGACTGGGATAGTGGTGGTCTGGGCTCAGTGTGTTAGTTCAGTGACGGTCGGTCTTTTCCATACAGTGATGGTGTGATATATCGTTCAAAGGCTCAGTTGGTTTCACCCTGAATGATAAAATGCCAAGCTAGCCCCTCTGGGAATCAAACTTTTATTCCTTGCTGCCACACAGCACAGATCGTTGCTGAGGACACATTAGGCCTGTGGGCTACCTTAGCCCATATTCAGGATACCTTCACTTAAATTTCAGGACCTCAAATTTCAAATATTTGTAATGTGAACAAAATGTGTGATGCCGTTATGTAAACAAACACTTGATGTACACTATTTCAGTTGTCTCGGGTCTTTCCACCATGGCCCTGTGCGAACCATATTATAACAACATATCAATGCAGCGACAAATCTGGACTCGTCCAAGCGTCTATTTGTAGTCTTTCCTTGTTGTCTAATAATAATAAAAAAATTAAAAAAAAAGACTTGAGTCAGAACTACACATTTGGGTTACATAAGTGCAAGCAGTGGCTGGTCCTGGTGGCCACAGTTTGTGAAACAACAGGTCTCCTGTTGAGAACATCTCCTGTCCATGGAGTCTTTACTGTTACTGTCCAGGATTGACCTTGAGATGTAGTCCTTAAAGAGTCTGTACCCTTTTAAATAAGCACACATATATTTCTATAGACACAGAGGCATGGTGAAGCACTGAGAGGAATACCAGTAGAAGCAGGAGTGAGAAAAGGGCCACTTGAAAGGGTCAGAAAGATATTTTCTTTACATTGATTTTCCATGTACTTGGTAACCATGGCAGTAAGAAATAATGCATAGAGTTTACATCAAATGATGCATGGGAACTTAATGGAGTTGGTTACATGATGTCTGGGGTTGAAAGAGAGGAGAGCAGGTTAAACATTATTGGACTGTGACAGGGCGGTGTGTGGATCATTTTATATAGAGGAGTCCAGAGGGTGATGGGGAAGATCTCTGTGCCTGTGACAGCAACTGTGGGGGATATTCGTGGTGGGGCCTCTTCAAACAGGAAGTAGTGCTATTCGAGCTCTCTTTTAGACAGCACTTCCAGAATCAGTAGCTGTGGGAGAACTGTCAAAGCCACAACAACAGTAAATTCTGAGAGGAGGAAGTGATTGAATTTGCTCCACTTTTGTGCCCTGTGACACACTGCTCCTCTCACTGTGTTACCCTTGTGTTAGCTTCTTTGCTCTACAGGGTTAGGAAAATAGCTCCCTCTACTATCTGTCCTCTATTAGTAGAGGACCAATTTACATCCAAAGTCTAGATGTTTTTTTTTGCTATTGAGCTTGAGGCTGTGAAGTGCTTAGGTCTGGAGTCTTGACTCCTTTTCCACCATTTTGGAGCTAACACCTTTCTCCATCTTCTTGCCTAGAACTAACCTATATGCTTGGTTGGTGACCCTACGGAAGTTATCAAGAGGATGTGCTTTTGCCTAGTGTTAAGCTCTACTCAAGCCAGTTGGTTAATGCACCCACTGTAGAGGTCTTGACAGAACAAGAATGTCACAGATTACAATCCTGACATAGATTTTTCACCTCTATATCTCTGCAAGATCGATGCAAATGAATGATAGCAATTTTTTCTCTTTCTTTTTCGTCGTTTATTTATTTTATTTTTAATCGTTTTATTTTAAGCATGGCACCTGCTTTGCAGCACTATGAAATGGCAGAACCTGTATTACTAAGCACTATATAAAAACGAGTTATTACGAGACTGCCCCAACACGCACCAGACAACCCTAAGGGAGAGGATGTGGCCCAAGGGCCAGAGCTGCCGACTTCGGAGCTGGGGAACATGATTTGAGTCTTGGTGCTGGCTCGGAATCATGTGATTCTGGGCAAATCACTTAATCTCCTTTTGCTACAAAAGACGAAATTGTTCTTTTGTAATGTAACCAGTGCTCATGTAAAGCAATGTAATACCTTTGTCTCGCGTTTGCGCTATATAAAACTGCACATATAGCGAGCGCTCCAATGCCTTCGTGTCAAGTTTGCGCTACTTACAACTGCAAAAAATAAAGACCCCTTAGACATCGCAAAGAGAAGCGACAAGATGCCCGAAAGCAAGGAAGAGGAAGAAAAAAACATGCTGACATGAGCACGAAGCGGCGAGGCAAAATAGTGCGCCACACTAAGGTACAGGCCCGATCGTGCAATAATCCAGGTAACAGGCTCAGTCTTCAAAGCGGTAACAAAACATCCTTAAGGTGGGACAAAATTAAAGCATTTACCAATGACATCAAGGGATTTTTGAAAGGCGGGTCCAGGAATGAATGAAAGTGATAGGCGTGGTTAAAGCCCACAGAATAGATTACAATATGTTGAGAAGAGCAGGGCTTGCACCCTGCTATGCTCGACCTAAAAAGGACATGTAGAAATATAATGTTCATATGTGCTTACAGGGACTAGCACCCAAAAGCTATGTTTCACTGTGGCAGGCCTAGCTGTCCCATGTAGAAAACCAGAGGACAGATAAAACATGCTAATACTCTATCAGGAATAGAACTATCTAGAAACATATTAAAAATTCATTTCAATGGTAAATTCAAATTCACTGGAATTATGCAATAGACGAGGACAGGACCAGATTATGCGGCTGGGTTGAGTAAATTATGCGTCAAGAAAAGGCAAACTATGCTATGTAATGCGCCACATTTTGATAGTATTACGTCATCCTTTTGACATTTTTCCACTTAACACTGTGCATTATCTGTGCCTCATTTGTTACTGTATAACACTCAAAATATAGAACTAAGCAACAGAGTGGTGATCAGTAAAGCTTTGCAAAGGGCCTTCCATGGCGTGGTTAAATATGTTGCTGCAACCTTTAGTAACATTTGAACTGTTTAAGCTAGAAACAATTTTTTTTAAATTTTTTTTTTAAATTTTTTGGTTAAAATCTGCAGATGGTGGATTATGTGGTGAATGCAGCAAATCTGTAATTATGCAAAAAACACCATGGCTGCCCAATCTCATAATTCCACCGGCCCTGCTTTTAGAAAGCTACCTTTTGTACGTCTGACGTTCCTGGAAGCTAATTTGCATTTGCTCTGCAACTTTTCCCAGCCAGGAATTAGCACCTAAATAGGTGTGAAATTCCTCCTAAGAGCTACACAATAGGTCACTGATTTGTAGCTCGACTAAATGGTCAGGGATGACTCCTTTGAGCTCATTTTAGGGTGAGGTATGAGACCATCCTTGTTGATGCTGCAGTGTTAAATCCTGCTTGAGTGTCTAATCCTGTTTGACTGGTTTGGTAGGGTTTACATATAGCATTGGGGGCACACCTAAAAGGATGGGAACAGGATGTCAAAACAAATCTTGTGTATCCACTGTCTGGTTGCTAGAAAAAGTTAGTTTTGTTTTACCAGACTACTGTCTCTGGTTTTATTGGGGGTACAGTGGCTGCTTCAAACAGGATTTTGGTGTAAGATGCAGGAGGGCGCTAGGATTTCTGTAGTAAAACCCCCTACATCCTTTCCCCCAACCCTCCGAGACAGAGCTTAGTGTGGCCAGACTTTTGCCATCCTGAAGATGACAAATGTGGGTAGGGTTGGCCCTGGGAACATTTTTCCTATTCATTAGGGTGTCATTTCCACCCACTAGCTCGTGTGGGGGCATAAATGTGGCATCTTTGGGCTCCCATTTGTGGACACTCCTGACCTGGAGGAAGAACAGAAGGTCTGGAGCTGCTGTTGGTGACCTGAGAGGAGCCCTGAAGGAATTGACCTGCTTTCTTCGTACCCAGGGCAAAGAAATGAACCCTAAGGGTCATAAGGCTGATCACCTGTTCATGCTACAGGGACACAAGCTACAAGAGGCCTTTTCCTGCCTGGAAGCATCCAGCACACCAGTGGCACATGAACGGGACCTTGCTGTTGACTTCTGCATGATACCCTGCAAGTGTCTTTAGTGCGTCTCCTGAAGTTGTTGGTGGGAGGCGGGGGTGTTTAGGACTTAATAGACTAAGTCAGAAAGTAAAATATTTTGACCACAAGAAACCTCACCTATGCTCTATCACGGTCAACCTCAAATTGAACCTAGGTACCGGTCTCCATAGACCTATGTTTTTTTGGAGCTGTTCCTACTTAAAGCTCTAAAAATTCGTATCTCCTGTTCCCTGTATTGGATTTTTGTCATTGGTGCTGTCAGAATCCCTTTCAGATGGCCTTGGAACACAAGGGTTATGGGCCTAACCGTGGTGGTTGAGGCCTGTTAGTTCCTGATATCCCGGTGTCCGAATTACTATGAATCCTGAGTAACTGGGCCAAGTACGGATTTTACATTTGACTCTTAAAGTATGCATGGTCTAAGCAGTCCAACGCTCCCTCTGATAAGATATGGCTGCAGATTGTTGAACACTGATTCGATTCAAAATAAGTGCATCAGCAATAAATCAATGTCCAGCCAAAACTTGCTTTTATTTATATAAACCAAAAAAAAAGTGTTATCAGGGATGTGGAATTCCTATCGCCTGACGTCCGTGACATATTGTTTGTGGTCAAGGGCAACAAGTTTTCATGTTTATCTTGTCCTTGGGACAAGTAGGCCCACCGCTGTAGCACAAACCCTTCAGCTGCCAGTTTACAGGTAAGGGAATTTCTTTGCAGTTGAGGCAATATTTGTGTCCGTGTGCTAATGCTGTTCGAACTTTTACTTATGGTTCATGAATGCAGAGCCTTTATTATTAAGACGAGCACTCTAAATAAATGTTGTTAGCTCACCCTGCACTACTAACAGTGGTTCCAGTAAAAAAAAAAAAAGTGTACATCTGTTTGAAACGTTTAACAATATGAAGATATGTATAAATCTTCCAGAATGCTCTTATTAGATGCAGATGTTTGTAGAAGCTTTTAAGCAATCCTTCACTTTCAAAATAAAATGTTCAGAAACAAAATGCATGTAGGAAAAAACATTTGCTAAATTACTGTGAAATTTTAGGTACTATTTATTTGAGGCATTATTTAGTAAAATGTGTTGATGCGTACTAGTATTACCAAAAAAAAATCATAATAGAAAATCAGTGTAACGAGTTTCAACAAGATTATGGGAAACAATAAAAAATAATTAAAAAACAAGCATTGACAAAACCAATCTATCTGACATTGGTGGTCAGTCTTTTGGTTTTGTCAATGCATGTTTTATTTTGACATGGCTTTTGTAAACTTTTTTTGTGGGAGCTGCCAGGCCCTCTCCATTGTAAGAAACATTGGCAATAAAACATTTTTGATCTCAAAAAGCACACATTGCCACGGTAGTTCTGGCATTGAACAAAACTGTGTGCCAATATGCTGCTTGTGGAAGAGCAGAATGCTATCACTTAGCCAGCCGCTGAATGGATAGAGCGAGGAATATAATTTTAATAAAAACAAGAGGTCTTGGTTAACACCAGCCCTAATAGGGGCCCAATTATTAAAGAAAGTCACAAAAGTGCACCTATGTATGTCTTTGTTAGTGCAGAATAATGGCTTTCATGAATTCACAAGACTTTACGGAAGGAGACCAGGAATTCATATTCTTAGAAAATATTTGTGAACTGTATTTCAGCATGCGTAAATATGAGTGTAAAGATTTACTTACGTGAAAATCTATTGAGCCTTTGCAAGTTCATTTTCCCACCTACCACTTTTTTCCCAACTCCGGAAGTACTTCATCTTCTGGCTGTGTCAGGAGTAAATTTCCAACCTTTCTCGGTATGGGAAAAGATTAGAGAAGAGCTGGCGAAAATCATTAAAACATCAAGTTAGCAACATTCCATCCCTGTAACTATTGCTTACTGCTTACTCCAGTATGTTGATATGTGGAAAGGTGGCAAAATAAGGAAATTGCCCATATACAAGCCCTACTAAAGCAGAGTTCTTATATCATGAGATTGCTGCCATAATTTGTTGCCACACTACATGGTACCAAATGTACAAGTAGATCTTTTTTTTTGCAGGACAAGTAGATTTATGAAGCAACCTGTCCCGTGAACAAGCAGATATTTTATAAAATTCCACACCCCTGCGGGATGTGTGCCAGTGGGTTGACTGGGTGAGAATGATGAACCATTATGTCTCTGTTAGGCTGGATATTCCAGCTCCCCTGTGTCCTTCCCTATTCCTTGTAGAAGCTTAATGGGTTGAGGTAGGTACTAGCTCTGGTCTATATTTAGCCAAGACTCCCTCTGCTGGGACAATTCCTCTCTGCTGGGTGATGGTCAGGGCCTCCTGGTCTGCAGTTAATTAAAATTCTTTCTAGGGGATATGCTGGACAGGTACCCAGAGACTGGGAGGGAGCTGCCCTCGCATGCACCGATCACGGCTTTCTATTCTTGCCATGGTTCATTTTTTTTGGTATACTTATTTTTTTTTACACTTTTAACCTGTCCCGTGCCTTGGACGAGGTCACCTCGTCCAAGGCACAGGAACTAGCGCTCCACCCCTGATACCCCCCCGCGACGTTAGCGCGCTGATTTGTCACAGGGCCTCCCCGATCACAAGAGAAATGCTCAGCATTTCTCTTTCGATCACGTGGGGGAGGCCCAGAGAGGCTTCAAAGGGAAGGAAATGCATTTCCTTCCCTTTGAAGTCTCTCAGAGCGTTTCAAAAGCCGGATTGCTTGCTATCCGTCTTTTGAAACGCCCACTAGACACCAGTTTTTTTTTTTTTTTTTTTTTTGAAACTGGCATAAGGGAGCAACCCCTTGGGCAAAGGTCGCTCCCAATGGGGGCATTTTTTCGGAAGGCATTTTCTGCCCCCCCCCCCCCCCCCCCCCCCCCCCGGGGCAGATCGGCATATTATTAGGCCGATCTGCCCCCAGGAGGGGCAGAAACCTCTAGGCACCAGGGATTTTTTTTTTTTTTTCTCTTTTTTTTAAGGTGGGGAGCGACCACTTAGGCAAGGGTCGCTCCCCTAGGGGGGCAAATTATATTTAGGCCATTTCTGCCCCCCCTTGGGGGCAGATTGGCCTGTTTTGATGAGGCCAATCTGCCCCCAAGGGGGGCAGAAACCACTAGGCACCAGGGAGTTTTTTGTTTTTTTGAATTTCACGCAAGGGGAGCGACCCCTTAGGCAAGGGTCGCTCTCCTGGGGGGGGGGGGGGGGGTATTTTAGGCCATTTCTGCCCCCCTGGGGGGTAGATCAGCCTATTTTTTTTTTAGGCCGATCTGCCCCCAAGGGGGGCAGAAACCACTAGGCACCGGGGATTTTTTTTTTTGTTTTTGTTTTTGTTTTACAGATGGGGAGCGACCCCTTGGACAATTTGTATTTAGGGGGCAGATCAGCCGATTTTTGCTACGCCAATCTGCCCCCAAGGGGGGCAGAAACCACTAGGCACCAGGGTTTTTTTTTTCCGCCAATGTCACACAGGGGGAGTGACCCCGTAGGCAAGGGTCGCTCCCAGGGGGGGCGGGGGTTGAAGAGACAAATTTATTTTAGTCCATTTCTGCCCCCCTGGGGGCAGGTCGGCCTCCCCCAGGGGGGGCAGAAACCTGTAGGCGCCAGGGCAAATGTTTTTTTTTTTTTTTTTAGAGAGATGGGGAGCGACCCATTAGGCAAGGGTCGCTCCCCTGGGGGCAAATTGTATTTAGACCATTTCTGCCCCCCCTTGGTAGGTTTCCCTAGGTGCCGGCTGAGCTAGAGACCAAAATCTACAGGTAGGCACTTTGCAAAAAACTCCTCTGTTTTCTTTCAAAAAATGTGATGTGTCCACGTTGCGTTTTGGGGCATTTCCTGTCACGGGCGCTAGGCCTACCCACACAAGTGAGGTACCATTTTTATCGGGAGACTTTGGGGAACGCTGGGTGGAAGGAAATTTGTGGCTCCACTCTGATTCCAGAACTTTCTGTCACCAAAATTTGAGGAAAATATGTTTTTTTAGCCACAATTTGAGGTTTGCAAAGGATTCTGGGTAACAGAACCTGGTCAGAGCCCCACAAGTCATCCCATCTTGGATTCCCCTAGGTCTCTAGTTTTCAAAAATGCACAGGTTTGGTAGGTTTCCCTAGGTGCCGGCTGAGCTAGAGGCCAAAATCTACAGGTAGACACTTTGCAAAAAACATCTCTGTTTTCTTTCAAAAAATTTGATGTGTCCACGTTGCGTTTTGGGGCGTTTCCTCTCGTGGGCGCTAGGCCTACCCACACAAGTGAGAGATCATTTTTATCAGGAGACTTGGGGGAACATAGATTAGCAAAACAAGTGTTATTGCCTCTTGTCTTTCTCTCCATTTTTTCCTTCCAAATATAAGAGTGTGTGTAAAAAAGACATCTATTTGAGAAATGCCCTGTAATTCACATGCTAGAATGGTCACCCCGGAATTCAGAGATGTGCAAATAACCACTGCTCCTCAACACCTTATCTTGTGCCCATTTTGGAAATACAAAGGTTTTCTTGATAGCTATTTTTCACTCTTTATATTTCAGCAAATGAATTGCTGTATACCCTGTATAGAATGAAAACGCACTGCAGGGTGCAGCTCATTTATTGTCTCTGGGTACCTAGGGTTCTTGATGAACCTACAAGCCCTGTATATTCCCTCAACCAGAGGAGTCCAGCCGACGTAACGGTATATTGCTTTCGAAAATCTGACATTGCAGGAAAAAGTTAGAGTAAAACGTAGAGAAAAATTGATGTTATTTTTTCACTTCAATTTCAATATTTTTTTTTTCCAGTTGTTTTTTTCTGTAGGAAACCCTTGTAGGATCTACACAAATGACCCCTTCCTGAATTCAGAATTTTGTCTACTTTTCAGAAATGTTTAGGTTTCTGGGATCCAGCATTGGTTTCACGCCCATTTCTGTCACTGACTGGAAGGAGGCTGAAAGCACAATTTTTTTTAAAAATGGGGTATGTCCCAGTAAAATGCCAAATTTGTGTTGAAAAATTGGGTTTTCTGATTCAAGTCTGCCTGTTCCTAGAAGCTGGTTATTTTTAGCACCGCAAACCCTTTGTTGATGCCATTTTCAGGGAAAAACCACAAGCCTTCTTCTTCAGCCACTTTTTCCCATTTTTTTGAAAAAAACGAAATTTTCACTGTATTTTGGCAAATTTCTTGGCCTCCTTCAGGGGAACCCACAAAGTCTGGGTACCTCTAGAATCCCTAGGATGTTGGGGGAAAAAAAGGACGCAAATTTGGCTTGGCTAGCTTATGTGGACAAAAAGTTATGAGGGCCTAAGCGCGAATCTCCCCAAATAGCCAAAAAAAGGCCTGGCACAGAAGGGGGGAAAGGCCTGGCAGCGAAGGGGTTAATGTAGAGTGCATTTGTTTGCAAAAAAAGTAGAATAAAAATAAATGTGAAGGTTTGCTAAAGCCAGACCTATTAGCTTTACCAATGCTTGTTGTAATAGTGTGAATGCCAGGAGAGATTTACAAATTGCTTTGCAAAACATTTAGCCACCTTTCACTACACGACCATTGTCTTGACCAAGCTTTCCTCCCCTAATTTGAGGAGTGGTATTAGATGGCCACAATGTCCTCTCTATCTCTCCAAATTGTGGAGAGACAGATAGGAAGTTGTTGTGACATGGGAGTTTTTTGTTATGTACCTTGCCTACAGATGGAGAAAGCAGTTTGTCCTGACTTGCATCATGGTATTGGAGTATATGTTGCCCCCTACACTTCCCCCAATCAGGGGATGGGCTGGGAATGGATTGCCCCTTTCCCATGCCTTGCTGAAGAGCAGTGAGGTATGCTAACAGCAGCTTGCTTGCACCAAAGTGATCTGTTAGACTTTGTCAACTGGGTAATAAAGCATCTGCTTGCTGTTTCACTCCTTCTTTGCCTTCTCACTCACAAGAGTGATAGAGAACAAGGACATCTGGCATGGGTCCTGTTGGATTTTTCACAATTGCCTGTCTTTGCTGTTTCGCCTCCATCCCCCTTACCCTCACAGTTTAGAGAAAGATTAGTGGAAGCCCTTTCCAGGTATTTAGGGTGCCATGAGAAGGACGTGCCTCAAGGCAGCCTCTTCACTGAAAGGACATAATGGTGATGGGATGGTGTCTGCCCAAGGAATCAATTTGGCTGGTACTTCAAGGATTGCGGAGTTAGAAAGGCAGGTCCTGCTTGGTGCATGGCCTGGTGCGAAATGCAGTTGTGAAGGCATTTAAATATAGTTCCCTCTGCCACTGGACCAACATTATCTCTACAAGAAAGTTTCAGACGGAGTCTGGCTGCAGTCTTTTGAATCTGTTGTCGCTCGGCGATTTACACATTTTTTAAGACCTCGGCACAGTGAGTTAGACATTAGAGATCGCATGGAGGTGGTCACTGGAACTTGATTTCTTTAAAAGAAATGAAAAAGATACCAGCCAGTATTAAAAGTAATGACTCTTATGAAAGATAGTCCACTACAAACACAACTATCTCTTAATTTATAGTTCTTCTCATTAGCCAATTCAGTGTTGTTCAATATAGCGAACTTGGGATGATAGAGTGGAGTCAGCCCTGCAAGTATCCAAGTTTGTGGGTCGCTGGGCGGACGTTCACTGCATTGATCTATCTTACTGCCTCAGCGTGAATATTTGTACTTCACATAGAGCTTCATGGTTGATTTTGTAACCAGCATGGGCCTTGAGTTTTTCAACCACCTTCAAATTTGAGCACACTTTGGTCTCGCCAACTCAGCAAACCTAGCGTAGCCCTTCATTGTCTGACCCGTAATATTTGATTTATTTATTGTTTTGCAGTTTGGAACATGTCTCTGGCTGATGAGCTACTGGCCGATCTGGAGGATACTGCAGAAGAGGAAGAGGATAACTTCATTGATGGCGATGACAAGGCTAATGAGGATGTGGAGGAGAAGATGCAGATAGACCTGAACGTGGACTCAGTAAAAAGTATTGCCAAATTATGGGACAGCAAAATGGTGAGCACCCTGCACTGATACTTTCCTGTTGAGTCAACTACCTCATGAAAGAGAGGGTTATAGGCTAGTAATGCATTGAAAAGATTTTACTTACTGCAGAGTGCAGTTTTTGAAAGAATTGTCTGTCTCTTGAGCATACAAACACCCTCTTACAAAATGTGTTTGAGTTCTTGGCATGTGTACCAAATGAGTAGTAGTCTGTGGAATTGTTCTCCTATGGATTTTGACTACTACGTGCTGAGGCTTAATTACTCGAGTGGCAATAAGATGACTGCACCTTCATTGGTGAGTGATTTCCTGCTGAAGAATGTTTTATGGTCTGACCCGAGGTGTAACATTTTTGGTAGAAGTGAGACGGTATGGAAAGAAGCATATCTAGATGGGTGTTAGAGTTCATAGAGTATTTTACTAAAGTATGTTACTAGAATGAGCCCTGTTACGTTGGTCTTTGATGTAAGTCTTGTTATGTATTTTGTTCTCAATGATAAAGCCAAACCCAAGAGCCTTACTGTCTGCCCTAAATCCAAAACTGAATTCTTATCGCAGAATGTTGCATTGCATTGCATTGCTCTAGCATAGACCTGCATTGGACAGTCAGTATGAAATGATCCTGTTTTTTTAGGTCTCTGCTAGACATCGCATGCGCTGTCACAAAGAGACATTTACAGTTCAGAGGGCTTCAGTCCTGCCCATTGGCTTTCTATTTGTTCCATTGTTGCTCTTGTAGCCTTTCTTCCCGTTTGTCTATAGCATGAATGTGTCATGCCTCTTCCTGTGTTAGGCCCTTCCCCCATAGCATGGACAAAATACTTGTCCATCCACTGCTCCTGTTTTAGGAGCTACTTTTTTCCTTGTCTTTGAGCACCCCACACAAGTGCCCGTGTTTTCACTCACTGTATCTCCGACCACCTTTCCCAACCCTGTTACTTCTTTTCCTTTTGCAGATCAGTTCTATTATTCCCCTCCTCACCCTCCCTCGCCCCGTTTTGGTTCCATTTTGTAACTTGCTTATAGTGGTTCATGGAAAAACTAAATACTGAAATAGTCGCAGATTGGCTTTATTATTCACCTCCTCACCCACTCTTGCACTGTTTGTTCCTTTTTGTCTCTGGTTTATGGTGCTTTATTATTTAAAAAAAAAAATGATATAGAAACTGACGCCCCAAAATGTAGCAAGACATTTAAAATTACGCTTCTCAAGCCAGCTGCCACAGAGTTCCTTCTTTTTTTATTTTTTTTTCTTAATCAACTTTCATTTCATTTTCACTCTCCAGATCAACCAATGTGCCTTCTCATTTAAACATAATTGCCTGCTTCTGGCAGATGATTTGCAATAGAGCACACTAGAGCTCAAGCAGACAAAAACAGATCTGCTGTTGAGGGCTTGGCGAAAGCCAGAGAATTGGCCAGGCCAAGGAGCATCTGTTGGGGCTGGGCTCAGGCAGTTGCTGCTCGGGCACTTTGTTTCAGTTACTTTTAGAGCTGCTCCTTTTGTACTCTTGCTCAAATATTTTATTTCACCTAAACCTTTTACTTTATTATCATGCATGAAAGCGTTTTCAGATGTGAGTTCTCTTCTTGTGGTAGGCCCACTCTGAGAGCAATGGCCAAACTGCTTGTCCATCACCTGCCCACTGTTCCTAATTTGGGAGCTACTTTTTTATTTTTGTTGAAGCAGTCCATGAAAGTGCTTGTCTTTGCAAGTTCTCACCCACATACTTTTTTCCTCCCCACCACACTGTTTTGCTCTCTTACCCTTGTGCTTCTGTCTCCTAAACTCGCCAATGAGCTTGTAGCTCTCATCTGTGCTTACGTTGCTGACTCGTTCACATGTGCTCCCATGTTCTCCATGTTGCCCTCACTTGTTTGTGTGCTTCTCTGCCACCCCAGCTCTCCATGTTGTTCTCCACTTTGCTGCCCTTTGCGACCCGCTACCGGGGCCCCTCTAACATAAACAAAAAAGAATCATTTTGTAGGAGCATACTTGTGTGTGTTTAACATGTACACAGGCCTACAGAATGATCCGTCTGTGGGCAGCGATTTTAACCTTATTTTTTTCATCCTTTTAAAATCTTTCCTTTGTGTTGTACAGCATCTGCATTGGTGATGTTCAACATGAAGAAAAGACATTGACAAAGCCAATAGCTCTCAAAGGCGAGAACTATTGGCTTTGCCACCGCTTGTTGTTCTTTGCACCCTAACTGCTTAAAGCTGTTTTGTTTATATTTACTGTTGGACCACTTTTCAGCATTCTTTTTTCTCTTTTATGTAGTTTGTTGAGATCCTGGCGAAGATAGAAGAGTACATCAGTAAGCAGGACAAGAGTACAGAAGGTAAACTGCATCCACTTGAGTTTTACTCTAATTTGCCTTCTAAAGGAAAGGTTATGCTACAGGTCGAGTATTAGCCATTTAACCCCATACCAGTGGGTAAAACAGTGCTTGACCAGACATGTTGGAAAGGAGCTTGTGATGAGCAGAGACTGTCAAGCTTCCTAGCATGTTTCCTTTAGTTGAATCCTGGCTGCCTCTTTCTCTGAGTGAGGTAGTGCTAGGGGGAGGGAGTGTGCGGCTTGTTGAATTGGATTGGGTGCCGTACTGGGGATGTATGCTTTTCAGTGAAGTCGAACAGTGAGGGAATTACCGCTTGTATGACTTTGAGCAGAGGGCCAGGATGAGGTAAAGCACACAAGCATCCTTTCATGAAAAAGCAGGAGCACTGGTATTGTGAGGTCTGCAAAGAAGAGGAGATGTGCTGGCAAAGTATATTGTCTATTTAATAGTGCCCTAAGATTGAGGATAAGGTGAACAGGGTGCACCTCAAGGATGATGAGGTACATTTCATGGGGACAAGTTCCGAGGGCGAGGGACTGTTGGAAATGCAATTGATGGGGTAGAGTTGGAGATCTGGGATAAGGCAAGCAGTTGGGCTTGAGATCCTGGATAAGTAGAGCAGTAGTGACAATGAACCAAGGGCCAGATGTATGAAGGCATTTTTGCATTCGCAAACAGTGCGAATGCAAAATGCCATTTCAGAATGTATGAAATAAATTCTGAACGCAATTTTAAGGAATCGGTAAAATAGCGATTACTTAAAATTGCGACCCTGTTTAGAGAGTCGCAAATTGCGACTCTCTAAATTTGAAATCGCAAATTAGGATTCCTTATTTGCGATTTCTTAGCACATGTATGAAGCAATTCCTAAATGCGATTTTGGCATTTAGGAATCGCTAATTACCACCAAGTTGAACTTGGTGGTAACCATGTGCAAAATTTAAAAATGCATTTTTAAATTGTACATGTAAAGCACACATGCCCTTTTGGCATGTGTGCACCTTACATGCCCCCCCCCCCCCCCCCCCCAAAAATGTTTTAGGGTGCAGCAGAGGGGGCCTTAGCCCCCCCCCAGCACCCTGGGGTTTTGCATTTCCAAAATTGCGATTTCTGGTTCAGAAATCGCAATTTTGGAAATGCAAAAAATTCGCAGATATGGGCCAACGGGCCCATAGCTGCGAATGGGGCCTGTATCGCAATTTGCGATTCAGTAATAGCATTTGCGATTTTTAAGAAATCGCTATTACCGATTCGCAAATGTGATACATGGCACTTTGCGAGTCAGAAATAGCGATTTCTTAAAAATCGCTATTTCCGAATCGCAAAGGGCTGTGATGATACATCTGGCCCCAAGTGCCTTACAATACTGAATGAGATTAAACTGTAAAAGTCTGGGATCCAGCAGGAGTGCAGCTGTGGTGCCGCAATGTCTGTAATTAGGCTGCAGTGGTGGAACAAGAGCTGGTTGTGGCTGATTTGTGGATGGACTAACAGTGACATGCAGCCCAGGATATGGTAAACCGGGAGACATGCCATCAAGGAAAAAGCTAGCATTCCGGGCCATAGTATCCAGGATGCGATGGGACCGTAGGGAGCAAAACACTTTAGGTGAGGAGCGTATGGTCTTTGAAGTTGTCAGTTGGATCTTGCAATTGTGATGTGTGTGTGTGGTGAAAATATATATTGGATTAGCTGGAACAGTGTGGATTCTGGATTAAATTGAACATTGTGGGCAAATATTCCATAAAAATTAGAAATGAAGATAAGGTGAATAGAAGTGCAGTGATTTAGCATAAGGTAAGCAGGGATGTCAATATTCAGCACACATGATTGTCTCTGCTACTTTTTCTCTTTAGAGAGTATGGGTTCAACATATTTTATGGCGCCTGATGGTGTATTTCTGTTCTTAGAGGGGCTTCTGGCTTTGGATGAGTAATAGGTTGTCCTAATATTTGTATGCGATGGCAGGTATTACCTTGAATAGGCTATGTTGTAAAATACAGCCAGTTTAAAGTTAAGCATGTCAAATGGGCAGTGATCCCACCTCTGCTTGAGAAATGGGCAACCAACCCAGTCTCTCCTACCTACGTAACTTGCTTCCAGGATGTGTCTCAGCATCTTCTGATCTTCACACTACTTTGGTGCCGATTTTCTTGCCTTCATTCAGCTGGATCAGCTCTGTTCACCATCTTTTATCTATCCATACCCTTGCTGACATCTCTGCTGCATTCAGTACAGTTGACAATCTTGCTATACCAATTATTCTTTCCTCTCCTGGCTTCATTACCACAGTGACAGATTGTATTTTAATTTTTATATCAATTTTTGTATTGTTTTTCATCTAAAACAAGCATGTCCAGACAATAGTAAAACATCCAAGTAAATGTTTCACATGCACAACTGTAAATAAAACCATGAAAAGATCATCCGCCCATAGGATACTCATCAATGAGGCTACAAAGCTTGAGGCCCACATCAAAAGTGTGCAAGTGCCGGAACAATTAACACTAGAAATATGTTAAAAGTTTTGCCATCAGTGCTAGGAATTTTAAACTTCAAGGTAAAACCTGTCAACTAAACAAAAAGTGTAAAATGGCTTTTGAAACTCATCACCCCGCCTAGTCAGTGGAAAGGAGCTAAAACGACCCAGCTCTTTTCTAGATGTTTATGCTACTCCTTACACTACTGTGCATCCCCAAAGATTCAGTCCTGGTCTTCTCTTGTTTATCTTTAAGGCAGTCCATTGTTTCTTTCTCCCTCCCCGGCCATTCCCTAAATCTACTGTTTTTACTTCCATGGTTACTACATGCTCCTAGCGATCAGCCTATACTGCTCCTCAAAAAAGCATGTGCTTAATTCAGATGTTTTAATATTCCTGACTTCTTGACATCCTTTCCATCTGACTAAAGGCAACATCCTCCCTTCCTTCACACGACTCAGGGACCAACATGACTGGCAGTACTAACTCTGCTTTTCTCATGACCGGCATTCTGGCCAGTCTCATGCATTATTTCTCATTACTCAGGTTTCCTCACCACTTGCTAACTGACCCACCACATTTGCTGTTCCTCTCCTATACTGTAGGCTTGTGCTCTTTAAAGTGTTTCTGTCGAAAATGTTACAAATTCTAATAAAAAGGAAAGAACTATCCATTAAATCCTTTTACTAATCTGGATGCAGCTCTCCGGACTGTCAGTTTTAAGCTCATGTTATTTGGGACACTCTTGTGCTATGGTCTACTCAAGGATTATTTGTCCTTATAGTGATTGGCCCTATTGAAGCTGCACCAGAGTACCGTGTCATTGTTGATGCGAACAACCTGACAGTGGAAATTGAAAACGAACTGAGTGAGTACTTAATTTATTCAGCTGTCTGGCACGTAATCGCTCATTGTGACTTGTAGGCCTGAAGATGTTCTTTTCCATTCCAAGATCTGTGTCTTACTGCCACAAGCAAAATATGTTGCTAAAATGAATTGAAGAACCTACCCAAAAATGTTTCCCTGTTTAATAAGACATTAGTTAAAATATATTTGGTTAACCATCATTGAGTTATTTCTTATGGCATTGTATATAATGACTTATGGCACGCACATAGGCTAGGTTGAACAATGTTTCCTTTCAGAGAGAATACTCTCCCATGCAGGGGCACGCAAGGTGGTCCATTGAAGTTTTGTAGCTTTTTTGAGCAAGTGTGGAATATACAACTGGACAGTGTGAATGTGAGTGCTCTATAGAAAATCATGATGTGGATTTTTTTAGGGTAATTATTTTGATGTAGAAAATGTTTTATTTCTAAACATTCTACTTTCCCCACAGGTATAATTCATAAATTCATTCGGGATAAGTATTCCAAGAGGTTTCCTGAATTGGAGTCTCTGGTCCCCAATGCCCTGGACTACATTCGAACTGTGAAGGTAAGGATGATGCCTTCTCCTCATCTTGAATGTGAGAGCTGAGAAAGCTAATGCTCAGTGTCACCAGGCAAGGTTAGCGTGGGAGTACACTGGTTATTTCTCTTCCAGGGGATCCTCATCAATAGTCATAAACATTGAATATTCCCGCCCTTGTGCGGGGACCCCGGAGCATATATAAAATATATACACATTATACATGTGTAACAAACAGTCATGCAGGCTATCATGTTAAAAACAGGCTAAAATGCTTTATTTCTATGAAGTTTTTTTTTTTTTTTTTTTTTTTTTTAAATACTACAATAGAGCATAAATAAGTACCCAAGCTCCTAAAACTAGGCTTGGGGAAGTAAGCAGTAGCAAACTCTAGTGAAAAAATAGAGAAAACTGCATTGAAAAACAATGAAGCATTCTTAGCCAATAGGCTGCATGTAGGTTAACACATGAGAACCATAAAAACTTTGGCACTGTGCCTTTAAGACCCTGAGCACCTCCAGTATCCCACCATGCCTCAGGGGTGAAGGAAAGGTGACAGTTGGTTCACAGTTAGGTCAGTTCTTTTTTCCGGCTCCTTCTGAGAGGATCCTGGAGCATTGAGCTCTCAGTTTTTCTGAGTTTTCCTCAGAAAAATTCTTTAAAAAAGCGTTTTTTCATTTTTCACTCGACAAATAACATCTTTGTCTGAGCTGGGAAGGTTTTTTCTGACAGAAAAATGCCTTCTCTTTTTGTCAAATGCCCTGCTTGTGGGAAGAAGAAGGCCCAGTCAGATCCCCACTCTCTGTGCATAGTGTGCCTGCCTCAGAGTCACTGCCCTGACACTTGTCAGTACTGTAAGAACATGTCTAGGAGGACTCTAAAAGACAGAGAGAAGATCCGACTTCATGGGCTTCAGGAGAGGAAAAGAACATCGTCCTCCTCGCTCCCCAGGCATCCAGAAGGCCATTCTCAGGAGAGAATGGCCCGGTCGACGTCGACAGGTAGGAAAATACCTGCTTGTTCACCGTCGACGTCGTCGCTACCACCGTCCCACCGGCATAGATCGCCGTCGACGGCGACGCACCCGACGTCGAAGGGAACGGCGTCGAGGGGACATCAGAGTAGGGGCAGGTCTCCGTCGACGGCAGCCCGCCGATCGACGTCGAGCCACCGCCGGCATTACCGGTCGCCGTCAAAGGCTGTGCGCCCCCCGACGTCAGGACACACGACGTCGAGATCTCCACGACGGCACGGCAAACATCCGCCGTCAACCTCCCATCGCTCCGCGTCGAGGCACACGACGGCGAGCAGGTCGAGGTCCAAGGAACGCCGTTCGACGTCAAGGCACTCAACGTCGAGGCAATCAACGTCGAGGCAGGACCAACCGACTGGGCGTCCTTCGACGTCGAAACAGCCATCGACGTCGAAGCAGGTCTTACCTGTCCAACAGGGAGCAGAACATCGCCCCTCGCCAGACAAGGCTCAGTCTCCAGTGGTCTCCATACAGAGCGACTCTTCTCGGTCAAGAGCATCTCCTGGGCATGTCTCGCCCATCAACCTATCTCCGAGATGGCTGGAGAGCCTCAACAGACCAGCGGCCTCCCCAGATTTGCAATATTCGCGAATGTATTCACCCACTGCCTCCCCGCCAAGAACGCCATCGCCGACAGCCGGGGCAGAACGGGCTCGTTCAGCTCCTCGACAGCCGACCGCGAGGACTAGGCGCTCGGCTACAGCGTCCCGCAGCAGATCTCGCTCTCAACGGAGATCCAGGTCGCGCTCAAGAAGATCACCCTCTTGGTCTTCATCAGGTTCTTCTGTCAGGCGTTACTCACCTACTCTTACAGATTCACCACCTGCTAGAGTCTCACCAGTGGATGACATAAACACTTTCAACGAGGTGTTACTAAGAGGAGCACAGAAACTCAATATAGAGGTTCCAGAACCATCTACCTCCTCATCAATCATATTTGAGACACTACAACAGAGGTCAGCGTCGAAAAAGTTGCTGCCTCTAGTGCCTGGTTTGTTGCAGCCGACCATGGACACTTTTCTGGCCCCAGCCTCGCTTAAGTCTGCCCCGGCTCGGATTCTTAAAAAGTACAAGGCTCCAGAGCAAGACCCTTTATTCCTTAGGAAGGATCCGCCACCAGACTCAGTGATCATAGCTGCCGCCCGAAAGACCCACTCGGTGGCATCTTCATCCACAGTACCCCCGGATAAAGAGAGCAGGCATTTAGACTCTCTGGGAAGAAAGATGTGCGGGACAGCGGCTTCAGCAATGAAGGTCTCTAGTGCGTCTGCGCTCCTGGGCAGGTACGATCGTTCTCTGTGGGATTCCCTCAGTAGATTTACGGAAAAACTGCCCAGAGAAGACAGGCAAGATTTCCAAGAGATTCTACAGGAAGGATGCCTGGTATCTAACCAAGTTATCAGCGCGGCAGCGGATGGGGCGGATTTGGCGGCTCATGGGTACGCACATGGTATCTGTGCGAGGAGATCTTCCTGGCTGAGGCTCACTGGCTTGAAACAGGAGGCACAACAACGTATCCTGAATCTCCCATTTGCCGGGAATTCTCTATTCGGTGCCCATGCAGACGAAGAGATGGCCCGCATGAAGACCGAGGTGGATACCATGAAGGCGGTAGGCCTCGAAAGAAGGAAAGATTTCAGGCGGAGGTACAGACCGTACGATAGACGCCCTTTCCAACAGAGGGTTCAAACCCCTCATTGGTCGCAAAGGTCTCAGCAACGACAGGGGCGCCCTCTGTTTCAGCGAAGAAACACAAGGGAGCGAGGGTCAAGCAGACCTCAACAGTCCACTCCAAAAGCACCCACTAAACAATGAAGTCTCGCTTCCCTCGACACTGTACACCACTCCGGTGGGGGGAAGTATTATTGCTCATCTTCACGAGTGGCACTCTATCACAAGAGACAAATGGGTGCTCAATATTGTCGAACATGGCTATTCTCTTCTTTTCAAGCAGCCTCCACCACACTTGCCACCAACCAAACACAATCCGGCTCATCTCACCTTGCTACGCAAGGAGGCTCTCACCCTCCTAAGAAAGAATGCCATAGAAAGGGTTCCACCTGCCCACAGAGGAAAGGGGGTCTACTCCCGTTACTTTCTAGTAACAAAGAAGGGTCAAGAGGGCGTTTTCAGGCCAATCCTGGATCTAAGACTGCTGAACAAATACATAAGAAAACAGAAGTTCAGAATGCTAGCGCTTCATCAAATTTTCCCTCAACTGCATCAGGGAGACTGGATGTGCTCCATCGACCTGCAGGATGCGTATTTCCACATCCCAATAGCTCCAAAGCATCGAAAATTCCTGCGCTTTCGAGTAGCGTTACAGCATTACCAGTTCAGGGTTCTACCCTTTGGCCTGAAATCTGCTCCAAGAGTTTTCTCGAAATGTATGGCAGTGGTGGCAGCGCATCTACGAAGACAAAGGATATACATATATCCATACCTAGACGACTGGCTACTAAAGGCTTCTTCTCCGGAGCAGGCGAGAAGCCATCGGGACATTGTACTAGGAGTTTGCGAAGCTCTAGGTCTTCAGGTCAATTACCAGAAGTCAACCTTGACTCCAACGCAGAGTCTTCACTACCTAGGAGCTATCATAAACACAAAACTACAAAAAGTGTATCCTTCGGAGGAACGACTGTCCTCAATAAACATGAAGTGCCAGGACCTGTTGAGAGCCAGCGCACCTACGGCACGTCAAGTGACATCACTACTGGGCTCCATGGCATCGTGCATCTTTATTGTCCCAAATGCCAGACTCCACATGAGACCCCTCCAAGAGGCATTGGAGGCCAATTGGAGCCAAAGAACAGGTCGCTGGGAAGACACAATGCAGCTACCGGAGGTAGCACTGCAGTCATTGAGATGGTGGATGCACAGACCTCACCTGTCAGTGGGCGCTCCGTTTCACCAGGTACTTCCATCCGACACTCTGGTAACGGATGCGTCTCTTCAGGGATGGGGGGCTCATCTGGGTCCTTTTCAAGCGCAGGGTCTGTGGTCAGACAAGGAGAAGCAGTACCACATCAATCTGCTAGAACTCAGAGCGGTCCATCTGGCTCTCAAGTCTTTCACACCGCTAATTCAGGGGAAAACTCTATTGATACAGACGGACAATACAACCACGATGTATTACTTGAACAAACAAGGGGGAACGAGATCCCTACCCCTTTCACGAGAGTCCCAAGCGATATGGCATTGGCTCCTGGCCAGAGGAATGTCAATCACAGCAGTTCACCTGCCAGGTCAGCAGAACGTAGAAGCAGACTTTCTAAGCAGACACCTGGAGGACGTTCACGATTGGGTCCTGCACGACGAAGTCGCAGAATACATCTTCGCGCAATGGGGTCGGCCTCAACTGGACCTCTTCGCAGACGATGTAAACAGGAAATGCCCAGACTTCGCATCCAGGTTCTACCGTCCAGGATCTCGAGGGAATGCCCTGTTGATCGACTGGTCAGGGACATTTCTTTACGCTTTTCCTCCGATTCCCCTCATTCCGGCAGTGATCAGCAAACTTTACGGATCCAGGACCAGAATGATTCTTATAGCGCCACAATGGCCTCGGCAATTCTGGTACACGGATCTCCTCAACCTGTCGGAAAAACCTCACAGGAGGTTGCCGTGCAGACCGGATCTTCTGAGCAGAATGGAGGGCAGGATTCTGCATCCCAACCTACCCTCTCTGAGCTTAACAGCATGGCTCCTGAATTCCTGCAGTATGGGCACCTAGGACTCTCGCAGGAGTGCATGAACATTTTGAAAGAGTCCAAACGGCCTTCCACGCGGCGTTCCTACGCTTTTAAGTGGAAGAGATTCTACATATGGTGCTGTCAGCAAGGCCATAATCCCATACGGGCGCAGGAGGACGTCATACTGTCCTATTTGCTTCACCTAGCGAAATCCGGTCTGCAGGTATCATCTATTAAGGTACATTTGTCTGCTATTACTGCCTATCGCAAGTCACCTTCTCAGGAATCCTTCTTTACGAAACCTGTAGTCAAGGATTTCTTAGAAGGTTTGAAGAAAGTTTTTCCGCCAATTCGGAGGCCTTCTCCTCCGTGGGAATTGAACATAGTCCTAGCAAAACTTATGGGCCCTCCTTTCGAGCCTATCCATAAGGCTTCCTTACAACACCTTACGTGGAAAACGGCTTTTCTGGTGGCCATTACTTCAGCGAGGAGGGTCAGTGAGATCCAGGCCTTGTCTGCAAAAGAACCGTACACGGTTTTTCATGACAATAGAGTAGTTCTGCGAACTCACCCATCTTTCCTTCCGAAGGTGGTGTCAGAGTTCCATATTAATCAGACCATAACTTTACCGACGTTCTTTCCCAATCCGGAAACTCCGGCTGAGAAAGCATTGCACTCATTAGACTTGAAAAGAGTGCTGAAATTTTATCTGGACAAGACAAAATCGATTAGAAATTCTAACCGCTTGTTTGTGAACTATAGTCATTTAAGGACAGGAGAAGCAGCATCTAAGCGAACAATATCAAGATGGATAGTCTCTTGTATTGTTAATACTTACCAGCTAGCTAATAAACAATTGCTAGCCCGGCCTAGAGCGCATTCCACAAGGGGAAAAGCGGCTACAGCTGCTCTCCTGAACAATGTTCCTATATCTGAGATTTGTAAGGCTGCTACATGGAAGTCTGTACATACTTTTACAAGACATTATTGTTTAGACTCAGATGCAAGAGCGGATGCCCAAGTGGGGCAGGCCTCTCTAAGGAATTTATTTGCGTAAGTCATGTCTATTCCTGCACTTCTATCGGACAGTCCGCTGGGTTTAGGGATGGGCTTGCTAATCTATTCAATGTTTATGACTATTGATGAGGATCCCCTGGAAGAGAAGGATAAGTTACTTACCTGTAAATCCTAGTTCTCTTCCAGGGGTATCCTCATCAAAGTCATAAACAACCCACCCTCCTCCCCGGACACACGTCTACTGGAAGTGCAGGACAGACAGTATTTTGATTCAATTATACAAATTGTCACCGTAAAAAGAACTGACCTAACTGTGAACCAACTGTCACCTTTCCTTCACCCCTGAGGCATGGTGGGATACTGGAGGTGCTCAGGGTCTTAAAGGCACAGTGCCAAAGTTTTTATGGTTCTCATGTGTTAACCTACATGCAGCCTATTGGCTAAGAATGCTTCATTGTTTTTCAATGCAGTTTTCTCTATTTTTTCACTAGAGTTTGCTACTGCTTACTTCCCCAAGCCTAGTTTTAGGAGCTTGGGTACTTATTTATGCTCTATTGTAGTATTTAAAAAAAAAAAAAAAAAAAACTTCATAGAAATAAAGCATTTTAGCCTGTTTTTAACATGATAGCCTGCATGACTGTTTGTTACACATGTATAATGTGTATATATTTTATATATGCTCCGGGGTCCCCGCACAAGGGCGGGAATATTCAATGTTTATGACTTTGATGAGGATACCCCTGGAAGAGAACTAGGATTTACAGGTAAGTAACTTATCCTTCTTTAAGGGAGACTAGACTTAGGAGCATGTAGCAGGAACCAATCTAACCCAATTCTTGGAGGATATATGTTTTGCTGTGTGTATGTACCTTTACTGTTATGTGTCCTTAAGGATCCCTTTTCCACCTAAAAACGTGCCTGAAATAGTCTTGTGTATTAAGATGGCAGCTCATGATATTTCATAGCTGGCTGATGCCATGTACAGAGTAGGGAATTTTGAGTGTCTTAGCCAAACTTACTCATTTGTTCCTTTTGAATGTGATGTCTCATAAATATAGCAGTGGACTGTAGGTGTTTAACGTGGCACCATAACTGGCACACTTGATTAATTGGGCTGCCGTGCTTCAGTAATGCTGTTTGCATTTATAATAGATTGTAAGAGTATTCAAATTTGAGGAGAAGCATAGCGATAGCTGACCCTTCGCTCCATCCCAGGGCACTTTCCATAGTAGCATGATTTCTGCAATTACCCTGCATATAATGCGTCTGGCACCTACGTTAATTACCATCATAAATGTTGTATGTTCTGTCTGTTCCAGCGAGTCATGCTTCCACTGACTGCCACTTTTAAGTCGGTTTGTTGGCATCCGACGTTGCTCTTGCAGAGTTTTCTCCTTTTGCCTCCTATCACTTTGCTTTCCATTTTCTCGTGCACTGTTAACAAAATTTCCTATTGTTTTTGCCTCCTCATCGACAGTCTTAGTAGATCCCATCTTCAAGGGATGCAATGTGTCTCCTTACCTCCCTACTGAAATTGTCGATCAATCAGATATGCCCATTCTTAACTTATTTAGTTAGCTCTTTAACATGTTACTGGCCAGGAGTGGTGCTGTTGGGCCCTGCAGTCTGGTTTCTCTTAAGATTCTCTCTTTTAGTGGGTACGAAAAATTAGCACATCTCTTACACTGTCGTGTATTTTCACATTTCCTTCCATTCCTGTGTTCTATTTTCATGTTCTGAAATGAGCAGCCGTCCTTCAGGACTTGTCGAAAGAGATCAGCTATTTGCTCCTCTGAGTTCTTTACCTCACTATCCTCTATTGCAAAACCTTGTTATCTCTTTGTGTCTATTTTCAGCTTGTTAGTGATTTTAGAATTGGGATCATTGCTCTCCAGTTAATTTACTTGCATGGATTGTACAAGCTGCTCCTTTGTTTTTATTATGGAGATTTTGCTTATCCCCTTTAAGTTCATTAATGTTTTTGCTAATCTCGCTGTGCACCTGCTCCAATGTTTCTACCAAGACTGTCAAATTACTTTTTTGAAATTCTGCTAGGACTAAAATCTTCGAGAGTCCCACACTGTGGAGGTAATTTAGACTTTGGTGGGCATTCTATGGGCCTGCCAGTGGGGTGGCAGCTCCTTTCACTTCACTGAACGTTTGCAGAGCAGGCATTATGTTTGGAACCTTTTTATGGTGGGCCTACTAGATCGTGCATGTACTTTCTGTTCCTAGACATATTGTGGCTTACTAAGAATGCAAAAGGGCTTGGAGCCTGCTGATTGTTGCTTGGCATTCTTGTCAGTCTTGTTTTCCTGCTGCTTATTCTTGTCTCAGCCTGTCAAGCTTGTGCTTGTCCTGCCCATGGAGCATTGCCTTTTTACCATCTCTTAATTGGCTGGCATCTCTGCTTCCACTTCTTGCTTTTCAAGCACTATTATTTATTTTGTGTTAAGCACTTAATGAGTGCGTGTGTTTTAGTTTACTTCTCTCCCCCGAGCTCCGTGATTGGCGTGAGCATCTCCCCACTTCTTCCTTATACTCGCCTGGGTGCTTTTCCCCATTGCTTCCCCCTGCCCTTATCTCTACCTGTTGTCCCCTCTCACCCCTACATGTGCCCTCAGTGTAACTTTGCACAACCCACGTTTTGCTTTGGCGTCTCTTCTAACTCCTGCTGGTCTGTGTGTTTACAGCAAAGATTCCTCCTTTAATGATAGTCAACAAAACGCTAACATGGGCGTAAGGTAGAATGCGAAGTACGCACTGCAGTATAATCTCTAACCTGACAGGCTACCACGAGCGTCGTTGCCTGTTCCAGATGTCCATGTGATTGAACATCAGTGGCAAAAGCAGCTCTTGCAGTGACCGGGATCAGACAGAGTGGTGGCATTTCCACAACTCCTCACTGTTCTGTGTGTGGATAACTGACTGTGAAAGGAACCCCAGAAAATCATGCATAGTGGGAGAACTAAGGGAGTTAGACGTTGTTGCTTCTGAAAGGTGATGGGCCGTCTTTTAGGTGGTGTAAGAGGAGGTGGCCAGGAGAGACAGTGGAGTGATTTGGGACTGTGGATTGAAGACTCCAATACAGAGTGTGCGCTAAGAGCAGATAAGATTCAATCCTGTACATATTACACAAGTAAGCATTATACAGCTAATTTATTAAATCATACATCTTGGAGGTCCAGAACAGATTTGTCAGTAACAACTGTTAGCAACCTTTTGAAATTTGTTTATGTACATATTCTGTATGGAGCCTGCAGGGCCTTATCTCATCAGCATAACAAGCCCCTGCCTCCCCTAATGCCCAGTTTATTTACTGCCAGTCAGGGGGTGGAACAAGGAAACGAGCAGGAGTAAATTACGGTCAACTGGAGCTTCAGGGGTTGACTTCAGACAGAGGAAGATTGTGTTTGTGATGTAGGTGCCTGATGTACCACACCCATGTTATCGAAATACCAATAACAGTCACAGAAAGTGTGGCCTAGGTTCACAGGTGGAACAGGGTAGATATTGTGTTGAATAGATTCTCCCAAAAGAAGGGCATAAGACAGGCAGTTAAAGACCCCTCCACTCCACCTATCCATGCCTGCACAAACGAGTAAGAAAAAGAGGAAAAGGGTTGCGTGAGACGGTCACAACCACGTCATCCCAAATGATAAAGAGCAAAAGCTCTGCTACTGGGCAGTGAACTTTTTGAGGTAAACTCCACAGGCTGATTAGCGTACTTTTAAACATACACAAGTGCAAAAATATATTAGGCCCAGAGACCTACAGCGACTGAACAGCAGTGGGGGACAGACTGAAAGCCAGAAGCAAAACATCATACAGGCCATCAGCGCGGACAATCCACAGTCAGTTTGTGAAGTGAGAGAACAAACGCTGGGTTTTGCCTGCACAATCCATTCGGAGGGCTTCAGGAGATAGATGAGGTGGCCTGATGCTGGATCAGACGACCATAGGAGGCTTACTCAGATGTTAAAATGTGAGATCCATGAAGATCCTTTGCTTGATCCAGCTGTTACCACCTACTTTAATCATGAAAGGCGACACGTCCTTTTGGATCATTGACAGATTCCCTCCTGAGGGAAGTCCTTGGGACTTTCAGACAGGGCTCCTGAGTGTGCAGAACCATTAAAGGTATGACCTATTTTTTCCCAGTAGATTGAGACTGCTTTCGGCATACTATGATTTAAAAAAAAAAAAAAAAAAAATGAAGGGGCTCATTACGAGTGTCATTCTATTCCAGGTGCTGTCTTCGTAACCAGTAAATGCTTATATTTCAGTTATTGTATTTACCTACTGCGAAATCTCCAAGATAAAAAATTTTGGTCCTGTAAATGGGGACTAACATCCTAATCGTGCATTTCTCTTCTTCAGAGGTGCACAAACTTTTCTGTTGTGTGGTTTCCTACACAGTTGGCACCCGGTTATGTCTTGCTCCTAAATTATTAGACCAATTTGTGGGTTCATTTTAAAGCCTTGCTTGGGTACACATATTTTAGCTTTAGGCCTGCAGCCTGTGCCCTTTTACCTTTTTACATGCTCCATTTCACCTATTCATTTTTCAACACCTGGCTTTCATTGGGGCTGTTTTATTTTTCTAATCAGTTGCTATTCTGGGAAAGTGTTATTGGTTTCTTTGCACGAAATTTCACAGTGTACCTCTGCTCATGGCTGTACTTGATAATCTAGTAATGTAACATGTAGGAAGTTGGCTCTGTATGCACTATTTAAAAGTAAGAAATAGCATGCACAGAGAACGAGGGTTCCCCTTAGAGGTAAGATAGTGGCAAAAAGAGATAATTCTAATGCTCTGTTTTGTGGTAGTGTGGTCGAGCAGTAGGCTTATCAGAGGGTAGTGTTAAGCATTTGTTGTACACATACAGGCAATAATTGAGGAACACACACTCCAAGACAATTCCAGGCCAATAGTTTTTTATATAGAACAATATATTTTCTTAGTTTATTTTAAGAACCACAGGTTCAAGATTTACAAACAATACTTTAAATGAAAGGTATTTCACTCAGGTATCTTAGGAACTTTGAATCATCACAATAGCATGTACAGTTTTGGCAAAAATGGCAATAAGCTATTTTAAAATTGGACACAGTGCAAAATTCAACAGTTCCTGGGGGAGGTAAGTATTTGTTAGTTTTGCAGGTAAGTAAAGCACTTACAGGGTTCAAAGTTGGGTCCAAGGTAGCCCACCGTTGGGGGTTCAGGGCAACCCCAAAGTTACCACACCAGCAGCTCAGGGCCGGTCAGGTACAGAGGTCAAAGTGGTGCCCAAAACCAATGGAGAAGGGGGTGCCCCGGTTCCAGTCTGCCAGCAGGTGAGTACCCGTGACTTCGTAGGGCAGACCAGGGGGGTTTTGTAGGGCACCGGGGGGGGGGGGGGACACACAAGTCAGCACAAAAAGTACACCCTCAGCGGCACAGGGGCGGCCAGGTGCAGAGTGCAAACAGGCGTCGGGTTTGTAATAGGTTTCAATGGGAGTCCCAGGGGTCTCTTCAGCGATGTAGGAAAGCAAGGGGGGTGCTCCTCTGGGTAGCCACCGCCTGGGCAAGGGAGAGGGCCGCCTGGGGGTCGCTCCTGCACTGGAGGTCGGATCCTTCAGGTCCTGGGGGCTGCGGGTGCAGTGTGTTTCCCAGGCGTTGGGTTCTTTGAAGCAGGCAGGCGCGGTCGGGGGGAGCCTCTGGATTCCCTCTGCAGGCGTTGCTGGGAGGGCTCAGGGGGGGTCAACTCTGGCTACTCACAGGGTCGCAGTCGCCGGGGAGTCTTCCCTGTAGTGTTGGTTCTCCGCAGGTCGAGCTGGGGGCGTCTGGTGCAGAGTGGAAAGTCTCACGCTTCTGGCGGGAAACGTGTGGTCTTTAAAAGTTGCTTCTTTGTTGCAAAGTTGCAGTTTCTTTGGAACAGAGCCTCTGTCCTCGGGAGTTCTTGGTCCTTTTAGATGCAGGGTAGTCCTCTGAGGCTTGAGAGGTCGCTGGACCCTGGGGGATGCGTCGCTGTTGCAGTTTTTCTCGAAGTGGGGGAGACCGGCAGGTAGGGCTGGGGCCAAAGCAGTTGGTGTCTGTCTTCTCTGCAGGGATTCAGGTCAGCAGTCCTTCTTCGTCTTCGGGTTGCAGGAATCTAGTTTCCTAGGTTCTGGGGAGCCCCTAAATACTGAATTTAGGGGTGTGTTTAGGTCTGGGAGGGCAGTAGCCAATGGCTACTGTCCTTGAGGGTAGCTACACTCTTTGTGCCTCCTCCCTGAGGGGAGGGGGGCACATCCCTATTTCTATTGGGGGAATCCTCCAAAATCAAGATGGAAGATTTCTAAAGGCAGGGGTTGCCTCAGCTCAGGACACCTTAGGGGCTGTCCTGACTGGTGGGTGACTCCTCCTTGTTTTTCTCATTATCTCCCATGGACTTGCCGCCAAAAGTGGAGGCTGTGTCCAGGGGGCGGGCATCTCCCCTACCTGGAGTGCCCTGGGGCATTGTAACATGAAGCCTGAGCCTTTGAGGCTCACTGCTAGGTGTTACAGTTCCTGCAGGGGGGAGGTGTGAAGCACCTCCACCCAGAGTAGGCTTTTGTTTCTGTCCTCAGAGAGCACAAAGACCCTCCCCACATGGGGTCAAAAACTCGTCTCTCAGCAGCAGGCTGGCACAGACCAGTCAGTCCTGCACTGAACAATTGGGTAAAATACAGGGGGCATCTCTAAGATGCCCTCTGTGCATTTTTTAAATAAATCCAACACTGGCATCAGTGTGGGTTTATTATTCTGAGAAGGTTTGATACCAAACTTCAGAGTATTCAGTGTAGCCAATATGGAGCTGTGGAGTTAGTTTTTGACCAACTCCCAGACCATATACTTAATATGGCCACACTGTACTTACAATGTCTAAGAATAGACTTAGACACTGTAGGGGCATAGTGCTCATGCAGCTATGCCCTCACCTGTGGTATAGTGCACCCTGCCTTAGGGCTGTAAGGCCTGCTAGAGGGGTGACTTACCTATGCCACAGGCAGCATTTTGTGTGCATGGCATCCTGAGGGGGATGCCATTTCGACTTTGCCTTTTTCTCCCCACCAACACAAACCATCTGCAATGGCAGTGTGCGTGTGTTAGGTGACGGGTCCCTGAGGGTGGCACAACATATTCTGCAGCCCTTAGGGACCTTCCCTAGTCACAGGGCCCATGGTACCACTGGTACCATTTACAAGGGACTTATCTGTGTGCCAAGGGTGTGCCAATTGTGGAAACAATGGTACACTTTAGGTGAAAGAACACTGGTGCCGGGGCCTGGTTAGCAGGGTCCCAGCACACTTCTCAGTCAAGTCAGCATCAGTATCAGGCAAAATGTGGGGAGTAACTGCAACATGGAGCCATTTCCTTACATAACACATTACACAGGCCAAAGAAGGTTAGAGAGGTCATTCCAGCCAGAGGATCCATCCTGTGCTGTACACCATTTCATTGCCACATTGCTAACCTCAGCCCTTTCTCTACAGCCAACTGAGAAGACGGCAGGCAGACCCATGCTTTTCAAGTATGGAGGCAGGTGTACCTTCCATGGACTAAGTAAAGGCAGCGGAATGGGCCATCACTGCCAGCTCTTACATAGATGCTAGGAAGTGTGGATAGGAACTCGTATGCACAAGTTTATTCCAATATGATAGGGTTGTTTTATTTTATTTTTACTCATGGTAACAATCCAGATTGTGATATGTTTAATCTTCCCAATAATTGTAGCTCACATATTTTATCGTAGATTGCAGTGTTCTCAATAAATGCAGTAAAAACTGTCCTGCATCTCTGTCTGCCTATCTGTGTGTAAGACCTGTGCTAACGAGAGAAAGGGGCAGGATTTGCCACCCACTATTTCCTTGAAGTCCGTGTCATGTTCTAAAACAGTACTTTTTCTTTCTCTCTCTCTAGCTCTTTCTCTCTCTCTCTCTCTCTCTTTCTCTTGTTCTCTCTGGCCCATTTGCTTTTGGTATCAAACATCTCGCCTTAATAAGCCCTCATTGATGCCAGATTTATTCATACATGCACCTAGAAGGTTTATTAATATGAGATGTTTGATACCAAACATCCCAATTTTCTGTGAAGCCATCATGTAACTGAGGAACTCATAGTGACCAGTGTCCAGCACATGCACTTTAAATGCCTTCCCTGTTCACTTACTATGTCTAAGAATCGACAGACTTAGCAGGGCTTATCTGCTCTGGCAGATATGACTACACATGTAATGTAATGCACCCTCTCTTAGGGCTGTAAGTCCTGCTTACATGCAGTTTTTAGGGGACATGGCACACAGGCTGTGTGCCATGTGTTTTCACTTTTGAGGAGCATCTTGTCACGCAGCCTGCAATGGCAGACTTCATGAGTTTGATGCTGGGTCCCTCTGAGTGGCACGAGTGTGCTGCAGCACTTAGGGACCTTCTGCAATACCTAGGCCCTTGGTACTAGAGGTACCACTTACTAGGGACCTACAAAGGTGCTACAAGGCCCTGGTCACTTGGGGCTGAAGTGACCAGGTGTCTTGTTTTGGGGAAGGAACACTGGATCTGGGGGACCTGATTAGCAGGAACTCTGTGCACTTCAGACAGAGTTGCATCAAAAACCAGGAAAACAAACGGGGGAGGGGGTGTTTACTGCAACCAGAACCCAGCTTTCTACAATTCCGTCCTTTAAAGTGAAGGCCCAATGTTCTGAAGAGTCTCAGTTTATCTCTAACACCAGAACCAAGCCACCACCTCCTCTGGAAACATTTACAAATATGATCTTCAGGCAAGCCTTCAAAGGAAGAATGTTAGGCATGTGATAAAGCCAGGCTTGGCTCTCTGGATTGAATGATGAAAGGAAACGCGGCAGAAGACCAACCTCCAACCGTGACAGGAATGGGACTGTTGTCAGTTGGAAACAGTCAGAAAGCAATGAAGGAAACTTGATGAGAAAGATTTGTAACAGAGTGTAAAGAGATAAAATAAGGCCTAGCAGCAGAAGGGCAAAAACATGGCTGATTGCCAGGAGGTGAGTGTAACAACGAGTATTAAGTATCTACAGCAGGGAGTGACTGCTCTTAAACAGTAGCATTACAGGATTAGACTATGATCCGTAGACTGTATTTGTAAAGGTTGTAATGAGGCAGTGGTGCCTCTTGTGACTGTTTTAGATAATAGTTGCGGTTTTGTGTTGCAGGAGAGCAATATTAATTGTTTAAGCTCATTTAAATACACCTGATAGAAGGCAGTGGTGCTCCTTTTTTTGACCCAGGTACTAGATTGCTGTTTTGAGTTGGTAGGCTTTTGACTTGAGGCTTGACCAGAATTCCCATAATTGTTATTCTTTTGTACTTTGGCTACTCAGATGATATAGAGTGAGTACTTGCTATTAGTCCAGTTTCTTTTTTTTTTTTAACTGCTGCAATACTTCACAAGACTTAGCTATTTGTTGGGGGTCTAAAATAATTGATTTCTCTTTGTGTGCTAAATACAGTCTGGACGTAGAGAGCTGACCCCACTCCCTTAAGAGAAGATTCTGGTTGCCGTGGGGAAGATAGTAGGAAAGTTCTGACTTGATGGTGCTACAATCTTTCAATCTGTAACGTAAAGCTGCATAAGACAGCCAGAAATGTACAGAGACGATTTCCAGTAACACAGTGCTAGGAAAAAAGTAACCTGCTAAAAAATATGCAGGTAAAATGTGACTTTGGTTACATGTAGATATTATTTTCTTGTTTTGGTTGTTTTCAGTGTAAAGTGCTCCAACACCTCTCTGTTCCAGCTCTCTATGAATGGTTAAAAAATAAAACAAATAAAGAAAGAAGGATTGGGACACTAACCTCTCCAATTTAATTGATAAAGAACATTGGATATATTTTGTTTCGAACAGTTTTTCTGAAGGTCCCCTTTATTGGGAGTATCGAAATTCCCTTAGGATATGAGATCAGGTTGAAAATATTTTTCAGGTAACTATTTTGTTTTATTTTTCTAGTGGTCTAATTGTGTGGTCATGAACGCATCGGTTACTAATCCAAATAATGAACATTTTGTTTTTCAGGAATTGGGGAATAGCCTGGACAAGTGTAAGAATAATGAGAACCTTCAGCAGATCCTCACTAATGCCACGATCATGGTTGTCAGTGTAACAGCTTCTACTACTCAGGGGTATGCTGTTCATTTTTATGTGTTCCTGTATCACATTTTTGCCTCCTTCCACACCCAAGGAGCGGGCTAGTTGTTTTTTAACCATGTCCAAGACCACATTCTGCCTCTACTTCCCATAGCATCCTGCTTTTTTTCACACTGATCAATAATGCAGACCATCATCCACTTCCCAGGTGCCAAGGATATGTGGTTTATTTTTGATCTCTACTCTGCACTACACACATTTATTCTGCCTGTGTTACATACTGTATTAAGCATAACAGATCTGTCATCCTTACTCAGGCACTTGCTGCCTGTTACACTGCCCTGTGTCACAGACCATAATTCACAACAAAATATGATACTGTGTTTTTTAAACTTGGTCCTTTATTACATACATGTTTCCACACCACAGGATGGTGACCACTGTAGTTTTTGTTTCTCAAGCTTCAGCTATGCTCTTTCTGTCCTTTGTATGGAGTATGCTGCTACTCAATGGTACAAAGGACAGTGCTCCAGGACTTTAATATTGCTTTTTGTTTTAAGCTCTGATTGACTGTGAGTGGCTGTCTCATCCCAGACTTTCTTCCTTCTCTAATGCTGTATGGTATATTGATTCACATGCTTGAATTATCCCTCATCTTCACCCTGGGAATCCTCTTTAGCCGATTTGTAAGAAAAATTGGATTATCAATTGAGGTGGGTGACTACCTACCTCAAGGAATAATCATGACCCTTGTCAGGGTGAACCCTCAATGTCACTAAAATAACATGTACACCACCCCTATAGCACAAAGCACATAGGCTTAACTGTGTGTAAATGTCTGCAGTCATAAAATCAAAATGCAAAACAATAAGCCTAAATCCGGATTTGCAAAAATAGAGTATAAATTAAATAAAATGAGCCAAAATGACAAATCAAGTAAGGAAACCTGAGAAGTGAATTTTTAAAGTTTTAAGTAGGAATAGTGGCAAAAAAGCACACACGCCAACGATGGTCACTGTAGACTGTGTGCTAGGCACAGCTTGATGATGGCCGCTATGAAGTGTGGCCAGATAAGCCAACCAGGTTTGTCCCGGTGAAAGATTTTACCTTCTGAATTAAGAAAAAACAGGATTACACTTCTAAAGCCACCCCAGGACCTTTGGAGAGGAACTTGTTGACCACAGGGATTCAGCAGTATCCAGTTCAGCCACTGGTCAGCTAGGTACTTCCAGGAAAAGGGGACTTCAAGCTTTTTGTGTCCTTTTAGCTTGAACATGCGGGTTAGCCTTATGACCTTTTGTAGTCCACTTTTTTTTACCTGAATACATGAGTGAGCAGGACCAGTCTATTCCTTTTTTGTTTTACTTCTTATCCACCAGAGTTCTGAAGTGGGTGCCTGGAGATGCTGCATTTATGCCGGACACTGGCTACTGAGTGGAAATGACTCCTACGCATGCCCTAACCAATGGAGTAAAAGTTCCTAGGGTCAACCCTACCCAAGTTGGCATCTTCAAGATGGTGAAATTCTTCGGCTGCACTAAACTTGGGATCTGAGGGCTGAGGTTGTGAGTGGAAGTGTATCATGGTATTTCTAGTGTTCTCCCACATCTAGTACCAAAATCTAGTTTGAATCAGCCCCTACACCCCCAATAACCCAGAGACAGAAGTCAGATAGGAAAATGGAATAGTTTTCCAGCTACCAATCAGTGGATACACAAGAGTTCTTAGCATCCTGTTTCCTTCCTTTCAATTGTGCCCCAGGTATTCTATGTAAACACAGCAGACCTGTCGCGTAGGATTTGACACTGAAAATGACAAAAAGGACGCTCACAAGCCCGCCCTTCTGCTGAACTCAAAGGAGCCACCCCAGCCCATTCAGGTTGACCTGGGAGTCACAGGTGATGTATTGTATTGTGTAGCTCCTAGAAAGTATTTTGCACATGTTAAAATGCAAATCCCTGGCTGGGAGAAGTTGGAGACCAAATGCAAAATAGCCTCCTGGTCCTTTAGGCAAGGAAAAGGTAACTTTCTAAAGGTTACTTTTCCTTAATAATCCAACGTGACAATTGAATTGGATAGATAATATATAGTTGTTAAATTATTTTTGTAGCCAGGCCCATTCCTAAGATACTGTATCAGTATTTTTATCTGTAATCTGGGTTTCTACACAGAACAGCGAAAAATAACGCTCGGCTTCTAGTCACTTTATTGACATATTGAGTTGCAGGTTTTACACTGGTAGGCCTGAATCAGATGTTTGCAGTGTCACTGTATTGGATGGTATAATAGGCACAGCAGTCCACTTGTGGCATTTAACTTCCAGGCCCTGGGTACAGTTATACTAGGGGCTGATAGTTAAATATGCCACTTGAGAATATACCAAATTCAACCGTGTTTAAAGGGGGAACACAGGCACTTTACTACTTGTTAGCAGGGGTAAAGTGCAGAGAGATCTAAAGCCAGCAGAATTATAGGGTCCAGCAAAAGGTCAAATGTGGGGTGACCATGCAGAAAAGGTGTGTTTCCTACACCAAAGTTTAAACATCAGTGTTTAAATATAAAAATGTAACATTGTAGCAACCATGCACTACGGAGATTCTCACGGTCACCTAAACATTGGTCAATGAGGTGTAAATCCTCTAGTGTTCACTCTCCACATCTTCCATAGCTTATATTTTGTACCATGTTTCAAGTGAATGTAAGGGAATTCTCAGAGTGCTGCTGTTCTTCAGCCTTCAGATATTTTCTGCTCAGTTTCTCCGGGGTACTTCAGTTCTTTGTCCCCTCCCTACTGCGAAAGGTAAGCTTTTTTTTTTGCCCTCTAAGTGAGCTTCCTTGTTTGTGGCTTACAAGTCGTTTGAAAATAAGTAGTTCTTCGGGTGCTGTGACAACTCTGGGGCCAGGAAGACCTTTGTCTATAACCCTGGTACCAAATACAATTTCTTTCTTTGTCCACCTGGACATTTAGCAAAGAAACTGAATATTTCGAAATACTTTTTTCTCTCCAAACTTGAGGGACTGGCAAAGTCACCTGCTCTTCACCTATAAAAGCAGCCTCCTCGGGGGAGTAATCTGTGAAAAGTGCTTTTGTGGTGTCTTCACTGAAAACTCCAAAGAAAAGAGAGACCTAGTTGGCTCAAACGATCCAGTGAGAGCCTACTGCTGGAAGACTCTGACCTCAAACTCAAAAGTGTATTGAACTCTGGTCAAGTTAACAAATGTACATATCAGTGGCGGGCAGTAATTTTAAGAGGGAGGGGTAAACTTACACGCACACTCATGCACCTCACTCACACCATTCATTCACACACACACACCCATTCACAACACTCACTAACAAATACATATTCTCTCTCTCCACCCCCCCCCCCCCCCCCCAACCACCCTCCAAAACATTTTAAAAAAAAATCTCAGTAGCTCTGACACGGAAGACTCGGAGGTCCCAGGAGTCCGCTCGTCAGAGTGGGATGGGGTTAATAAGACTACTGACCCCACTCTGTGATGAGGTGTCACTGATTGATACTCTGCCCTGGTGCTTCAGGGCTTAAAACTGAACCGCCCAGGCCTGAAGCAATGGGTGACGCTCCTCCCTCGTCGTGGGGGGGGTGGGGGACTTGAGGAACCTTTGCTAGGCTGGAGAGGTTACGCCCACAGGGCTATGACTTCTTCAGCCAAGCAAAGTCCAGCTCAGTCAGCCAGGAGTCTGCACATTTAGCACATGCCCAACTCCTGGCTGCCTGACCTTAACCAGAAAGACTATCTGTCGGGTTGACTTTAGTTCAGCCTGACCGATAATCTTCAGGTGAGGAAAAAGTTAGGGTGGCGTGGCCCCCTCAGCCCGTATGGATGGGCTGCTGCTGTTACAGATAAGCCGAAGAACCACTGGCCATGTCTCGTCAACTTTTCCAAGTATTCGGAGCATATGGCCATCTCAACATGTCAGTGCTTTCCTTGTGGAAGGTCAAACACAAGCACTACTTGTTGATGGCTTCTTCTGTGATTAACTCTTCATTGAATACCACTCCACCACTGCTTGTCAGTTGCCACCATCGTGCTTGCTTGTTGAGAATCCTCTTGTTACCTGTCCGGACATCGAAGATAACTGTTCATCAGTACCTTTTTCAACAATAAATGCAGAGTTGATAAGGTCTACTCTGTGTAATACACATTCAGTGACTGCTGTAATTCCTGTTTAGACCTCATGTTCTCCTGTCTAATGCATACTGGAACCTCCATTCCAATTGTTGTAGCGATTGCACTGGACAGGATCCATTGGTTATTTACAGTGACCATGGTCAAGCTGAATGCATGGGGGTTGAAGAACTCTAACTTAGATATTAACTTCATACATGACAAATCTGAAAATCAGATTGGTATCAAACTTCTCAGCACAATAAATCCACACTGATGCCAGTGTGGGATTTATTGAGAAATGCACACAGAGGGCATCTTAGAGATGCCCCCTGCATGCCAGCCCAACTGCTAGTGCTAGGCTGACCAGTCTCTGCCAGCCTGCCACTTCCTGACCAGTTTCTGGCCACATGGGGTGAGTGCCTTTGTGCACTCTGTGACCAGGAACAAAGCCTGTCCTGGGTGGAGGTGCCTCACACCTTCCCCTGCAGGAACTGTAACACCTGGCGGTGAGCCTCAAAGGCTCACACCTGGTGTTACAGCGCCCCAGTGCACTCCAGCTAGTGGAGATGCCTACCCCCTGGACACAGACCCCACTTTTGGCAGCAAGTCTGGGAAGATACTGAGAAAAACAAGGAGTCGTGACCCCCTCAGCCAGGTCCAACCCTAAGGTGACCAGAGCTGAAGTGACCCCCTCCTTAGAAAATCCTCTATCTTGTTTTGGAGGATTTAGCCCAATAGGAATAGGGATGTGCCCTCCTTCCCAAAGGGAGGAGGCACAAGGAGGGTGTAGCCACGGACGGCAGACCTGTCCAAACAAAAAAGAAGAAGAAACCATCTTTAAAGGGAATCTCGCTTCACTTCAGAAGCGTGAGTCCCCACCACTCTGCACCCAACGCTCCTGGCCCATGTCCAGAGAAACAAAGGACCCAGAGAGGATCCCCAGGCGACCTCTGACGACGTGTCGACCGTGGGGGAACCTCTCTGCACCACCACCATGACGCCTGCAGAGGGAATCCTGAAGACCCCCCTGAACGCAATGCCCGGGACAAAGAAATCTGACGCCTGGAAGAAGCACTGCACCCGCTGTCCCCAGGCCCGTGAAGAACGGACCACCGGTGCAGCAGTGACAAGCAGGCGGCCCTCACCCTTGCCAAGTCGGTGGCTGGCCCGAGAAGCTTCCCTGTGCCCTGCCTGCAACGTCTGAGTGACTCCCGGGTCCCTCCATTGAAATCTATTGTAAACCCGACACCCTGTTTGCCCACTGTACCCGGCCGCCCCTGTGCCGGTGATGGTGTGTTTTGTGTGCCTACTTGGGACCCCCCCAGTGCTCTACTAAACCCCCTTGGTCTACTCCTAGAGGACGCAGGTACTTACCTTCCAGCAGACCGGAACCGGAGCTCCCCCTGTCTCCATAGGCACCCATGTTATTTGGGCTCCTCTCTGACCTCTGCACCTGACCGGCCCTGTGTTGCTGGTGCTTGGGGTTGACTTGAACCGCCATCAGTGGGCTACCTATGCCCCAGAGACTGAACTTGTAAGTGCTTTACTTACCACATTAACCTACCTGTACTTACCTCCCCCAGGAACTGTTGAATTTTGCACTGTGTCCACTTTTAAAATAGCTTATTGCCATTTTATGAAAGACTGTGTACATTATTTTGGTTCAAAGTCCTAAATATACCTATGCAAAGTACCTTTCATTTAATGTACTTGTCTGCAATTTGAATCTTGTGGCTCTAAAATAAATTAAGAAAATAATGTTTCTATATAAAAACCTATTGGCCTGGAGTTAAGTCATTGAGTGTGCGTTTTCACTTATTGCTTGTGTGTGTACAATAAATGCTTAACACTACCCTCTGATAAACCTAACTGCTCGACCACTGTACTTCAAATAGAGCGTTAGTATTATCTATTATTGACTCTGTCAAGCCTCTTGGGGAACCCCTGGACTCTGTGCACACTATATCTCATTTTGATATAGTATATACAGGGCCAGCTTCCTACATAAATCATCTAGTCTATTGAGTTCCTTCCATTAATGGCGGCGTTGGGCCACCAGCTTTGGATACGCGTGCAGCGTGGTGACCCCCTCCAGCTCCAACAAGCGCAAGAGTTGCTCTGATTGCAGTACATTACATGTAAGTTTGGAGCGGGCCCCCATGTTGTAGTGGTGCAATGTCCCCGCATTACGAGCTTCAGGGCCTCCCACTCCACTCCTAGACGTTCCCGTTCCTGAGTTTCCCTGAAAATAGGCAGAAATAGCTGTGGCTAATGTAGTGCAATATACTGTGTCTTGTAGGGCCTTGACCCGCAGGCACCATGAAGGGATCGCTGGGCGTGGCCTTCCCCATTGGAACGTGACCTTGAGTGGGTTGGGATCCGATAAAGTTCTGCCCAGATATTCAGAACTGTGGGTCAATTCCCAGCACTCGGAATTGCAGAGGAGATAATCAAGACGTGTGTGTACCTGGTAGCCTGGAGCATAGTATGAGTATTCCCTTTACCCAGGGTCTCCAAGTCTCCAAACATCGTGCAAATCCAGGTTCTTAGTCCATTGCTGGAAGTGTTTAGTCACTGAGAGACCCATTGTACCAGGCATGGGGGACAATGATCGATCCCAGTCTGAATTGTGTATGCAATTAAAGTCTTCTCCCTCCCCTCCTCTTTCTCAATAGCCTGGAGTCCTGTGGTCCTGCTAACTTGGCGGGAATTAGGGTGTCCAGGAAGGCAGCCTGGGCTGTGTTGGGGCCATACAAAGAGACCAAATACATGGGAAGGCCATCCAGAGTACCTTCTACCATTATATATCTGCCTTCAGGGTCTGACAGAATCCTGTTGGACATAAATGGAACCTCAGGCGCAACCCAGATCAAGACGCTGCGTGCATAGGAGGAGTAGCCCGTTCCAAATGTTTGACCACCCTACCGCTAACAGACATTCGTCAGTTCACTTTTGGTGAGGTGTTTCCTGAATACAAGCAAAATGAATATGACTACGTCAGAGGTATACATATATTTGATGTCTGCGGTGTGGTGTTGCTATACCTCTAACATTCCACGTGAGGATGTTATACTTTGCAGTTAGATGAACCATGGGTCATTATGCAGGTGCATCTTAGCACAGCCCCCGCCCCCCACCCCTCTTTTATTACCACCTCACTCCTCGCATGCCAACATCGCGTGAACCAGACAGTAATATAAACTACTAAAATATAAACTTCGTAAAGCACTCCCATTCCCCAGGCCTGAGTGCTTAACAACACCATGCCACCCTCAAAGAAAATAACAAGTATCAAGGTAAATCCTTACAAGAAACAGGTCCTTACGGAACAGTTCTTCGGGGGTGAGATCTCGGTAGGTACCAGAGATGTTCAGTGTGGGCCCATATATAAAATAAGACAGATGCTGGGTTCTTGAATATACATATCCTCCCTTGTAATAAGACTGAGTCAGTCTGGGATCTTCCCACGTGGACATCATGTGTTGGAGGAGCAGTTTTAGAGGTCGTCACAGGATCTCTGAGTGAGCTGGGGCCCTGCACGAGTCAGGTTATCGGACGACTGAGAGCCACCCGTATCAGAACCAGACTCTCAGAGGTAGGCCTCCGAGACCGCCTGGTCCTTAGTCGGTTTAGCCCTGGATGATCTTTTCTTTCGGGACTTAGCTGTAGGTGTTAGCCAGTTTCCAGGATCCTGAGTCTCCACTGATATGCTCACCATGTTTTTGGCGTGGAGCCAGGTCGATACGTCCTCCAGCAAGTGGAAGATGTGACTTACTTTGCCATCTGTGGGAGTTTAGCTAGGAACAGAAGGGCATACATAAAATTTGCTTCTCTTAAGCGTTGTTTCACCTTCGTGTAAGAGTTCCGTTGCTGTTGCACCATCATACTGAAGTCCAGGTATTCTGTGATCGAAGCATTTTCATAGTTCCAAGGTCCATTGTTTCGGAACCACTGCAAGAGCATATCTCGATCTCTATAATTAAATAGTCATGCTATTAATGGTCGTGGCGGGGCACCCAGAACCGGAGGACGCCCCAGTACACAGTGCGCTCGTTCAATAGAAAATAATTTTTATATCTTTTTCTCTAACACAGTCTTTGTGCGCTAGGTTTCGAGGAAAAGTTTTGCGCTGGGGGCATCTGCACGTTCCGGGAAACCCAATAGGCGTATTTGATTCCGCCTGGATCGCCCTTCTGCGTCCTCAGCTCTCCGCTGTAGTGCAACCATGTCCTCCTCCATTCGTTGCATCCGGACTTGGACATCCTTCACCATTGGTCGTATTGTGGCAAGGGAAGATTCCGCCTCCTCCACACGGACCACCAATTTAGGATGAGCTGCGTGGAGTAGATTCAATTCTGTAGAAATCGTATCAATCCGGGACTCAAGGTTTTGGTGTATAGGATAGCTTGCAATACTTTGTCAAATTGCCCAGAGTGGGATTGCAACGTGATTTCAAGATGGCGAAGGCTCTCTAATGTGGAGTCCAGTTGGTTAGTATGGTGCGGGCCTTCACCCGATCCGGTCTCTGATTTAAATGATTTAGGCTTCCCCATCGTAGTAGGCATTCAGTCGGAGCAAGGCAGGGTGATGATGTACTTTCTTCGGGTCATCCACAGGGCGGCACCACCCGCATGTAGGCAAGGCCCAGGAACCGTTGCCGTACAGCAATTGGTTCGGGGGAAAGCTCAGATGCGGTAGTCTCGGGTAATGACCAACAATCTCCTAATCCTCACGGCAGGCTGCTGGGATGCCCGTCAAAGCACGTTTACGTAGTCTTCGCCGGTATGTGTAGTGTTCCCCTCTTGTCACTAGGGCCACCTTTGTAGATAATGTCCCCACCACGTTCACCTGGGTGGGGGACTCAGTCACTGCTAGGTGGTGGGACGGCCCTTCCTCTGCCTACCCTTCTCTAATGGGCCCAACATTCTCCTGGTCGTGTCCCCCGGCTAGGCCCAAGGTGGCCTCACTTCCCACACGGGCCTAGGGCAGCTGAGACACTCACCTCAAGCCACCTGGGGCCAGTGCCGGTGTCCTGACATGTAGGCGACTTGCAGCAGAGGCCCCCTACTCCATTTGCCCACCCTCGGGACCCAGCTCAGCTCCTCCTAGGCCCTGGCAGTGTCGCCCGTCCCAACCCTGTCCTCACAGTGGGTTCGGCGTCTCCAGAGGCGCGTCTCCCAGATCCTCGGGGACAAAGCCCTGCTTCATCACCGTGAGGGTAGCTGGGACTCGCCTCCCTGCCCGCTTTCTTCAACCTTCGGGCCGGGCCCATCTGCATCCACAACTTGTCAGCAGGCCTCTTGCACCCCATTTGGTCGCCAATCCTGTCACCACTTACCCACCAGCAAGAACCGGCTAGTTCTGCTCAGTGGTCGGCGGCACCACTCCGAGGACCCCTGGTTGCAGACACCAGCTTCAATTGCAGGATATATACCGGGCCCACCTGAAGCTCTGGGTTTATGCGACCAGCTCGGTCGCCATCTTGGCCACGCCCCCAAGATTTGAGATTAGTTATTTACCTGTAACTACAGATGTCCAACATTATTTTTTAGAATCGCATGCCTACTATGCAACTATTTCTATCCTTGCTAAGAAAATTTAAGCTATGGAAGCCTCTGGAGGAGTGGAGGTTTGAGTGGCTTCACTTCATTGCCCACTGTTTGGGCCACATGAAGGGTTGTCAAACTGCTCCTAATTCATGGCTGGTTGAGTGTTAGACGTATTTCAAAACTGCTTTTTAAACCTTCTGTACGGAGTATTCCCAGTCTTCATACGGAGAATAATTCAAGCATGTGAGTTTATGAAAAACTTGTACCTGAGAGCTGTAGTAATAGCTAGCTTTTATCAGCTCAATCCTTTTGACTACACTGCATTGTGGAGAGTTGACCACTTATGGTACATTTAATGAACTATGTTTACTTTGGCTCTTGCTTTGCTAATGTTTTTTGGATAGTCTGCTTGTTTGAAGTACGATAATTATTAACATGCATAACATATACTTGTGTCAAGCACTGGGTCTTACTAGCTATTATATGCTTTCTGTAAAATTTCAGATTCCCCTTTCTGGTACATAGAGTGCCATGTAGTTTTTGCAGCTCTGCAGTCTTAAATATTTGGAAATGCCATTGTCTTGCGTGACAGACTGTTGAAAAATTGCTTGTTAGATTCCTTACTTGAATCTCTTTGGCTCGCTTCCTTTCTACCCACTGTGGCGTGCTCAGGCAACAACTGACTGAAGAGGAACTCTATCGGATCGAAGAGGCCTGTGACATGGCATTGGAGCTCAACCAGTCCAAGCACCGTATCTATGAGTATGTGGAATCACGCATGTCCTTCATTGCTCCCAACCTTTCCATCCTTGTTGGAGCCTCTACAGCAGCCAAGATCATGGGTGAGGCACCTGATACTGAGTCTTCTCCACACTGTGTTCTATCCAACTTTTGAGTGTTTAATGCCTAATATTGTAAGGAATGTGCCTCATTCACTGTGACAAATTGTTTCTAGTTTTAGTTGTTACAAGGAATGCATAGAGAATATTGAGCAGCTTATTTATCATCTTTACTCTTGCCTTTTAAAAGTGTACTTGGCTACTGTGATGGTATGCCAGATTTTAAATCCTACTGCCTGGACTATCTTAGCTCATTGTGTGTATTGTTCAGCAGGGGTTTTGCGTCTCATTAATCAGCACTTGCTTCAAAAAAGTTAGGACACATCAGGGGTGTAACTTTTTTATGTTTGGAGCATGTGTGGCTATAGATAAACATGCCTTCTAGTGTTGGGCTTGTACTTTGCTAGTTGTTTTTTCCTGGAAGAAGTCTGTGATTCATCCTCTAGATGTAGATGGCAAGTTGCCGACCCCATTGTTGGATTGTTTTTCTCCGCCTTGGAATTAGGACATGATCCTGTGTGCTCCCGCTCTCAGTGAGTTTCAGTTTCCATTCTGGCCTTGAGTCTGCTGACCTCGACTCTCATCTCAGGAGACTTTTCAATGCTAATTTTACATTTGCAGCACCGGTCCCATTAATGATGAGCGACTGGGCCTCTAGGGTCCCATTGACGATGAGCGACTCGGCCTCTCCGGTTCTTTGGGCCTGCATGCTCCGGGCTCTGTTGGGAGAATGAAGACGCTCTCAAGGTAATGGAATGGATGCCCTTTTAAGAGGTGCCCCCAGTATCACTGAAAGTATTCATGAGCCAACCTCCATGCAGTGTGCTTCTTGTGCCTCTTGTTGGACCATGACGAGATCTGCTGTGACTACTGTTTGGCGTTCCTCCTACATCAGCACCGAGACAGTGGGCACACAACAGATGCTCAGTCCACTTAGCGCTTCCTATTGCTCCTCTTCGGCACCTAGGGTGATCAGCTTTACCAAAGATGTGAGGTGTCTGAGTGAGTCGAGCTCCTGTGCCCATCAACCCAGCCCCAAATACATCAACTCAGACGCCTCACAGTACTGTGAGGACGAAGAAAATGCCCGATGCGCTCCATTTACTGTGGTCCGACCTTGTCCACATATGTTACACCACGGCATGTGTGAGTGCTGTTGATGTGTTTCCTCCACCCCCTCCCTGACAGAACAGGCCTAGAGTCCAGTGGCGAAACCGCTGCTGCCTTTAGGTGCACCACCACCCTCCAGTGTGCTAGACAACACCAAAGCAAAGCCCTTCATCTTCCCTGGCACCGACCACGTAGGTGCATGTCAGTGCTGACACTCCAGTGGCACCTTCGAAGCTGAAGGGTTTCCAGCTCCAGCCACCTTGGCTGCCAAAGCCTTTGCGCCAAAGCCTGTCTTCTCCCTTAACATTGAAGAATAGCCCCTCATGGAAAAACTTTAGCATGAGCTGGATGTGAGACAAAGGAAAATTTTCATCCACCCATGCACCGGAAAGAATGTGGCATTGGATAAAATTGCCTCTGAAAAGCAGCCAAGGATGCCCAGTGATCACCCAGCTTCACGTCCCCAGTTGGCCCTAGCCTAACATATTTGGCACTGCGCTATCCATCACTAGGTTCATCTCCTGGCAGAGACCCTAGCGGGAGTGGACAATGATTTTGCAGACCTATTCAGCAGGACTCAGCAACAAGTCAACGAGTGTGAACTCCACCCGCAAGTCCTGCTATCTTACTTCCGCAGATGGGGCATCCCAGACAAAGATCTGTTTGCCACAGCAGAAAATGTCAATTTGCCTTCCAATTTTTATTTGTTTCCACACACCTAGTCTATAGGCAATGCTCTGTGGATGAATTGGTCAGGGATCTTTGCCTGTGCTTTTCTGCCCCTTCTGCTGATTACATACATGGCCAAGAAGCTGAGGCACACATTTCTCACACTCATCTTGGTGGTTCTGACATGGGCCAGACAACCGTGGTTGTCCGCCCTCCTCAAGGTATCAGTTGTCCCGCACAAGAAGCTCCCCAATAGGCCGGAATTTTGCACTCCAGATAATAGAATGGTCAGGCACCCAGAACCCAAGCAGCTTATTTTAGCGATTTGGCTCCTGAAGTCTAAGATTAGTTACCTGGGGTTGCTGCAGGAGTGCACGGACATACTCTGAGAAGCCAGTAGAGCTACCACACACACCTGCCAAGAAGCAAAAACGTTTTGTGCATTACTGTACCCTAAACATTAATCCACTCATCCTGACGGTGCAGGACATTATTGTTACATCCTACACCATCAAAGGTTTGGTTTGGATTATGCATGACAGGTTAAACCTAGCTGCAATTGCTGCATGCGTGCAAAATAGGGACCGCTCTTCAAAATCCCTGTTATCAAAGTCTATATGAAGGGCCTTGAGTAGGTAATCCGTCCTAGGGTGCTTCCTGTACCAGTCTGGAGCCTTAACATTGTCCTTACCAGATGATTGGGGCCACCCTTTGCCCCACTGCATTCATGCACCCTTGTTCTTCTCTTGGAAGGTTGCCTTCTTGATCGCAATCATCTCACTCAGACGCACAAGTGAATTTCAGGCCTTCACTCTTCATGAACCTTTTTTCCTAGTACCCACGGACAACGTAGGTCTCAGAACCAGTCTGAAGTTTTTGCCCGAGGTGGTCACTTCCTTTCCACCTCAACCAATCCTGTGAGCTCAGTCTCCCCCCCCCCCCCCCCCATCCCCTCCCAAACAACCTGACTGGGGAGCTGAAAGAGAACTCCACACACTTGATGTTAAGAGGGTTCTTATTTATTACATTGATAGAACCAAACCCTTTTGTAAGACGCAACAGTTATTTGTAGTGTTTTCACAGCTTCATAAAGAACACACCATTTGGAAGGCAGTGATTGCAAGGTGGTTTATTAAATGCATCCAGACCTGTTATGCTAAAGCTAAAAGAACCTTATTTTCCTGCTCCAGGCCCCACACCAACCACAAGAAGGGAGCTACTGTGGTTTTCCTGGAAAACATACCCATGTTGGACATCTTTAAAGCTGCCACTTCATCCACTCCATGCACTTTTATAAAACATTGTGTGGATTCCAGTCAAGAGATCAGACCAGAGTTGGTCAAGGTATTATCAAAACTTTGTGTTTGATGGCATGTGTGGCTGTAGATACACATGCTGTGCATTATCCTGCCATTGAGTGTTGGGCTCAGAGTAATGCAACTTGTTTTTCTTCTAGAAGTGTTTTCTAGTCACTGGGTCACATGGCGCCTCCTTCTCGGTGATACTGTGCGTTGGCATTGAGTATTTTGTTAGATTGATTTTTTTTTCTCTGCAGTCAGGGTCAGACTTGTTTCTGCTTGCTCCTTATTCACTCAAATTGGTTCGAGACTCTTTTCTTCTTTATTATCCATGGAAGGTATGTAAGTCGATCTTGTCTCTATCATAATCTCAATATAGTCTGGTCGTACCTCGATCGCGTACCCTTGGGGGCGGGCCCGCCTGGCCCCTGGCCTATCTCCACATGGCACGTTAAAATATGTTGGAACTGACGCTGTTTAGATTCTGTCCCCTGTGCCACACCACATTTTCACACACAGATCACTATCAAGTGTGTAACCTCTGCCTTTACCCAGACCACAGCGAGCCACTTGCTACGTGTGCTGATCGTTTCAGTCCAAGAAAACACTTTGGGACCAAAGAGCTCGCAGGCTGGAAATGAGACACTCGATGCAAGACAACACCCTGGATATTTTCGGCGATGAACACGCACAGGAGGAGCTGGAGCAAGAAGGGGGAAGACTCTGACTTAGACCTACAATCCGATATCGAGAGCCAGGACATGTCTTTGGCGCAAGCCCCCCCTCGCATAATGACGGTAAAGAAGCTCACAAAATAGCTCCCTCATCTCCACCTCCTTTTTCTCCTCCACCTCACTCTAACTCAAGTTGGTGGAGATTACACACCGTAGGTTTTCCTGTATATGGTAGGGAAGATCTTGCGGATGTTCCACAAGACCCTGCAATACTTATGATACGGATCCTATTATAGATCCAGATCTCTATCCTAACACCACCCCCCCCCCCCCAATAGAACACCGCTGGGTATGACCAAGTAATAGCTAGGGCTGGTGCTGGTCACAATGTGCAAATACATAAGCATCCAGTAGAAGAAGACTTTCTATTTGATTCCCTCAGCACAACACGCAGGGACATACAGTTCCTCCCTATGTTGCCAGGGATGTTTTGACATGTCGGAGACATTTTCAAGGAGCCTGTGCATTCCCATATAATACCACCATAGGTAGATAAAAAATATGACTGCTCCATCTGCCTCAAAAAACATCCGGTCACAAGTCCCTCCAGATACCACAGCCAGAGAAAGAGCAAATAGCGAGGTTACTGGAGAGTCTCCTTCTCCAGAGAAAAAGTTTATAAAAAAAATAAAAAAAGAATTGATGCAGCAGGAGAAAGGGTTGCTGCGCAAGCACCTATCATTGGCATATTGCTAATTCCCGGGCACTGCTTGCAAGTTATGATCGGGCACACTGGGACAAAATGGAAGAGGTTCTTCAACACCTCCCAGAAGGATACCGTAAACATGCACAGCAAATTGTCTCTGAAGGTCAGACAATTGTGAATAATTCAATTAGATGTGCACTCGATGCAGCAGACACAGTCACATGAGGGGTCAATATCAGTATCCTCCTTAGGAGACATGCCTGGTTAAGGTGTTCTGGTTGCAAACTAGAAGTCCAACAAGCTGTCCTCAATATGCCCTTTGGTGGGGAGCACCTACTTGGGGCCCAGGTTGACTCCACCCTCGAAAAACTAAAAAAAGACACCAACAAAGCTAAAGCCATGGGTGCTTTACAAAGTCAACCAAACGTTTTTTTTTTCTTTTTGCCAGCCAATATACAGGGGTTGCTACAAAGGAACCACATCCGCTGATCATTCCAACTCAGCGTCAAGCCTCTACCTCCTATTCTAAAGGTTTTTTGAGGGGAACATATAGAGGAAATAGCTCTACGGGCAGAGGGAAAGCCACTAACACTTATGGTTTACCCTCTGCAGCCAAAAATGGACTAGCTCCACATTCCACCTTCTCATTCCACTCCAGTAGGGGTGCGTCTTCCATTTTACCACCAACAATGGACAGAGATAATGTAGGACTAATGGCTCCTATCCATTATCCAACATGGTTATTGTCTAGAACTTAAATCGACACCCCTGTTAGACCTGGCATCCTTAGGTTGGTCGTAACCCAGACTTTTTACCTTACCCTCCTGTTTCATTGCTGTATCTTTTGTTGGCCTTGGGACTCTGAGCACTTTACCACTGCTAACCAGTGCTAAAGTGCATGTGCTTCTCCCCTACAAGCATGGTAACATTGGTATACTCAGAATTGGTATATTAATTACCTTGTAGGGTGAGCCACACACTTGGGTCTGTAAATTAAATGCAACTAGTTGGCCTGCAGCATGATTGTGCCACCCACCTAAGTAGCCCTTTAAACCGGTCTCAGGCCTGCCACTGCAGAGCCTGCATGCGCAGTCCCACTGCCACCCCAACTTGGCACCTAAAACCCCTTGCCAAGTCTTTACTCCCCTTTTGCTTACATCCAAGTCACCTAAAGTACGCCCTAGGGAGCCCATGGGGCAGGGTCCCATGTAAGTAGAAAGGCAGGACATGCACCTATCTATTCCCATGTCCTGGTAATCAAAAACCCCTCAAGTGCTTTTTCATTATTGTGAGGACTACACATTTCATAGGCCAGCTTTAGGAATTCCTTATAATGAACTTGAGTTGTAATTCATGATCTGAGAGGAGTTGCTGGGTCATGTTTAGTACCATTGGAATGGTAATAATAAATCGTCTTTGCTGGGAAGGTTGGATTTATTACTACTAGTCTAGAAGTACCACTTTTAGAAAGTGAACATGTCTCTGCACTCACTGCCTTGTGAGCCTACAGCCTCCCTCCAATACACGTCTGGCTTAGGTGGGGTGACAGTTCCACCTGTGCATTCCCTTCAGACACCCACAACACAGGATACTCAGCCATATCTGCATATGGGTCTTCCTGGGGAAGGAATGGGAAGGATCTCACACTTGCATCTCAAAGGGTAAGGGCTGGGGTCCACACAAGAGGGCAGATTTACCACTGCTCAAACCCCCTCACCGAAACGGGGGAGGCTTGCTGGGCAGGGCAGCCCGAGGGTAATTAGATTAATGTGGCGATCAGCAAGGTGAGTCTCCCCGGTCCTGGCACAGCTGGTTGGCCCTATTCAGAATGCAGTTCTTGGTGGGGCAGGGCTTGCCACAAGGCCCTGGAAGTCACTCTGGCAATCGCTGGAAAGTTGATGATGCCAGGCAAAGGTCACAGGCCACAGGGCAGCAATTCCTAGGAACAGTCAGCACAGCCAGCCTGAACTCTTGGCACGGTCTCTTCTAGGTCCAGTAGTGATCTACGTTACCCTGTAAGCATCTGTTTGTTCCATGTTGTGCTGTAGATTTACATGCACCCATCCTCTTCCCTGGAAGCCAGTGGTTGCTACAGTTCTTTCTCTTTAACATGACTCTTTCTACTTGCATGATCACTATTCCCATTTCATACGTACTCATCTGTTGAGAGAAAAACAATTTAGCTGTGGAGCCAGTGACTGTAGGAAGGTAGGTTACTATCTCTGCAGTGTACCAACGTAAGGGTACACTATGCAGATAGTACAGGCAACCCTTATTGGCTGACAGGTTAACGTAATAACCCTAAAGGTTCTCTTTTGTGGCAGTGTGGGAGAGCAATTTAGGCTTATCAGAGGGCAGTGCTAAGCATTTGTTGAACAAATAGTCAATGAATTAGACACTCAGAAGCAACTCGAGACCAGTTTTAGAATAGAACACTTTTTTTTTTTGTTCCAATATATTTTAGAAACTAGAAACCAACAAGGCCACCCTCATGGTCAGCCTTGTCTGTTCAGTCGCCCCCTCGGTGGGCAGGTTGTCCTTTGTGGCGGTGGTGTCTTGTCTAGATACATACATGCCTTAGAGCTTGCAAGTACTCGTGTACTCCTTGGCATCTCTAAACTTGGTGGGGAGGCAGGTGTGTCCTCCTGGGGCATGACGACCTCCTCCTGGGTTACTGCTGTGTTGGTGGACCCGGTGGTAAGCAGTTCGGTGGACCGGACATCTCTGTTGGTGCCTGCAGGAAGTGGCTCCTCCACTGTAAGGGTGATGCTGGCTGGTTGGCGAAGTACTGGCAACCCTCCAGGGCTTTTGGGAGGTGCACAGCTGCAGGATGAGTCGGTTCTGGTGATAATCAGTGCAGCAACAGTAAAACCCGCTCCACAGTTCTTGCGCTGGTTGCCTCTACTTAGTACTTCTTCATGAAGCCGGACAAATCTAAGTTCCTGGTGTCAGGAGGCCGCCTAAATACTCAATTTAGGGGAGAGTAGGGTAGTAGACAATGGGCTACTTACCACTGGGGTGCCACCCACTCTATATGTTCACTTCCTGTGGGGCATAGGCATAACCCTGTCCTAGAATTCCGAATTCCACCAAAAACAAGATGGTGGAACCCTTCCTTTGTGGAGAACATTGGGCTGCCCACATGAGGGGTTTGACTAGCCTGGTAGTGCAACACGTCTCCTTACGTGGCTAATTTACTGCCTGTCCTGGTGCCAAATGGGCCTCAGGGCAGGGTGTATCCTCTCCCAGGTCTGGAGGAAGCCTGGGTCGCATGTGAAAGGCAGCAGGGACCTTGAAGTGCCTGGCCTTGGTGTGCAGATTCACTAGCCATCCTGGTGGAGGAGGTAATGCCACCTTTCTTCTGAGCAGGCAGTGTTTCTGGCCTCTGAGAGCAAGGGCAATCACCTCCAGGGCGTCAGAAACCTATTGTTGCTGGCAGGCTGCTCGATATATGTCAGTCAGGACACTAGAGTCTCATAGGTTTCAGGAGGCACCTCTGGAGTACCCTCTGGTGCATGTCATCATAAATCCAATATGGCATCAGTATGGATTTATTAAGAAAAGGTGTTTGATACCAAACACCATAGGTTTCAGGGTAGCCAAGTAGACTAACTAGATATCACAGGGGCATATCTGCTCAGGCAGATATGTCTTCACATAAAATGTAATGCACCCTGCCTTAGGGGTGACATATATATTAGATGCAGTGATTTGGGGGCATGGCACATGAGTGTACCATGTCGTGTTTTCACTCATGGCTTGCACAATGACATGCAGTCAGCATTGGCAGGCCCTTTGGGTGGGACAATACATGCTGAAGCCCCGTGAGACCCTCTTTAGTACCTATGTCCTATGTACCAGGGATATCACTTACTAGGGCTTTGCAGGGGTGCTAAAGTGTATGCCAGTTGTACACAATTAGACCTTTTAACTTGTTTTAGGGAAAGAGCGCTGCCACTGGATAGCAGGAACCCAGTGCATCTTCAGTTGAAAAACCTCAGTACCAGTTGCAAAAAAGTGTGGGTGACGGGTCAAAAGGGGGACTTTCCTAAAGTGACCATGTGCACCTGCATCCGGAGGAGGTGTCACTGAGACCTTGTGACTCGAAGGACTTCTTTGAAGAAAAACAACTTGCAAGGTCCAAGCTCAACACTGGATAGCAGGAGTATGCAGAGCATATGAATCTACAGCACCACTTCCAACAAACAGATGCTTACAGTTTAACATATTCCTTTTCCGTGTTGCAGGCATCTCCAAAGGCTTCTCTAATTGTCAAACTTCTCTATTAACCTGAGCCCCCTGTCTCTTCTTCCACAGGGATTGCTGGAGGCCTCACCATCCTCTCCAAGATGCCGGCCTGCAACGTCATGCTCTTGGGAGCCCAGCGTAAGAACTTGTCTGGTTTCTCCAGCACCTCGGTGCTGCCGCACACAGGTTACATCTACAACAGTGATATTATCCAGTCACTACCTCCGGTAAACACAATTTTTCCTCACTGTGATCCAACTTTGGCTCAGTTATTGTTCCAGAAGCATACCATCCTCCTCCAGTTCCTGATATTTTTTTTTCTACTGCCCTTTATTCGGGGTGCCACTTTCCCCCAGCACGTCCAGTATGGATTCTTAATGAAAAAAAAAACGTATTTGAGACTGTAGAATCAGATAGTTTTTTTAAGTATGTTTTTTAATGCTTACGAACTCTTGAACCAGAGATTTGCCAGTTCATCACTTAGATACACCACTGATGTGTAGTACGTTATCCAAAGACATCTGTTCAAGTTTTGTTAACTGCTACTAATATTATATTGTACTCGGAAGCCGTTGTCAGGGAGATACGTTTGTAGCAAACATTTCCCTAATACCTTCTACGTTTTTTGCATCTTTCCTTGGCCTAAATTCACTACTTAGATTGGTTTTATGCCGTCAATAAAACAATGCAGTCTGGATACTGGGGTAGGGTGAAGATCCTGTCATAGGTGGAGGGGTTAGTACAACACGCCGATCGTTTGTGGGGCACTAAGTGTGTGTGTTTTTTTTATTTTTATGTTTTGTTAAAGAAGAGGCGTCATTTTAAAAACTACACGGTCAGAGCCACGCTCCCAGAGCTGTGGTCCATTTGCCTTGCAGATGAGTTTGAGTGTATGTCCCTGACCACTGGGCATCCTCTATTTTCCAGGGTTTATGTCCTTGTCTGCTGTGAGTTATTTGCCAGTGTCTGTGGTTGCCTTCTCGAAGCTCTGGGCTCATCTATGAGGCCAGCCCAAACAATATCCACTTGTCACGAGAGGATCAAATCGGTACTTTGGTTTGGCTGTCCGCCTCCCCTAGGCTCAAGTGCACTCCCTTAGTAGCATTCCAAAACCTGTTTGACATTGGTTGGCTTAGCTCCTAAAAATTAAATAATACGTTGGTTCCAGTTGGAGCACTATGTATGTGCATCCCATCATGCATTTGTTTGTGGGCCTCACCTCTTCTCTCACTTCTTTTGTAGGACCTACGCAAAAAGGCAGCCCGTCAAGTTGCTGCTAAGTGCACATTAGCAGCACGTGTGGACAGCTTCCATGAGAGCACTGCTGGGAAGGTATGTTTAATGCCAATGAAAGCAGACGGAAACTAGTGCCAGGTTTAGATTCTCTTGCCCTATCTGCTTTCAGCATAGATATTTCCTTGTCCCGCAGTTCTATATTTTTCATGTACACATAATTTAGAAATAACCTTAAATGTCCAGGAAAAAATGGTTAAACTGCATTATCTGTTGTAAGTAAGCACGTTGTTCTGGGTGTCATGCACCATCCAGGATCAAAGCAGGTATAATGGGTGCAGTGTTGCTATTTAATGGCCTTTGAACTGGCTTTTTATATTGAATGCTGATCATACAGTTTAGTGTGTAATTTCTGGTGAAAATTTACATAAGGAAACCTGGTCTGGAGAAACATTTTAACCAACAGCATTACTGGAATGTCAAAGTTCGATGGCATCTGTCGCTGTAGATACACATGGTATGCATGAGCTCGCCATCTGGTGTTGGGTCGGAGTGTTACAAGTTGTTTTTCTTCGAAGAAGTGTTTTCGAGTCACGGGACCGAGTGACTCCACCTTCTGTGCTCATTGCGCATGGGCGTCGACTCCATCTTCGATTGTTTTCTTTCCGCCATCGGGTTCGGACGTGTTCCTGTCGCTCCGAGTTTCGGAACGGAAAGATAGCTGAAGACGGAAGATTTTCGACGGTATCGTTGCGATCCGGTTAGAGATAGACACATACGACGACGCGTTGAACATCGAAGCGCTTCGGTGCCCTTCGGGGTAGATTTCGGCACCCCGTCGGGGCCTAGTCGGCCCGACCGCGTGGAGGACAACGCCGATGGAACGGACCCCGTTTCGATTCTGCCCCGAATGCCACAACAAATATCCTTATACGGACCTACACTCGGTCTGTAATCTGTGCCTGTCACCCGAGCACAGCGAAGATTCCTGTGAGGCCTGTCGGGCGTTCCGGTCCCGAAAAACTCTGCGCGACCGTCGAGCGAGAAGACTGCAGATGGCGTCCACGCCAAAAGAGCGTCGACAGTTCGAGACAGAAGAGGAACAGGAGGAATCCTTTTCCATCCAGGATTCAGACTCCGACGAGCTACACTCTACAAGAACTGTGAGTAAGACGTCGAGATCAAACCTTAAAAAAGGAAAGAAGGCCCAGGGGACGCCACTGCCAACCGGCCATGGCTCCACCCAAATTCTCGGTGACCAACAATCGGCACCGAAAAAGGCCCATTCAGTGTCGAGATCGTCCGACTCCGGTCGAGACACCGGCACGCAGCCTCCTCGAGACCGAGAGACTGCTAAACAGAAGCATCGACACCGAGAGTTCGGTGTCGACACGGATCGACGCCGAGACAGTGGCGCCGAAGACCATAGAGGCCCAGATTTTTCGGCACAGAAAAAGAGGAAGGTTACCTCGGAGCCGAAAAAACAATCGACAGGGTTTTCGGAGCCGAAAAAAGCGACATCAGACCCTGTTTCTGGCTCCTACACTGAAGAGCATTCTATGTCTTCTCAAATGAAGAAACATAGATTTGAACAAGAACTGCAATCCACTGACGTGGATCACACGCAAAAGCGTATCTTTATTCAGCAGGGGACTGGGAAGATCAGTACCCTTCCACCTGTCAAACGAAAGAGAACGCTTCAGTTTACTCCTCAGCAACAAACAGCACAAAAGGTAACACCTCCTCCCTCGCCTCCACCTGTAACTCCGGCTTCGCCAACTTACACCCCGTCACATTCGCCAGCTCACACCGCCATGAGCCACGATGACCAAGATCAGGATGCGTGGGACTTGTACGACGCACCAGTGTCTGATAACAGCCCAGACACATACCCAACTAGGCCATCACCACCGGAAGACAGCACAGCCTACTCACAAGTGGTGGCTAGAGCAGCACTATTCCATAATGTGGAACTACACTCGGAACAAGTAGAGGATGATTTTTTATTTAACACCCTCTCCTCAACCCACAGCTCCTACCAAAGCCTGCCGATGCTCCCAGGCATGCTACGCCATGCAAAGGACATTTTCAAGGAGCCAGTTAAAAGTAGGGCAGTGACGCCTAGGGTGGACAAAAAGTATAAGGCGCCTCCTACGGACCCTGTATTCATCACCTCTCAGCTGCCACCAGACTCTGTGGTGGTAGGGGCTGCCAGAAAACGGGCAAACTCACACACTTCTGGGGATGCACCTCCCCCAGATAAAGAAAGTAGGAAGTTCGATGCAGCCGGGAAGAGGGTTGCTGTCCAAGCAGCAAACCAGTGGCGCATCGCAAATTCACAAGCGCTGCTAGCGCGATACGACAGAGCCCACTGGGATGAGATGCAGCATCTCATTGAACATCTCCCAAAAGATCTGCAAAAAAGAGCAAAACAGGTTGTTGAGGAGGGTCAAAACATTTCCAACAATCAAATACGCTCCTCCATGGATGCAGCAGACACGGCCGCAAGAACCATTAATACGTCGGTTACCATCCGTAGGCACGCATGGCTCAGAACGTCTGGATTCAAGCCAGAAATTCAGCAGGCAGTGCTTAACATGCCAGTAAACGAGAAACTTCTGTTCGGTCCGGAGGTCGACACAGCCATAGAAAAGCTCAAGAAGGACACTGACACTGCCAAGGCCATGGGCGCACTCTACTCCCCGCAGAGCAGAGGATCTTATAACACCTTCCGCAAAACACCTTTTAGAGGAGGGTTTCGGGGTCAGGCCACACAAGCTAGCACCTCACAGTCCGCACCGCCCACCTACCAGGGACAGTACAGGGGAGGTTTTCGGGGCCAGTATAGAGGGGGGCAATTTCCTAGGAATAGAGGAAGATTTCAAAGCCCCAAAACCACTACCAACAAGCAGTGACTCACACGTCACTCACCCCTCCCACACAACACCAGTGGGGGGGAGGATACATCAATATTACGAAGCATGGGACAAAATAACTACAGACACATGGGTCCTAGCAATTATCCAACATGGTTATTGCATAGAATTCATGCAATTCCCTCCAGACATACCACCAAAATCACAAAATTTATCAAAATACCATTCACAGCTTCTACAGATAGAAGTTCAAGCACTACTGCAAAAAAATGCAATAGAATTAGTACCAAGCACACAAATAAACACAGGAGTTTATTCACTGTACTTCTTGATACCAAAAAAGGACGAAACACTGAGACCAATTCTAGACCTCAGGGTAGTAAACACATTCATCAAATCAGACCACTTTCACATGGTCACACTACAAGAAGTGTTACCATTGCTCAGAAAACACGACTACATGACAACCCTAGACCTCAAGGACGCATATTTCCATATACCAATACATCAATCACACAGGAAATATCTAAGGTTTGTATTCAAAGGAATACATTACCAATTCAAAGTATTGCCTTTTGGTTTAACAACCGCTCCAAGAGTATTCACAAAATGCCTAGCAGTAGTCGCTGCACACATCAGAAGGCAGCAAATACATGTGTTCCCGTATCTAGACGACTGGCTAATCAAAACCAGTTCGCTCACACAATGCTCAAACCACACAAATCAAGTCATACAAACCCTCTACAATCTAGGGTTCACCGTCAACTTTGCAAAATCAAACATTCTGCCAAGCAAAGTACAGCAATATCTAGGAGCCATAATAGACACGACAAAAGGAGTAGCAACGCCAACTCCACAAAGGATCCACAATTTCAACAGGGTCATTCAACACATGTCTCCAAACCAAACAATACAAGCAAGAACAATACTACAGCTCCTAGGCATGATGTCCTCATGCATAGCCATTGTCCCAAACGCAAGACTGCACATGAGGCCCTTACAACAGTGCCTAGCCTCACAGTGGTCTCAAGCACAGGGTCACCTTCTAGATCTGGTGTTGCTAGACCGCCAAACTTACCTATCGCTTCTATGGTGGAACAGTATAAATTTAAACATAGGGCGGCCTTTCCAAGACCCAGTGCCACAGTACGTAATAACAACAGATGCTTCCATGACAGGGTGGGGAGCACATCTCAATCAACACAACATAAGAGGACAATGGAACATACATCAAACAAAACTGCATATAAATCATCTAGAATTATTAGCAGTTTTTCAAGCACTAAAAGCTTTCCAACCAATCATAACCCACAAATACATCCTTGTCAAAACAGACAACATGACAACGATGTATTATCTAAACAAACAAGGAGGAACACATTCAACGCAGTTAAGCTTGTTAGCTCAAAAAATATGGAAGTGGGCAATCCACCATCAAATTGGTCTAATAGCACAGTTTATTCCGGGGATCCAGAATCAGCTGGCAGACAATCTCTCTCGAGATCACCAGCAAGTCCACGAATGGGAAATCCACCCACAAATTCTGAACACCTACTTCACACTCTGGGGAACACCACAAATAGACTTATTTGCAACAAAAGAGAACGCAAAATGCCAAAACTTCGCGTCCAGATACCCACACAAGCAATCCCAAGGCAATGCCCTATGGATGAACTGGTCAGGAATATTTGCTTACGCTTTTCCTCCTCTCCCTCTCCTTCCTTACCTAGTAAACAAATTGAGTCAAAACAAACTCAAACTCATTTTAATAGCACCAACGTGGGCAAGACAACCCTGGTACACAACACTGCTAGATCTGTCTGTAGTACCACACATCAAACTGCCCAACAAACCAGATCTGTTAACGCAACACAACCAACAGATCAGACACCCGGACCCAGCATCGCTGAATCTAGCAATCTGGCTCCTGAAATCCTAGAATTCGGACACTTACAACTTAGCCAAGAGTGTATGGAAGTCATAAAGCAGGCCAGAAGGCCATCCACTAGACACTGCTACGCAAGTAAGTGGAAAAGATTTGTTTGGTACTGCCATCATAATCAGATACAACCACTAGAGGCAACTCCAAAACATATAGTAAATTACTTGCTCCATTTACAAAAAGCAAAGCTAGCCTTCTCTTCTATTAAAATACACCTTGCAGCAATATCTGCATACCTGCAAACTACATATTCAACTTCCTTGTATAGGATACCAGTTATCAAAGCATTCATAGAAGGGCTTAAAAGAATTATACCACCAAGAACACCACCTGTTCCTTCATGGAACCTAAACGTGGTTCTAACAAGACTCATGGGCCCACCTTTCGAACCCATGCACTCTTGCGGAATACAATTCCTCACCTGGAAAGTTGCCTTTCTCATCGCCATTACATCTCTAAGAAGAGTAAGTGAAATTCAAGCGTTCACAACACAAGAGCCTTTTATACAAATACATAAAAATAAGGTCGTCCTACGACCTAATCCAAAATTTTTACCAAAAGTTATTTCTCCATTCCATCTAAATCAAACGGTAGAACTACCAGTATTCTTCCCACAGCCAGATTCTGTGGCTGAAAGAGCACTACATACATTAGATGTCAAAAGAGCATTAATGTACTACATTGACAGAACGAAGAACATCAGAAAAACTAAACAGCTATTTATTGCATTCCAAAAACCTCATGCAGGTAACCCAATATCAAAACAAGGTATAGCCAGATGGATAGTTAAATGCATCCAAATCTGCTACCTTAAAGCAAAAAGACAACTGCCCATTACTCCCAGGGCACATTCAACAAGGAAAAAAGGTGCTTCAATGGCCTTTTTAGGAAACATCCCAATGCAAGAAATATGTAAGGCAGCCACTTGGTCTACGCCTCACACATTCACCAAACACTACTGTATAGATGTGCTATCCGCACAACAAGCTACAGTAGGTCAAGCTGTATTAAGAACTCTATTTCAGACAACTTCTACTCCTACAGGCTAAACCACCGCTTATGGGGAACTAACTGCTTACTAGTCTATGCATACCATGTGTATCTACAGCGACAGATGCCATCGAACTGAAAATGTCACTTACCCAGTGTACATCTGTTCGTGGCATCAGTCGCTGAGATTCACATGGACCCACCCACCTCCCCGGAAGCCTGTAGCAGTTCAGAAGTTACCTTCAATTTTGTACATTTGTATATATATTGCTTAATCCTTTAATAGGTACATACTTACATTTTTCATTGCGCGGGCACTATTACTATAGTACAACTCCTACCTCACCCTCTGCGGGGAAAACAATCGAAGATGGAGTCGACGCCCATGCGCAATGAGCACAGAAGGTGGAGTCACTCGGTCCCGTGACTCGAAAACACTTCTTCGAAGAAAAACAACTTGTAACACTCCGACCCAACACCAGATGGCGAGCTCATGCATACCATGTGAATCTCAGCGACTGATGCCACGAACAGATGTACACTGGGTAAGTGACATTTTCATTTCTTGTTAAAAAACGTCCCGTCTAGAAATATCCCAAAGGAGGCCTCAATCTTGTCAGAGTAGACTCGGCCTTCCAGTCATCACGAGGTCTATGTAGTGAGTGCAGTTGAGTTGGCACTGTAATAGCACCTGAAAGCTAGTGGCAGTAAACCTGGTTTAACCACTACATTACTTCTTGATATTTCACACCCAAATCTCCTAGAAAAGATATCAGACTGTCTGTAGTCTGAAAAATCGTTATTTAGAATACTGTTTATTTTTGTTCATGCTTACTCCGTAGCTCCTCCAGTCTCCCACACTAATGCAACTACTAAACACACATGAAGCAGGTAAATCCTCATTGAGCCTCCTTCAATATTATTTCTGTTTTTAACATTTCTAACCCACAGCATCACAGATCAGACTTGATATAAGAGCTGAAAAAATCCTTGTTCACTGTTATGCTGGCCTTATGGCTTCTCCTCTGCATTCCTCTGTCTAGGTTGGATATGATCTCAAGGAAGAGATTGAAAGGAAGTTTGACAAGTGGCAGGAGCCTCCACCTGTGAAGCAGGTGAAACCACTGCCCGCACCACTGGATGGGCAGAGGAAGAAACGAGGGGGGCGCAGGTGAGTCTTTGCAGGCCTGTATCCGGCAAGCCTTAACCAACATGGTGTATGTTTTAGTACATTAACCCCATCCACTGTCATTGTCATATCTTTATTATTTTAGCATTTGTTGTAAGAGATAATTGAACCTGTTTGAACCCTTAAATGAGCGGGGTAATAGAAGATTACCAGCTTAACAGGCAGTTTTACTATGTAAGTGACATAGGCTCTGTAACAAAGTCGTCTGCCTTAATCCAAACAAGAGAAAACAGTCCTGGCTCTTGATAACTACCTATACCCCAAGAGACCGATGTCTAGGGGAGGAGACTAGGTTGTGGGCAGTAGAATCCATAGAGCCTTTTTATTTAGTCATTTGTTTAAAAAAAAAAAAAAAAAGTCGAGGTATGTAAATTGAGTTTTGTACTGTTGATTTGTACATTCCCCATGAGTGCAAGGTCTTCTAATGACACGTCCTTTAACTTGGGGCAGCCGAGTGTCTGACAGACACCTAGCTGCACGTTTCTGGTTCAGTTTGTTTAAGGAATCTGGAATTCAAAAGTATTGTTGCACTTTTGTGGGGCTGTTTCAAGAAGTAGTTCTACAACATAACCATTCTTCTCTTCTGCGTTCTCCTCTTTAGGATTATCTCTTCTTAAACTGTCCCTGAAGCTCCTCCCGGAGATACAAGCAAAGGTGCCCTTGCATCTGAATGCAGCATGAGCTCTAGATATTTTGTAGTACTACCATTGAATTCTGGGCACGATTTTATTTTTCATCTCTCACAAATGAACTGGCAAACAAAATGCACTGGCTTGTTTTATTTTTCTACTGATTGTCCTCTTTAAACTCTACATACTAAGCAGTGGAACAGTTTCAGGATATTAGTCCCTCTTCAGTAGATAGTAACAAGTGAACTTTGGAGGGTGCTGGCAATGCTGCACAGTCTTCCCAGGTTCTTGTACCACTTCCAGAGCGCAGGTGCATCCCAGGGGTCATCAGCCCAACAACTGAACAAGCAACTAATCTCAAAAAGTGGGAGCGAGCACACTGCCGTACATACTCGCACAGACTTCTCCCACGTGCATCGCTGTAAGCTGAGGACTTTGAACTGAAGTGAATGTTATCATACACAGCATTTACCCCAATGCATCTGGTACTCATTCAACTTGGAAAGCTTTACAGCCACACCCAGCAAACTGTGAAAATCGGTACAACTCGCTAAAGTCACAGATTAACCATTGTGGATACAGTTTCATGCTCCAGGCTAGATTCCAGATTCTCTATTTTGTTTTATTGCAAAGCAATATTTATGGGGGGTGATGTGAATTGTACCTTGACTTGAACATAACTTAACCTGCTTAAAAACGAGATTGAAGAGGGCCGAGGGAGAGTGGGTACCTAAAGTGGAAGAGGTAGTGGCAGGATATTTGGATTAATAGCATTCTTTGTTTGTTATTGCTATGCCCTACCCCAACCTTAGTCACTAGTGATAATAGTGCTAAGAATAAATTAATAGGAGCGGAATATTAGAAAAGCGGACTGTTTAATTATTTTCTGAGAAGAGAAAGAGTGAAGGTGGTTGTGAGCAGTGCAGGTTTTGGCAGCTTAGACTTTGAAACGTTTGTCTCCTTTGTTCGGGAATCGGAAGCAAGGACAACCAAGCAAGGCACTATTTTCAGGACCAGGGTGTCCCTTCAAGTGTGTATCACTAAACTAGGTTGTGGATAAACCCGTGAGAAGCTTAAAAGTTGGGCAGGTCATCTCCAAATTTGCCAGGTCGTTAACGGGTAACTAGTGTGGATGGATTTCTCATAGTTTTTGTAGGAAAGTGCCCCTTTTTGACTTGTCACCCCCACTTTTTGCCTGGTATTTGATGCACTTTTGACAGAAGTACGCTGGGTTCCTTCTAGCCAGGTCCCACTGCCAGATATTTCTCTACAACTGTAAATTGTACCCCTTTGTGAAGCAGTAACCCATCTGCCAAGTTCTAAATCAGGCCCTAAATTCCAATACAGTGGACCATACCTTATGCAGCTGAAGTCGAAAAATGTATATTCTTTGTTGTGGAAGGGGGAGGGCAAAGATATGTCCATCCTGATACTAGTTCCAAGATACAAGCTCCTTTTGTGATACTCTGTATTAATGTTTTTCTGATTTCTTTCTTCCCTCATCCTGTGATTCCTTTGCCAGATACCGGAAGATGAAGGAGCGATTGGGACTGACCGAGATACGCAAACAGGCGAATCGGATGAGCTTTGGTGAGGTGTGTACCTGGTTTCCACATTGTTCTTGAAAACGAAATGTAGTCCTTGATGTGGTGATCTGCTAGTGGCTTCCTAAATTAGTCGATCTGGCATTAGATCGTGCTTTCTTTTTCTAGCAGACCAGCTTCATGTTCCTCTTAACATTATGAATTTGGCACAATGACATCTCAGCTATATTGTATGGTGGTTGGTGGAGGGGTTCTGTAGAACTCTGCCAAAAGAGAAGTTGCAGTCTCATGCAGTGCCTGCTCTTTGTGCTAGAGTATTGTTCCTGCTGCAATGGCTACGTATGTTTATTGAGAAACTTGCTCTGTGTGGTTAGTGACATGAAGGAAACATTTTTTCACTATACAAATGCACAAAGAAGTCTTAAGTTTTCAAGCAAGGAGTGAAGCACTTTGTTTCAAAGTAAACATTTTTTAAATCCCACAGTTTTGCAGTGTAAGTGGTATGTCTAGGAGTATGAATAGAAAAAAGAGCTGCCTTCATTCCGAATAGCATACAGAATGCTAATGTCTTTGTTTTGGTATACAGTGTGCTTCTTCAGTGGTCCAAATGTTCTCTAGATTTGAATATTTGTCCACGTGTAGCATTTAATCAGTAAGGGTATCTGGCTTTTATTTCAGGTATTACTGCCCTTGCTTCAGGTTTACTTATCCACAAAATGTATGCACGAAGTATTCATTCAAAAAGTGCTTAGAGAAGTAAATGCATAGGCAAGCGGCAGACTATATTTTCTTTGACATTTGTTACATTTTCATTATTGAATATAGATGGACTTGAGTCATTGTTTCTTGACTACTTTCTAAATCTTTATGGCTTGTGTGTTTTTTTTTTTTTTTTGTTCTTCAAAACACTAGATTGAAGAAGATGCCTATCAGGAGGATTTGGGATTCAGCCTTGGGCACTTGGGGAAGTCTGGAAGTGGACGGATCCGACAAGCTCAGGTCAATGAAGCTACAAAGGCTAGGATCTCCAAAACTCTGCAGGTAAAGACATGTTTTGAGAGACGTGCCAGTTGGTTGGGGTGTTAGATACTGGCATGCTGCACCTCACTGGACTTAGTGCCTACCATGATTCCAGTAATGGACTGCCTCTTTGGCTTACTGTGTAAGTGAAGGGCAAATAGTGTGGCCCTGTGTGTGGGAATTATACTGCTGTAAAAGGTGAAGAGTTGAGATTGGTGGCCAAAAAAGCTGCAAAGTGAATTGCCTCTACGTTTTTCAGAGGATCAAGGTTGAGATTGAACCCTAAAGTGGCATCCTCCTGTTTGAGGCCCGCAATTTTACTTTGAAAGCAGGGCAGTGAATATTTGCAACAGACTAAGCAGAACAAACATAAAAAACTGGGGATTTTACAAATACAGAGTTGGGCTATCCATGTGGTGTGACATCTGTTAAACTGGACAGTGAAAGCCTGAACAAACATGCTAGTATTAAGGAGTGATATCTGTAAGCAATAGCTATCTGAACTGCTTCCAAACACTTACTCCTTAGTATGTTTCAGGACAACATGAGGATTCTTGAATAGGATCGATATCTGTCCCTCTGATCTGCTGCTCTTTGGACACACCTAGGAGGCCCCTTAAGGTTGCTTAAGTAGCAGTCTGTTAATTTAGTCACACTGATGAGTGTGTTGTAAATTTGCCTTTTGTGTTTTTCTTTCCACTCAGCGCACATTGCAGAAGCAGAGCATGGTGTATGGTGGCAAGTCAACGGTCCGGGATCGGTCTTCTGGAACTGCATCCAGCGTAGCTTTTACTCCTCTGCAGGTACGCCCTGATTCATTCCATACGACATCCAGGCAGCTGCTTTGTAATTTTAACACATTATGCAGCTTTTAAATAAAAGTTAGTGCACAAAACCCTGTGAAGCAGCGACCGCTACCAGAAATGTTAACCCAGGATTAGGCCATGACAGACCGAGCAGTGCTAACGCCATCCTTAGATATTTTCTTCATGTTTGTTGTCATTGAGTTGCTGATACAGTAAACGTTGTCCTGTAGTAATGGTTTAAGAACTGATGTGCTCAGTCAACAGATTATCCAGCACTAAGAAACCGCATGACCATAGAGCAGTGGTCTTCAAACTTTTTAATGCCGCGCCCCCCCAGTTGAAAAATAAAAATCATTAGGCCCCCCCTCATAAATTTTCACAATTATTTTAGAAGGATGGCAATGTTTAAATAGGTCTAGACCTATTTAAACATTGCAGTTAAGTACTGTTACCTTTTTAAAACTGCAATAACATGCTTCTGTTTCAAACAAAGGCATGTTATCTGTATAATATTTCTTTTGGCCAGAGTTTGGCGCCCCCCCTGGGATCACTTGAGGCCCCCCAAGGGGGGCTCGCCCCCCAGTTTGAAGACCTCTGCCATAGAGCATACTGTTCAAATGTTCATACTTCATTTCTAATTGGCTGTTTCCAGACCTATATCTCTTTTGGGACAAATCCTCAAACAAAGTTGCTTAGACTTCCCTACATGCCCCTGGAAGGAGAATAGCCGTATTGCTCATTAAGCATTTGTTTAAATGTTATGAAGCCATTACCCTCCAGGCAATGCCACTATAGCATGTGAAGATTTAAAATCCGGTTTGACACTGTGAGAAAAAGGTATTTTAGCAGGGATGGCAGGGCTCATTCTATCAAAAATGTAATCTTTATTTCTATACGTTCCTAACATGTTGAAAAACGAACATTACAGCACGATTTAACTGAACAAACAGTCCATGATATGTATCGGTTTAAAAAGATGATTAACTAGAAAAATGGAGCAAAAGCAGAGACATAAAGAATATTTTTTTCTGTTTCTGAAAGAATGGAAGAATTACTTGGGGAACAGCAAGAATGTTAGAGGTTTACTGTATGGCAGAGTTAGGAATACACAATTCTAAAGGAACCACATCTAGGACACATGCTCGCACCCATTTTCCTAGGGGCCAAGAAGTGTGGTCTGTGGTGTGGTCGGGATAGGGTGTTGGTGGGGGGTTTGGTGTAAGGGGGCATAGGAGAAGCCAAGAATGTACATGGTGTGGTCTGTAAATCATGGAGATACGTTAAGGGTTTCATTCCATACTGCCCTCTAAATTAAGCCCCTGGTCTCTAAAAGAGACAATATTGTGTTATGCTGTAGCTGACTTGCTTATCCTTCTATTGCACCTTAGGGTAAGCCTTCTGTGCTTGCCATCGCCAAGTGTACAAAATAAGTAACTTGGTAATTGAAGTGAAAAGAACTGCACAACATGAAACCAGAAAACACGGAATTAATCCCGGCTTACCCTCTTGACTGAATTGTGTGATCCTTGGCAGTTGTTTTATTTCACTTTGCCTCCCTTTTCTTCATTTTTACACATACGAGCACCTTGATATACATAAATTCAGGATGGGTGCTGAATAAACACCACCTTGTGTTTGATTTAATAAACTATAATGTTGTCCATGTATAACAGCCAGGCAGCCAGGAAGGAATTAAGGCAAGACCCCAGAGGTGGTCCTGTGTTTTAGTTCACTATTGGCATTGTTGACAAGGGGTGAGGGGCAGCAATGTTTCAAGTTCATATTTAAAAAGTATCACTTAAAAAAATAATTATAAATGCAGTAATAGCTGATATACTGAGGTGAAACACTGCTGCATGTTAATGAAATCTGCTTTGACTTTTGAAGAGTTTACCATATTTTTACACGTTTGTTGCAAAATCTCTTTAAAAATGGTGTTTCTACAGTTAAATGGTGCAGGAACCTTCTTTGCTTTTATTTTACTTCAGTTAGCCTATAGGTACATTGCCTGTTTAGTTAATATCTTTCTGAATGATAGTGTCAGTTAAGTTAACAGCAGTTTAGTACCGCTGTTCACCAGGGGACAGCATGTAAAGGCCAGGAGGGCCACAGGCACAGCCTCTGGGCTGTACTTTGAAGTATCACAGTTCTACGAGAACCACAAGGAAGAAAAGACCATCGGAGCAAACCAAGAAATGTGCATTAAGCACCACCATATTAAGAAATGATTAATGCAGGGTTGGTAAACAGAAGAATGTGGTAGAGACAAGGAACTCCACGTTTTAATACAATATATAGGTAATGGGATTTAAACACAACGCCACTGAGCTGAGTTCCAAGAGCTAATGGAGTCTTAATAAATATGAAATAATCTATTAAAAGTTTGAAAATGACTAATTGCAAATGTAGACTGATGCCCAATCTGCGGTCACATTTTTGCACTGTTAAGCCCTATCTCCTGACCACAGTGGTGTGTTATGCTTTCTCCACCACTCAGCCTCTTACTTTAACTTAATTCCTGTAGAAATATGGCTATCTATGTAGTGTACCAATGTAAGGGAACACTATGCAGATAGTCTAGGCGACCCCTATTGGTTTACAGGGATTACAATAATAGTCCTAAATGCTTTCTTTTGTGGTAGTGTGGGCGAGCAGTTTAGGCTTATCAGAGGGTAGTGCTAAGAATTTGTCGAACACACAGTCAATAAATGAGGCACTCACTTAAGAAGAAACTTGAGACCAATTAAAAAAAAATAACAGATTTTTATCTTGATTTAGACTGCAAGATCAGGTAAGTACTTTTCGAAATAGCGTTATTTGAACAGTTAAAAAATACAGCTGTCCGATGCGAGGCCCGAGCCTCGCATGCAGTAATGGTATCCTATGGAGGAAACATATACTGCACAGGGTCACTTGCAATCAACTTACAGGGCTGTTCTTATGGACTTGAGGTAAGTAGGGGCTAAGGTCTTGAACCACCAGCAGTTTTGGGTTACCTGCCCTGGTGTGTCTGGGTGTACAGGCGCTCCCAGCGGTGGTAGCCTCGGACGCTACATGTTAGTCAATCGGAGCAGTACCTGGAATGAGGGCTCTGTTCTTGAGGGTCTCTGGGGCCTGGGAACACCGTTGGTTGGCTGGGTCTTGGTGCAGAGTTACTTTGTCTGGCGGCTCACGGTGTTAGTTGCTCTCACTTCATCGGGTCAAACTGGTGATTTGGGGAGGAAGAGGTATGGGGGGGGAGAGAGAGAACAGGGCAGCAGGGCGACTCTGTGCTGGCCTTGGTGATGATGCTGATGTCTTCGTCAGTAGATCAGTCTTTGCGGTGTTGGTGTCCGGCATGGACACTAAACAAGCCGGAGTGCTTGCAGCTGGTTGGGACTGGTGCAGGGAGGCTCCAGGCAGGCTCAGTGTCTCAAAAACAGGCTATTTCGACAGGGTTGCACTCCTGGGCACTCTGGATCCTCTTCTTTGCGTGATGCTCCCTCGGTAGACCTGATGGTCAGCAAAAGGGAGAACCGGACAGATGCAGTTGGTGCCTGGAAGTGGCTCCTCCACTCCAGGAGAGATTCTGATTGGGGGTCGAAGTGCTGGCAGTCCTCCAAGGCTCTGGGTTGATGCACAGCTGCTGGATGAGTCTGGTCTTTGCAATTGTCAGGACAGAGGCAGGTAAGTGGGGTTTTATGCCAAGTCTTCAGCAAGTCTACTGCTCTTGTCGTCGGCTCTTCTTTGTCATTCTTCTCTTTGTAGTCGAGTGAATCTGAAGCCCTGGTGTCAGGGGGCCACCTAAATACTAAATTTAGATGTGTTTAGGGTATTAGCCAATGGGCTACTTGCCCTTGGGGTGATTACACCCCCTATATGACCACTTCCTGTGGGGAGTGGGCGTAATGCTGTCCCAGAATTCCTAATTACACTAAAAACAAGATGGTGGAACCCTTAGTTTGTGAGCACATCGGACTGTCCACCTTAGGTGTGTGACTAGCCTGGTAAGAACACATGCCTCCTTGCATAGCTAATTTCCTGTCTGTCCTGGTGCCAAATGGGCCTCAGGGTAGGGGCTGACATTTGCCAGGTCTGGTGGGGGGAGTGGAGGGGGAGGGGGGGGTACAAGGGCCGCTTATCAAAGAGGGCAGAGTCTTTGAAGTCTCTGGCCTTTGTAATGCTGATTTACTAGCTATCCTGCTGGAGGAGGTGATAACACCTTCCTCCAGAAGAGGCATTGTTCTGAGGGCAGGGGCTCTCACCTCCAGTGGGTCAGAAACTCGACTGTGGTGGCAGGCTGGTTGATACCAGTCAGTCAGCACACTAGAGGACTAGTAGGTTTCAAGGGCCACCACTAAGGTGCCTCTGGGTGCATGTCCTATTAAATCCAGTACTGGCATCAGTATAGGTTTATTAGGAAGAGGTGTTTCATGCCAAACACCCTAGGTTTCAGTGAAGCCATTTTGTAGCTGGGCAACTGGTGATGCCCAGTGCACACCCAAATATGGCTTCCATGTTCACTTGAAATTTCTAGCAATAGAACTAGACATCACAGGGGCATATTTGCTCATGTAGGTATGCCCTCGTATCATATGTATTATAATGCACCCTACCCTAGGGCCCTTGCGGCCTGCTGAAGGGGTGACTTGCATGTGAGACATGCAGTGTGGGCATTGCACACAGGGTGTGTGCAATGTTGTGTTTCCACAATGATTTATACCATTTCATGCATTCTGCAGTGGCAGTCTGCATGTAATTTGTAGAGAGATCCATTATGATGGCATAATACATGCTGCAGCCCTTAGGGTCCCCCTTTAGTACTCATGCCGAGGTACCAGGGGGACCATTTACTAGGGGCATACAGGGGCGCTAAAGTTTTATGCCAATTGTACACAATTGAGTATTTCATTTATAGGGGAAAGAACTGGCACTGGAGCCTGGTTAGTAAGCTTCTGTGCACTTTCAGAGTCAAAAACCAGCATCCAGTAGTTCAAATGGGGGCAAAAAGTGGGGGGGGACATCTGCAAAGAAAGGTCCAGTGTAAGAAAGTGCCTGTTTTTGACATGGTTGTCCCACACTTTTTGCTTGGTATCTGATGTAATTTCGACTGAAAGTGCACTGGGTTCCTGCTAACCAGGTCCCCAGTGTCTAGCCTTTTTCCCAAAACTGCACAGTTGTTTCCTCAATTGGCAAAACCTTTAGCACCCTCTAAGTCCCTAGTAAATGGTACCCCTGGTACCTAGGGCCTGGGATACTAAAGAGGGTCCCTAAGGGCTGCAGCACAAATTGTGACAAACTAAGGGACCCTTCACTAAGCACATGACAGGCTGCCCTTTCAGGCTGCGTGTCTTGGTGCAGATAAGTGAAAACATAACAAGGCACACAACCTGTACCAGCAGATATGCCCCTACTATGTCTTTGTTGATTCTCAGACTTAATAAGTGACCAGGGAAGCCATTTCAAATGCATGTGCAGGACACTGGTTAGTACGAATTCCCCAGCTACATGATAGCTTCCCTGGATATGGATGTTTGGTATCAAACATCTCGTATTGGCGAACCCCCACTGATGCCAGTGTTCGATTTAATAATACATACACCCAGCGGGCACATTAGAGGTGCCCCTGAAACCGTCTCTGGTGTGCTTTTGACCAGTTTCTGCCGCCTGAGACACCGTTCTGAATCCCTAGGGTGAGAGCTTCCCCCCGACCACCACCAGAAAGGCAGATCCTGATGACCTAAGAAGACCCAGAGCTGCGACAGCAGAAGAGGAGAAAAGAAGCAGCTGACCTGGTATCAACCCCACCGACCTGTCTGCATCCTTCAACGAAATCTGGACCAAAGTCGACTTGTCCTTTAGCTGTGACTCCAGAAACCCGGGAGGACTTCCTGCCTTCAATAAAGACTTAAGACATCCCATAAACAGGGAACCTGTTTCCAAAAACCTCTAAGGAAGGACTCTGAAGCCTCTGGAACTGCCAAAAACAGATACTTGAAGTCACCACTGCACCCGCTGTCCCTGACCTGAGGTGAATTGGACAACCTGTGCCAAAAAGGTTCTCCATTTCATCCCTTCTGAACTCCCCAAAGTCGTCTGCAGCTTCTGTAGCTTGCGCCCTTTCCCGCAGCTTCTATGATGAGAGAAACCCTACACCTAAATCAACCACTGCACCCGTCGCCTCTGGCCTGAGTTAAAGTGGGTCCCTAGTGTCCACGAAGTCCCCCAGCTCTCCTGAGCTTGAGTCCATTGTGGTTTCACCCCTCCTGGACACCCTGAAGAGGCCTGCAGCCTCCGACCACAGGACCCTTCAACTGCGAGTGCTCCCAGACACAGAAACCTCGCACCAAAGGACACCTCTGCACCCGGCACCCTTGATCTGTGGTGAAGAGGACCAAAGGTGCATCTACATCCCCAAGCACCACAGGTTTGTAACCTACCTGTTGGTTGACCTCGACTGACCTCGTAGCCAGAGCCTTCAGCATTTTTCCACAGAGACAGATTTCCATTGAAATACATTGGGCACCCAATACTGTACTACACCTCTGCACCCGGCCACTGAACTGCTGCCCGGCCTAACCTGACCTGTTGGTGTGGTCCTAAACCTTGCTCAATAGTTACCTTAAGTCTCGGAGAGTGATCAAGTAACTCGTTATACAGTACCTGATTGCAGAACTTGTTTTTCCTCCCATAGGATAACATTGCAGAACTCAGAAGTTGCGATGTGTCCACTTTTTAGAGTGAGAAGTATTCCTATTTAAAAACACATTCACCAGAACAATTTTTCTCTAATGCCTAAACCTGTATAAAGATACTTGGAATTCTTATAAATTGGTGTGGATCTCCTTTTTTGAGCAGTCTCATTTATTGACTATTCTATGTATTTGTAGATGTCTTGCGCTCCTCTGTGTTAAGCCTAAAGCTGCTCGACCTCACTATGCCTAGATAGAGCACTTTGGGATTGCATAGCAAGCCCTCTCCGCTCACTGGGGCACCCCTGGTCCCGTTACACGTTATTCACATACCACATAGGGTGAGCTTCCTACATCTAGTTTCCTACAGTTCCAGATTCTGTCATGGCATGAAACATTAAAGCTTGCTTATAAGTGATACCCATACGGTCGGGCATTCTGCTGTGTTATACTTGTGCTGCTGAGTAATTTTCCAAGCCTGTACTAAGAATCAGACTTTTTTGTTTTGTTTATTAAGGCCTTTGCATTCTTTCTGCAGCAGTTCATTTGGCTTATTGGTGCTTTCCATTAGCCCTCCAAGAGCAGCTAAGGCTGCAGGTTATATGTTTATTATGCACCCTGCTTTAGAGATGTCTAGTTCTCAAATCTGGGTATTTTGCCTTTTGATGTTTATATACAAATATTTTTCAAATTGGGTGCAAAACACTTCAATATCTCTACTCCTCATTAGCTACATCATTAGCCGTGGAGGTGTTTCGTTTCTTTTATTGTTCCTGACCAGCTCTAAAACTTTGCCAGTAAAGCAACATCTCCCTCCACCCCCAATAGAAGAGTGGGTTATTTTGGTTTAATTCACACAAGGCTAGTCTACGGACCAAATTGCTCTTGTTCCATTTGCATCATGTGAACAGTATGTTATGTGGATTTGTAAAGCGCAGCTTATCAGTAGGTAGTGTATCTAGACACTTCTCGATCTTGAGAAACCGGTAATTCTTCACTTCTTCCAGGAACTTGTACCACTCTTCTTTTTCCCGTGCAGAAGCTGCTGCTTTGTTTTAAGGATCTTCCTTCTGCCTTGTATGCAGGCAGCCAGGTCCCATTTCTTGGATGCACCATAGATAGGATGGCTACCTTAGTATTATTGGTTGAATTGTCTAAGTCTCAAAGGTCCTACTTATGTGCAGTAGGTTTTGTTCTATCCACTGACTTATTGTGGTACAGCCTTTCCTGTTGTGATGTGTGTTCTGGTAAAGCTGACTCCTTTTTCCCTTAGTTTGTGTGTGTTGTTTCGGTCACTTTAGTGTTGTCTTGCGATTAATGCTTATACATTGGTTTTCCTTCAGTGATGTCTATTTATTGTCAAAATGTGGGCTTTTGTTTCTCTCTGCCCATCAAAAACCACTCCAGTTTTCTGTCTTGGTTTCTTAGGATCACTATTATTTGCGTCCAGGAACCCTGCTGAAGTATTGCATGCAAAGACACATTTGGTAAGTGTAGGAAGTTGGCTCTGTATGCACTATTTCAAAGTAAGGAATAGTATGCACAGAGTCCAAGGGTTCCCCTTAGAGGTAAGATAGTGGCAAAAGAGATAATACTAATGCTCTATTTTGTGGTAGTGTGGTCGAGCAGTAGGCTTATCCAAGGAGTAGTGTTAAGCATTTGTTGTACACACACAGGCAATAAATGAGGAACACACACTCAGACAATTCCAGGCCAGTAGGTTTTTGTATAGAAAAATATATTTTCTTAGTTTATTTTAAGAACCACAGGTTCAAGATTTACATGTAATACTTCAAATGAAAGGTATTGCAGGTAGGTACTTTAGGAACTTTGAATTAGCAAAATAGCATATACAGTTTTCACATAAATGACATATAGCTATTTGAAAACTAGACACAGTGCAATTTTCAACAGTTCCTGGGGGGAGTAAGAGTTTGTTAGTTTTTACAGGTAAGTAAACCACCTACGGGGTTCAAGTTTGGGTCCACCGTTGGGGGTTCAGAGCAACCCCAAAGTTACCACACCAGCAGCTCAGGGCCGGTCAGATGCAGAAGTCAAAGTGGTGCCCAAAACGCATAGGTTTCAATGGAGAAGGGGGTGCCCCGGTTCCAGTCTGCCAGCAGGTAAGTACCCGCGTCTTCGGAGGGCAGACCAGGGGGGGTTTTGTAGGGCACTGGGGGGGGGGGGGGGGGGGGGGAGACACAAGTCCACACAGAAAGTACACTCTCAGCGGCACAGGGGCGGCTGGGTGCAGTGTGCAAACAAGCGTTGGGTTTTCAATAGAAAGCAATGGGAGAACAAGGGGTCTCTTCAGCAATGCAGGCGGGGGGGGGGGAGGGGGCTCCTCGGGTAGCCACCACCTGGGCAAGGGAGAGGGCCACCTGGGGGTCGCTCCTGCACTGAAGGTCGGATCCTTCAGGTCCTGGGGGCTGCGGGTGCAGTGTCCTTACCAGGCGTCGGGTTCTTAGAAGCAGGCAGTCGCGGTCAGGGGGAGCCTCGGGATTCCCTCTGCAGGCGTCGCTGTGGGGACTCGGGGGGGGGGGGGGGGTCAACTCTGGCTACTCATGGTCTCGCAGTCACCGGGGAGTCCTCCCTGAAGTGTTGTTTCTCCACAAGTCGAGCCGGGGGCGTCGGGTGCAGAGTTGCAAGTCTCACGCTTCTGGTGGGAAACGCGGTTGTCTTGAAGTTGCTTCTTTGGAAACAAAGTTGCAGTCTTTGGTGAACAGGGCCGCTGTTCTCTGGAGTTTCTTGGTCCTTCTAGAGCAGGGCAGTCCACTGAGGCTTGTTCTCCACAAGTCGAGCCAGGGGCGTCGGGTGCAGAGTGCCAAGTCTCACGCTTCCCGCGGGAAACGCGTGTTGTTTCAAAGTTGCTTCTTTGTTGCAAAGTTGCAGTCTTTGGTGAACAGAGCCGCTGTCCTCGGGAGTTCTTGGTCCTTCTAGATGCAGGGCAGTCCTCTGAGGCTTCAGAGGTCGCTGGTCCCTGTGGAAAGCGTCGCTAGAGCAGTGTCTTTAGAAGTGGGGAGACAGGCCGGTAGAGCTGGGGCCAAAGCAGTTGGTGTCTCCGTCTTCTCTGCAGGTTTTTCCGTTCAGCAGTCCTCTTCTTCTTAGGTTGCAGGAATCTAGTTTCCTAGGTTCTGGGGAGCCCCTAAATACTGAATTTAGGGGTGTGTTTAGGTCTGGGAGGGCAGTAGCCAATGGCTACTGTCCTTGAGGGTGGCTACACCCTCTTTGTGCCTCCTCCCTGAGGAAAGGGGGGGCACATTCCTATCCCTATTGGGGGAATCCTCCATCTGCAAGATGGAGGATTTCTAAAAGTCAGTCACCTCAGCTCAGGACATCTTAGGGGCTGTCCTGACTGGCCAGTGACTCCTCCTTGTTTTTCTCATTATCTCTCCTGGACTTGCCGCCAAAAGTGGGGGCTGTGTCCAGGGTGCGGGCATCTCCACTAGCTGGAGTGCCCTGGGGCATTGTAACACGAAGCCTGAGCCTTTGAGGCTCAATGCTAGATGTTACAGTTCAACACCCAGAGCAGGCTTTTGTTTCTGTCCTCAGAGAGCACAAAGGCCCTCACCACATGGGGTCAGAAACTCGTCTCTCAGCAGCAGGCTGGCACAGACCAGTCAGTCCTGCACTGAACAATTGGGTAAAATACAGGGGGCATGTCTAAAATGCCCTCTGTGTGCATTTTTTTATAAATCCAACACTGGCATCAGTGTGGGTTTATTATTCTGAGAAGTTTGATACCAAACTTCCCAGTATTCAGTGCAGCCATTATGGTGCTGTGGAGTTTGTGCATGACAGACTCCCAGACCATATACTCTTATGGCTACCCTGCACTTACAATGTCTAAGGTTTTGCTTAGATACTGTAGGGGCATAGTGCTCATGCACCTATGCCCTCAGCTGTGGTATAGTGCACCCTGCCTAGGGCTGTAAGGCCTGCTAGAGGGGTGACTTATCTATGCCACAGGCAGTGTGAGGTTGACATGGCACCCTGAAGGGAGTGGCATGTTGACTTAGTCATTTTCTCCCCACCAGCACACACAAGCTGGCAAGCGGTGTGTCTGTGCTGAGTGAGGGGTCCCTAGGGTGGCATAAGACATGCTGCAGCCCTTAGAGACCTTCCCTGGCATCAGGGCCCTTGGTACCAAAGGTACCAGTTACAAGGGACTTACCTGGGTGCCAGGGTTGTGCCAATTGTGGAGACAATGGTACATTTTAGGTGAAAGAACACTGGTGCTGGGGCCTGGTTAGCAGGGTCCCAGCACACTTCAGTCAAGTCAGCATCAGTATCAGGCAATATGTCTGTGGTTATGTCTGACCAATGTTTGTGGTATTTTGTTAATCTCCCCCCTACAGGCAAAAAGTGGGGGGTAACTGCAACAGGGAGCCATTTCTTTACAGCAAGTCTCAAGGCATATCTGACAGCTCATACCTTATATAGGTTTGAAATACAATGGTTTGCTCCCTGCCACATTCTGTTGCACACCACAAGCACAATTATTCATGCTTGGACTAACCACTAACTTCCCTAGAGGCCATATGTCAGTTGGTTATTTCTTGGACCTGTTTGTGTTCTTTTTACCAAAATTCATGCCCCATCTTCTCTCCCCCCCCCCCCCGTGAGTCTACTTCTGTCTCATCTATATTTTTTGTACAAGATTGTGTCTGTTCGCAAGATGGAGTTACTGTAGACATTTCTATTTCCATAGTATCTATTTATGTTCACAACATGAAGGCTAAAATGCTGGTTGTTGATAAATGGTCTTTCCCTCACTCAAATATTCTGTCACGCAAAGTTTCCATCTGAAGAAAAAGTTAGTAACCTTGAGTAACACTTTTCTGATGTAGCTTCCTTCAGGTTCCTTATCATCCTGCCTACTTGCCCATTTTGAAGAGTGGCTTCCAGTGATTAATAATGAGGTGCCAAGTTAGTTTTGGGCACTGCACTCCTACATTGTCAGGCTTGTCTCTTCCCCGGAGAGCATGGAAACAAGAACGGAGTCTGAGATCCAGGTGGTGCCATATACAGCTCTATGATGTTGCATCTGGAAGAGTTCAAGGTGTTATGGTAGAACAACCACACCGCCTGCTGGCATGGGAGGGCTATTTCACATTTTCAGATCTAGTCTGGTGCTGTGGGTCATTGAAGAACGAGGAATCTGCAGATGCAGTCCCCACTAGAAAGATTGTTAGGATAGGGGAATTAACCTTTTGTTCTGTTGGCCCTTTTTTCCATCAGCTACTTTATAAGCAAGTTAATTTGCTCGAAAGTTTTTTCATTGCTTCACTTCTAAAAGTATTTTGTTTTAAACAGGTCCTCTGGATGCATTACTTTGTATGTGTGCTAATAACAAATGCACTACTGCTGGCTACAGTCATGTTTATTTAAACACATTGAACATCTTGGCATGAACAGTGTGTGTGGTGTTTTTTATGTTGTTGTTTTTTTTTTAATCCATTTCCAATTTTAAAACAATTGTTTCACTTGTGTCACACCAATCACTTGTGTCCTTTTTAACTAAAGAAAGCATGACACAGTTAATTGAAGTTTAGTGTTCAGTTGAGGACCAGTAGTGAGCCAGTGTTCACTATATACCTTTGCATTTGAGAGTAGAGGTGTCTCCGCATTTCCGGATGCTTAAAAACAAATGGAGGTAGAAGGCACCCACAGCAGTTATTGGGGCCACCAGTAACTGCTGGTAATGGTCTGCTTCAAGGTTAGTAGTGGCAGAGCCTTTAAGCAGCAATATCTTTGAAACCTATCATTCAGGGAGACCATTCCAGTGGTTTAGAATCTGGGTGACCTCTGCCGAGCATAACCAGTCCCCTTGCCTGGGTTTAAAGACCTACTGTGTAAGCTTGGCTGGAGCAGAGAAGGGGAGGGGGGGGCAAGGGGCAGATTGAAGTAGTCTCACCTTTCCCAATTTGTGAAGTTGGTGTAGCAGCTCCTTGATCCAGCTGTGAATGTTCTACTCCAGGACAGCAAGGCTGAGACTGTGATTGAGCAGTCTGTTGCACTGTCACCATTCAGCAGGCTGGGTCTTGTGCACTTTTCCTGTGGATCAGGTCCTTCCTCCTGAGATTACAGTCCAGCCTATCCCTCGCATTGATGAGTCTTCCTTCTCTTCTAAATTAAAGTTACAAGCAGATTGCGGTTGCTATTTTGGACTTAGTCCAAGTCTGAAGCGAGAAGGGCACCCCAGCAGTTTCCATGTCTAGCTCTTATAATCTTCTCCCTTGGGCTGGTGCACGGGCATCATCCATGTTGCTAGTACACTAGTACAAAAGATCTGAACTGGATCTGGCCTGCCAACAAAGTTATACCAGTTTCATGAAGGGAACTGGCAGGGTTTGTAAATGCAGACTGAGGGTTTCTTGAGCGAAGTAGACGTTTGAGTCCAGTAGATTTCAGCACTTACCAGTCAAGATACACACATTACAGACACCCTTAAGACCTTCCCAAGTTATAAGGGACTGCTTTTGGAGAGCTGGTGTGCATCTTCCACAGAAAACCTACAGGTAAACATGGCTGTTTCCCTGATTAGAAAACAAGCCGGCACCACAGAAGGAAGGAGTGAGAAAGCAGGTGATGGAGACTGCATTGATTTCGCTTTTGATGGGAGGCTTCTGTCCAGGATTATGCCAAGGTTGCAAGTGTGGTCTGTGGGAGTGGGTGCTGGTACTAGTCCGATAGGCCATCAGGATTCGTTCCACAGGGAGATGGCATTACCGAAGATCAACACTCCTGTTTTGTCTGTGTTGAGTTTTAGGCAGTTGTTAATCATCCAGTCTGTGATGTCTGTCATGCAGCTGCAGACGTTTGGCTCTTTGTGGTGGAGGGGTCTTCTGATAGTGGGAGGATGACCTGTGTCTCGTCTGCGGAGGATATGTTTATTCAATGAGTTCTGACGATGTTAGCCAAGGAGGTCATGTAGATGTGGGACAGTGTAGGGATGAGCCTCGAGGGATACTGCAGATGTCCTAGTTGAAAGGTGGTAAGTGGGTTCTATGAGTTTTTACAGTGAGGACGGATGCAATCCATTTGAGGAGGTCTCCTTTGATTCTGATGTGATCAAGCCTTTTAATAATGGTTTGGTGGGATATGGTGTCAAAAGGTGCTGAGAGGTCGAAGAGGATCAGGGCTGCCGATTCTTGCTGGTCAAGGAGGGTTCTGGTGTTGTCAGTGGCAGCGATCAGGGCGGTTTTGGTACTGTGGTTGGTGCAAAATCTGGATTGGGAGGGGTCCAGAAGGTTTTTAATATCCAGCTGTTCTGAGTTTGTGGTTGATGGCCTCTTAGAGGACTTTGGTGGGAAAGGGGCGTGGAGCGATAGGACGGAAGTTCTCAAATTCGCTGGGGTTAGCGGAAGGTTTCTTGAAGGGGTTTGACTTGTGTGTGCTTCCATACTTTGGGAAAGGTGGCTGTGGTTATGGATAAGTTGAAGATGGCGGTGAGCTTGTTGCTGATCATCTTGCTCCCACGGTTGAAAATGTAGTAGGGACAGGTGACACTGTGTGCTCCTGAGTATGGCAGAGTTCATGATAGCTGTGGTATTTTGTGTGGTGAACTGGTCCCAGGTAGTGAGCAGGTGGTCTGAGATAGTATCAGGGTTTGCATCCATGGGAAAGAGGAGGCTGACTTTGTCGGCAGTGATGGGTTGGGGTTTGAGGTTTTTGTTGATGGTGGAGATCTTGTTGTGGAAAAAGTCTGCCAGTATGTCGCAGAGTTCCTGAGAAGCAATTATGTTTTTGGTGGCTCAAGGTTGGAGAACTGAGATATCTGACATTGTCTATTGTAACAATTGTATGTGATCTTAAGCTGTTTTATTTATTATGATGTGCACTTTTATGGCTGTTAGCCAAAATAAAGTATTTGTAAATAAGTTTTTAACTATGTTGAAGAGTTCCTTGCTGTGGTGAGAGCGGGCTTCGATGCGATCGGCAAGTGCGCTCCTTTTAGTCTTTCAGTAATTGGTGGTATTGGTTGAGAGACGACTTGAAAGTGGCTCGGTCTATGGGCTCTTTGCTATTGCACCATTACCTTTCTAATTGCTTGCAGTTGGGTTTCATTGTTCTCAGTTCTTTAGTGTACCAACTGGCCAAATCTCCTTCAAAAATTAGTATTTTTTTGCTAATCATGAACATATATCCTTCAGCTCCAAACACTGACTGGGATGGGGTGTGAAAGACCTCAGTGGCGGAGGCTCTCCTCAGAAATGTAACCGCTTAAGAGAAGAGACTGGGTTTTCTATTTGAGTATGGGTGAAGCAACATGTCGCTAGGAACCATAAGTTATTTTATGGTTGGAGGCCTTTGTTTGGCTGAGTTGTCCGTTTTTCTTAGATGAAGGTAAGCTAGAAGAGAGGTCATTTGGCTTCTGGGAGAGACTAAATACATGTGTGAAGTTGAAACACAAGGACTGGGAAACTACCTCAAATTGTTTAGAGAAAATATATGGAGTCAAATGTACCTAATATCTCTCAGTACTCTTGTGCCTGTTCATTTATTGAAACAGTTGTGATTGAATAAGCAACTTGAGCATTTTTTTACAAGCTCATACCAACAACTTTGAGATGCTTTTATCACAGTTTGGTGTGCTTAGTAAAGGGCCCAATGACCCTTCACGACAAAGTACTGTATTTCATTGTCCTGGGTTTTGGGCAGTAATAACTGGAAAGAGTTGAGGCTTTACACTAAGTGGAAATGGTCAGGATCAAAGCATGCACTATGATTCCCAAAATAATGTTAAGTATCTTGAAACAAACAAGATCCCACCTCCTGTTCCTCAGGTCTACATGGCTCTGGAAGTGGACATGTGAACATTAGAACTGGCTAATGGGCTACTGGGGGTTGGGGGTCAGGGGTGCTTTCTACTGCCAAAACGGTACTGCAGACACCTTCAACTAAAGCAATTGAGATTTCTATAAATAAGTTATGAATAAAGGGCTGGTACACACCATTTTATTTTAACCATTTTTATTGATATTTCAGTATTGCAACACATTACAGAATACAATACAATGCAGGAGCATTAGTTATTGTGAGTTGTGTAAATCCATCATGTACAAAACAGGATGTGTGGGAAGAATTGCAAGAGTAAACTATTCATTTCTCATTCAACATACAGTAAAACAAGAAGTGAACCAGCATGTGATGAGATTTTTACCTTTGTTGCAGAGTCCTAGTTACACAACCTCTTCAACCGGATCTTGGGCTATACCAATATATAATGTTTACCCCAGTCTGTAGTGGTGTGTACGGTGGGGTGATCTGCACTCCTGTCATCGGGGACTGTAGTGACTTGACTGGTTAAAAAGAGAATCTTTAGGTGCTGTCCGGGGTGGCATTAAGTGTCAACGGGTGAGCATGAATTTCAAATAACAATGTTTCCCAGTCTGCATCCATGGGCTACTTGCAGAGGCCTCGATTTTCCTCTCTTCTCAAGGCTACTGTTTCCGCTCAGCCCCTCTTAAGTGTTGCTGCCCACCAGTGGACTGTACTAGTTAGCATGTGGGATTTCCAATGCATAGTTATAAGTCTACAGGCCGCTAGTAGCACCAGATCAAAAAATCTATTGTTGGCAATGGCGACCAGTGATTTTTTTGGATGAGGCCAAGCAGTGACCCCTCCAGCGAGCACAAGTCAGTGCCCTGTAACCCTTTCTATTTTGGTGTGTATTTGGGTCCAGTAACTTACAGTCCCAGAACATGTTTCATGCCAGCCCCAGGTGGCTGACATTGTGGACATGCTGGAGACGGAGGCAGGCGTGAGGTTACGCTCAATGCAGAATGTTATGCTGGATATATTGAAATTTTGCATTTCGCGACGCCCACCTGGGGTATTTTAGAGCTGTCTCCCATTCCTGAACAGTGAATTTTCTGTAGTAATGTAATAGGGGTGTTGAGGTTCTCATTCACCAATAGGGTTACCCTCGAGAGATCAAACTACTCCAAAAACTTGCACATGTTGTCGTACCTGACAAATCCTGGAGTATCGTATAGTGTGCTTGTTTTTCTTCACTGCGGACCGAGCTAAACTACACACACTCAAAATAATCTCTGGAATGCAACTCTTAATCTAGGAAATACATTTAATAAATCACTTTGCGAGGCTCGTAAAGGAAGGTCAGTACAACTGAAAACGTATGTTTTAAAATGTGCCATAATGGAATGAAAACATGTACAAAGAATCTTCAATCTAAAAACAGCAAATATATATATATTCGATGGCATGTGTAGCTGCAGATACACATGCTGTGCATTATCCTGCCATCTAGTGTTGGGCTCGGGGTGTTACAAGTTGTTTTTCTTCGAAGAAGTCTTTTCGAGTCACGGGATCGAGTGACTCCTCCCTTTCGGCTCCATTGCGCATGGGCGTCCGCTCCATCTTAGATTGTTTTCTTTCTGCCATCGGGTTCGGACGTGTTCCTCTTCACTCCGTGTAAGGAAATGCCTCCATGGCATGGTTACCCCCTGACTTTTTGCCTTTGCTGATGCTATGTTTTGAATTGAAAGTGTGCTGAGGCCTGCTAACCAGGCCCCAGCACCAGTGTTCTTTCCCTAACCTGTACTTTTGTCTCCACAATTGGCACACCCTGGCATCCAGATAAGTCCCTTGTAAATGGTACCCCTGGTACCAAGAGCCCTGATGCCAGGGAAGGTCTCTAAGGGCTGCAGCATATCTTATGCAACCCTGGGGACCCCTCACCCAGCACAGACACACTGCTTGCCAGCTTGTGTGTGCTGGTGAGGACAAAACGAGTAAGTCGACATCGCACTCCCCTCAGGGTGCCATGCCAGCCTCTCACTGCCTATGCAGGTATAGATAAGTCACCCCACTAGCAGGCCTTACAGCCCTAAGGCAGGGTGCACTATACCATAGGTGAGGGCACCAGTGCATGAGCACTGTGCCCCTACAGTGTCTAAGCAAAACCTTAGACATTGTAAGTGCAGGTTAGTCATAAGAGTATATGGTCTGGGAGTCTGTCAAACACGAACTCCACAGCACCATAATGGCTACACTGAAAACTGGGAAGTTTGGTATCAAACTTCTCAGCACAATAAATGCACACTGATGCCAGAGTACATTTTATTGTAACATACACCCCAGAGGGCACCTTAGAGGTGCCCCCTGAAACCTTAACCAACTACCTGTGTAGGCTGACTGGTTTTAGCAGCCTGCCACACTCGAGACATGTTGCTGGCCACATGGGGAGAGTGCCTTTGTCACTCTGTGGCTAGTAACAAAGCCTGCACTGGGTGGAGATGCTTATCACCTCCCCCTTGCAGGAGCTGTAACACCTGGCGGTGAGCCTCAAAGGCTCACCCCCTTTGTTACAGCGTCACAGGGCATTCCAGCTAGTGGAGTTGCCCACCCCCTCCGGCCACGGCCCCACTTTTGGCGGCAAGGCCGGAGGAGATAATGAGAAAAACAAGGAGGGGTCACTGACCAGTCAGGACAGCCCCTAAGGCAACCTGAGCTGAAGTGACTCTGACTTTAGGAATCCTCCATCTTGCAGATGGAGGATCCCCCCAATAGGGATAGGAATGTGACCCCCTCCCCTTGGGAGGAGGCACAGAGGGTGTAGCCACCCTCAGGGCTAGTAGCCATTGGCTACTGCCCTCCCTGACCTAAACACACCCCTACATTCTGTATTTAGGGGCTCCCCTGAACCTAGGAACTCAGATTCCTGCAACCTAAGAAGAAGAGGACTGCTGAGCTGAAAAACCCTGCAGAGAAGACAGAGACACCCTCAGTGCACTATACCATAGGTGAGGGTACCAGTGCATGAGCATGGTACCCCTACAGTGTCTAAACAAAACCTTAGACATTGTAAGTGCAGGGTAGCCATAAGAGTATATGGTCTGGGAGTTTGTCAAACACGAACTCCACAACACCATAATGGCTACACTGAAAACTGGGAAGTTTGGTATCAAACTTCTCAGCACAATAAATGCACACTGATGCCAGTGTACATTTTATTGCAAAATACACCCCAGAGGGCACCTTAGAGGTGCCCCCTGAAACTTAACCGACTGTCTGTGTAGGCTGACTAGTTCCAGCAGCCTGCCACACTAGAGACATGTTGCTGGCCCCATGGGGAGAGTGCCTTTGTCACTCTGTGGCTAGTAACAAAGCCTGCACTGGGTGGAGATGCTAACACCTCCCCCAGGCAGGAGCTGTAACACCTGGCGGTGAGCCTCAAAGGCTCACCCCTTTGTCACAGCACCGCAGGACACTCCAGCTAGTGGAGTTGCCCGCCCCCCTCCGGCCCCGGCCCCCACTTTTGGCGGCAAGGCCGGAGAAAATAATGAGAATAACAAGGAGGAGTCACTGGCCAGTCAGGACAGCCCCTAAGGTGTCCTGAGCTGAGGTGACTCTAACTTTTAGAAATCCTCCATCTTGCAGATGGAGGATTCCCCCAATAGGATTAGGGATGTGACCCCCTCCCCTTGGGAGGAGGCACAAAGAGGGTGTACTCACCCTCAGGGCTAGTAGCCATTGGCTACTAACCCCCCAGACCTTAACACGCCCTTAAATTTAGTATTTAAGGGCTTCCCTGAACCTAAGATTTTAGATTCCTGCAACTACAAGAAGAAGGACTGCCTAGCTGAAAAACCCCTGCAGAGGAAGACCAGAAGACGACAACTGCCTTGGCTCCAGAAACTCACCGGCCTGTCTCCTGCCTTCCAAAGATCCTGCTCCAGCGACGCCTTCCAAAGGGACCAGCGACCTCGACATCCTCTGAGGACTGCCCCTGCTTCGAAAAGACAAGAAACTCCCGAGGACAGCGGACCTGCTCCAAGAAAAGCTGCAACTTTGTTTCCAGCAGCTTTAAAGAACCCTGCAAGCCCCCCCGCAAGAAGCGTGAGACTTGCAACACTGCACCCGGCGACCCCGACTCGGCTGGTGGCGATCCAACACCTCAGGAGGGACCCCAGGACTACTCTAAGACTGTGAGTACAAAAACCTGTCCCCCCTGAGCCCCCACAGCGCCGCCTGCAGAGGGAATCCCGAGGCTTCCCCTGACCGCGACTCTTTGAATCCTAAGTCCCGACACCTGGGAGAGACCCTGCACCCGCAGCCCCCAGCACCTGAAGGACCGGACTTTCACTGGAGGAGTGACCCCCAGGAGTCCCTCTCCCTTGACCAAGTGGAGGTTTCCCCGAGGAACACCCCCCTTGCCTGCCTGCAGCGCTGAAGAGATCCCTAGATCTCCCATTGACTTCCATTACAAACCCGACGCTTGTTTCTACACTGCACCCGGCCGCCCCCGCGCTGCTGAGGGTGAAATTTCTGTGTGGGCTTGTGTCCCCCCCCGGTGCCCTACAAAACCCCCCTGGTCTGCCCTCCGAAGACGCGGGTACTTACCTGCAAGCAGACCGGAACCGGGGCACCCCCTTCTCTCCATTCTAGCCTATGTGTTTTGGGCACCACTTTGAACTCTGCACCTGACCGGCCCTGAGCTGCTGGTGTGGTGACTTTGGGGTTGCTCTGAACCCCCAACGGTGGGCTACCTTGGACCAAGAACTGAACCCTGTAAGTGTCTTACTTACCTGGTAAAACTAACAAAAACTTACCTCCCCTAGGAACTGTGAAAATTGCACTGTGTCCACTTTTAAAACAGCTATTTGTCAATAACTTGAAAAGTATACATGCAATTTTTATGATTTAAAGTTCCTAAAGTACTTACATGCAATACCTTTCAAATGAGATATTACATGTAGAATTTGAACCTGTGGTTCTTAAAATAAACTAAGAAAAGATATTTTTCTATACAAAAACCTATTGGCTGGATTTGTCTCTGAGTGTGTGTACCTCATTTATTGTCTATGTGTATGTACAACAAATGCTTAACACTACTCCTTGGATAAGCCTACTGCTCGACCACACTACCACAAAATAGAGCATTAGTATTATCTATTTTTACCACTATTTTACCTCTAAGGGGAACCCTTGGACTCTGTGCATGCTATTCCTTACTTTGAAATAGCACATACAGAGCCAACTTCCTACATTGGTGGATCAGCGGTGGGGTACAAGACTTTGCATTTGCTGGACTACTCAGCCAATACCTGATCACACGACAAATTCCAAAATTGTCATTAGAAATTGATTTTTGCAATTTGAAAAGTTTTCTAAATTCTTAAAAGACCTGCTAGGGCCTTGTGTTAGATCCTGTTTAGCATTTCTTTTAGAGTTTAAAAGTTTGTAAAAGTTTGAATTAGATTCTAGAACCAGTTGTAGATTCTTAAAAAGTATTCCAACTTTTAGAAACAAAATGTCTAGCACAGATGTGACTGTGGTGGAACTCGACACCACACCTTACCTCCATCTTAAGATGAGGGAGCTAAGATCACTCTGTAAACTAAAGAAAATAACAATGGGCCCCAAACCTACCAAAATACAGCTCCAGGAGCTTTTGGCAGAGTTTGAAAAGGCCAACCCCTCTGAGGGTGGCAACTCAGAGGAAGAGGATAGTGACTTGGAGGAAAATTCCCCCCTACCAATCCTATCTAGGGAGAACAGGGTCCCTCAAACCCTGACTCCAAAAATAATAGTCAGAGATGCTGGTTCCCTCACAGGAGAGACCAACACCTCTGAAATCACTGAGGATAGCCCCAGTGAAGAGGACATCCAGTTAGCCAGGATGGCCAAAAGATTGGCTTTGGAAAGACAGATCCTAGCCATAGAGAGGGAAAGACAAGAGATGGGCCTAGGACCCATCAATGGTGGCAGCAACATAAATAGGGTCAGAGATTCTCCTGACATGTTGAAAATCCCCAAAGGGATTGTAACTAAATATGAAGATGGTGATGACATCACCAAATGGTTCACAGCTTTTGAGAGGGCTTGTGTAACCAGAAAAGTGAACAGATCTCACTGGGGTGCTCTCCTTTGGGAAATGTTCACAGGAAAGTGTAGGGATAGACTCCTCACACTCTCTGGACAAGATGCAGAATCTTATGACCTCATGAAGGGTACCCTGATTGAGGGCTTTGGATTCTCCACTGAGGAGTATAGGATTAGATTCAGGGGGGCTCAAAAATCCTCGAGCCAGACCTGGGTTGACTTTGTAGACTACTCAGTGAAAACACTAGATGGTTGGATTCAAGGCAGTGGTGTAAGTAATTATGATGGGCTGTACAATTTATTTGTGAAAGAACACCTATTGAGTAATTGTTTCAATGATAAACTGCATCAGCATCTGGTAGACCTAGGACCAATTTCTCCCCAAGAATTGGGAAAGAAGGCGGACCATTGGGTCAAGACAAGGGTGTCCAAGACTTCAACAGGGGGTGACCAAAAGAAAGGGGTCACAAAGAATCCCCAGGGGAACGGTGATGAGACAACCAAAACTAAAAATAGTAAAGAGTCTTCTACAGGCCCCCAAAAACCTGCACAGGAGGGTGGGCCCAGAGCCTCTTCACAAAACAATGGGTACAAGGGTAAAAACTTTGATCCCAAAAAGGCCTGGTGTCATAGCTGTAAACAGCATGGACACCAAACTGGAGACAAGGCCTGTCCCAAGAAAGGTTCCACTCCAAACTCCCATCCAGGTAACACTGGTATGGCTAGTCTCCAAGTGGGATCAACAGTGTGCCCAGAGCAAATCAGGGTCCACACTGAAGCTACTCTAGTTTCTGAGGGTGGGGTGGATTTAGCCACACTAGCTGTCTGGCCGCCTAACATGCAAAAATACAGACAGCAACTCTTAATTAATGGGACTAGAATAGAGGGCCTGAGGGATACAGGTGCCAGTGTCACCATGGTGACAGAGAAACTGGTTTCCCCTGGCCAATACCTGACTGGAAAAACTTACACAGTCACCAACGCTGACAATCAGAGAAAAGTACATCCCATGGCAATGGTTACTTTAGAATGGGGAGGGGTCAATGGCCTGAAACAGGTGGTGGTCTCCTCAAATATCCCAGTGGACTGTCTGCTTGGAAATGACCTGGAGTCCTCAGCATGGGCTGAGGTAGAACTAAAAACCCATGCAGCAATGCTGGGTATCCCTGAACTGGTGTGTGTGAAAACAAGAGCACAGTGCAAGGCACAGGGTGAACAAGTAGAGCTGGAGTCTGGAAGAATGGCCCAGCCTACCAAGAGGAAAGGAAAGTCAGTTGGGAAACCAACTGCAACACAGCAAAAGAAAGGGAACCTCTCTTCTCAGGAAGAAGTTCTGCCCTCTGAGGGAACTGAGCCTTTGGAGCTTGAACCTTATCAGGTTGAGCTCTTAGGCCCAGGGGGACCCTCAAGGGAGGAGCTGTGTAAGGGACAAGAAACCTGTCCCTCTCTTGAAGGCCTTAGGCAGCAAGCTGCTGAAGAGTCCAAGGGCAAGAAAAATGGAACACATAGGGTCTATTGGGAGGATGGACTCCTGTACACTGAGGCCAGAGACCCCAAACCTGGTGCCACTAGGAGAGTGGTAGTGCCTCAGCTGTTCAGAGAGTTCATCCTAACATTGGCCCATGACATTCCCCTTGCTGGACATTTGGGACAAACCAAGACGTGGGAGAGGTTAGTCAACCACTTCTACTGGCCCAATATGTCCAACATGGTTAAGGAGTTTTGCCTCTCCTGCCCCACCTGTCAAGCCAGTGGTAAGACAGGTGGGCACCCAAAGGCCCCCCTCATTCCACTTCCAGTGGTGGGGGTCCCCTTTGAAAGAGTGGGTGTGGACATAGTTGGTCCACTAGAACCTCCCACAGCCTCAGGAAATATGTATATCTTGGTAGTAGTGGATCATGCTACCAGGTATCCTGAAGCTATTCCCCTTAGGTCGACTACTGCCCCTGCAGTAGCCAAGGCCCTCATTGGTATCTTTACCAGAGTGGGTTTCCCTAAGGAGGTGGTGTCTGACAGAGGTACCAACTTCATGTCAGCATACCTAAAGCACATGTGGAATGAGTGTGGAGTGACTTATAAATTCACTACCCCATACCATCCACAAACTAATGGCTTGGTTGAGAGATTCAACAAGACATTAAAAGGCATGATCATGGGGCTCCCAGAAAAACTCAAAAGGAGATGGGATGTCCTCTTGCCATGTCTGCTTTTCGCTTACAGAGAGGTGCCACAGAAGGGAGTAGGATTCTCACCCTTTGAACTTCTGTTTGGTCATCCTGTAAGGGGACCACTTGCCCTTGTTAAAGAAGGCTGGGAGAGACCTCTCCATGAGCCTAAACAGGACATAGTGGACTATGTACTTGGCCTTCGCTCTAGAATGGCAGAGTACATGGAAAAGGCAACCAAAAACCTTGAGGCCAGCCAACAGCTCCAGAAGTTTTGGTATGACCAAAAGGCTGCACTGGTTGAGTTCCAACCAGGGCAGAAAGTCTGGGTTCTGGAGCCTGTGGCTCCCAGGGCACTCCAGGACAAATGGAGTGGCCCTTACCCAGTACTAGAAAGGAAGAGTCAGGTCACCTACCTGGTGGACCTGGGCACAAGCAGGAGCCCCAAGAGGGTGATCCATGTGAACCGCCTTAAGCTCTTCCATGACAGGGCTGATGTGAATCTGTTGATGGTAACAGATGAGGATCAGGAGGCAGAGAGTGAACCTCTCCCTGATCTTCTGTCATCAGACCCAAAAGATGGCACAGTAGATGGAGTGATCTACTCAGACACCCTCTCTGGCCAACAGCAAGCTGATTGTAGGAGAGTCCTACAACAGTTTCCTGAACTCTTCTCCTTAACCCCTGGTCAGACTCACCTGTGTACCCATGATGTGGACACAGGAGACAGCATGCCTGTCAAGAACAAAATCTTTAGACAGTCTGACCATGTTAAGGAGAGCATCAAGGTGGAAGTCCACAAGATGCTGGAATTGGGAGTGATTGAGCGCTCTGACAGCCCCTGGGCTAGCCCAGTGGTCTTGGTCCCCAAACCTCACACCAAAGATGGAAAGAAAGAGATGAGGTTTTGTGTGGACTACAGAGGGCTCAATTCTGTCACCAAGACAGATGCTCATCCAATTCCAAGAGCTGATGAGCTCATAGACAAATTAGGTGCTGCCAAATTCCTCAGTACCTTTGACTTGACAGCAGGGTACTGGCAAATAAAAATGGCACCTGGAGCAAAAGAGAAAACAGCATTCTCCACACCTGATGGGCATTATCAGTTTACTGTTATGCCCTTTGGTTTAAAGAATGCCCCTGCCACCTTCCAAAGGTTGGTGAATCAAGTCCTTGCTGGCTTGGAGTCCTTTAGCACAGCTTATCTTGATGATATTGCTGTCTTTAGCTCCACCTGGCAGGATCACCTGGTCCACCTGAGGAAGGTTTTGAAGGCTCTGCAATCTGCAGGCCTCTCTATCAAGGCATCCAAATGCCAGATAGGGCAGGGAACTGTGGTTTACTTGGGCCACCTTGTAGGTGGAGGCCAAGTTCAGCCACTCCAACCCAAGATCCAGACTATTCTGGACTGGGTAGCTCCAAAAACCCAGACTCAAGTCAGGGCATTCCTTGGCTTGACTGGGTATTACAGGAGGTTTGTGAAGGGATATGGATCCATTGTGACAGCCCTCACTGAACTCACCTCCAAGAAAATGCCCAAGAAAGTAAACTGGACTGTGGAATGCCAACAGGCCTTTGACACCCTGAAACAGGCAATGTGCTCAGCACCAGTTCTCAAAGCTCCAGATTATTCTTAGCAGTTCATTGTGCAGACTGATGCCTCTGAACATGGGATAGGGGCAGTTTTGTCCCAAACAAATGATGATGGCCTTGACCAGCCTGTTGCTTTCATTAGCAGGAGGTTACTCCCCAGGGAGCAGCGTTGGAGTGCCATTGAGAGGGAGGCCTTTGCTGTGGTTTGGTCCCTGAAGAAGCTGAGACCATACCTCTTTGGGACTCACTTCCTAGTTCAAACTGACCACAGACCTCTCAAATGGCTGATGCAAATGAAAGGTGAAAATCCTAAACTGTTGAGGTGGTCCATCTCCCTACAGGGAATGGACTTTATAGTGGAACACAGACCTGGGACTGCCCATGCCAATGCAGATGGCCTTTCCAGGTTCTTCCACTTAGAAAATGAAGACTCTCTTGGGAAAGGTTAGTCTCATCCTCTTTCGTTTGGGGGGGGGTTGTGTAAGGAAATGCCTCCTTGGCATGGTTGCCCCCTGACTTTTTGCCTTTGCTGATGCTATGTTTACAATTGAAAGTGTGCTGAGACCTGCTAACCAGGCCCCAGCACCAGTGTTCTTTCCCTAACCTGTACTTTTGTATCCACAATTGGCCGACCCTGGCATCCAGATAAGTCCCTTGTAACTGGTACTTCTAGTACCAAGGGCCCTGATGCCAAGGAAGGTCTCTAAGGGCTGCAGCATGTCTTATGCCACCCTGGAGACCTCTCACTCAGCACAGACACACTGCTTGTCAGCTTGTGTGTGCTAGTAAGGACAAAACGAGTAAGTCGACATGGCACTCCCCTCAGGGTGCCATGCCAGCCTCTCACTGCCTATGCAGTATAGGTAAGACACCCCTCTAGCAGGCCTTACAGCCCTAAGGCAGGGTGCACTATACCATAGGTGAGGGTACCAGTGCATGAGCATGGTACCCCTACAGTGTCTAAACAAAACCTTAGACATTGTAAGTGCAGGGTAGCCATAAGAGTATATGGTCTGGGAGTTTGTCAAACACGAACTCCACAACACCATAATGGCTACACTGAAAATTTGGAAGTTTGGTATCAAACTTCTCAGCACAATAAATGCACACTGATGCCAGTGTACATTTTATTGCAAAATACACCCCAGAGGGCACCTTAGAGGTGCCCCCTGAAACTTAACCGACTGTCTGTGTAGGCTGACTAGTTCCAGCAGCCTGCCACACTAGAGACATGTTGCTGGCCCCATGGGGAGAGTGCCTTTGTCACTCTGAGGCCAGTAACAAAGCCTGCACTGGGTGGAGATGCTAACACCTCCCCCAGGCAGGAGCTGTAACACCTGGCGGTGAGCCTCAAAGGCTCACCCCTTTGTCACAGCACCGCAGGACACTCCAGCTAGTGGAGTTGCCCGCCCCCTCCGGCCCCGGCCCCCACTTTTGGCGGCAAGGCCGGAGAAAATAATGAGAATAACAAGGAGGAGTCACTGGCCAGTCAGGACAGCCCCTAAGGTGTCCTGAGCTGAGGTGACTCTAACTTTTAGAAATCCTCCATCTTGCAGATGGAGGATTCCCCCAATAGGATTAGGGATGTGACCCCCTCCCCTTGGGAGGAGGCACAAAGAGGGTGTACTCACCCTCAGGGCTAGTAGCCATTGGCTACTAACCCCCCAGACCTAAACACGCCCTTAAATTTAGTATTTAAGGGCTTCCCTGAACCTAAGATTTTAGATTCCTGCAACTACAAGAAGAAGGACTGCCTAGCTGAAAAACCCCTGCAGAGGAAGACCAGAAGACGACAACTGCCTTGGCTCCAGAAACTCACCGGCCTGTCTCCTGCCTTCCAAAGATCCTGCTCCAGCGACGCCTTCCAAAGGGACCAGCGACCTCGACATCCTCTGAGGACTGCCCCTGCTTCGAAAAGACAAGAAACTCCCGAGGACAGCGGACCTGCTCCAAGAAAAGCTGCAACTTTGTTTCCAGCAGCTTTAAAGAACCCTGCAAGCCCCCCCCGCAAGAAGCGTGAGACTTGCAACACTGCACCCGGCGACCCCGACTCGGCTGGTGGCGATCCAACACCTCAGGAGGGACCCCAGGACTACTCTAAGACTGTGAGTACAAAAACCTGTCCCCCCTGAGCCCCCACAGCGCCGCCTGCAGAGGGAATCCCGAGGCTTCCCCTGACCGCGACTCTTTGAATCCTAAGTCCCGACACCTGGGAGAGACCCTGCACCCGCAGCCCCCAGCACCTGAAGGACCGGACTTTCACTGGAGTAGTGACCCCCAGGAGTCCCTCTCCCTTGACCAAGTGGAGGTTTCCCCGAGGAACACCCCCCTTGCCTGCCTGCAGCGCTGAAGAGATCCCTAGATCTCCCATTGACTTCCATTACAAACCCGACGCTTGTTTCTACACTGCACCCGGCCGCCCCCGCGCTGCTGAGGGTGAAATTTCTGTGTGGGCTTGTGTCCCCCCCGGTGCCCTACAAAACCCCCCTGGTCTGCCCTCCGAAGACGCGGGTACTTACCTGCAAGCAGACCGGAACCGGGGCACCCCCTTCTCTCCATTCTAGCCTATGTGTTTTGGGCACCACTTTGAACTCTGCACCTGACCGGCCCTGAGCTGCTGGTGTGGTGACTTTGGGGTTGCTCTGAACCCCCAACGGTGGGCTACCTTGGACCAAGAACTGAACCCTGTAAGTGTCTTACTTACCTGGTAAAACTAACAAAAACTTACCTCCCCTAGGAACTGTGAAAATTGCACTAAGTGTCCACTTTTAAAACAGCTATTTGTCAATAACTTGAAAAGTATACATGCAATTTTTATGATTTAAAGTTCCTAAAGTACTTACCTGCAATACCTTTCAAATGAGATATTACATGTAGAATTTGAACCTGTGGTTCTTAAAATAAACTAAGAAAAGATATTTTTCTATACAAAAACCTATTGGCTGGATTTGTCTCTGAGTGTGTGTACCTCATTTATTGTCTATGTGTATGTACAACAAATGCTTAACACTACTCCTTGGATAAGCCTACTGCTCGACCACACTACCACAAAATAGAGCATTAGTATTATCTATTTTTACCACTATTTTACCTCTAAGGGGAACCCTTGGACTCTGTGCATGCTATTCCTTACTTTGAAATAGCACATACAGAGCCAACTTCCTACATTGTGGATCCGCAGTATTGGCGTGTGAGGATCCGCACTCTAACAACCAGGCCAAGATGTGACCGGCTTTGTCACCATCAGTATGCATTTTAGCTTGGTATGACCGAAAGTCAACCCTGCATAGCTGTTCCACTAAGAATGTGTGCTTGGCTAATGCTGCATCTAAATCGGTTTGTGCTACAGCGTCGGCTCTAGCTCTATTTTCCAAGGCTCTCGAGGGCGCCTCAGTCTGTCAAGTCCATGTGTATCGTTGCCCTCACTCCAGCCACCATGTGAATGAAATGGCTGCGTAACACTACCTTCATTGCTTCCCAATCCGTTAGTTTGGAACGGGATGTACCCCAGTTATCCTCAAAGTAATGTCAATGTATCATTTGTTTCGTCTGGTTGACACTGATCTTCTCACAAGGCCGGTTGAACCCCCCCCATGTGGGAACTACCCGTCGGGCCGCTCCCCATTCCAATTGCAACTGCTTTGGATTGTGGTCAGAGAAGGTGTTACCTAGATATTCTGCCCCTGTTACTAGTAGCCAGGTCACTTAGGATTCTGTCTAATCTGACATGCAGGTCCTTCATGGCAGAGTAGTACGAATAATCAATCCTGTTCGCATACATGGATCCCCAGCAGTCTAAGAGCGGCCAGTGTTGAAGCCACTGGGAAAATAACATAGCTGATGACACAACCAGGGAGCTCGGGAGTGGGGAGATGTGAGCGGTCTAATTGTGTATCAAGAATGCAGTTAAAGTTGCCCCCTAGTATCCAAGGGATGTGGGTCTTGTGTGTTAAAATTGCTGAAAGTTTAGAGAAGAAGGCCAGCGGCGCCACATTAGGGGCATATTTGCTACCTAATACCACTGCCTTGCTGTCCAGGAGACCCTTCACCAACACATACCTACCCTTTGGGTCGATGTCTGCTGAGAGTAGGTGGAAGGGGACCCCTGGACAAATCCAGACTAAAGCTCCCAGTGCAAAGCCGGAATATGTGGTGCTATAACATTGACCCCGCCACTGCAAGCGTACTTCCTCCCCTCCTGCCACATGCGTCTCCTGTAGAAAGGCTATTTGTGCAACAATACTTAGGGAGAAGTGGTGTACAGAGTGTCTTTTTCTTGTAGTGCTCATCCCCTGGACGTTCCATGTTATTAGTTTAAGTGGAGCCAACTGTCCAGCGCAGGTGTAAGAGAAGCCCATCTAGGGCTATTGCTGTAAGTCTATTGCCCCCCACCTCCAATGTGAAGCCCTTGGGAGGTCAAAGAGATGAAGGGTCCTCACCACATCACATCTTTTAACAGTTCAAATAACCTGTACTCCCAACCTAGGGCAACTCCAGAACATGGAATCGCCCAAACCAATAAGAACATAACCCATAGATGGGGTGCTGCTCCCATGCTAGCCTCCATATAGATGGCTGCGCTTAGTAGTCCACCGGTGGGTTGGCGAGGGTGATCAGCCCTAGCGTGGGCAAGTAGGACTGCAACCGCTATAGGCAACAGTGAACCTGTGGATTACAGACTTGGGGACCCCTTGTTAAAGTGACCATCGCGTGTGTGCGTGTGTGTGCGTGTGTGTGCGTGTGTGTGCGTGTGTGTGCGTGTGTGTGTGTGTGTGTGTGTGTGTGTGTGTGTGTGTGTGTGTGTGGTGCCCCGCTTCCGTGTAATACAGTATAAGCACAACAGACTCTCCAGACTGAGTATCATAGGATCTCATCTGCCTTTTGGGATGTCACATTTGGCAGTGATTGTGAAGTCATGCTGTCTTCTGAGTTAATGGAGACAGATTGGTAACATCATTGTCCAGAGAGGCCTCTGGAGGTGAGCGTCTATTTGCCCACAGAGTGCCAGCAGTGTTCAGTGCCTGGGATTGTTCTGTCTTGGCTTGCTCTGATGTGGGCGTACCCGGGATCAGGACTCCTGTACGTGAGCGTGACACCTTAATTCCTGTGTTAGTCTTTGGTGTTGGTGTTGTGCCGTTGGTGCATCGGCGAGGGAGGTGAAGAGGCCTTGTATCGATGTTCCACCCAATCCCAGGCGTCTGTTGACTCTATAAAGAAAAAGGTTTTGGTGCCGTTCATTACCTTCAACTTTGTTGGGAAGAGAAGTGTATATAGGAGGCCTGCCTGTTGCAGTTTGCATTTCACTCTCCGATGCTGTACTGGCAATGTATAATCTGGGAAGAGGTGCACTCTGTTATTGTTGGGGGGGCACCCCCGAAGGCGGACGCTGCGCAGGCACCCTGCGGGTACGTTCCACTAGAAAGTTTGCAGATAATTGGGCTGGTGCCACCTTTTGCGCTAGCCATTGTTCAGAAAATGGCATAGGGTCAGTATCTTCAGCGCCTCCCGGAAATCCCACAATGCAGATGTTGTTCTGGCTGGATCTCCCTTCGGAGTCCTTGGCTCTAGTCTCTAGTTCTTGCACTTCGGCGGTTAGTGAGCACACCTGCTCTGCCAGTCCTTTGACTACTGGGCTGAGTTCTGTGATGTTGTGTTCTGTGTGGGTGACTCTGCCCGCCAGTTTCTGCTGGTCAGCTCATAGAAGTCCAAGTTCTATGGCTACAGCATCTACGTTTGTGTTTAGCTCCTGCTGAGTAGCTGCTATAGCCCCCAGTATTTGGTCCAGCTTGGCCTCTGTGGCGGGCGCCAGAGTGGCGGAAATCCATCACCCCTGGGTTCGGAGCCCCTGCACTCCCAGTCCTTCCATGTGGCCCATTCTCAGTGTTCTAGTTGGACAGTGCTTCTTTTTAGTAGGTAGCTCCTCAACACCAGCGATCTGTAGTTGAGAGGGAGCTGCAGGGCTGTGTCCGTGCGTTGCGTACTTCACACAACGCTATATTTGGTAGTGGGTTAAAGCTGACACTGGTCCCGCTGTTTCCCACCACTAGGCCCCATCAGCCGTCTCTTCTCCATTCACTGCATGGCCAGCGTCTGGACCCAGCAGGGTCAGCAAGCTGCGAAGCCTCCGGCTGTGCTGCACTGTGTGAGCGGAAGAGGAGAGATGTGAGGTCCTCTTCCAGGCAGCTCTCCAGTAGTTGTTTGGGGGGGGGGGGGGCGCGCATCGCTTACTGCGGCCACGAGGGAGTCCATGTGCTGGAGCCAGGATGGGTAGGGCTCCTGGAAGGGAGATGGGGGGCCAAGTTGATCGCACCGGAGCGGGGAGAAGAGCACCCAATTTAGCTCTGTGCCCAATTCCCGCTCCTGCAAGGATTTCCGGCCATTGGTTGCTTTGGCCGTTGCAGCGGTTGCCTTATGGCTTGGCCCCTCTGTTCTTCTTACTTCAGCAGTGGTTTAGTCATTTTTCCAATGCCTTATATAATGTGATCCACTTGAGACATGGGTAGGACAAAAACAGCCTTCTAAACTCAAAGAATTCCAATACCTCTTTTCTAGGACATGCCAGAAGGTAGGGGGGTGAGTGGGGCTCCACCCAAGTCCTTCCTAAGATGGTTCCAGCCCTTGAGCCCTAAATAAGATATGTCACCTGCAACAGCTAGACAGCCAAGGCGTCCTTGAAACCTTTTATAGCCCACAACCCTAGCCTTTGACCAACCCTATACATCTCACTCTTAAACTAACCTTAAGTATAATAAAATTAAAAACCTTGTCATTGTTTTAACCTTTTTTAAACTTCATCCAGACAGATGTAACCTTCGTAAGGAAGCGAAATCATGAATGTTTACTCAGCATTCATGAACTCTTTCAGTGCAGACTCTGAACAGGGGATACTGTGGTTAGCCTTGACCTGTTTGGGAATGCCTTGCTGTTGCCAGGTGGAACAACAATAATGGATGTGTCCTCTTTGTTTTTTTGTTTTTTATGTTTACAAAATTGTCAGTTTCAAGACCGTATTTCCTTCCCTCCCGCTGCTTATTCTAATTGGGGATGTCCGCTTTTCCCCGTGACATAATGCCAGATGGGGGAGAGTATATGGCAGATATCCACCAGGAATCACAAAAGGCAGTGACTTTTGTTTCTTTAAGAAGTCAAGGAATGTATACTTAAGATAAAACTTTATATTCTCACAGCAATGGGAAGTAAAGTACTCTCTAATTCCGCAGCCAGGAGTTGTGTTGTATTTTCATTAAGTGTTGGTCACTGTTTTCACTGATTATGCAGACGTTTTATTGCTGTGCTGTTTATCTGTGCTATATTTTTGGCTCTAAATTGTTGCTTTCCTTTTCTTCTGCTTAAAGTGTCTTTACTTTTTTTTTTTCTAGGGCCTGGAAATTGTTAACCCCCAGGCTGCAGAGAAGAAAGTGGCAGAAGCTAACCAGAAATACTTCTCTAGCATGGCAGAGTTTTTGAAAGTGAAAAATGAGAAAAGTGGCACAATGACTCAGTGAAGGGGCACATTTGTCCCGCAGGTGTGCAGATGGCAGTGGTATCTCACACTCTGGCTTAATAGGAGACAGGGAGCAGCTCTCATTCAGAGCAACTTGAGACAGAAGCTGATAAACTAAAGGTGTTTCCGGACATGAAAAGCAGCTAGTTGTCTATCCGTTTCAGACATGAAGTCATGTCTTCTGAATTCCTAGGAGCTGTTCAGCCTTACTGCAACTTTGGAGTCACATTATCTCAGACATGGCTAGATTACTGCAGTCTCTTGCCAGATAATGCGTCCCAGTTTGTGGAATACCGTACATTTGTTTGGATCAGACTGTTACACTATGAAGAAACTTGTGCACTGAGTAACTGACTTGGACTTTCAAAGCATATGAGATAGTCTGTTTACTGAGGGAACACTATAGAAAGAACTTAATTCCCAAAGGTGGGTGACGAGGTAGGGCCCTTTTTGCTACTGGAGGTTGCGATTTTTTTTTTTTTTTTTTTTTTTTTTTTTTTTTTACTGTTGTAGACCAACATGTTTATGAGAATTTCTGAAATTATGGTTGTGCATCTACAACGTGAAATGGCATTTTTTTTTTTTGTATATTGAAAGGATTTTAAAGCTTATGTTTGATTGTGTTTTAGTCTACCAAAGCTAGTATGAGCGACAGAAGGTGTTGCAGGATACTATGTTTAACTGTGTGATTTGAAGTGCTCAACGAAAGTGAAACCTTAAGGAACTTTCTGGAACCAGACCGTTCTCTGAACCTGTCTACTTCTCTGACAGACTCTCCATGTAACTATGTTTCATTCCAATATTTAAATGTCAAGTTGTGAATATGGTTCCAAGAGTGTAAAGATAAAGTTTGTAAGATATGTACATGCTATAAATTGAGCGAAGGAAAATTTAGTATGCTTACTTTATTTTTTGTGTTAACATAGGGTCATTTAAAAAATTCAGTTTATGTAATTTTAGCACATTGAAAAGGGCACCATAGAAAGCTGCTTTTTAACTCCTTTCTTTGCTTGCTTACGACTATGTGAAAACTAAGTTGAGAATTAACAGTATGTAGAGTGCACTCAGAGGTTAATACTGTTGCATGGGGGAGCAGTGTTACTCGTCCTTTATGCCTGTACGGCCTATGACCTAAAGTAAAGCCATGAGAATTAACTCTAACGTGGGAGGGATTTCATATTTCTCTAGGCAACTTGTCACAATTTGATAGCTAGCTTTGGACCACTTTGCATCAAATGTTTAAAGAACTATAACCAAGTACTTCACCTGCCCACTGACCAGATTTCTAGAGAATTCCCAATGAACAGAAGCACGTTTGTACTCTTCTACAGCATGGTTGATGAAATCCATAGTGAGACCAAAGTAGTGATGCATATACAATATGGCAAAATATGGTTAAGACCACATCCATCAGTTATAAGTCAGACTTTATGCAACTCATTTAGGAAACCATATTTTACAATATCAGAAGGGTTGTTGCAGTCTTGAATTTATGCATTGTTTAAAAGTATGTTTTCCATTGAGTGGACTCTACTAGTTTTACAATGCCTAATTGCAATTTTATAATAATGCATAGTCGTCCGTAAGAAAAAGTATACCGACACAAATAGAACAGATTACTATATGAAAACTTCTAATGGATATTTCTAACCACAGATTCCACTTTGTTTTTGTTTTTTAAATATTCCCCAGTTGTCGGACTGAATCTGGAAATTTTCAAGCAGTACTCCTGTGCACCAGTAGGTTTTGTGGCTCTGAAACAAGATTGTTTCACTCCAGAAGTGACCTGCAGAGCCACATATAAATGCCAGCCATGTGTGCTGACTTCGGTTCCTTTCATTCCATGCCACTAAGGATGCAACTGGAGCTTCCCCTTCTCTCTGAAGATGTTTCATACTACAGTTAATAGCTTATTTTAATCACTGTGCAAGGGAGGTGTCACCACCAAACACTGCAGGCTTTCTATCCTGCAGGGACTGCCACAAACAAAGACTTCACCATCAGTCAGGTAGGTCTCTAGTGCCTAGAGTCAGAACACAACTCCAGGGCCTGCAGTGAGTGCACCTAGATGAATCCTAATGCCATACTGGATTGTGAGGCGAAGATTTATGTTGCCAAGCATCAGAAGGTCCTGTTCCTGAAGTCGTTCACACATCAGGTCATGGTCAAAATCCTTGGATTAGTCCAAAAAGAAACGAAAAAAAAATCCAAGCCGGACTGTGCCCCTTTCTGACACTCTTGAACTTTTTAGAGAGAGTGCAAGTTTGTGTACGTCCCGATTCAACACCAATGTTTTGGCTGTTAGCAACTTCACAGCAAATAAACCTGCAGAGCCATGCTGCATATTTTTGGCACTCCACTGTCTCCTTCTGGTGCACTTTCGGGGCACAAGGAACCATGAGGAACTCCAACTGGGACCCCACTGGCAAGCCGTTCTTGGCACCAGTTGGACTCTGAATACACTTTGGTGCCAGCTTCAGTCCTTATGCCTAGAGTTGTGCCAGACCTTTCAGCATCAATGCCGGAGGACAACGCATACCCAGCAGCACTTTCTGACTGAATCGAACTAGTCTTGACTGAAGCAGTGTTTAGATTCCCTTGGGCACCAGCCTTACAGCACCCCATCGGATTCTGATATACTACTACTACCTCGTGGCTGGGCCCAGGTTATTCTCAACCTTTTCGGCATGGATTCAGATGCCTCCCTGTGTGACGAAGGCGACCTGGTATCTCAGTACAAGGAAGACAATTGGTATGAGGATGCCAGGCCTTGCCACTAAGAAAAATACCTCCTTCCCTGTGGTGATGCGGAGGGCGACAGAGGTACTTGGCCTCCAGCTGCCAACCGTGAAGGTGGAAATAATTTTTTAACTGAGGTCCTTTAGCCATGCCAGTTGCTCACAAAGCCTCTGCTCCCTTTTAATGAGGCCCTCACATATATACTATTGGAAGAACAGGCAAAGTCATTCTTTGGACATCCTGTCAGTTGACAAATACCCTTGCTCTGTTGCCATGACCCAGCGTTCCTTATCCAGCATCTGACCCCCAAGGCATAGGACCAACCCAAATTTACGTCCTGCTACCATTCCCGACCGAGAGTCCAAGCGCATTGGCACCTTTTGGCAAAAGCAAATTTTCATCAGGCAGTGCAAGCTGCCTGCTTGGCTGCTATTTCCATGCCCTTTTGGGTTTCTGTTGCCCAGGTTTTACCTTCTGGCCCCTAAGACATCAGACCTTCTATCACACAGGCTAGTCAAGACTGTTCCAATGCGGCAAACTTTGCCACAAGATGCAGGCTTAGCACTTTGGTCTGCCTATGTACAACAATAAGCATTAGTGTAGCATTCTGAAGGCATGCCTAAATTAGATCTATTGGCTTCTCTGGAGACGTTCAGTCCTCCCTAACCTTCTTTTGATGGTTCCTGCCTATTCGGTGAGAAGACAAACTGCCCTTGAGCAGTTCAAGTATAGCAGGACCATAGCACGCTCCTTGGGTCTGTCTGACCTGTGTAGGAAAGTGTCTCTTTTTGACATGGTTACCCCCATTTTTTGCCTGTTACATGATGTGATTTTGGCTGAAAGTGCACTGGGTTCCTGCTAACCAGATCCCCTGTGCCTGAGCTCTTTCCCAGAACTGCACATTTGCTTCCCCAATTGGATAATCTTTTAGCCCCCCTCTAAGTTCCTAGTAAATGGTACTCCTCGTGCCTAGGGTTTAAAGGGGGTCCCTAAGGGCTGCAGCAAAAATTGTGCTGCCCTAAGGGACCCCTCACTAAGCAAATGACAGGCTACCATTGCAGGCTACGTGTCTTGGTGCAGACAAAAGTGAAAACGTGGCACACCAGTGTGCCATGTCCCCAAACACTGCATGCAGTATATGTAAGTTACCCCTCTAGCAGGCGTTACAGCCCTAAGGCGGGGGGCATTAGGTTACATGTGAGGGCATATCTGCACAAGCATATAGGCCCCTGCTATGTCTTTGTCAATTCTCAGATATAGTAAGTGACCCGGGAAGCCATTTTATATGCATGTGCTGGACATTGGTCAATAAGAGTTCCCCAGCTACATAATGGCTTCACTGAATGTAAGGATGTTTGGTATCCAACATCTTGTATTGGTGAACCCACACTGATGCTAGTGTTCAAAGGGCTGCCGCTTTTGAAATGTGAATCGGGCTCCCCACACAGGAGAGGAAGCCACCTCCCCCCCTAGACCCTCTGCTCCACCCCTCTAGACCTTGTCCACTACTCATCTTAACACCAGGAGATTTGTCTTGTAAGTCGCAGTACTCGATCTGTTTGCAAACTTGTTTTTCCTCCCATAGGATCCCATTGCAGTACTCGGAAATTGCACTGTGTCCCCTTTTAAAGTGAAAATAATTTCTATTTAAAAACATACTTACCTGAATTATTTTCTCTGGTGCCTAAACATATATAAGGATACCTGCCATTTTCATAAAATTGGTGTGGATCTCCTTCTCAAGTCTAGTGCCTCATTTATTGACTATTGTGTGTATATTTAGTCTAAGGCTGCTTGACCACACTACCCCTAAATAGAGCACTTTGGGATTGCATTGCAAGTCCTGTCCACTCACTGGGGAACCCCTGGACCCTTTAAATGGTATTCACATAGCACAGAGGCCCAGCCTCCTACACCTGTTAAGACCGTTTCACTAGGAATTTTGTCCCCCTCGCTGGCCACTGTAGAGGATACCAATGTAGATAACTTCAGCAGACTCATCTGATCTAGCAGGCCACCCAGGCGTTTTGAGGCCGTGGATACCCTTGACCACATAACAGCAGTGGCAGCAGGCAGTCCAGGCCCCACCAGCTGCTGCAAAATCAATTTAGTATGCTCTTTAAGTCACTCAGTCACCCTGAATGAGGCAGGGCCCAGCATTTTCTTCTAGGATGGATTGCAATCACTTAAGACATGTGGGTCCTGCAGATTGTCAATGAGGGCCGTGCCTTCCTATTTATCGCCACCCCTCACCACCTTTCACCATCCTCCTTACAGATTATAGAGGGGGCCACTTGTCTGTCTTACAGCAGAAAGTACAAGCTTGTTTGGCCAAAGGGGTAATATAGATGGTTACTGCCTTGGAAGTAAGAACTGGATGTTACTTCCCCTACTTCCTTGTGCTAAAGGATGGAGGCCTTAGTCCTGTTTTAGATCTTCGTGTGCGCAACACCTTCCTGCGGAATGACAAATTTAAAGATGTTCACAATAGCCCAGGTCCTGTCTACCCTTGACCCTGAAAACTGAATGGTGGTGTTAAACCTGCAGAATGCATCCCCATCCTTGTGGCCCACAGGCAGTAACTGCAATTCTCAGTGGGACTGAGCATTTTCAGTTCAGTGTTCTCTTTTGGCCCCGCCAACGCCCCCCGGGTTATTCATGAAAGTGATAGTGGTGGTTGAAGTCCATCTTCGGTGGTCAGGGGTCACAGTTGATGACTGGCTACTGATAGTGCGCTTACATCAGGAAGGCCTCACTCACCTCCAGACTACTATTGTAGAAAGTGTGAAATGTGAAAACAGAATGCAACACCAGACACCGGCAAAAAGCTCTACACAGTTATATGTAGTGAAGGAACATTGCAGGCCCAACTCTAACACTGACCGGATTAAGATGAAGAGTTCACTTGAGGAGATAATGAATTAAGTAACTTGAAAGAGTTTCAGTTAAAGGCCAACTTGTGTTTAGTAGGAAGAAGGAATTTACGATCTTAACACACAGGCTCACTGGCACATACTTTGAATTTTCAAATAGATTGTAACCTGATTAGGCAATGGGTGCAGGATATCTGATCATTTTATGTAGGAAGCTGGCTCTCTATATGGTGCACTATAATGAAGTACACCGTGCAGATTCCAGTGGATCCCCAAAGGTTTGCAGAGGCAGAAATAGATAGGTCTAATGCTCTGTAGTGTGGGCGAGCAGTTAGGCTTATCAAGAAGTCGTGTCAAGCATTTGTTTTACTGACAGAGGCAATAAATGAGATGCACACTCAAAGAATAAACTCGAAACCAAATTAGAAAAATTACATTTGCTTTTATATATGCTTTGGACCAAAGAACTCTGTTACAAGGTAAGCAGTTTTTAAATTAAAAATACTTTTCAGTTTCAAAAAAATCGACAGTGCAATTTTCAGAGTCTTCAATGTTAACCTATGGGAGGAAAAAGAGAATGCAGTTTTGCAGTTAAATATTCAACCTACAAATCCAGTCTTCATGGTTGCAAGTTAACACCAGGCAAGGTTCTAATCAGTACCAAGAGCACACCTGCAGCAGTACAGGGGCTTCCGTTTGCAGAGGTCAGATTTGGGATCTGGTGCCCAATATTAACCAATTGAGACTGAGGGTAAACAAAGATGCACTGCTCACAGGTGAGTACAGCAGTGTCAGGGGTTGTTCTCCTGGGGTTAAGGTAGGTACAAGGGGCAGCCACAGGGCAGCACCAAACGTACACCCTCAGCCGTACAGGGGTAGCCAGGTGCAGAGTGCCAACACAGCATCAGGCGCCCAATGTTAACCGACTCAGGCCGTGGGCATCAGGTGCAGAGATGGGTCCAGGTGTGGTTTCACAGTTCCTCAGGGCAGAGTTATTTCTTTAAAGTTTGCGTATTCTGGACATGCCTGCTGTCTACAGGGGATATTGGTCTTTGTCGAAGGCAGGTAGCCCTCCTAGGGCTTTGGAGGTCACTGGGCTGCAGGACGGGTCATCTTTGATGCAGGATCGTTGATGGCTGTAGACAGGCCAGTAGGGCCTGGGCCAAGTCACCTCAAGCAACTGGATCACCATCGAGACCATCTCCACACCAGACTAGATCGACCACCGCTGCATTCACTTCACAATCACCGCACGCCACACTCCAGGAACACCCACAGGAAATGGAACAAAATCACCAATGAGCAACTCACCTCCTCTCTCGCCAAATCCCTGCCTCTGATGCCAGCACAGCAGCGCGCAATCTGAACACATGGATCACCGGATGTGCTGACACTCTAGCTCCTCTCCGGCTGACATTGGGCAAAGGCGTACCTAGGAAAGCCAGCTAGTTCACCACCAAACTCCAAGAATCAAAGCGTATCTGCAGACATTTAGAGAAAAAAATGGCGGAACAGCCAAACCAGAAAAGACCTTGCCTCCTTCAGAGCCGCAACTGCCACCCACTGCCGAAAAATCAAGAACACAAGGAAGGACACAATCCGGGAGCGCATCAACTACTCCACACACAACTCTAAGGAACTCTTCTCAGTCATTGAGTTCAGATTCCACCCCCCCTTCCCTTTCAAAGCCTCCAGCATCCCCCTGTCACAGGACCTCTGTGACCAACTCGCCACCTTTTTCTCACCACAAGATCCAGGACATCTACGACAACTTACTCCTGGAAAATCCTGGCAATGGAACCTGTGACCGACCCACCCCCTGAACCCACCCAGATCATCCACAGCTGGTCCATGCTCACCATGGAGGAAACAGTCAGCATCATGAACAGCACCTACTCCGGAGCCCCCATGGGTCCTTGCCCACACTACATATACATCAGAGCCAGCGCATCCATTGCCCGAGCTCCGAAACACAATGAACTGCTCCATCAACACTGGCACCTTCCCTGAGGACTCGAAATACGCCCTCTCCTGAAGAAAACTTCGGCAGACCCATCAGAAATAAAGAATTTGCGCCCCATCTCGCTGCTTTACAGAAAACTGACTGATTGGTGTCTGCAGTCTTCTCTGCTGGTGCGATGCTGTAGTTTCCCCGGTCTTAGGTTGTCAAGAATCTGAGTTCTAGAGCTCAGGGGTGCCACCTAAATACTAGTGGCTTTAAAGGGGGTGCCAGGTGGTAGCCAATGGGCTAGTCTCCTTTTAGAGAGACTACACCCTTCTTGTGACCTCTTCCTTTGGAAAGCGGGCATAGCTCTATCCCTATTGGCCTTTTCCCTTCCAAACAAGATGGAGGAATATAGAAAGTAGTGTCCACTTCAGCTTGTCCACCTTAGGGGTGACTCTGGCACTCCTCTTCATGTAACTAATGTTTCTGCCTCTCCTGACGCAAAATTAGGGTCAGGAGCTGGGGGTCGGCCTACTCTACCATTTGGAGAGGCCTGGGTCGCATTTCAAAGGTGGCAAGGCGTTTGAAGCTCCCTGCTCTGGAATGTCCATCCTTTCTGGACGAGGTGTTATCCCCGCCCAGAGCAGGCCTTTGTTCTAAGCACTGGCTCTCACCTCAGGGGACCAGCACACTGTCTAAGGTAGCTGCAATGGATTCCACCAGTCAGTGACCACGATAGGGGTTGGAAGGTTTTCAGGGAGCACCTATAAGGTGCCATCTGTCTGCATATATTAATACCTCCAACACTGGATTTAGTGAGGGTTTATCAATACAAGATTTTTCATACCAAACATCCCCATCTTCAGTGAAACCATTTAGTTGCTGGAGAACTCGTAGTGCCCAGCACATCTACCTAAAATGGCTTCACCGGGTACTTGCTATGTCAGAGATTCGGCAAAGACATACCAGGGACATTGGGCCTCATGCAGCTGTGCCCACATATGGAATTGCTGTGCACATCCCGCCATCTGGTGTTGGGCTCGGAGTGTTACAAGTTGTTTTTCTTCGAAGAAGTCTTTTCGAGTCACAAGACCGAGGGACTCCTCCCATTTCGACTCCATTGCGCATGGGCGTCGACTCCATCTTAGATTGTTTTTTTTCTGCCATCGGGTTCGGACGTGTTCCTTTTCGCTCCGTGTTTCGGGTCGGAAAGTTAGTTAGAATCTCGGAAAAAACGTCGGTATTGTTTGCGTTCAGTATCGGGTTAGTTACAACAGATCGACACCGAATTTTGAAGAGCTCCGGTGGCCCTTTGGGTTTTTTTTCGATCCCCCGTCGGGGCCTAGTCGGCCCGGCCCGGCCACATGTAACTTCAAGGCTGATGGAACGGACCCCATTCCGCTTCTGTCCAAAATGCCATAATAAGTATCCGTATACGGATCAGCATCTGGTCTGTAACTTGTGCTTGTCTCCATAGCACAAGGAAGATACTTGTGAAGCCTGTCGAGCGTTTCGGTTGAGGAAGACATTAAGAGACCGAAGAGCCAGAAGACTGCAGATGGCGTCGACGCCGACAGGACAAGAGCGTTTCGAGGAGGAAGAGGAAGCTTTCTCTATCCACGAGTCGGACTCGGAAGAGCTCGAGGCCGAAGAAATGCCGAAAACCGTGAGTAAGACGTCGAAACATAAGACTCACGAGAAGTCAACAAAAGCCCAGGGGACGCCACCGCCAACAGGCCATGGCTTAACCCAAAAATTAGGTGACCGATCCAAGGCACCGAAAAAGGGCACGCTTGTGTCGAAGTCATCTGACTCCGGTCGAGATACCGCCACACAGCAATCTCGGACCCGAGACATCGGCTCAGAGAAATTTCGGCACCGGGACAGCGGCTCCGAACAAGTTCGGCACCGAGACACCACCACGCCGAAAATTAAAAAGGTTTTTTCGGAGCCTAAAAAGACGTCCGAAAAAGTTTCGGTTCCGAAACATCCAGCCTCTGAGCCGAAAACAGGTTCCTATACAACCAGGATTGTCCTCCCAAATGCAAAAGCATAGATTCGGAGAGGAACTTGAAGCAGTAGAGCCAGACTATACTCAAAGAAGGCTCCACATTCAAGAAGACACAGGGAAAATAACCACTCTTCACCCAATTAAAATAAAAAGAAGACTTGCCTTTCAAGAAAAGGACAAGCAGCCACAGGCAAAGGTAGCAAGGAAAACAACTCCACCACCGTCAGTGCACACATCACCGGTAGCAACTCCTCCACTGATGCACTCCCCGACTCATACTACAATGAGTCAAGATGATCCCGATGCATGGGACCTTTACGATGCTCCAGTATCGGACAACAGCCCAGACTCGTACCCTGCCAGGCCGTCCCCACCTGAGGACAGTACATCTTACACACAAGTGGTCTCAAGGGCAGCTGCTTTCCATAACGTCACCTTGAATTCTGAACCAATTGAGGATGACTTTTTGTTTAACACGCTATCCTCCACTCATAGCCAATACCAAAGCCTACCTATGCTCCCAGGAATGCTAAAACATTCAAAACAAATCTTTCAGGATCCTGTTAAAGGCCGAGCCATAACTCCAACGGTGGAGAAAAAGTACAAGCCACAGCCAACAGATCCAGTTTATATTACAACGCAGTTAACACCAGACTCAGTAGTTGTCGGGGCAGCTCGTAAGAGAGCAAACTCTCATACCTCGGGGGACGCACCACCTCCAGACAAGGAGAGTCGCAAATTTGATGATGCGGGCAAAAGGGTTGCAGCACAAGCAGCAAACCAATGGCGCATTGTTAATTCACAAGCACTTTTGGCAAGATACGATAGAGCTCACTGGGATGAGATGCAACATTTCATTGAACACTTACCCAAGGAGTTCCAGAAAAGAGCACAGCAAGTGGTGGAAGAAGGACAAAGTATCTCTAATAATCAGATACGGTCTTCAATGGATGCAGCAGATACGGCTGCAAGGACAGTAAATACGGCAATAACAATAAGAAGGCACGCATGGCTGCGCACGTCAGGGTTCAAGCCGGAAATTCAACAAGCCGTGCTAAATATGCCATTTAATGAACAGCAGTTGTTTGGGCCGGAAGTCGACACTGCTATTGATAAACTCAAGAAAGACACTGATACAGCAAAAGCCATGGGCGCACTCTACCCCGCAGAGCAGAGGCACATTTCGCAAAACACCTTTTAGGGGAGGGTTTCGAGGGCAACCTACAGAAACCACAACATAACAAACAAGGCCCACTTACCAAAGCCAATATCAGTGGGGAGGTTTTCGGGGGCAATATAGAGGGGGACAATTCCAGAAAAATAGAGGAAAGTTCCAAAGCCCCAAAACTCCTCAAAATAAGTAGTGACTTACAAGTCCCACATCCCCATCACATAACACCTGTGGGGGGGAGACTAAGCCAATTTTACAAACATTGGGAGGAGATAACAGATACTTGGGTACTAGCAATTATCCAGCATGGTTATTGCATAGAATTTCTCAAATTCCCTCCAACAGTCCCACCGAAAACACACAGTATGTCAAAACAACATATAGATCTTCTAGGATTAGAAGTTCAAGCATTGCTCCAAAAAGAAGCAATAGAATTAGTACCAAAACAAGAATTAAACACAGGAGTTTACTCACTGTATTTTCTAATACCCAAAAAAGACAAGAGTCTAAGACCTATACTAGATCTCAGAACATTAAATACATACATCAAATCAGATCACTTTCACATGGTTACATTACAAGAAGTAATCCCACTGCTCAAACAACAAGACTACATGACAACACTGGATCTAAAGGATGCATATTTCCATATACCAATACATCCTTCACACAGAAAGTACCTAAGGTTTGTATTCCAAGGGATACATTACCAATTCAAAGTGTTGCCATTCGGAATAACAACTGCGCCAAGAGTTTTTACAAAATGTCTGGCAGTAGTAGCTGCACATATCAGGAGGCAGCAAATACATGTGTTCCCGTACCTAGACGATTGGTTAATCAAAACCAACACGCAAATACAGTGTTCACAACACACAAAATATGTCATAGAAACCCTACACAAACTAGGTTTCTCAATCAACTACCCAAAGTGTCACCACCTGCCGTGTCAAACGCAGCAATACCTAGGGGCAACAATCAACACAGTAAAAGGGATTGCTACTCCAAGTCCACAGAGTACAAACATTTCACAATGTGATACACGCCATGTATCCAAAACAAAAGATACAGGTCAAAATGGTAATGAAACTGCTAGGCATGATATCTTCATGCAGAGCCATTGTCCCAAATGCAAGGCTGCACATGCGGCCCTTACAACAGTGCCTAGCATCACAGTGGTCACAAGCACAGGGTCAACTTCTAGATCTGGTGTTGATAGACCGCCAAACATACATCTCGCTTCAATGGTGGAACAGTATAAATTTAAACCAAGGGCGGCCTTTTCAAGACCCAGTGCCACAATACGTGATAACGACAGATGCATCCATGACAGGGTGGGGAGCACACCTCAATCAGCACAGCATCCGAGGACAATGGGACGTACAGCAAAGACAGTTTCATATAAATCACTTAGAACTGTTAGCGGTATTTCTAGCGCTGAAAGCATTTCAACCCATAATAACCCACAAATACATTCTTGTCAAAACAGACAACATGACAACAATGTATTACCTAAACAAACAGGGAGGGACACACTCGACACAGTTGTGTCTCCTGACACAAAAAATATGGCATTGGGCGATTCACAACCACATTCGCCTAATAGCACAATTTATTCCAGGGATTCAGAATCAGTTAGCGGACAATCTCTCTCGGGATCACCAACAGATCCACGAATGGGAAATTCACCCCCAAATACTGAACACTTACTTCCGAATTTGGGGAACACCACAAATAGATCTATTTGCAACAAAGGAAAACTCAAAATGCCAAAACTTCGCATCCAGGTACCCACAACATCAGTCTCAGGGCAATGCGTTATGGATGAACTGGTCAGGGATATTTGCGTATGCTTTCCCCCCCTCTCCCACTCCTTCCATATCTAGTAAACAAGTTGAGTCAAAACAAACTCAAACTCATACTAATAGCACCAACATGGGCAAGACAACCTTGGTACACAACACTACTAGACCTTTCAGTAGTACCCCATGTCAAACTACCAAACAAACCAGATCTGTTAACACAACACAAACAACAGATCAGACATCCAAATCCAGCATCGCTGAATCTAGCAATTTGGCTCCTGAAATCCTAGAATTCGGGCACTTAGACCTCACACAGGAATGTATGGAGGTCATAAAACAAGCTAGGAAGCCTACCACTAGACACTGCTATGCAAATAAGTGGAAAAGATTTGTTTATTACTGCCATAATAATCAAATTCAACCCTTACACGCATCTGCAAAAGATATAGTAGGATACTTACTACATTTGCAAAAGTCAAAACTAGCTTTCTCTTCCATAAAAATACATCTTACTGCAACTTCAGCTTACCTGCAAATTACGCACTCAACTTCATTATTTAGGATACCAGTCATAAAAGCATTTATGGAAGGCCTAAAGAGAATTATACCACCAAGAACACCACCAGTTCCTTCATGGAACCTCAACATTGTCTTAACACGACTTATGGGTCCACCTTTTGAGCCCATGCACTCTTGTGAAATGCAATACTTAACGTGGAAAGTTGCATTTTTAATTGCCATCACATCTCTAAGAAGAGTGAGTGAAATTCAAGCATTTACCATTCAAGAACCATTTATTCAAATACATAAAAATAAAGTAGTTCTATGGACAAATCTTAAATTTTTACCAAAAGTAATCTCACCGTTCCACTTGAATCAAACGGTAGAATTACCAGTGTTCTTCCCACAGCCAGATTCTGTAGCTGAAAGAGCACTACATACATTAGACATCAAAAGAGCACTAATGTACTACATTGACAGAACAAAACTAATTCGAAAGACAAAACAACTATTTATTGCCTTTCAAAAACCTCATACAGGAAATCCAATTTCAAAACAAGGCATTGCTAGATGGATAGTTAAGTGCATTCAAACCTGCTATCTTACAGCTAAAAGAGAGCTGCCTATTACACCAAAGGCACACTCAACCAGAAAGAAAGGTGCTACCATGGCCTTTCTAGGAAATATTCCAATGAACGAAATATGTAAGGCAGCAACATGGTCTATGCCTCATACATTTACCAAGCACTACTGTGTAGATGTGTTAACTGCACAACAGGCAACAGTAGGTCAAGCTGTACTAAGAACATTATGTCAAACTACTTCAACTCCTACTGGCTGAATCACCGCTTTTGGGGAGATAACTGCTTACTAGTCTATGCACAGCATGTGTATCTGCAGCTACACATGCCATCGAACGGAAAATGTCACTTACCCAGTGTACATCTGTTCGTGGCATTAGTCGCTGCAGATTCACATGCGTCCACCCGCCTCCCCGGGAGCCTGTAGCCGTTTAGAAGTAGATCTTGAACATTTGTACATTTGTAAATATATTACTTTAAAATTAATTATATACATACGTATTCACTCCATTACATGGGCACTTTTACTAGCATACACAACTCCTACCTCACCCTCTGCGGGGAAAACAATCTAAGATGGAGTCGACGCCCATGCGCAATGGAGTCGAAATGGGAGGAGTCCCTCGGTCTCGTGACTCGAAAAGACTTCTTCGAAGAAAAACAACTTGTAATACTCCGAGCCCAACACCAGATGGCGGGATGCGCACAGCATGTGAATCTGCAGCGACTAATGCCACGAACAGATGTACACTGGGTAAGTGACATTTTCCATATATATATATATATATATATATATGTTCGATGGCATGTGTAGCTGCAGATACACATGCTGTGCACAGTCCGCCATCTGGTGTTGGGCTCGTAGTGTTACAAGTTGTTTTTCTTCGAAGAAGTCTTTTCGAGTCACGAGACCGAGGGACTCCTCCCATTTCGATTCCATTGCGCATGGGCGTCGACTCCATCTTAGATTGTTTTTTTTTCCGCCATCGGGTTCGGACGTGTTCCTTTTCGCTCCGTGTTTCGGGTCGGAAAGTTAGTTAGAATCTCGGAAAAAAAACGTCGGTATTGTTTGCGTTCGGTATCGGGTTAGTTAGAACAAATCGACACCGAATTTTGAAGAGCTCCGGTGGCCCTTCGGGGTTTTTTCGATCCCCCGTCGGGGCCTGGTCGGCCCGGCCCCGTGCGACTTCAAGGCTGATGGAACGGACCCCATTCCGCTTCTGCCCAAAATGCCATAACAAGTATCCGTATACGGATCAGCATCTGGTCTGTAACTTGTGCTTGTCCCCCGAGCACAAGGAGGATACTTTTGAAGCCTGTCGAGCGTTTCGGTCGAGGAAGACGCTAGGAGACCGAAGAGCCAGGAGACTACAAATGGCGTCCACGCCGACAGGTCAAGAACGTTTCGAGGAGGAAGAAGAAGCTTTCTCCATCCACGAGTCGGATTCTGAAGAACTCGACGCCGAAGAAACAACCAAAACCGTGAGTAAGACGTCGAAAATCAAGACTCACGAGAAGTCCACAAAAGCCCAGGGGACGCCACCGCCAACAGGCCATGGCTTAACCCGAAAACTAGGTGACCGATCCAAGGCACCGAAAAAGGGCATGCTGGTGTGTGAGAAAGTAGCCTCTTTCTAGCCTTGTTACCCCCACTTTTGGCCTGTTTGTGAGTGTATATCAGGGTGTTTTCACTGTCTCACTGGGATCCTGCCAGCCAGGGCCCAGTGCTCATAGTGAAAACCCTATGTTTTCAGTATGTTTGTTATGTGTCACTGGGACCCTGCTAGTCAGGACCACAGTGCTCATAAGTTTGTGGCCTATATGTGTGTGTTCCCTGTGTAGTGCCTAACTGTCTCACTGAGGCTCTGCTAACCAGAACCTCAGTGGTTATGCTCTCTAATTTCTTTCTAAATTGTCACTAACAGGCTAGTGACCAATTTTACCAATTTACATTGGCTTACTGGAACATCCTTATAATTCCCTAGTATATGGTACTGAGGTACCCAGGGTATTGGGGTTCCAGGAGATCCCTATGGGCTGCAGCATTTCTTTTGCCACCCATAGGGAGCTCTGACAATTCTTACACAGGCCTGCCACTGCAGCCTGAGTGAAATAACGTCCACGTTATTTCACAGCCATTTTACACTGCACTTAAGTAACTTATAAGTCACCTATATGTCTAACCTTTACCTGGTAAAGGTTAGGTGCAAAGTTACTTAGTGTGAGGGCACCCTGGCACTAGCCAAGGTGCCCCCACATTGTTCAGAGCCAATTCCCTGAACTTTGTGAGTGCGGGGACACCATTACACGCGTGCACTACATATAGGTCACTACCTATATGTGGCTTCACAATGGTAACTCCGAATATGGCCATGTAACATGTCTATGATCATGGAATTGCCCCCTCTATGCCATCCTGGCATTGTTGGCACAATTCCATGATCCCAGTGGTCTGTAGCACAGACCCTGGTACTGCCAAACTGCCTTTCCTGGGGTTTCACTGCAGCTGCTGCTGCTGCCAACCCCTCAGACAGGTTTCTGCCCCCCTGGGGTCAAGCCAGGCTTGTCCCAGGATGGCAGAACAAAGGACTTCCTCTGAGAGAGGGTGTTACACCCTCTCCCTTTGGAAAATGGTGTGAAGGCAGGGGAGGAGTAGCCTCCCCCAGCCTCTGGAAATGCTTTCTTGGGCACAGATGTGACCAATTCTGCATAAGCCAGTCTACACCGGTTCAGGGGACCCCTTAGCCCTGCTCTGGCGCGAAACTGGACAAAGGAAAGGGGAGTGACCACTCCCCTGACCTGCACCTCCCCTGGGAGGTGTCCAGAGCTCCTCCAGTGTGCTCCAGACCTCTGCCATCTTGGAAACAGAGGTGCTGCTGGCACACTGGACTGCTCTGAGTGGCCAGTGCCACCAGGTGACGTCAGAGACTCCTTGTGATAGGCTCCTTCAGGTGTTGCTAGCCTATCCTCTCTCCTAGGTAGACAAACCCTCTTTTCTGGCTATTTAGGGTCTCTGTCTCTGGGGAAACTTTAGATAACGAATGCAAGAGCTCAGCCGAGTTCCTCTGCATCTCTCTCTTCACCTTCTGCCAAGGAATCGACTGCTGACCACGCTGGAAGCCTGCAAAACTGCAACATAGTAGCAAAGACGACTACTGCAACTCTGTAACGCTGATCCTGCCGCCTTCTCGACTGTTTTCCCGCTTGTGCATGCTGTGGGGGTAGTCTGCCTCCTCTCTGCACCAGAAGATCCGAAGAAATCTCCCGTGGGTCGACGGAATCTTCCCCCTGCAACCGCAGGCACCAAAAAGCTGCATTACCGGTCCCTTGGGTCTCCTCTCAGCACGACGAGCGAGGTCCCTCGAATCCAGCGACTCTGTCCAAGTGACCCCCACAGTCCAGTGACTCTTCAGTTCAAGTTTGGTGGAGGTAAGTCCTTGCCTCACCTCGCTGGGCTGCATTGCTGGGAACCGCGACTTTTGCAGCTACTCCGGCCCCTGTGCACTTCCGGCGGAAATCCTTTGTGCACAGCCAAGCCTGGGTCCACGGCACTCTAACCTGCATTGCACGACGTTCTAAGTTGGTCTCCGGCGACGTGGGACTCCTTTGTGCGACTTCGGGTGAGCACCGTTTCACGCATCCTCGCAGTGCCTGTTTCTGGCACTGCGAGGATGCGTGAAACAGCTTCTTCTGTCCAGTAGAAGCTTCTTTGCACCCGCAGCTGGCATTTCCTGGGCATCTGCCCATCTCCGACTTGCTTGTGACTTTTGGACTTGGTCCCCTTGTTCCACAGGTACCCTAGATTGGAAATCCACAGTTGTTGCATTGTTGGTTTGTGTCTTTCCTGCATTATTCCTCTAACACGACTTCTTTGTCCTTAGGGGAACTTTAGTGCACTTTGCACTCACTTTTCAGGGTCTTGGGGCGGGTTATTTTTCTAACTCTCACTATTTTCTAATAGTCCCAGCGACCCTCTACAAGGTCACATAGGTTTGGGGTCCATTCGTGGTTCACATTCCACTTTTGGAGTATATGGTTTGTGCTGCCCCTATCCCTATGTTTCCCCATTGCATCCTATTGTAACTATACATTGTTTGCACTGTTTTCTAAGACTATACTGCATATTTTTGCTATTGTGTATATATATCTTGTGTATATTTCCTATCCTCTCACTGAGGGTACACTCTGAGATACTTTGGCATATTGTCATAAAAATAAAGTACCTTTATTTTTAGTATAACTGTGTATTGTGTTTTCTTAAGATATTGTGCATATGACACTAAGTGGTACTGTAGTAGCTTCACACGTCTCCTAGTTCAGCCTAAGCTGCTCTGCTAAGCTACCATTATCTATCAGCCTAAGCTGCTAGACACCCTATACACTAATAAGGGATAACTGGGCCTGGTGCAAGGTGCAAGTACCCCTTGGTACTCACTACAAGCCAGTCCAGCCTCCTACATGGTGTCGAAGTCATCCGACTCCGGTCGAGATACCGCCACACAGCAACCTCGGATCCGAGACAGCGGCTCCGAGAAACTTCGGCACAGAGACAGCGGCACCGAAGAATTTCGGCACCGAGACACCACGCCGAAAACAAAGAAGGTTTCTTCGGAGCCTAAAAAGACTTCCGAAAAGGTTTCGGTTCCGAAACATCCAGCCTCGGAGCCGAAAACTAGTTCCTATACAGAGTAACAAGGATTAACCTCCCAATTACATAGATTTGGAGAGGAGCTTCAAGCTGTAGAGCCTGACTACACGCAAAGAAGGCTTCATATTCATGAGGACACAGGGAAGATAACCACTCTTCCCCCAATCAAGATAAAAAGGAAACTTGCCTTTCAACAAGGGGACAAGCAACCACAGGCAAAGGTGGCAAGGAAAACAACCCCACCACCATCAACACATGCATCACCAGCAACAACTCCACCACTGATGCACTCACCAGCTCATACCACAATGATTCAGGATGATCCCGATGCATGGGACCTTTACGATGCTCCAGTGTCTGACAACAGCCCAGACTCCTATCCTACAAAACCGTCACCACCTGAGGACAGTACATCCTACACACAGGTGGTCGCAAGGGCAGCCGAATTTCACAACGTCACCTTACATTCTGAACCAATTGAGGATGACTTTCTCTTTAACACCCTATCCTCCACCCATAGCCAGTACCAAAGCCTTCCCATGCTCCCAGGAATGCTAAGACATTCAAAACAAATATTTCAAGATCCAGTTAAAGGCAGAGCCATAACTCCAAGGGTGGAGAAAAAGTTCAAGCCACCGCCAACAGATCCAATCTATATTACAACTCAACTAACACCAGACTCAGTAGTTGTCGGGGCAGCTCGTAAGAGAGCCAACTCTCATACCTCAGGAGACGCACCACCTCCAGACAAGGAGAGCCGCAAATTTGATGCTGCGGGAAAAAGGGTTGCAGCACAAGCAGCAAATCAATGGCGTATTGCCAATTCACAAGCACTTTTGGCAAGATATGACAGAGCTCATTGGGATGAAATGCAACATTTCATCGAACACTTACCCAAGGAGTTCCAAAAAAGAGCGCAACAGGTGGTGGAAGAGGGACAAAGTATCTCAAATAATCAGATACGGTCTTCCATGGATGCAGCAGATACAGCTGCAAGGACAATAAACACTGCAATCACAATACGAAGGCACGCATGGCTGCGCACTTCAGGGTTCAAGCCGGAAATCCAACAAGCTGTGCTCAATATGCCATTTAATGAACAGCAATTGTTTGGGCCGGAGGTAGACACTGCCATTGAGAAACTCAAAAAAGACACCGATACAGCCAAAGCCATGGGCGCACTCTACTCCCAGCAGAGCAGAGGCACATTTCGAAAAACACCTTTTCGGGGAGGGTTTCGAGGTCAATCCACAGAAACCACAACCTCACAAACAAGGCCTACTTACCAGGGTCAATATCAGAGGGGATGTTTCGGGGGCAATATAGAGGGGGCCAATTCCCAAGAAATCGAGGAAAATTCCAAGGCCCCAAAACACCTCAAAATAAACAGCGACTCACAAGTCACACAACCCCATCACATAACACCTGTGGGGGGAAGACTAAGCCAATTTTACAAACTTTGGGAGGAAATAACAACAGACACTTGGGTCTTAGCAATTATCCAGCATGGTTATTGCATAGAATTTCTCCAATTCCCTCCAAACGTCCCACCGAAAACACACAATATGTCAAAACAACATATAGAGCTTCTAGGACTAGAAGTTCAAGCATTGCTACAAAAGGACGCAATAGAATTAGTACCAAATCTACAAAAAAACACAGGAGTTTACTCACTGTACTTTCTAATACCCAAAAAGGACAAAACTCTGAGACCAATACTAGATCTCAGAACACTAAATACCTACATCAAATCAGGCCACTTTCACATGGTCACGTTACAAGACGTAATCCCACTGCTCAAACAGCAAGACTACATGACAACATTAGATCTAAAAGATGCGTATTTCCATATACCAATACATCCTTCACACAGGAAATACCTAAGGTTCGTATTCCAAGGAATACATTACCAATTCAAAGTGCTGCCATTCGGAATAACAACTGCGCCAAGAGTTTTTACAAAATGCCTGGCAGTAGTAGCTGCACATATCAGAAGGCAGCAAATACATGTGTTCCCGTACTTAAACGACTGGTTAATCAAAACCAACACGCTAAGACAGTGTTCACAGCACACAAAATATGTCATACAGACCCTTCACAAGCTAGGTTTCTCCATCAACTACGCGAAGTCACACCTTTTGCCGTGTCAAACACAGCAATATTTAGGAGCGACAATCAACACAGCAAAAGGGATTGCCACTCCAAGTCCACAAAGGGTTCAAACATTTCACAAGGTAATACAGGCCATGTATCCAACACAAAAGATACAAGTCAGAATGATAATGAAACTCCTAGGCATGATGTCTTCATGCATAGCCATTGTCCCAAACGCAAGATTGCACATGCGGCCCTTACAACAGTGCCTAGCATCACAATGGTCACAAGCACACGGTCAACTTCTAGATCTGGTGTTGATAGACCGCCAAACATACATCTCGCTTCTATGGTGGAACAGTACAAATTTAAACAGAGGGCGGCCTTTCCAAGACCCAGTGCCACAATATGTCATAACGACAGATGCTTCCATGACAGGGTGGGGAGCACACCTCAATCAACACAGCATCCAAGGACAATGGGACATACATCAGAGGCAGTTTCACATAAATCACTTAGAACTGTTAGCAGTATTTCTGGCGCTGAAAGCATTTCAACCCATAATAACCCAAAAATACATTCTTGTCAAAACAGACAACATGACAACAATGTATTATCTAAACAAACAAGGAGGGACACACTCGACACAGTTGTGCCTCCTAGCACAAAAAATATGGCATTGGGCGATTCACAACCACATTCGCCTAATAGCACAATTTATTCCAGGGATTCAGAACCAGTTGGCAGACAATCTCTCTCGAGATCACCAACAAACCCACGAATGGGAAATTCACCCCCAAATACTAAACAATTACTTTCAGATTTGGGGGACACCTCAAATAGATCTATTTGCAACAAAGGAAAACTCAAAATGCCAAAACTTCGCATCCAGGTACCCACAAGATCAATCCCAAGGCAATGCTCTATGGATGAACTGGTCAGGGATATTTGCGTACGCTTTTCCCCCTCTCCCTCTCCTTCCATATCTAGTAAACAGGTTGAGTCAAAACAAACTCAAACTCATACTAATAGCACCAACATGGGCAAGGCAACCTTGGTACACAACACTACTAGACCTTTCAGTAGTACCTCATGTCAAACTACCCAACAGACCAGATCTGTTAACACAACACAAACAACAGATCAGACATCCAAATCCAGCATCTTTGAATCTAGCAATTTGGCTCCTGAAATCCTAGAATTCAGACACTTAGACCTCACACAAGAATGTATGGAGGTCATAAGACAAGCTAGGAAACCTACCACTAGACACTGCTATGCAAATAAGTGGAAAAGATTTGTGTATTACTGCCAGAATAATCAAATTCAGCCATTACACGCATCTCCAAAAGATATAGTAGGATATTTACTACATTTGCAAAAATCAAATCTAGCTTTCTCTTCCATAAAGATACATCTCACCGCAATATCAGCTTACCTGCAAATTACTCATTCAACTTCACTATTTAGAATACCAGTCATTAAAGCGTTTATGGAAGGCCTAAAGAGAATCATACCACCAAGAACACCACCTGTTCCTTCATGGAACCTCAACATTGTCTTAACAAGACTCATGGGTCCACCTTTCGAGCCCATGCATTCTTGTGAAATGCAATACTTAACGTGGAAAGTTGCATTTTTGATTGCCATCACATCTCTAAGAAGAGTGAGTGAGATTCAAGCATTTACCATACAAGAACCATTTATTCAAATACATAAAAATAAAGTAGTTCTAAGGACAAATCCAAAATTTTTACCAAAGGTTATCTCACCGTTCCACTTAAATCAAACAGTAGAATTACCAGTGTTCTTCCCACAGCCAGATTCTGTAGCTGAAAGAGCACTACATACATTAGACATCAAAAGAGCACTAATGTACTACATTGACAGGACAAAACTAATTAGAAAAACAAAACAACTATTTATTGCCTTTCAAAAACCTCATACAGGAAATCCAATTTCAAAACAAGGCATTGCTAGATGGATAGTTAAGTGTATTCAAACCTGCTATCTTAAAGCAAAGAGAGAGCTGCCTATTACACCAAAGGCACACTCAACCAGAAAGAAAGGTGCTACCATGGCCTTTCTAGGAAATATTCCAATGAACAAAATATGTAAGGCAGCAACATGGTCTACGCCTCATACATTTACCAAGCACTACTGTGTAGATGTGTTAACTGCACAACAAGCCACAGTAGGTCAAGCTGTACTAAGAACATTATTTCAAACTACTTCAACTCCTACAGGCTGAACCACCGCTTTTGGGGAGATAACTGCTTACTAGTCTATGCACAGCATGTGTATCTGCAGCTACACATGCCATCGAACGGAAAAAGTCACTTACCCAGTGTACATCTGTTCGTGGCATTAGTCGCTGCAGATTCACATGCGCCCACCCGCCCCCCCCGGGAGCCTGTAGCCGTTTAGAAGTAGATCTTCAACATTTGTACATTTGTAAATATATTACTTTAACCTTTATTATGTACATACGTATTCATTCCATTGCATGGGCACTATTACTAACATACACAACTCCTACCTCACCCTCTGTGGGGAAAACAATCTAAGATGGAGTCGACGCCCATGCGCAATGGAATCGAAATGGGAGGAGTCCCTCGGTCTCGTGACTCGAAAAGACTTCTTCGAAGAAAAACAACTTGTAACACTCCGAGCCCAACACCAGATGGCGGACTGTGCACAGCATGTGAATCTGCAGCGACTAATGCCACGAACAGATGTACACTGGGTAAGTGACATTTTCCATATAGTGCATGCAGTGTTGGGGAACATGGCATGTTTTCATTTTATCTCTGCACCAAGACAAGCAGTCTGCAATGGCAGCACAGTGTGCAGTTGGTGAGAGGGTCCTTGAGGGTGGCACAGTCTATGCTACAGCCCTCATGACCTTCTATAGTGCCCCAAGCCCTACGTACCCAGGCTACCATTTACTAAGGACTTACAGCGGCAACAAAAGGGGTTGCCAATTGGAAAAACAACTGTAGTTTTGGAAGAAAACTGGCACTGGGGACTGGCTTGGCAGGTACCCAGTGCACTTTCAGTCAAAATTGCACCAGCAACCAGGTAAAAAGTGGGGGTAGCCATGTCAAGAGGCACTTTTCTACAGTTCAGACTACACAACGGTCTTAGGTTTACAATGATAAAGCACACATTATTAAAGCTGTATTTACTGAAAATATGGATGAATTCAAGATCAAAGAATGGTTAGTTTGCAAGCATTGTTAAAGCTACAATGAAGAATGTGTAGGGGGAGATTAGGTCAGAGTTTGGGAGTTACAGGGTCACAGGTATGCTAGTGCTTTTCTTTCTTCATTCTGTAACTAAGAGTCAATTATTTGCTGTTCTGCAATAAAGGATGTATAGTAATTTAGGTTAAAGTTTAGGGTCACAGGTGGCGTGATTCTTCACTACTGATATATAGCTATGTAGTAATTCATTGTTTGATGTTCTGTAATAAAGCGTTGTTTGGGTTTGTGTGTAAGAAGCTGTCTGTGCAACAGCAGATTGAGCCCAACTGTTTGCCTATGTGAGGAGGGTTGATCTCCCTGTTGCAACAGGTGGGGAGCCAGCCTAGGAGGTCCCTTTTGTTCCCACCCGACTACTGACATCAGAAGACCACCTAGCCCCCCTCCAACCCTCACATATATTGTGTACCTTTGATGGTCTTTGTCCATATGAGTGGTGAGAGGGCTAATTAGCCCATAAATCTGCTAAAGTTAAAAGTGGAACATTTTGATCTGTGCAAATATCAGTATTGAATTGGTTTTACTATTTTTAATATTTTTTATGGTGAATATATATATATATATATTTTTTAAACTTGTGAATCTGGTTTTATTCTTTATCCTGAAGGGGACTGCTGCTTGTGACCTGTGTTTTGGGTCCCTGTAGCCCCGATTTCATTTTTGGGCTATTTGCTTTGGGTCTCTGTCTTTTTGACGGCCGCCATTTTTCCCTTGCTGCCTGGTGCCATTTGCGGCAGCCATCTTGGAGGGGTTAGCGGTCCAGTTGTTTTTTGGACCACTAATTGCCTCTTCCAAGGCTATTTTAAGCGTGACACGGCGGGCGCGCCAAAGGCAAGCCCATCCGCGCCAGGACAGGCCTGGGGGCCTGCCTCCTTGATTCCCCCTCAGGGGTTACTGATGCCTCCTCTATCTACTGTTATTCTTCTAAGGAGCTGCATGACCTGAGAATCTTAGGGAACAAGGAATGTATTATATGCAGAGAGTGTACTAGAGATACTAGAGATACATGGCGCTGCCCTGCCTGTCACTGGACTTTCAATCCCAAGGGGGTTGAGTTGGAGGTAGGGGGTAATCCTTTTACCTCCTTGCTCTACACTAACTGCCGCTCATTGGTCGCCCACAAACTTGATATTAATTTACTGCTAACTGAGGTCTCGCCAACAGCATTGTTTCTAACCTAAACATGGCTGAATGATGCTTCTGATCCAGATATAAGCCTGGCATTGGGTATCGAATCGCCAGATTAGACAGAGGGATGGCAAGAGGAGGGGGTATTGCAGTCATTTATAGGGGCGGTTTGAACTTTACCTTTCAGCCTCTTCAGCTAGTGGAGGGGGAAGGTATGTTCTTTTCTCTAGCTCTTAACCCTCGTTACACTTTCTCAGGGATCCTAATCTATCGCACCCAGGCCCCTCGGAAAAGTTTTTAGACTCTCTCTTAGACTGCACAGCAGATTTTATATGTGCCAGACCAAATCTAACAATCTTAGGAGATTTCAATATTTATGGTGAGATCCCTGAACGAACAGATTCAAGGCGTCTACTTGGTGGTATGGAAGCAATGGGCCTGACCCAACTTGTTGAAGGCCCTTCCCACGAAATGGGTCATACTATTGATTTAGTGTTTAGTAACACTCCTGCCTTGACTTGTAGGTCCCCAACCCCACTAGCGTGGTCTGATCATTTTTAAATTCCTATTGAATTAGCCACGGGTACATTGGTGAGTGGGAGTAAGCCGGTTGTTCAGGTTGGGAGATCGTGGAATAAATTGGATAAAGAGAATTTTCTAGTCACTCTGGAATCACTTAAGTCCAGTGTCATGAGCAAGAGTGGATCTGAAGTTGAGGCTTTCAGTGACTGGATCACGGAAAGTCTGGACATAGTTCTCCCCCTGACGAAAAAGTCTGGTCCGCGGAGAACAACTAGTGCCCCTTGGTTTACCCCCTCATTACTTCTCCTAAAAAAGGAATGTAAAAAGTTAGAGAAAACTTGGAGAAAGCTGTTTGTTTCAGCAGATAGGGAAGCTTACAAGGGGGCTATTAGAAGGTATCATGCTGAAATTAAGGAGGCACAGAGGGTTTTCTACCAGCAAAAAATTGAGGGTGCGGCAGGTTCCCCCAAAGTAGTTTTCCAAATATTAAAAGATATTTTACATGCGCCGGTGAAAGACAATCTTTAAGAGGCTTCCTTAGAACACAGCAATTTACTAGCTGAATTTTTCCACCAAAAAAGTTTGGACATCTATGCCACTTTTGGGGAGAATAGTCCCTCACTGAAGGAGGAGGAGTTTGTTAATGGTGTTAATACAGCCTGTCTTTCTCACTTTAACCCTCTTTCTCAAACTCAAGTGTTAGATTTCTTGAGTGTCCTGAAATCAGGATCCCCTCTGCCCCTCCTCACATACTGGTGCAGGGGGCGGAAGTTATAGTCCCGATGTTGACACATTTACTTAATGATTCTCTTTCCAAAGGAGTAGTACATAGCTCTTGGAAGCATGCTTTAGTGAAACCACTATTAAAAAAATCTTCTCTTGATCCGACAGTGTTGAAGAATTTTAGACCCATTTCCCTTTTGCCCACCCCGCTAAAATTCTGGATAAATATATCAATTGGCAACTTTCTACTTTTTTTTTTTTTTTTTTTAAGAAGAGAATGGGTTGCTCCATCCCACTCAGATGGGCTTTAGAACTGGTCACAGCACGGAAACTGCATTAATTGCGGTGACGGAAGAGGCCAGAAAGAGGGTAGACAAGGGTCTTACCACAGTGATTATCATGCTGGACTTGAGCGCAGCTTTTGATACTGTAGACCACCAGGTTTTGATCCAGAGAATGAGGGAGTTCGGAATTAAGGAACAGGCACTTTCAGGTCCTAGATCGATCGCTCCTATCAAACAAACTGCAGTGCAGGTGTGGTGTACCGCAGGGCTCTGCCCTCAGTCCGACACTGTTTAACATCTATATGGGTCCCTTGGCCTCTTTGGTGGAGTCATTTGGGTTAGCTTTAGTGTCCTATGCTGATGACACCCAACTGGTGGTTTCCCTTTTTGCTAATGAGACCTCAGAAGGTGCCGCTTTCCGTACTTGTATGCAAGCGGTTTCAAGCTGGATGACTCAGAGTAAATTGCAACTAAATGAGAAGACGGAAGTCATGATACTGGTCCCTTGAACCAAGGCCTGGAATTTCTCGCACTTGTCCTTCAGCACTTAGTGAGTTCCCTCCTTCTAAAAAGCATGTTAAGAGCCTGGGGATTAGTTTGGATACCCTTCTGACACTAGACCTGTAGGCTACGAACATATCTACTACTTGTTTTGCCTTATTGAGACTTGCACTGGCTAGAAGACTTATTGTGCAAGCTATTATTCTTTCAAGGCTAGACTATGGGAATGGCCTTTTTCTAGGTTCCCCAGTATATGTTAAAAAGAAATTACAGAGAGTTAAAAATGCTGCAGCTCGTTTATTACTGAACATCCCGAGAAGTCTTCTGTGAAGGCTGGATTGGCCTCTTTGCACTGGTTGCCTGTTGAACAGCTGATCAAATTTAAGGCTCTATGTCATATCCACAGATATCCACAGATCTTTGCATGATAGAGGACCTATACTCCTTAGGAATCTGGCCACCTTTTATAGGCCGAATGGAGATTTGAGATCTACTACTCTAGCTTTGGTAATTGTACCGAAAATAAAGAAAGCAAGATGGGGTGGGCTCTCTCTGATGTTTTTAGGAGCTAAATTGTGGATTCGCTTCCCCTTAATCTTCGGCTGATGGAGCAAGAATTGGAATACGAAAGGCCTTGAAAACTTGGTTATTCTAGGTCCGTTTTTCTTATTCCTTTCTCGTTGCGTATCATTCTCATTCCCTCTGTGGTTAGGGTTTAGTAGCGCTGGGAAACCCGAGGGTAGCCATGCGCTCTATAACATAACATAGCATGGGGTAACCAGACCATGTGGTTTCTGAAGTTCTGCCTGTGCTCGGGGATTACGAAGGATCCAGGCATTGCTGTCTTTTAAGGTGATAGCAATGTGGACTACGGTTCATTGTGTTTTTTTTTGTTTTTTTTAAAATATATATATTCGATGGCATGTGTAGCTGCAGATACACATGCTGTGCATTATCCTGCCATCTAGTGTTGGGCTCGGAGTGTTACAAGTTATTTTTCTTAGAAGAAGTCTTTTCGAGTCACGAGACCGAGGGACTCCTCCCCTTTCGGCTACATTGCGCATGGGTGTCGACTCCATCTTAGATTGTTTTCTTTCCGCTATCGGGTTCGGACGTGTTCCTCTTTGCTCCGTGTTTCGGTTTGGAAAAGTTAGATAACATTCGGAAAATTTGACGGTATTGTTTGCGTTCGGTATCGGGTTAGTAATAGCACATCGACACCGAAGACAAGAGCTCCGGCAGCCCCCCAGGGCTTCCACTCCCCGGCAGGGTCTGGTCGGCCCGACCGCATGAGTCTTCAAGGCTCATGGAACGGACCCCATTCCGCTTCTGCCCCAAATGCCACGCTAAGTATCCTTATACAGACCAGCATTTGGTCTGTAATTTGTGTTTGTCCCCCTGAACACAAAGAGGATACCTGCGAGGCTTGTCGGGCATTTCGGTCAAAGAAGATGCTACGGGACCGGAGAGCTCGAAGGCTTCAAATGGCGTTGACGCCGGCTGGACACCCCGACGTCGAAGAAGAGGAGACATTCTCCATTCCTGATTCGGACTCTGACGAGCCCGAGAGTGAGCCGCCGGCGAGGCAACAGACCGTGAATAAACCTGCCCCGGCCAAAACTCACTCAAATTATGAAAGCCCAGGGGACGCCACCGCCAACAGGCCATGGCTTTACCCATAAGCACGGTGACCAAGCATCGGCACCGAAAAAGGGCACACAGCAGCCGAAGACATCCAACTCCGGTCGAGATACCAGCACAGAATATACTCAGCACCGAGATACTGGCTCCGACCAAACTCGGCACCGAGAGATCGGAACTCCGAAAGCTAAAAAGGTTTCTTCGGAGCCGAAAAAGACTGCTGAGAAGGTTTCGGTGCCGAAACATCCAGCCTCTGAGCCGAAACAAAGGTCCTATACGGAAGAATAAGGCCTTTCCTCACAACTACAAGGCCATAAGTTTGGACAAGAACTAGAGATGAGAGCCAGACCATACACAGAGGAGGCTCCATATACAGAAGGACATGAGGAAAATAAGAACTCTTCCCCCAATTAAAATGAAGCGAAAACTTGCTTTCCATGAAACGGAAACGCAGCAAAAAGCAAAGGTGGCTAAAGAAAAAACACCACCACATTTTTCACCACAGCCATCGCTACCGCACTCACCACAACTGTCCCCAATTTCAACACCCCCAATGATGCAGTCACCAACGCACACAGGGATGAGCCAAGATGACCCAGATGCATGGGATCTGTACGATGCACCAGTATCTGATAATAGTCCGGATTGCTACCCGGCAAGACCATCACCACCAGAAGACAGTACTGCTTACATGCAGGTGGTTTCCAGGGCAGCTACCTTTCATAACATAGCGCTGCATTCAGACCCTATACAATGACTTCTTATTCAATACCCTGTCATCAACACATAGCCCATACCAAAGTTTGCCAATGTTATCAGGCATGTTAAAACACGCTAAACAAGTGTTTCAAGACCCTGTCAAAGGCAGAGCCAACACACCTAGGGTGGAGAAGAAGTACAAACCTCCCCCTACGGCCCGAAAAAGGGCTAACTCAGACTTCTGGGGATGCACCACCACCCGACAAAGAAAGTCAAAAATTCGATGCTGCGGGGAAAAGGGTGGCAGCACAGGCAGCCAATCAATGGCGAATTGCCAATTCGTAGGCATTATTGGCAAGATACGACAGGGCACATTGGAACGAAATGCAACATTTCATTGAACACCTTCCCAAAGAGTTTCAGAAACGTGCCCAACAGGTTGTGGAGGAGGGCCAAAGTATCTCCAACAACCAAATAAGATCGGCTATGGACTCAGCAGACACAGCCGCCAGAACAGTAAACACAGCGGTCACCATTTGGAGACACGCATGGCTACGCACCTCCGGATTTAAGCCAGAGATACAGCAGGCTGTGCTGAATATGCCTTTTAATGGACAACAATTGTTTGGGCCGGAAGTGGATACAGCTATAGACAAGCTAACAAAAGATACGGACACGGCCAAAGCCATGGGCGCGCTCTACTCCCCACACAGCAGAGGCACCTTTAGGAAGCCACACTTTAGAGGGGGGTTTCGGGCCCAAAGCACAGAGCCTTCTACCTCCCAGGCCAGACCCACATACCGGGGACAATATAGGGGTGGACAGTTCCCTAAAACAAGAGGGAAATTCCAAAGCCCATAAACCCCACAAACTAAACAGTGACTCCAATGTCACAAATCCCCAACACATAACACCAGTGGGGTGGGGGTGGGGGTGGGGGGGACTCACAGATTACCAAAATTGGAAACTCATAACTTCTGACTCATGGGTCCTAGCCATTATCCAACATGGTTATTGCATAGAATTCATACAATTACCACCAAATGTGCCTCCAAAAGCACACATGTCCAAACCACACTTAGATCTGTTACAACTAGAAGTCCAAGCTGTAAGGAAATGCCTCCTTGGCATGGTTACCCCCTGACTTTTTGCCTTTGCTGATGCTAAGTTATGATTTGAAAGGGTGCTGAAGCCTGCTAACCAGGCCCCAGCACCAGTGTTCTATCCCTAACTTGTACTTTTTTTTTCCACAATTGGCACACCCTGGCATCCATGTAAGTCCCTTGTAGCTGGTACCAAGGGCCCGATGCCAGGGAAGGTCTCTAAGGGCTGCAGCATGTCTTATGCCACCCTAGGGACCCCTCACTCAGCACAGACACACTGCTTGCCAGCTTGTGTGTGCTGGTGAGGATAAAACGAGTAAGTCGACATGGCACTCCACTCAGGGTGCCATGCCAACCTCACACTGCCTACAGGTCACCCCTCTAGCAGACCTTACAGCCCCAAGGCAGGGTGCACTATACCATAGGTGAGGGCATAAGTGCATGAGCACTATGCCCCTACAGTGTCTAAGCAAAACCTTAGACATTGTAAGTGCAGGGTAGCCATAAGAGTATATGGTCTGGGAGTCTGTCATGCACAAACTCCACAGCACCATAATGGCTACACTGAAAACTGTGAAGTTTGGTATCAAACTTCTCAGCACAATAAATGCACACTGATGCCAGTGTACATTTTATTGTAACAGACACCCCAGAGGGCACCTTAGAGGTGCCCCCTGAGACCTTAACCGACTATCCGTGTAGGCTGACTAGTTTTAGCAGCCTGCCACACACCAGACATGTTGCTGGCCACATGGGGAGAGTGGCTTTGTCACTCTGTGGCTAGTAACAAAGCCTGTACTGGGTGGAGGTGCTTCTCACCTCCCCCTGCAGGAACTGTAACACCTGGCGGTGAGCCTCAAAGGCTCACCCCCTTTCTTACAGCACCCCAGGGCACTCCAGCTAGTGGAGTTGCCCGCCCCCTCCGGCCACGGCCCCACTTTTGGCGGCAAGGCCGGAGGAGATAATGAGAAAAACAAGGAGGAGTCACTGGCCAGTCTGGACAGCCCCTAAGGTGTCCTGAGATGAGGTGACTCTAACTTTTAGAAATCCTCCATCTTGCAGATGGAGGATTCCCCCAATAGGATTAGGGATGTGCCCCCCTCCCCTCAGGAAGGAGGCACAAAGAGGGTGTAGCCACCCTCAGGGCTAGTAGCCATTGGCTACTAACCCCCCAGACCTAAACACACCCCTAAATTCAGTATTTAGGGGCCCCAGAACCTAGGAACTCAGATTCCTGCAACCTAAGAAGAAGAGGACTGCTGAACTGAAAAACATGCAGAAAAGACGGAGACACCAACTGCTTTGGCCCCAGCTCTACCGGCCTGTCTCCCCACTTCTAAAGACACTGCTCCAGCGACGCGTTCCCAGGGTCCAGCAACCTCTGAAGCCTCAGAGGACTACCCTGCATCTAGAAGGACCAAGAACTCCCAAGGACAGCAGCTCTGTTCCCCAAAGACTGCAACTTTGCAACAAAGAAGTAACTTTGACACAACACACGTTTCCCGCCGGAAGCGTGAGACTGTGCACTCTGCACCCGACACCCCCGGCTCGACTTGTGGAGAACAAACACCATAGAGAGGACTCCCCGGCGACTACGAGACCGTGAGTAGCCTGAGTTGGCCCCCCTGAGCCCCCACAGCGACGCCTGCAGAGGGAATCCCGAGGCTCCCCCTGACCGCGACTGCCTGCTTCAAAGACCCGACGCCTGGTAAAGACACTGCACCCGCAGCCCCTCAGGGCCTGAAGGATCCGACCCCCCAGGTGGCCCTCTCCCTTGCCCAGGTGGTGGCTCCCCCGAGGAGCCCCCCTCTTGCCTGCCTGCATCGCTGAAGAGACCCCTTGGTCTCCCATTGATTTCTATTGCGAACCCGACGCCTGTTTGCACACTGCACCCGGCCACCCCCGTGCTGCTGAGGGTGTACTTTTTGTGTGGACTTGTGTCCCCCCCGGTGCCCTACAAAACCCCCCTGGTCTGCCCTCCGAAGACGCCGGTACTTACCTGCTGGCAGACTGGAACCGGGGCACCCCCTTCTCCATTGAAGCCTATGTGTTTTGGGCACCACTTTGACCTCTGCACCTGACCCTGAGCTGCTGGTGTGGTAACTTTGGGGTTGCTCTGAACCCCCAACGGTGGGCTACCTTGGACCCAAACTTGAACCCCGTAGGTGGTTTACTTACCTACAAAAACTAACAAACACTTACCTCCCCCAGGAACTGTTGAAAATTGCAGTCTAGTTTTTAAATAGCTATATATCATTTATGTGAAAACTGTATATGCTATTTTGCTAATTCAAAGTTCCTAAAGTACCTATCTGAAATACCTTTCATTTGAAGTATTACTTGTAAATCTCGAACCTGTGGTTCTTAAAATAAACTAAGAAAATATATTTTTCTATTCAAAAACCTATTGGCCTGGATTAAGTCTTTGAGTGTGTGTTCCTCATTTATTGCCTGTGTATGTACAACAAATGCTTAACACTACTCCTCTGATAAGCCTACTGCTCGAACACACTACCACAAAATAGAGCATTAGAATGATCTCTTTTTGCCACTATCTTACCTCTAAGGGGAACCCTTGGACTCTGTGCATGCTATTTCTTACTTTGAAATAGTACATACAGAGCCAACTTCCTACACAAGCGTTGTTACAAAAAGAAGCAATAGAACTAGTACCCAACCATCAGAAAGGAACAGGTGTTTACTCCCTGTATTTCCTAATTCCAAAAAAGGACAAAACACTGAGACCCATCTTAGACCTCAGAACACTAAATCTTTACATCAAATCAGATCACTTTCACATGGTGACACTTCAAGACGTGATTCCCTTGCTCAAACAACAGGACTACATGTCAACATTAGATCTCAAGGATGCTTACTTCCACATACCCATACATCCTTCCCACAGGAAATACTTAAGGTTTGTAATCCAAGGCGTACATTACCAATTCAAAGTGTTACCCTTCGGAATAACAACAGCACCAAGAGTATTCACAAAATGCCTTGCGGTAGTAGCTGCACATATCAGGAGACCGCACATACACGTATTCCCTTACCTAGACGATTGGTTAATAAAAACCAGCACTCAGCAACAGTGTCTTCAACATACAAAATACGTCATAGAAACCCTTCACAAACTAGGGTTCTCAACAAACTACTAAAAATCACATTTACAACCGTGTCAAATACAACAATACTTAGGAGTAACAATCAACACACAAAAAGGGATTGCCACTCCAAGTCCACAAAGGGTACAAGCATTCCAAATGTTTGTGATGAAACTTCTAGGCATGATGTCTTCATGCATAGCCATTGTCCCAAACGCAAGATTACACATGCGGCCCTTACATCAATGCCTAGCAACACAATGGACACAAGCACAGGGTCAACTTCAAGATCTAGTGTTGATAGACCGCCAAACGTGGACTGTGGTGGAATCCTATAAATTTAAACCAAGGGCGGCCATTCCAAGACCCTGTGCCTCAATACGTGATCACAACAGATGCTTCCATGGTAGGGTGGGGAGCACACCTCAACCAGCACAGCATACAGGGACAATGGGACGCTCAACAAAGCCAGCTTCATATAAATCATCTAGAACTACTAGCAGTGTTTCTAGCATTGAAAGCATTTCAACCGTTAATAGCCCACAAACACATTCTTGTCAAAACAGACATGACAACAATGTATTACATAAACAGGGAAGGACACACCCATCCAACAATGGTACACAACACTACTAGATCTGTCAGTAGTGCCTCAGATCAAACTACCAAACAGACCAGATCTGTTAACTCAACACAAACAACAGATCAGACACCCGAATCCAGCATCGCTCAATCTAGCAATTTGGCTCCTGAAGTCTTAGAATTTGGACATTTAGACCTTACACAAGAATGTATGGAGGTCATTAAACAAGCTAGAAAACCTACTACAAGACATTGTTACGCAAATAAATGGAAAAGATTTATTACTGCCATAATAATCAAGTTCAACCACTACATGTGTCCACAAAAAACATTGTAAGCTACTTATTACACTTACAAAAATCAAAACTAGCTTTTTCGTCCATTAAAATACATCTCACTGCAATATCTGCCTATCTGCAGATTACACATTCAACATCACTCTTTGGAATCCCAGTCATAAAAACATTTATGGAGGGTCTAAAGATAATCATACCTCCAACAATACCACCAGTTCCCTCATGGAACCTCAATATTGTATTAACACAAATCATGGGTCCACCATTTGAACCCATGCACTCTTGTGAGATGCAATACTTAACCTGGAAAGTAGCCTTCCTAATAGCTATCACATCTCTTAGAAGAGTAAGTGAAATACAAGCATTTACTATACAAGAACCCTTTATACAAATACACAAACATAAAGTGGTTCTATGCACAAATCCAAAATTTTTACCAAAAGTTATATCACCGTTCCACCTAAATCAAACTGGAACTCCCAGTCTTTTTTCCACAACCAGACTCGGTAGCCGAAAGGGCATTACATACATTAGATATCAAAAGGGCACTAATGTATTACATTGATAGAGCAAAACAAAGCAATTGTTTGTAGCCTTCCAAAAACCTCATGCAGGAAATCCTATCTCCAAACAAGGCATTGCCAGATGGATATTTAAGTGTATTCAAACCTGCTATGTTAAAGCAAAGAGAGACCTGCCTATTACACCGAAGGCACACTCCACTAGAAAGAAAGGCGCCACAATGGCCTTTCTAGGAAATATACCTATGACAGAAATCTGTAAGGCAGCCTCATGTTATATGCCTCATACATTCACGAAACATTACTGTGTGAATGTGTTAACAACACAACAACCCACAGTAGGACAGGCAGTATTACGAACATTTATTTCAAACAACTTGAACTCCTACAGGCTAAACCACCGTTTTTGGGGAGATAACTGCTTACTAGTCTATGCACAGCATGTGTATCTGCAGCTACACATGCCATCGAACGGAAAATGTCACTTACCCAGTGTACATCTGTTAGTGGCATGAGACGCTGCAGATTTACATGCGCCCTCCCGCCTCCCCGGGAACCGCTAGCCGTTTAAGTTGATGATAATTATATATATATTATATGTTCATAAAACTTGGACATTTGTAAATATACACACATTATGTACATACATACTTACTCCATTGCATGGGCACCTTTACTATATACACAACTCCTACCTCACCCTCTGCAGGGGAAAAACAATCTAAGATGAAGTCGACGCCCATGCGCAATGGAGCCGAAAGGGAAGGAGTCCCTCGGTCTCGTGACTCGAAAAGACTTCTTCAAAGAAAAACAACTTGTAACACTCCGAGCCCAAAACTAGATGGCAGGATAATGCACACCATTTGAATCTGCAGCGTCTCATGCCACAAACAGATGTACACTGGGTAAGTGACATTTTCCATATATATATATATATATATATATATATATATATATTGCCATGTGTAGCTGCAGATACACATGCTACGCATTGCTTCCACCATCTAGTGTTGGGCTCGGAGTGTTACAAGTTGTTTTTCTTCAAGGAAGTCTTTTCGGAGTCACAAGATTGAGTGACTCCTCCTCTCTGTCATACTGCGCATGGGCATCGACTCCTCTGTTAGATTGTTTTCTTTCCGCTGTTGGGTTCGGACATGTTTCCTCTCGCTCAGAGTTTTTCGGTTCGGAAACTTTAGATAACTTTCTTTGACCGTCGGTATCATTTCGATCGCATTTCCATCTATGGTTGAGCCAATAGTACTGTAGAAAAACAGATTTTGCCCTTTTTGGGTGCGAGCGCCCAACTTGGGCCTGTTCGGGCCTACCACGCCAAAGCCTGAATGATCGGACACCATTCCGATTCTGTCCTCGATGCCGCGTGAAATTTCCATACACAGACCAACACCTGGTATGTCATCTTTGTCTCTACCGATCACCGAGAGGAAGATTGTGAGGCCTGTCGATCGTTCCGGTCCAAGAAGACACTGCATGACTGTAGAGCCAGGAGACTAGAAATGGCATTGAAGAGTACAGAATATATTGACACCTTCGAGGAAGAACAGGCGCGGATGGCAGTTTCCATTCAGGACACCGACTCTGAAGAAGACTCGGCGAAAGATAGCCAACTCATCACTGCGGGTCAGCACGTGAGTATGACTGACTCTAAGCCCACTCCTAAAAAAATCATCGAAGGCCTTGGGTGTACCACTGCCAGAAAGCCATGGTTCGACCTGGAAGAAAATACTCTGCGACTGACCTTCGGGTTAGGTGCTGAAAAAGGCCACACCAACTTCGATACCGGAGTCAAGCAAATCCACCAAAAGCTCAACTTCTGAAATGAGCTGCGTCCTGACTCCTTGGAGTCGAAACCTCGACGTCCTACCTCATAGCTGAAACAACAAGCTGTATTTCCAGGCCTGAGAAAAGTGCAAACTTCGGAGCCGAAAAAGTATTCTTACACAGAACAAGGACTTTTGAGCCGACTAAAGCAGAGCTCCAAACCATATGATGAACAGTCCTTTAAATCACCAAAACCATCAGAATACATTTCTGAGGACACTGACATTCAACCTATTCTGGAAATCATGGATGAAAGACAGTCAAGGATCCATATCCATAAAGAGACTGGGAGGATTATTGCTGCGCCTCCTCCACAAACAAAGAAAGTTGGCTTTTCAGGAACATCTCAATACCGCTCCACCACCAGCAAAGATTTTTAAAAGGAAGGAGAAGCCATTACTCTTGCATACTTCTCCCCCACATTCTCAACAACTTTCTTTTTCACCACCACCATTGCTTTCATCAACTCATTCACACACTTATTCCCATGGTGATACAATCGATCCTTGTGATCTGTATGATCCAGATCCCATACCAACTAATGATCCAGACCTATATCCTTCAAAACCTTTGCCACCAGAGGATACAACTGCATATACACAGGTCATCTCTAGGGCAGCTACGTACCATGGGGGTACTCATGCATAGTGGGCCTGTAGAAGAGGATTTTCTTTTTAATACGCTATCCTCCACGCACTCACTTTACCAGTGCCAACCAATGCTACCTGGCATGAACAAGCATGCAGACAAAATATTTAAGGAACCTGTTAAAGCTAGGATTTTAACAACATGCATAGATAAGAAATATAAGCCTGCACTTACAGATCCTGCTTACATTACACATCAGGTACCTCCAGCCTCAGTGATATTCAGTGCTGCCAGAAAAAGGGCCAATAGACAATCGTCAGCGGATGCCCCTCCCCCTGACCAGGAAAGCAGGAAATTTGATGCTGCTGGCAAGAGGGTAGCTACACAGGCAGCTAACCAATGGCGCATTGCCAATGCTCAAGCCTTGCTAGCAAGGTATGATAGAGCACACTGGGACGAGATGCAGGAACTATTACAACACCTGCCAAAAGAACATCAGAAGAGGGCTCAACAAATTGTTGAAGAAGGTTAGGCAATTAGTAATAACCAAATAAGGTCTGCTCTTGATGGTGCAGTTACAAGTGTAAATACTGCTGTAACCATACGCAGACATGCATGGTTATGTTCTTCTGGATTCACACCCGAAATACAGCAGGCAGTACTAAATATGCCTTTCAACAAGAAACACCTGTTTGGTCCTGGTGTTGATACCACAATAGAAAAACTCAGGAAATATTCAGGCACTGCTAAAGCAATGGGAGCCCTATACCCAACACCTTACAGAGGCTCCTTTCATAAACAGCAATTTAGAAGAGGATTCAAGCTCCAATCTACAGAGGCTTCTACCTCCCAAGCTAAACCAGGTCAACAACAACAGTACCAGAGAGGAGGATTTAGAGGCTCTTATAGAGGCCAACACTCGGAGGCAAATTCAGGCCTCCACAAAGGTCACTACCCCATCAAAACAGTCTAAGCATGCCACAACCCCACACATCTCCTCTAGGGGTGGGGGGGCAGACTGCAGCAATTCCACTCCCAATTGCAAAATATCACCACAGACCAATGGGTACTTTCAATTATCTGCAATGGTTATTGCTTAGAATTGATTTCTGCCCTTCCAAATATTCCTCCTCATTATCAAAGGCTGTCCCCAGAGCACAAAGTTCTCTTACAAGAGAAGTACATTTGCTGTTATTAAAAGAGGCAATAGAATTACTTCCAAAATCTCAACACGGATCGGGGTATACTCACTATACTTCCTCATTCCCAAAAAGGAAGGCACTCTCAGACCCATTCTAGATCTCTGACAACTAAATCTATAGATCCTGTCAGAACACTTTCACATGGTAACTCTGCAGGACGTCATTTCACTACTACAAAAATAAGATTACATGACTGCATTAGATCTCAAAGAAGCTTATTTTCATATTCCCATCCATCTAGCTCACAGAAAATACTTAACTTTGTGATAGCGGGAAAACACTACCAATTCAAAGTTCTCCAATTCGGCATAACAACAGCTCCAAGAGTATTCACAAAATGTCCAGCAGGTAGTAGCAGCAGCTTACCTAAGAAGACAACACATACATGTCTTTCCTTATCTAGACGATTGGCTAATAAAATGAAGCAATATTATACAATTTCAACAACACACTCAATATACAATAAAATCCCTACATACATTAGGGTTCAATCTCAATTACCAAAAATCACATCTTCAGCCAGCACAGGTTCAACCTTACGTAGGTGCTATTCTCAATACACAAAAAGCCTTAGCCTATCCAAATACGCAAAGGATACAAGCTTTCCAAAATCTCATACCACAAATGCAGCCAAATCAACAATATACGTTAAGATGTATCATGAAACTATTGGGAATGATGGCATCCTGCATAGCAATAGGACTACATGTAAGACTAAATATGAGAACACTACAACAGTGCCTCTCACAACAATGGTCTCAAGCACAGGGTCAATTGCAAGATCTAGTGTTGTTAGACTGCCAAACGCACAAGTCCCTTCAATGGTGGAATCTCAGCAATTTAATGAAGGGGCGGTCATCTCAGGACCTTGTGCCTCAGACCAGAATAACAGATACATCAATGATAGGTTGGGGAGCTCATCTCAACAACCTTACCATACAAGGGAATGGGATTCAAAACAGTTAAATTATCACATAAAACATTTAGAATTATTAGTTGTGTTCCTTGGCCTAAAAGCGTTTCAACCACTTCTCAAACACAAGACTGTCTTGCTAAAAACAGACAATATGACAGCCATGTATTATCTAAAGAAACAAGGCGGGACACATTCATGTCAACTTTCTCTTCTAGCCCAAACAATATGGAAATAGGCAATTCACAATCGCATTCACTTACTAACAGAAAACATTCCAGGAAAGCACAATCAGCTAGCGGATTTCCTAAGCAGAACACACCAACAGATACACGAATGGGAGATCCACTCTCGGGTACTTCAAATGTACTTTCAAAAGTGGGGGACACTAGAAATAGACCTATGTGCAACAAGCGAAAATGTAAAATGCCTAAACTTCGCATCCAGACACCCACAGTCCAAGGGCAATGCTCTATGGATCAAGTGGTTAGGGATATTGCTTACGCTTTTCCACCCCACTACTTCCATTTCTGGTCAACAAACTGTGTCAAACCTCTCTCACCATGACACTCATAGCCCCCACGTGGGCACGACAACATTGGTACACAACACTCATAGACCTGTCAGTAGTACCTACTACAAACTTCCAAACAGACCGGATTTGTTAACATAAAACAAAGGACAAATCAGACATCCTAATCCCAGTGCTCTCAACCTAGCAATTTGGCTCCTGAAGTCATAGAATTTGGATACTTGCAACTTCCATTAGAATGTATGGAAGTTCTCAAACAAGCATGCAAGCCTACAACTAGACAATACTATGCTAACAAATGGAAACAATTTGTTTACTACTGTCAATCTAAAAATACTGACCCACTTACAGCATCAATACAAGATATTGTATGCTACCTACTTCATTTACAACAGTCAAATTTAGCTTTCTCATCTATTAAAATTCATCATACTGCCACATCAGCATACTTGCAGACCACACAACATACCTCTCTTTGGAGTTCCAGAGATTAAAGCCTTCATAGAAGGACTAAAACGTATTATTCCACCGAGAACACCACCTTTCCCTGCTTGGAATCTCAATATTGTACTCGCAAGACATATGAGCCCAGCTTTTGACCCCATGCATTTGTGTGAGATTTAATTTCTAACTTGTAAAGTTGCTTTCTTAGTAGCAATTACTTCATTAAGAAGAGTTTGTGAAATACAGGCATTCACTCTCGAACCTTTTTTCCAAGTACATAAGCATAAAGTTGTACTTAGAACGAATCCCAAATTTTCCCACAGCCAGATTCAACTGCAGAAAGAGCCCTTCACACTTTTGACCTTAAAAGAGCTCTAATGTATTGTGGATAGAACAAAAGAGTTTAGGAAAACTAAACAGCTTTTCGTTGCCCTTCAACAACCACATAAAGGTAATCCAATCTCTAAACAAGGATTAGCTAGATGGATTGTTAAATGTATTCAAACTTGTTACATTAAGGCAAACGACAACTTTTAATAACACCTAAAGCTCATTCCACTAGGAAAAAAATGCTTCTATGGCATTTGTAGGAAACATACCAATGGCAGACATATGCAAAGCCGCCATGTGGTCTACACCACATACATTTGCAAAGCATTACTGTGTGGATGTATTTTCAAAGCAACAGGCCAATGTTGGTCAAGCTGTCCTAAAGACATTATTTCAAACAACTCCAACTCCTACAGGCTAGCCACCGCAATATTTTGGGGGAGAGCAACTGCTTTTTAGTCTATGCACAGCATGTGTATCTGCAGCTACACATGCCATCAAACGGAAAATGTCACTTACCCAGTGTACATCTGTTCATGGCATGTAGTGCTGCAGATTCACGTGCACCCTCCCTCCTTCACAAAAGCCTGTAGTCATTGCAGTTTATTTGTACATATGTATATACATTTACATGGACATCTATTTTACTTGTTACTTTTATAGCACATTTACATTCTTTCACTCTATTTCATTCCTTCCTACACCCTTTTGCGGGAAAATAATCTAACAAAGGAGTCGATGCCCATGCGCAGTATGACCGAGAGGAGGATTCACTTGATCTCGTGACTCCGAGAAGACTTCTTTGAAGCAAAACAACTTGTAACACTCCAAGCCCAACACTAGATGGCGGAAGCAATGCATAGCATGTGAATCTGCAGCACTACATGCCATGAACAAATGTACACTGGGTAAGTGACATTTTCCATACTGTGACTTATTTCCCTTGGCAATGGTAAACACAGATGTAGATATATAAATTAAGGAAGTATAAGGTTAGAAGAGACATAAGGGTATTGCATACAAGATTATGTACATGTGTTGCACAATATCAGGAAAGGTGCTACATAATGGGTTCATTTGTTATTCCCAGTGACGAGCTAGAAGTGGTCAATGTGGGTAATTTGAAATTGGAAGATGCCAGTATGCGTTCTAATGTTTGACATAGAGGGACAGCTGAGAAGCTGATATTGCTAAACTTTAACTCCACATATGATCTGGACACTCAAATTACTATCTTAGACCTAATCTCTAGAAGTCATTCCATGGCCTGAGAAACGCATGGTTTAAAAAGGTTATCCCCTCTAAGCATGGATGGAAATGACCACAGGCTGCCTGTTGTATTTACCATTTACAGTTAGAAAAAAATGGTGATTCATATTTAGGAAATAGTGTTTTTAAAAATGCTGATGGTGAGTGTGTGCATTTATGAATGTAAAGTGGCCCAGTATGTTGTGTAATGTTGCATAATGTTCTTTTAATGTGTATTGCATAATTGACAAGAACAAACATTGCTAAATGATCCTGTTTTAAAAAAGATATTTGTGTAAGTTTTAAAGCAGGAGTAGTATTTGACCAGATAGATAAAAAGGTTAAATTGTAGAAGTATTTGAAAAATTAGCAATCATGGAGACTCCCTTACATATATGCAGAAGGTTTTTCCAAATAATCAAACATTACAATATTCTTTAGAATGGTTTAAAGCTACCCAAAAACACACACATCCCTGGCCAAACGAAGGGACATTCGATTATAGAATATTTGAGCATATTGTTACACACCTTAGGAGTAAATATGCAGGAGCCAAATTACAGAAGAGAAAAAATATTTTAGCTTTATGGCAGGTTTTTTTATAAAGTAAAAAAAAAAAATCTAAGGACTCCTTAAAAGATTGATACCTCTAGTACCCCACATGTTCACCCACCCCATATGATCCTTTGGATTCCTCTCTCAAGATACCTAGTATCTATCCACTGGTGCAGCTACAAGAAGCCATAGTGGGATTTGAGAACCCTGAAATTGAGACCCCTTCAAGATTTCCAAAAGTTACCCTTAATGTTGCTCCAGAAGAGCTAAAGCCAAAACATGGAGCACCTCTAGGTAGCAAGTAAAGATAAGTGACTCCCAGTTTTCAGGGCAACTAGAAGCACATTATACTCTACATTTTGACCCAGCCTCTCCCCAGGAGGATAGAAGTGAAGAACAAAGTCGGAGATATTGACGGACAGGCACATGTTTAATCAGCAACATCACATTTGTTGCAGAGAAGAGACACAACAGGAAGGGTAGTTTGGGAACAAATGACTACCTCACAGGGAAGAGATGCAGATGTTAGATGGAGTGACTAGACAGGACTGCTAGCATGGCACAATAGCCAGCATCCCAAGAAAAAGATAGGACTGAAGGAGTTCTACCACCTTGGCAGAGGAGAAGGGGAATGTAATAGTTTCACCAGAAAGTATTCAAGAATGGCTATTGCGAAGTGAAAGTAGGGGAGATGCAAGAGAAGGAAGAAGAGAAAGATAGTGTGATAACCTTTCAAGATAGATTCAGGGAGGTTTTAGGAGAATAACAAATAGAGTAGACTCTATACATAAGCGTGTGGATAGTATGGGTGAACTGCTTCAACCCTCAAAAGCTACACACCCTACCTATGATATATTCAAGAAATACCCCTTATTGATTTGGATCACACAAAAAGTGCAGGGGAATTATCTGATGATTTTGATTTTAGAGCGGGAGAACAGGAGATGTTTTGCAGAGTTAGGAATACTCGAGCAACTGAGCTTGTGCGAATGTGGTTTCAGGGAACACATGGCCAGCCAGACCCAAGGATGGGATCCTGTGAGGCTATGGGAGGATTAGCACTACATGTTAGACCAGTGCAGCAAATGAGTGTTCACTCCGTTCTGCACAGCACAGATCTCATCCTTTGTGAGATAGTTGCTGAAGGAGAGAATAGCTGATACAGTGATGTGCCATATGTAGATAATTTAGTAAATTGGACTGAATGATTAGGTGAGTTCATGGCCACACGAAGGGTCCTTTGATCCACACGATATGGCAAACTGTGACAATTGCTTTCTTTATGGTAAGGGAGACCCAGTCTGGGATTGTGCCTACGTGTGGAAGTGTTTGCATGTATTGCAGAAATATGCTAGACAACACAATCCCCAGCGTTCTACCATTCCCTTACATCAGATACCCCGATACGCAAGGGACCTGTGGCACCTCATTATGGGCCAGATGTAGCAAAGGGTTTTTCCCATTCTGTGTCAATGGGAAAATGTATTCGTACATATGGCCCTATGTTCCATGGCTAAAGATAAACAAGGAAAATCTTACAAAATTTTTGTCACTTCTTATGTAGGGAGCAGAGTAATTGATTAGAGCTTTTGAAAAACAAACTGCAGATATTACTCTTAGCTCTCTTACGGGAGATGAAACCGATACTATTTTTCAAAAGGCTGGAGTGAGAAACATTACCCTCACTGAGACTAGATACGATGAGTCTCCATTTAATTTGGTAAGGACAGCAGTTTGGCATCACCTGAGGAAAAAGTATCCTGATAGGCCAGATATTGGATCTCTCATAGCCCGAGAGTGAGCCGCCGGCGAGGCAACAGACCGTGAATAAACCTGCCCCGGCCAAAACTCACTCAAATTATGAAAGCCCAGGGGACGCCACCGCCAACAGGCCATGGCTTTACCCGTAAGCACGGTGACCAAGCATCGGCACCGAAAAAGGGCACACAGCAGCCGAAGACATCCAACTCCGGTCGAGATACCAGCACAGAATATACTCAGCACCGAGATACTGGCTCTGACCAAACTCGGCACCGAGAGATCGGAACTCCGAAAGCTAAAAAGGTTTCTTCGGAGCCGAAAAAGACTGCTGAGAAGGTTTCGGTGCAGAAACATCCAGCCTCTGAGCCGAAACAAAGCTCCTATACGGAAGAACAAGGCCTTTCCTCACAACTACAAAGCCATAAGTTTGGACAAGAACTAGAGATGAGAGAGCCAGACCATACACAGAGGAGGCTCCATATACAGAAGGACACGAGGAAAATAAGAACTCTTCCCCCAATTAAAATGAAGCGAAAACTTGCTTTCCATGAAACGGAAACGCAGCAAAAAGCAAAGGTGGCTAAAGAAAAAACACCACCACATTTTTCACCACAGCCATCGCTACCGCACTCACCACAACTGTCCCCAATTTCAACACCCCCCAATGATGCAGTCACCAACGCACACAGGGATGAGCCAAGATGACCCAGATGCATGGGATCTGTACGATGCACCAGTATCTGATAATAGTCCGGATTGCTACCCGGCAAGACCATCACCACCAGAAGACAGTACTGCTTACATGCAGGTGGTTTCCAGGGCAGCTACCTTTCATAACGTAGCGCTGCATTCAGACCCTATACAATGACTTCTTATTCCATACCCTGTCATCAACACATAGCCCATACCAAAGTTTGCCAATGTTATCAGGCATGTTAAAACACGCTAAACAAGTGTTTCAAGACCCTGTCAAAGGCAGAGCCAACACACCTAGGGTGGAGAAGAAGTACAAACCTCCCCCTACGGCCCGAAAAAGGGCTAACTCAGACTTCTGGGGATGCACCACCACCCGACAAAGAAAGTCGAAAATTCGATGCTGCGGGGAAAAGGGTGGCAGCACAGGCAGCCAATCAATAGCAAATTGCCAATTCGTAGGCATTATTGGCAAGATACGACAGGGCACATTGGAACGAAATGCAACATTTCATTGAACACCTTCCCAAAGAGTTTCAGAAGCGTGCCCAACAGGTTGTGGAGGAGGGCCAAAGTATCTCCAACAACCAAATAAGATCGGCTATGGACTCAGCAGACACAGCCGCCAGAACAGTAAACACAGCGGTCACCATTTGGAGACACGCATGGCTACGCCATAATTTAATAATAGCTCCTTTTGTAATGCAACCCTGGTCTCTCTAGATTGTGGGAATCCCCTCCCCCGCCCTGATCCCACTTTTGGAGGCAGCACAGGTGGGAAAATGAGTCAGATTAGAGGTGTGCCCTCTTCATGCCAGTCCCACCCCTAAGGCAGATAAGCTGAAGTGGACACAAATTTTTTAATTCCTCCATCTTGTTTGGAAGGAATTAGGCCACTAGGGTTAGGCCCACTTCCCAGCGGAAGTGGTCATAAGAAGAGTGTAGTCACCCTAAAGGTGGTCAGCCTATTGGCTACCATCTGGCAGTCACTGTAATGTCCCTAAATTGAGTATTTAGGTGGCAGCTCTAAACCCTAGAACTCGGATCCTATTGACCTAAGAAGCAAAGGACAAAGAAGAGTTGCACCTAAAGAAGAGGAAAAGAAGCAGCTGTCTTGGTCCCTGCCTGCTGACCTCGATGGAGTCTGCCCAAAATGATGACTCGTCCTGCTGCTGATCCTCCAAGAAACCAAGGAGGATTGCCTGCCTTCCACAAAGATTCAAACTCCCGTGAGTAGCGGAAGAAAGGACTCTACAGCCTCAGGACAGCAAAGACCCGACACCCGAAGTGACCTCTGCACCTGCATCCAGGACCTGCGGAGAAGCCAAACAACGGTGCCAGCAAGATTCCCCAGCTGTCCAAAGTCTGAGTCCACTTGGGTGTCACCCCTCTTTTATCCCCCCCAAGTTGCCTGCAGCCTCTGCACACAGCTCCCCCTCTCCTGTGGCCTTGAGGTGAAAGGAAACTTGACATCTACAGCAACCACTGCACCTGTCGCCCCAGACCCCACCTCATGCGGGTCACTGGTTCCAATCACTTCCCCTGGCTCCCCTGAGCTTGAATCCACCCTGGTACCCCTCCCCCACCCTTAGCTCCCCCTACCCACCACCAACGCTGGACTCCTATCGATGCCTGCAGCCTCAACAACACATAGGACCCCCTGACTGAGAGTGCTCCCTGAAGGAGAAATCCAGCACCTAGGGGGACACCCCTGGACGCTGGACAAAAGGATCAAAGGTGCACCTACACTCCTGAGCACCCCACCTACCTGTTTGTTGTCCCCAACTGCCTTCCTATGATGAGCCTGCAGCCTGTTTTCACAAGGACCAACTCCCATGGAAAACCACTGGGCACCTGGCCGCCCTAGTGCTGCCTGGAGTGACCAGCTGCTGTGGTTCTGATCAGTGCCCAGTACTTACCTTCTCTGAGATTAACTCCGTAAGTTGTTGTTAACCCTGTGTTTGCTCAACATTGTTTTCCTCCATAGGTTAACATTAAAGTGCTTCTAGAGGTGTTGAGTTTTTAAACTAAAAAGTATTAATGCTTGAAAACGTACTTACCTTGTAACAATATTCTTGGGTTTAAACAAAAGTGTTTTTGTTTCTAAATTGGTCTCAGATTTATTCTTTGAGTGTCTCATTTGATTGCCTCTGTGAGTACAACAAATGCTTAGTACTGCCCTCTGATAAGCCTAACTGCTCTCCCACACTACCACATAATAGAGCATTAGTCCAGTCTACTTGTGCACACCAATTGGGGATCCACTGGATTCTCTGCACAGTGTACTTCTTTTTATCGCACCATATAGAGCGCCAGCTTCCTAGAAATGACATTTGTATGAATCAGCACAATGCCATCTACTAGGGCACAGGGGTGCTGCATGAAAATTTCGAGATCCAGCCTGACACCTGTGGAATATTCAAAAGGTGAGGAATCTGTGGTTAGAGTATCCACCAGAAAAAGCAATACCAAAGGTATTGTTCAATACAGACATTCAACAAACGGGTCTGCTAGAGGCTATGTTTATTAACTACAGATTGATGTGCTTTTTGTTTGGAATACAACCGTGGGGTGATTTATCTGTATGCATGACTGAAATTATGACCTGCTGTTATACTCAAAAGGTCAATAAAAAGTGTTACAATGTATTTTTAAAAAGATATACTTTCTTTAATAGTGTTTGAAGCTTTATTATTTTTCCTTCGGTTCATTTACTGGCTGGCTGTGTGAGACCCATGCAGATGAATAAGGAAATGGACCTGAACAACAGTTGCATACGTAAAATCAATGTGTCTTCATTCAGAACCAAATCATTAGGAAGAGCTATAGCTTCTGCCACTTTCTCCCGATCTAAAATAGTTAAGTAATATGGGTGGTTCTGAGAGAAAAACAACTTTGATTAGTAAGGGAGAGAGAAAGACAGGAAACAACCCTGGCTGGTTGTTAAATTATGGTTTGTTCATATAATTAATGCTTTTGTAAGAAAGTACATTATTAATTGAGGTGGATGAGAATAGACTACAAGTAGGAAAGTGATTAACCTTTCAGGTCCAGTAAAAGGTTTCACTAATTTAAACCTGAGCTCAACCCCTGGCACAGAAAAGACTGGCTAACTTAAAGAAAGTGTGTATAGCATGAAGAAGTACCAAAACAAAAAGTAAAAAAAAAAAAAAAACAGTAAAAATCCCACTCCAATGTATAAAAATGAAGAAATGTTTAAGAAGCAAAATGTCACAAAAATTATTTTGAAAAAAATCCAACAAGGTGAACCAACATGAAGTTCGCAACATTTAAGGTAAAACAAGCCCAAAAAAAACACCACCTCAGACTCAGACAATTGGCTGTGCTTTGAAAGATGTTTTGACACCTCATTAAGGTTATGCACTGGCTGGATAGCTGCTAGATAGAGAACTAATACAAATTAGCTGCGAGGAGCTTTAGGCAAAGAAAAGGTAACTTTCTGAAAGTTACTTTTCCTAAAACGTTATTAAAAATCCAACTTCAGAACTGATTAGAACCCTAGTGAGACCACTATCTCTTTTGAGGAAGTCTGTGAGAAGGTTGAGTGGGACCTAGTCAGATTTTATAGTACCCCAATTGGCGTGTATGGCAACTGAAAAATTGATTTATCCAACGCAGCACTTGATAGATACATTTTATATAGAGCTCCCCAGGCATGTTTGGGAGATTGACCTCCCTGAAAAACTTACTGAAAGGGATTGGAACTCTATCACTGAAATGATAAAAACGGTCTTGATAAATGCTACTTTCAAAGTGATACATATATATTTTTTTTTACATTGTAGATGCATGACCCCTATTACTCTAAACAAAATTTACCAGGGAGGTCGGCGCAGTGCCTAGGTATGGGACAGTTTGGGTTTCTGCATCTGGCCTGGAGTTGAATCTGGTGGGCAAATTGACTGACACTCACAAAGAACACCCTACTTCATTTAATACAAATGCTATCAAGTTGTTTTCCAATATGCGTTTTATGTTGTTTTGATATTGTGTCTTTAATATCGGTGAGAAATTGGAACGATTATGATACATTGTGATAGAGTCTTTTTTTTTATCTTAATGTATTTGTTTTATGGACAACTGTCTTGATAAACATTTTAAGATCTGATCTTCATTAGATATGGTTAGGGTATTTAATTTCTTCTGCAATGCATTGTTTTGGGACTGCCCTGTGTGTTTCCCCCCACTGGGCTTTGCAAATCAGCACCTAATGTGTACATTATTTGACAGTGTCTTCAGCCCTCTCATCCCAAGCTATGTAGTGATTGCATCTTATGGCAACATGAATATAAATAAAGGCACAACTCTCCATCCCCTTTCACCCTGTGGGAAGACTGCTTACTGGCTCGGTCATTTAAAATCTGTTCAGTCCTCAACTGGTAAATGACTACCCACACAGAGTAATGCCAGTAAAGTCTGAATCCACCTGGATCCCAGTGATATCCTTTGCAAAATATCCAGTAAGTCCCAAAAGTAGAGGTCTAGGATATCATAATGTGTGGGGCATGTGATCTGTCTTAACTAAATCGGCTTCGTCATTTACAAAGCAGTCATGAGCACCCATGCCTATCTGGCTGACAAGCACACCATCTTTGGTGGCTCTTTGCACACCTGCAGCAAGGGTACAATCAAATGCAGGCAAAAATATATAGAAAAGAAAAAAAACAAAGCCACAAACACCCAGAGACCTGTAACAACATCTTCCAACGTAAAAAGACCGCCTATCCCTTCTCCAAATTAGGGAAACATCAGAAGATGTTACTCTTTAAATAAAAATACACCCCTGTGCTGTACAGCCCCTTTCTGTTCCCAGAACCCATCTTCCTCGTCAATCATCTGTTGACAATCTTAGCCAAAATGCCACAGTGCAAACGCAAAAAGTTTTCTACAAATACCACATAGGTACAAACATATATGTTTGAAGGATGCAGCCTTGGGTTGGCTCCTAAACTTCTTTGAAATGCCTAGCTAAAGGTAATTTCCACAATCGGCCCAGGAATTATCAATTTAGGTCATAATAAATGGGGGAATAATCATTTTTTTTAGAAGATTGGAAACATGGAAGAAATGGGATTTTCCAACTGCATCTACCTGTTTTTTCCATTAGTTTAGTTACCTGGTTGAGTTATAATAAACAAAATAATTATTTTTAACCAAGGACCTGGTGTGGACAAATGCTCGATGTAGTGCCCTGTGTACCTTATGCTGAGCCCTAATATCTTTGCTCGTAATGCATAGGAAGAACACACTATCTATATAATTAGTTAAAATTAGGCAACCTTTTCCTGTAAATCACATTGCACCCCTGGTATGGATGAAAGGGGAAAGCCTGTCTTGCAGTCATTATAAGTAAAGCGCTAAGCATAGCACCTAGCAAACTGTGAATTTGATTGAGTAAGGAAGCTGTTACATTGAACATAGGACAACTGCAGAGATGCTTCATAAAAGGGCAGAACATTGCATTCATTGTATTTGACACAGGGGGTAAATGTGGGACATTGCTGGAAATCAAGTGCGAAACTTGCTGGGAGTATGTCCATAGCGTTTCCCACATACAGATGAAATGCGTGTAAATTTACATAAGAGAAGATGACGTTTACACTTTTAAGAGAACATGTTATTAAAATTACTGGATTCATAAACACGAAGGTTGGGTATTTAATTAAACAAACTGACCTAAAATAAGTCAGCCATTCCGTAAGCTGACTCTTGTGAAATTTATGTGTCAAAAAGGCTGCAAGCAAACCACGAAAGCTCCTCTTTCAGATGTGACAGATCGAAGCAATATATATATATATATATATATATATTGATTGATGTCAGTTCCGTTTGTTCAGTTCCCTTTGACGTGGATCTGAAACTACGTTCCCAACTTTGTTGGTCTTCTGACAACTTCCATATTTGTACACCGTTATGCAAGGAAACGATGTGCCTATCAGAAAACAACATAATTTGACAAGTGCCAAGATAGCAGGAAGCATATTTCAGCCATGGATCTACATTAGGTATCTTTGTAGCGCTTGGACTCTCACCATTAATCTGTTGTACGGAAATTGTTTCCTTACAAAGCCGATTTGGGAGGCGAAGCTCTATGTCGCTGAATATAACAAGAGGGCGCAGTTGAATCACAGACTCTTGCTCTGAAATCGTGGGCACGATTGCAATCACTCTCTCAAGATAACTAATGTAAAAACTCCACATCTTGGTCGGATTTTCCAGTAATTCGAAGTCTAGACATAAGCACAAGAAGACCAATCAGCGCCGACTCCATCCTGCCACTTGAAGTTTAGAAAGAAGGTACAAGGGTATCAAGATAGAGATTGCACGCCTCCTGTGTCACCCGAATCTGACCTTGCCACACAATTCGTGCTGGTGCGCCACAAATGTCATGGGCTTCCATAGCAGATAGCAGCCTTCAAAGAGATCATGTTGCAGATCTTCAACCCAATTCCAGCTCCCTCTGGTGCATCTCTGGCACCACAAAGCTGCAGGGGTCTCCAGTAGAACTTCCAACCCACATCATCTGCCCACTGGGGACCTGCTACAGGGCCTGCTGTGACGCCAGGGTCCATGCAGGTTACTTACATACCAGAGGTGACAAGTCTGCTGATGCTGGCTCCCTATCAAATACTGATCCATGAACCAAAGTAAGTCCACTCCAGTCTGTCGGGCTACAAAATCACAAAGCTGCAACTACTTGTTATGCAAGCTAACTCTAATCAAGACCTCTGCCACAGTGCCAATACTATTGGAGGTTTGAGGCTCTCTTCAGTTATAACTCTGATTCTGTGTAGGATGCACCTAATGTTCCTCAGCACACTGATGTGCGGAGAAGGTGGACAGTTTACTGTATTACTGATGATGCCTTACCTTTAGACCTCCTCAATGCCTTTGAGCTAGACACATTGTTGCGTAGGCTCTCATTATCCTAATGAGACTACTGGATTTTTGGGCAGCAAGATCGTTCGCAGTGTCGGGGACTAAGTCTGACCCACGGTGAAGGACCCTTGTCACCCCAAATCCGGGTTTTGCTCTGGATAACTAGCAGTGCCTCATCTCTCCCGAAGGGAAGAGACAATTGGAAAGCCGAGCGCATGACATCTTAGTACTTCCCAGGGAAGTCGTGGTCACTCAGGTAACAACCGGTTCTCTCATACACAGTGCGGTCTCAGAAATGACAAAGTCAGTTTAAGTTTTAAAGATTGGTTTAATAAAACGACTGCATCTTAGATATCAAAGCGTGAGCTGCAATAACCAGAACTACACAACACAGTAGGATTAAAATAGTAACGATGAGAGTGAAGCACAAGAATAAGGCTATCATAGTGCAACTATATTAGGTTCTCTCTAAGTTATATTTTGAGCACAGCATGTGAAGCTCTATGCCTGCCTTTCAGGTTCCCCTGGGAGGACATCAACCCTCATACCTGAGCAAAGGCCTGTAATCTGCATCAGCATCTGCAACGGGGCAGTCAGCATCTAGTTGTAGGTTCCTGGTTGGAATCTCCCTCTGACGTGTACTAGGACTAGAAAGTGTTTTTATAACTAACACGCAGATGTTCTAAGAAATGTCCCTACGTAAGGATGTGTACTTTATAGGAACACTAGAGACTAAACTTCTACCACGTTTACCGGCAATGTACCAGACTGTAGCGTTGACTGAAGCACAGAGCGAGCAAGAATGTATTGTTTGAGAACACAGTGCTGATGTAAGCTAAACAGTGTGATAGAATGAAATAAAAACAAGACCGTGAAACTGGTTATTGTAAAATAACAGTGCAAGGTTGAATAAAATGTATCTAGGGCAAAGTGCACAGAGGCCTAATACGTTAAGCTAACGCGCATAAAGCTACATAAAAAATGGCTACACTACATCATCGCCTAAAAAGGACTCTCCACTTAGACCACCAATGGAAGAAAGTGCCTCATTTCCAGTGGTGGCTTCTGAAGCTCTAAACTTGCAATTGCCCACTACTAAGACTAGGGCAAAAGTGCTCACGGATTCTTTGGCCAGGGCCAGCTTTAGTTGAGTCATTACTGCCTTTCTGTGAAGCCCATACTGATGCTCTTATGGTACCTTAGTTTAAGCCATGCTCATGGTACCTTGATTTAAGCCATGCTCATGAACCACGATCAGTGACACAGACCAGCTCCCATACAGTGTTTTCTTCCACTAGCTTAACCCTTAGCTTCATTAACACAGTTTGTACTCTGTGACATTAAACATATGCTTTTGGCTTGATTACTATTCCAATCACCTCAGGGTCTCTTTGGCCCAAATGAAACTTTACGGCCAGGATGCTCCAAAGAATGTGCTCTGACACTAATGATTGCTTAGGTAGAGCTGTTGGTATCAGTGCCATGCTTAGGCAGGAAGCCCTAGTGTGATCACCTATGTTTTTAGGGGATGTCCAAGCATTCCTAATGGGCATGCTCTTTGATGGCTGAAGGCTTTTCAGTAATGAGGTTAATTCGGGACTAAAAGGCTTTAAAGACAATCATATCACAGTTAACTCCTTGGGGATGTTATCGCCAGCTAGGAAGCTTCCATATCAATATAGGAAGTCGGGAGCTACTCCAAAGGGCTAGCTTACAGACAACGGCAGCCTTCCCCACGGTTATACAGCAATTAACCAGCCCTTTCTAGACCTAAGGCATGGAAACAACCAAAGCTGTTCATACCAGCAATCCTCGATGCAGTTGGTGGCCAAGCTGCAAGGTTTGTTCCTCACTGTCTCATGGTTGGCCTGTAGGAGGCAGAATATGGCATTTACGCTCCAGATCATTACATCAGGCATATGTTTCTTCCTAGTTGTTCAAAGGGACTACACCTTACTTTTCATTTCTCCCCAGTCTATTTTCCTCCTATGACAGAATGACTTTTGAAGGAACGGTCCACAGTCATGAAACAGGAACATTCTTTGGTTACCCAATGGTGCCATTGAGTGGATGCCAGACTTGGGAAGCATGCTGTCTGCACTACTTCCTCATTCCAAAGAAGGACAGGGCCTTAAGCCCATCCTGGATTTTTGCCCGCTGAACACCTTTTTAAGGAAGGATGGGTTTAAAATGCTCACCTTTGCTTGTTTTTTTTCGATTCTGACCCGAGCGGAATGGATGTTGGTCATTGCCTTGCAAGATGTGTATTTCTGTGTACTTGTGCTGCTGTCCTACTGGTGTTATTTGTGGCTCAGGAAGTCTCAATTTACTATGCTCCCTTTACTAGGTTCCTCAGGTGTTCACAAATGTGATGGCATTGGTCGCTGCCTATACCTGTACCTTGACGACAGGCTGCTAAAAACACGCTTGCGTCAGTCAGTTTTAGACCACCCATGGGCAAAAACGAAAACTTCAGGTTTTCCATCAATAAGCTGAAGCCCCACTTGTGCCCCATGCACAGGGCTGACTTGGCTGCAGTTGTGCTGCACACTGTACAGTTCAAGGACTTTATTCCACAGCAGCAGGTCTAGGATATGATTCGAATGTTTTGGACTCAACCCTTGGTCTCGGTGAGGATGGCTCTGAGGCTTCTTGGTCTCCTGGCCTCATGCATCTTCAAGTCAGGTGACACATGTGGGCCCTTCAATGGAACCTAGGATTCAGTGAACCCAACACCCAGGCTGCCTCTACACACCATCCATATCTCACAGGAGAATGTTCAGAGCCTTTTGTGGTGGCAGTCAAACAGCAACCTGACCTGAGACAGGCCACTCTTCCTTCCTCAACCAGGCTTCACTGGTGTGACAAATCTATCACTGCTGGGGGCAGAGGGTTCACATAGGACAGTTGTACATCATAGGCCTCTGTAATGTGACTGAGAATCAGCTCCACATCAACCTTTTGGAGCTTTGGGCAATCTATCTGACTGTAAAAGCCTTCCTGCCACCCATTGTAAGTCCTCATGGACAACCCGACAGCCACGTGGTACTGCAATTAGCAGGTTGGGGTGAAGTTGTGGGTCCTCTACCATGAGCCCCTACACCTACGGAATTGGCTGGACCAGCATAACATCTTTCTGGCAGGATCTCTGAATGTCTGAAGAGGATTGGACAAACTCTTCAGCAATGCTCCTGTGTGCAGACAAGTGCCATGTGGCTCCACTGGGACTTCATAAAGCCCCACAAATGACAAAGCAAAGCTGCATAAAAGCATCCCTCCTTCCCGCCAGAATCAGATTCTTTTGTTTCACAATTCTTTATTTGGCTTTTACAAGTAAGGGGAGCAGTACAGGAACAATGATACAGCAAATGGTACAAAGCTGCAGTAAGTTAACAATTATACGGCTCTTGTGGGCACTTCAGGGACATTTCAGCCCAGGGCAAACAACAGGAAACAGGCAAATTGAGGCAGAGGGGAGAAGGTGAGGAGAGGAGTAAAGACAGGGATGACAATGGAGATGAAGAAGAAAGGAAAGACAGAAATGAAGAGAAGAAAAGGAACACCAAGGGGAGAGGGACGAAGAGAGGGAGAGTGAGCGGGCATAGATAGTCCCAGGAGCCACTAACTCCAAAGCCGCTGTCACGGGGCAGGGAGCGACCAAGAGGTAATAGATGGGTCACAAAGGCTGCAGCAATCGGGAGAGCCACTGTGCCCATGGGGTGGACAGTGGGTGGGGGAAGAAAGCCCCCTACATGCGACACGGGTCACTCACTATCCATCATCCAACAGAAAAGGCCCTGTTTTGTCTCGTAGGTTATATATGATACATTTGTATGAGTCTGTCTGGTACATGGCCGAAAGCCACTCCTCATGCATGAGGTGGGGATGGAGAGCATTAGTGTTGGAGGACACAGTAATGTGGAGCAGTCCACCCTAATGCAAGGACAGGGTGGGGGAGTCTGCGAGTTCATGGAGCAAGATCAGGGGGCAGAGAGGGGGCACCAACAGCAGTAAAGGTGCACCCAGTGTCCCTCTTCAAAAGGATTGGACAGTGGGGCATTGAAGAAAGCTGGCTATTTATGTAGTGTACCAATGTAGGGGTACACTATGCAGGTAGTACAGGTGACCCTTATTGGCTGACAGAGGTTAAAGTAATAACCCTAAATGCTCTCTTTTTGGTATTATCTGCGAGCAGTTTAGGCTCATCAGAGGGTAGTGCTAAGCATTTGTGAACACAGTCAATAAATGAAACACACACTCAAGAAGAAACTCAAGACCAATTTTAGAAAAATACAACACTTTTTAGATTATTTTAGACACCAAACATCTTCAAAATTAGGCCAGTACTGTCCAAAATATTTCTTTGCACAGTGAGGTAAGAAAATCACACAAATGCGCTTTTACGCAGTAATGCTTTCCAATGGGAAAAGAACATGCACTGCACACAGGTATTTGCAGAGGGATCTCGGGGGTCTCCTTTAGGTCTTAGGGTGCTAGGGGGTCAAGGTCATGAGAACCACCAGCAGTTTGCTTTTGCCTGCTTTGGGGTGTTCGGGTGCAGAGGTACTGGACTGATTCGGTGCCTTGCATACTGCATGGTCGGCAAAGAGGAGGGCCACCCAGAAATAGACTGCAGAGAGAGACTTGGAGACAAGCCTGTTCGCTCCCAATGGGGACAGGGGGCTCAGATTGTGAGGGTCCTGTGGGCAAGGGTCGCAGATTTGATAATTGCAGACCTGGGCCGGAGAACTCGGGAGCAGAGGGTTTTCGTCAATTAGCCCTGTGCCAAGGCGCTCTCAGAAGGGGAAGAAAAACAAACAGGGCCACTCTCATGGTCAGCCTTGTTGTTTCCGTCGTCCCTCAGTGGTCAGGTCACCTTAAGCAGTGATGGTGTCTGGTCGAGACACAAACAACTTTGGGTGCTTGCAACTTTTTCGGGTACCCAGGTATTGGTGCAGGGCGACTCCTGTTGGGCTTGGCATCTCCAAACTTGGAGGGAGACAGGTCTGTCCTCCTAGACCATGGTGACCTCTTCCTGGGTGACTGCTGCATCGATGGACCCTGTGATCAGCAGATCGGTGGACCGGATGTTGCAGTCAGTGCCTGCAGGTTACAGAAAGTGTCCCCACCTCTCCAAGGGAGATGCTAGCTGGTTGGCGAAGCACTGGCAGCCCTCCGAGCTTTTGGGAGATGCCCAGCTGCAGGACAAGTCAGGTCCATGCAACTGTTGAGGCAGCATCAGGGAGGCAGGGTTTGCTGCCAAAAGTCCCAGCTGGTTCACAGTTCTCGACCTTGTAAGCTCTCCTTTGTCCTTCTTCTTGTAGTCAAAAAAATCTAAGTTCCTTGTGTCAGGGGCCACCTACATAGGGTCATTTAGGGGAGTGTATAGTAGTAGTCAATGGGTAACTTACCCCTGGGGAGACTACACCCTTTTCCTGTGGGGAGTGGGCATAACCACGCCCCAGAATGTCTAATTCCACCAAAAAAAAGATGATGGAACCCTTCCTTCGTGGACCACATCAGAGTGCCACCCTTTGGGGTGTGACTAGCCTGGTAGTGCGCACGCCTCCTTACCTAGCTAATTTTCTGCCTGTCCTGGTGCCAAATGGGCTTAGGGCAGGGTGTGACATTCCGCAGGTCTGGGGGAAGCCAGGGTTGCATATCAAAGGCGGAAGAGGCTTTGAAGCTTCTAGTCATGGTATGGTGATTTAATAGCCATACTGCTGGAGGAGGTGACAACACTTTCCTCTGGAGCAGGCATTGTTTTTGGCCTCTGAGAGCGTGGGCTCTCACCTCCAGGGGATCAGAAACTCATCTGTGGTGGCAGGCTGGTCGATACCAGTCAGCCAGCACTCTGGTGGGCTTCAAGGGACACCTCTAAGGTGCCCTCTGCGTGCATGTCATAATAAATCTAATATTGGCATCAGTATTGATTTATTAAGATGAGCGGTTTGATCCCAAACACCATAGGTTTCAGTGAAGCCATTATGTAGCTGGGTAACTCGGGATGACCAGTGCCCATTACATACCTTAAGATGGTTTCCATGTTCACCTGCAATACCTAGCAATAGAACAGAGGGGCATATCTGCTTATGCAGGTATGCCCGGACATGTATTATAATGCATCCTGCCTTAGGGCTCTTAAGGCCTGCTGTAGGCGGGACTTACATATAAGACAGGCTGTGTGTTTGAGCATTGCACACAGGGTGTGTGCAATGTCACGTTTTCACAGTGGTTTGCATTATTTCATGCATTTTGCAGTGGCAGTCTGCATGTAATTTGTATGAGGATCCCTTATTGCAGCATAATACGTGCTGCAGCCCTTAGGGATTCTCTGTAGTATCCACGCCCTAGGCATCAGGGGTACCATTTACTAGAAACTTACAGAGGTGCCAAAGTGTGTGTCAATTGTACACAACTGAGTATTTCGTTTTTAGGGGGAAGAACACTGGCACTGGAGCCTGGTTAGCAGACTTAAGTGCAGTCAAGAGTCGAAAACTAGCATCCAGTAGTTCAAATGGGGGAAAAAAGTGGGGGATATTTGCAAATAAGAAGTCCAGTTTTCTACAGGCAGTCACAGAGGATATGGACCAGATCGCAATGTTCGTTGTCGCAACACCAGCAGTTATAATGGGGCAGCAATTCTGCCACCTCTAGTTTAATCAGGGTACCGTGCCGTTCATGCATGAACTTAGAGGCAGACTTTCTGCTGCGCTTCCCTCGCCCTGCGGTCCAGCACCTCCAGCAAGTCTGCCCAATCCTACGACTCGTACTTAACCAGCAGGCAGGTCTGCCTTTTGACGCGGAGACTTTCCATCAAGGGCACAGAATAAAGGTAGCATATCAGTAGACAAAAACAAGCTGGACATGACACCACAGAAACTGCCTCAAGTCCTGAGGTAGGAGACCACAGGGGAAGGTTGAAGGAGCTAAGGTGTCTGGCCTAAGCGTCGGGCAAGGCAATGGCACAGAGTTAGCGCCATGACTGAGTTGAGCGGTAGGTCAGCAGTCCGCTGCCGGCAACCCGGGGCTGAAATGACCCCCCAGAGGAAGGATCTGATGCCCCCGTTCACAGTACAGAGGAGCAAGAGGGGCACAAGCACAGGAAGCATTCCCAGAACATAGGTGAATTTTGCCAAGGTCACCATTCTGACTGCCTGCGTCCTGCCCCTAACCGAGAGGGCAAAAAGGACCACTTATCATAACTAAGCCATGCATGGACTACCAGCGGCACTGACTATCAGCAGCACAAGGCTGTCTGCCACCATCTGCGTTCCAGGTCCCCATTGATGTAAATTCCTAAGCATTTAAAATAGGAAGGCTTCCACTGGAAAGTTTAGGTTGACACAGCCACGCAGGTATTCATCTGAGACATTGGCAAGGCCTCGCTCTTGTCACAATTGATACAGTATACCAAAAGGACCCCAAAATCAGAGATGAGTTCAAGGAGGACTGGAATTGAGCAAGAAAGGTCAGAAAGAGTTAGCAGGATGTCATCTGCATGAAGATATAGCGTTGAGGCCCTCCCCGGGGGTGGGTATTCCAGTTATCCAAGGCGAGTGTTGGAGGGAGGCCGCCAGAAGTTCCATAGCACAGAGGAAGTGGAGGGGAGACAGCAGGTACCCCTGCTGCATCCTCCAACAGACTTGGAAGAAGCCCGAAAGGAAACTCCAGCAATTGACTTGGGTAGAAGGTGAGTTATAGAGTCACCCGAACTTGGTTTTAAAGTCCTCACCTAGGCTGAACCTCTGGAGGGTATCCTATCAAACGCCTTATAGGCATTCAGGGAAAGAGCCAGGGCACCCTCTGGCAAGCCCTTAGTGGACCATAGCGCATGAGCGAGGAAACATAAATGGTTACATAGCAAGCCCACGGGTACGAAACCCACCTGGGAGTGGTGGACCAATGTGAGGATCACTGCACAGAGGTGAGCCGCCAGGACCCGGGCAGGGATCTTAGCATCCCCGTTGAGCACAAATATGTGCTGGTAACTGCCACAAAGAAGGGATCCTTGCCAGGTTAAAGGAGGGCTGCGAACCTTGCCCCGTTGGAGATAGAGCCAAAGGACCCTTCGCATTCTGCCTCCCAAAAGGCCTTGAAGAGGGAGTCCACCATCTTCTCTCCCGAACGCTTGTAGAATTTCCTTGGGAAGCCATCATCTCGAAGGGGGCCTTATGATACAAGAGTCTCAAAATGGAGTGCGCTATCTTCGACTTGGTGATCTCTCCCTGAAGGAGGTCTCTGCCATAGTCTTTGAGGCATGGGCAGCGTTTGCCATAAAAAAGGCACCTAGGTGTGCAGGGTCGACCGCTACCTCTGTGGTGTAACTTGTTAACAATATCCTGCAGGCTGCTAAGAATGGTGCCATCTTCAGACCTGATGGCTGGAATTGCCACGTAGCCTCCTGTTGGTGAGCTGGGCAGTCAATAGCCTTCCTGCCTTCTGACCCTGCTCATAGTGTCAACCCTTCATACCCTGCAGCACATATTTAGCCTTGGACAAGTAGCGTGCGTTGAGGTCCATGTTAGGCTTCTCCAGGGAACGCCGGAGAGTCACCAAGGAGTCCGCCATATAGAGGCGGGTGAGAGATGCAATATCATCCTCCATCTGATGATGATGAAGTGACTTGTCTCGCGCACAGCTACTCCAAAGTGTGTCCTGGCGCTTAGTACAGCTCTGACACAAAAAACTACTTGAAAAATTAATCTTGCATAAAAAGGTAAGTTTTCAGCCTTTTTTTTTTAAAGCTGCTGCATTACTCCAAAGGGAGCTGATTTCAAGCAACGGATCCTAAGTAAGTAAGTGATCTTCCTTCCGCTCTGGCCCATTGAATTTTGGTAATTACCGCTAACCATTTGTTAGCCGATCTCAGTTTTTTTGTGGATCATAAAAACTGAATCTTGCTCTGAGACTGACTGCCCCAGTGTGGTACAAAGCTCAGTGGACCAGAACTAATGCTTTGAACAGGATTCTTTTCTTATTAGGGAGCAAATGAAGATCACGCAGATGTGAGGACATCCACCTTCAAATAGGCAAGTTCAAAAGTAGTCGAGCTGCAGCATTTTGAACTACCTGGAGCTTACCCAGCATCTGTTCTAGCAACCCAAAATATAGGGCATTGTCAATATCCAATCTGGAGGTTATCAGGGCCTGAATAACAGTCTTCTTTGATGTAAAGGACACACAATACAAAAACGTTCCTAAAGAGCGCGGAATCCCAAAACAAGTGCCAGTCACTGACCTATTTTGACAAATTAACTATCAGCAAATTCAACCCCTACGTTCCTAACTATGTCTTCTTGCAAGCCTGGATGATGAGCATCTCCAGGCCAGAAGGTCTGCCAAAGTTCAGACAGAGTGTTGCCAAAACACAGAATTTCCATTTTGTCAGCATTGCACTTGAGTTGGTGTGCAGTTATCCACTGGAAGACTGCAGTCCAGCAGGTTTTAATCTGAACTTCAGAGATCTCATCTCCCTTAGCACATGAAAACAGTAGCTGCATATCATCAGCATAAGATATAATTTTCGTGACAAGGGCACTTTGGGACAAGGAAGTAAAATAGATGATAAATAAGCTTGGACTTAATGCTGAGCCCTGGAGAACTCCCACTGTCAATATGCATGGTTTAGAGGAAACAGGAGGAATCCACATTTTTATGGCTGCTACCTGCCAGAAAGGAGGCCAGCCAATCCAAGGCTAGCCCCATTAAACCAATAGCCTGGAGACATGTCTGAAGTCTCAAGAGGGGAACCATATCAGAGGCTGCTGATTGATCTAGTATAATCAGCATAGCCTTTCCCCCTGTATACAGAGTACCTTTGATATATTCAGAGACTTCTATTAGTGCTGATCTTTGCTAAAGCGAGGCCTGGAGCCGTGCTGGCTAGGATGGAGTAACTTATTGGCTTCCAGATATCGAGAAAGCTGACAATTCACATGCTTTTCAAGAATCTTAGAAAATGCTAGAAGCAAGGAAATTGGCCTGTAGTTTGATGGAATACTAGAGTCCGTCGATGGCTTCTATACCAAGATCTTCACTTGCTTCCAGGAGAGGGTACGGTCCCAGTTGCTAATGGCATATTGAGCACCCTGTTTAGAGTGTTAATGATGGAAGCTCCTGCTACTAACAGGTTAGGGAAGCACGGGTCAGATGGCGAGCCTGATTTCAGAGTATGCAAAGCTATCAGCGTAATCTCTAGTGAAGTAGGCTTAAAGCTGGCAAGAGTCACATTGTTAGGGGGAGATCAAACTAGCTTGCAGCCGGCTCAATAGCTCTCCATCTGACCGTACCCTGGGGGGACAAACTGGCTTGGATTTGAGGATCTTGATCTGACAATAAGTGTCAGCTGTTGCCACCATTCTACGGAGGGATGGTGGAACCTCACGCTCGGTACCAGCATCATAAAACTTTTGACAATCGAAAATATTTCTCTGGCTTTATTCTCTGCTCTCTCAATCTTATCGTCTAGATAATTTTGTTTAGCTGTTCTTATTTCTGAATGATATTTCTGAAAAGCTACTTTATTAGTTTCCCTGCCATCCATGCTATATTATTTCCTCCATTGCCTTACCAGTACTTTGAACCTTTTTTTCTCTGCCCTAAGACTTCCAGAGAACCATGGACGAGAAGGCTTATTTCTGCTGTTTATTTGAGGGAGGGGTGGTGTCACTTTATCGATAAGAGTCCGTAATCCAATTATGAAGCAGCCCACCGTCTTTCTCTACCTGAGCTAAGAGAGTAGGAATACTACTTTCCAGGCAGCAAATAAGTTCCAAGGGCTGGATTTTATTGAATGCTCTAAAAATGCAGTTAAACTAGTAAATGGGGAACGAGCTTTAGTTAGAGCCTGCCAAGAAAATTCTAGTGGGGGAGGAGACAGGTCACGGAGTGGACCATGCAGGGAAGGTGACTCAAATCCAAGGGACATCCTGGGGGGCAAAAGTTGCTCTATAGGATGGGCTGGGGGGGGGGGGGGGGGGGGGGGGGGGAGAGGGTTGTCGCTGAAGGAGAGCAATAGCCAAGAGGGTGTGGGTTCCTGGTGAAGCCTAGGTATGAACAGACCTCACCTCTTGCAAACTTCGGCAACAGGGCACAGAGAGCAAGAACACTGCCAACAATAACCACTGAAGCAAGGCAGAGGGGGAAGTTGGTTCCTCAGTCCTCAGGTGGGATGGGTTTCAGCGTGGAGCAGGATTTGTCATTGTCTCTGTCCTACATAAGCTCCACCACCAACCTGATGGCCTTGTCTTTGCCACTCTGGAGCATACCAGGATGGTCCTGCAGCCCGCACATACCTGGCCCCCCCAGGGGTCCCATGCTTCACGTTCCAGTGGGGAGGCGTCCTTCGAGCGGGGTTCCACCAAGGAATCCATAGGGGCTGTATCGATTCCCTGGTCCTGGAGGACCTCCAGGAAGGACCACAATTCCTGAGGGTCTAGGAAGTCCTTCGGCCAGCCATCCTTTGTTATCCACGGGTTCAAACAGGCCACACTTGATGTCCAGTTTGTGCAGTAGGGATTGAAGGGCAAGAGAGGTCCTCCTCTCTTCATTGGTGTCCCAGTAGAAGTTCGTTGATACACTGATCTCCTGACCCTCAAAGTCATATGGGCAGTGGGTCTGGGCCACAGAAAGTAGTTGCCGAACCTGGTCATGACGGAGGAAGCAGTCTATAAGAGCCCGCACCTGCCCTTACACCACTGAGTGCTGTGGGCCAAGTTGACGGGCCCTCTGTATCTCCTGGGGGGGGGGGAGAAAGTCAGCCCTGTAAGGGTAGGATGGAGGCCTCTCAGGAACCCCCTGACGTCAGACCTCTCCACCCATTCCGGAAATCTAAAGAAATGGAGGTTGTCCCTGTAGCCCAAGTCGTCAAGGTTGGTCATCTTGTTGCAAGGGTGCCACAGCTCTGCGTCTTGGTCCAGAGCCCAGTTGAGCTGCTCTTCCACGACCAATAAGCGATGTTCCACTCTCTCCACCCTGTCATTAAAGCCAGCTATGTTGGCCCAAATGGACCTTGATTCTGCAGTGAGGTGGCAGGTCATCTTGACGTCCATGCCCTCCAGGCGGCACCCCACTGCAGTGATCTCTTGTAGGATGCTATCCATCTTGGTGTATGAGGGGGCAGCAGCCTGGGCCAAGGCACCGAAGCAGTCGGAGCAGGAGCAAGCAGTGCAATTAAGGGATGTGACTGGGACACCACCTCCATGAACAGCAGCTGTCTGGAGGGTTAGCAGAAGCCATCACTGGTATCAGGGGTGGGTGGGGATGTACATCCTCAACGGGACAGGGGAGACCTCGGCAGTCAGGTAATTGAACCCCCCCTCCAGAGAAAAGGGAGCCAGTATCAGGCACTCAGGAGAGGCCAGGTTCAAAAGGTAGGGCTGGGAGGGCAGATGCAGCGGAGAGGGCTTCTGTAGGGACCCCCAAACACAGGTACCGATGCCAGGCTTCAGGGATCCAAGGCTCAGGGAGTCCACAGAGGCTGTCAGCAAGCACCTCCGGGCCCATCTAGCCGGGAGGGGAGTCCCTAAGGGAGCCGAAAGTGGTCACAGGTCTGCTCCAGCGGAGCAGGAGGAAGGGATCGCAGAGTCACAGCAAAGAGGGGTCAGGACAGTACAGGAGGGGTCAGTGTCTCACAGGGTAGACCGGCAGACTCAGGTGAGAAGGTGGGATTTGTGGGGTAGGAGGGCCGTGAGGGCCACAGAAGTGAGGGGCGGCCAAGTGGACTGTGAACAGCAACGGGAACCAGCCACGAGTGATGGGTAGGGGCGCAATCTGCCACCAGAGCCAAGGTAGGGAGTGAGGCAGACCCCCGGCCCATGTCCAGTGCTCCACCACAGCCACACCAGCAGGAGTCTCGCCAAACAGGCCATCCCACACCCTCACAGCAGGTGCAGACTCACAGGGCAGGAGAACAGTAAGAGGATCGAGGTCAAGGTAACAAAAAAACGAGAAGTGGTCTCCTCCAGGACCACAGGTAGGGCAACCGGCAGAACATGACAGGCTGGACCGTACCCAAGCGTCCGTTAACCCTCTAGGATCCTCAGGCATGCAAGCTCTCCCTCAGTGGGGGGTCGTAAGTTGGAGTGGTGATCCGGGAGGTTGTTGTGGGCTCAACAACAAACCAAGGGAGGAGGGACTTCTTGTTGCAGTGGTGGAGGCTCCGACAAGGCATCAGCCAGGCTGGATCTCCAGCGCTCATTGGGTAGGGCTGTTGAGGCGGGTCTTGGGCCGGGCCCCAATAGTGCAGCTAAGAGATCCATGCTGGAGGACATCCATGGGATGGCCCTGATGAGAGGGGGAATGCAGGCAGCTCCTTAGCAATGTTGCCTGCATGTTGTAGGCAAGCCTGCCCTCCCCAACAGCATTTCCGGATGCAGGCTGGGGGATCTGCTGAGTGGGGGGGGCAGAGATCCCCCATGTGGTCGCAGCGGTGGTAGGAGCATTGTCGCAGCCCCCAAGGCCTTCAAGCGCCAAGGAGTTCCATCAGCAGGAAGCCATTGTGCACAGCGGCCAGACCACACACACCCCCTCAGCATTAGATTGTTAACTGTCGCCATGTTGCCATTCTGCGCCTTGGGTTGTCTGGGGCTATTCTTAAGGTCATGAATTCATCTGGATAAACTATCCACCAGAAAGTATGTTACCGGAAGTAAGTAACTTGTTCTTTTAGTCTATGGGGAAATCATACTCTTAGAATGGAAATCATTAGAAATGTGTTACCAGTGTGGGTTATGAATATAGTTGTATTATGTGTTCCATTCTGAAAATTGGGATGTCTTAAAGTCATTGACACCTATAATTAAAAGATGGCAAACCACACCACCCACAAAACCTAGGCGTGTTTTTCTCATTCATACGCTAATATTGCAGGAGGAGAAACATGCTTTGGACAGAGGTCTGAAATGTGGCTTGTCAAATTTATCAGAGCAGAGTACTTTATTTTGCTCTTACAGAATGATATTGCTTTGTAGATATAAATAAAGTTGTGATATCAGCTATCCTAGTATTGTTAGTAGCAGGTTTTCACCTGTTTAGATATTAAACAAGGTTTTCTCTTTCGGCTGGGTGTGCGAACACTGATCTGCTGTGCGAGAAGAATAAGCAAAGGACATGAGGTGACTGGACAGGAGAAGAATTTGTGAAAACCAGGAAGATGTAGGTGATCATCCTACCTGCCAACTGCATGAAGGTTTCTTCATGGTGGCTAGAGGATATTGCTGCCCAATAGGTCAAGAATTAGGCAGCAGTATCCATTTTGTACATTTTCCACTAAGCTAACAATGACACACATTCTACCCCCTGAGGGATGCAAAGATTGTGGATGAGAATTGTGTGTCCTTGACATTCCTAGAGATCTAGTACAATTCTGGAGAATTTGGAATTACCGTTGGAACCGCACTGAGCCTCATATCGATGTAGATTGTATTAAAGCAGAGGATTTCCAAAAGCATCGCACCGCGTGTAGATAGAATACCTATCCAGCTATTGTTTTTGGGCCTGGGAGTTCAAGGGACATGAAAGACAGTTGCTTTGAAAGAAGGTTCGATGCTGCTGACACTGACACCGAAAAGTGAATGGATGATTAGCGTGGGCACTAATTATACTTGTAGGCACTGAACATTCTGAATTTTAAGGAATAGAGGTATGTTGAAATAAGAAAACTGGACTGTGAAAGGGCCAGGGAGAGCATACTGCAATGAAGGAGGACAGGTGTAGTGGTACCACAATCTGCAATTGAAAGTTTCCATGTAGGCTTGAAAGTGGATGTACAGCCCTCATGAGAAGATAAAACAAAGGAAGCTTAGGAGCCTGAAGGTGTTTAAGAATCCCAAACCACAAAGAATGGTGATAATGGTGACAAGAAAGAAGCCACAGTCATGGAAGCCGCATCCACGTGAGTACTGACTGTTTTGGTGGTAGTAGTTTCAGCTCATACCTCACCCGAAATCCAAACCTGGATTCCCGGGTACAGTGTACAAACTTTTGAGATCATCCAAGGTCGGTTCAGGAAGGGAGAGTGCCTAAAACAACTTTCATATTGTACCACAGCTGGGAGAGCTGTGCAGTTGAGCGATTGTGCCCACCCCCATCAGTACTAAACAGATCATGGCAGAGACACCAGTGGCAAGTGTTGCTAATGCTGTGACATTACACGAACCTGACCCACCTGTGTGAAGGAAGTCACTGACAAGGGAAAAGCCAAAATCCCACAGTGGAAATCAATGATGTTTGGCCTGATGAGGTACATAAATAGTTCCTTGTCCAACCACCCTAAAGAAGCCATCTTTCCAGCTGGAGTTGAGAAATGGTCAACTGAATCTATCTGGGAAGCTGAAGAACAAGCAGCCTGTAATCATCAGTCATAAAATCCCCAGAATCTCCAGTAAAAAGATGCCAGCACACCGGCTTGGAAACTGTAAAAGGACGGAACAGAGCAATATTCCAATAAAATAGATTAGGTGAAGATTAAATTACCATGATGCCTGCAAACCTGGTGAAAACTGTTGGATTCTACAAAGCCAGTTGTATCGGGTACCTATGACTATATTGTGAGAAAATAAGTAGTGTTGTGAGGAATCTCCTAGACATGCTTCCCAGAACTGTCCATGGAGATTGTAGAAGAGAAAGGCCCATGTGAGTTAAAGAATTTGTAGAACAAGGTGGCAATAAAAAGGTCAGGTTCTGCACTGGCATGACAAGAAATAAAGTGAATTACTGTATTATCAAAAGCAGCTTCAGTTAAAGCACTGGACATTATATTCACAAACAAGAAATACACAGTATCAGTCATTTAGGGGCACTGCGTGAATTCTTTTACTTTGCTCAATAATTAGATGCAGGTCTGAGTTATTCGTCCAGTGGATTACCCTGGGCCACCTTATTTAATGCCAGTGCTTTATGAAAAGTGGACATTACTCAGGTTATCTAATTTATTCCAAAGTTGGTCTCTATATCACAGCCTGTAAACACCCGTAGAAGTAATCTTATTGCCACATCTGCTTAACCTCAAACCTGAAAACAGAAAACTTTCTATCAGTCAAGCAGGTCGAGCTTTTAGAATGCTTACATGACAAATACAAAATATTTTACTATATACATGCCACATTTTACAACAGTTTTGTGGTATGTTTTATCCCTCTGCACCGAGTTGTTACAGGTGAAATATGAACTCCATAATTGAGTAGGAAAATATGTTATTTTTGAAAAAAAAATTTATTGACTTAATAGTTATATGTAAAATATCATCTTTATAATTCATCCTGTATTGTGAAATTATAAAAACTGAAATTTGATTCCTGTAACAAGTTTTAACAGTCGCAAACAGAAAAACAATAAAAATATATATAAAAAAATAAGAGTATGTATTTTTCATACAAATATAAAAATGTAGGAAATACGTATTCCTTTCCTTGTTTCCCCTTCTGCCTGGAACAACTCCTGGTGGCCCACTGCTTTGGGTAACGCCCCCGCCCCCACATACAATGCACGCAACCTGGGCATCATCATGGACTCCTCTCTATTGATGACCCACCAAGTCAATGCCGTCTCTTCATCATACTTCCACACCCTCGACTCCTGTGGAAGATTTTCAAATGGATTTCCCCCGACATGAGGAAGACAGTGATCCACGCACTCATCACCAGCAAACTGGACTACGACAACACACTCTTTGCCGGCATCACCAAGAAACGTCAATCAAGACTACAAAGAGTCCAGAATGCAGCAGCCAGACTCATCCTGGACATCCCCCGACACAGCTGCATCTCCTCCCACCTCAGAGACCTACACTGGCTCCCAGTCAATAAGTGCATTACATAGAAACTCCTGATCCACACCTTCAAGGCACTGCACAACATAGGACTGGCAAACCTCAACCACAGCCTCACCTTCTATGTATGCAACAGACATCTCCGTACCTCACAGCTCGCCCTTGCAGTCATCACCAAGATCCGGAATAGCACCGCAGGAGGAAGATCCTTCTCCTACCTAGCAGCCCAGACATGGAACACACTACCTCTCAAGCTCAGGCAGACCACATCACTGAAGCAGTTCAGGAAGGACCTCAAGACCTGGCTCTTCGACTGAGCAGCATGCCCACATACAGCGCCTTGAGACCCCATGGGTGATTAGCCACGCTCTACAAATCCATGATTGATTGATTGATTTGTTTTTCCTAAATGTGCTATTGGGTCTTGGTTGAAAAGTATGAAAACTAAAGGACAAGGATTTTATATTCTATAGGGAATGTTGATGTTCAACTGTGTGGGGCAGTTGCTTGAGGGTTTCTGGGAACTGGTTACTATAGTGATACACACCTTAAAGAAGAAAATAATCACTGTGTTTCCTCATCTTTTCAGTGACGGCGAGTATTGAGTAACCAGAGTGCAAAGCTATGGGCATTCTCTTGCCACCTGCTAATCTCTGGACAAGCAGACAGTAAGCCGCTTGCTTCCATTTCCTTTCTGCTGTGTGATTTAGGCTCCTTTGCCATCACCGTGCTGTCTTCAAAACTGCTTGTATATAAGAAAGTATTCTCTTATCACTTACTTTGATAATGGTGCCTTTCATTCCATGGTTGCCGATTGTAGTTCTACTGCTCCTGGTTATTTCTACATCGCATTGGGAATGAGCTTGTGCGTCAACATGCTTGCACCATGCACGACATGAGAGGTGCCATCTTGAATTGGTCACATAAAGAGACATGGAATAACAGGCACATATACACTAATGAGGACACCATCTAAAACCTGATTGACAAAGACCAAAAGGCGCATGCACAGTGATTCACACACTTGCAATATAGTAATAAATGGTGTGTATAAAATGTTGTTTAACAGTGATACGCACACCTCTTTCAAACCTCATATTTCTTTTGCATAAGTACTACTAATATCTGTACCTTCTTTCACACTCTGCACAGACCTGATGCACACATCTTCACATATGCATGTATGAATACTATATATTTAGCTACTCATATTTAAATATCCAAGAAAACATCAATCAACCTTCACCATTTTTGGAGATGCTGGGAAACCCCATTTATCAGTTGGAAACATTATTTCCAGGCCTATTTGGAGGCTATTGATTAGAATGATTTTACTGGAAAAAATATACCATTGCTTAGGTTCAGAAGACAGGAAAGTACTAAAGTATCTTTCAAGGGATAATGTTTTAGCATAAGGGGATGGTATTGAGGAATATCAATCTTCTATTAAAGTACTAGAAAAACAGATACAAAGCACAGAAAAAATTTGCAATGGAAAGGCACATATTTTACAAGAGCTGACAAAAAACAAATGAACAGACACAATGTTTTGAAGGTGCCTTGCGTGTTTTAGCTGCCACATGGGACTACAACAATTTTGAAGAAGAAATTATCAGGGACCAACTTGTTGAAAAAAAATAATTGTAAGAAATTACAAGAAAAATTGTCTGACCACATCAGATCGATCATTAGACAAAGCTATTCAAATTGTTACTGGTATCAAAAGCACCACCATGTATATGGAAGAAATATTGTTGCAATCTTTTGATTGAAAGGTGCATCAGTTTAAAAAGAGATGCAAGGTACAGTCCAATCAAGAAATAATACAAAAAGAAAATATTTTATGACACAAATATTAGAGATCAAAAGATATTCAGAGTCATGGATGTGGCAGTAAGACATGTAGGAAATGCTTCACAACCCTTTGCTTTAGAAATTGTAGTGAATATAATTGCAATGGACATTTTGCCAAAGTATTTGCGTCAAGTACCAATAGAATGTCCAAACGTGTCAACTCACTGAGGTATTCAAATGTTGTATGCTTGAAGAGGGACATATACTAAATTATGCCATGATAGATTTTAACCGAAATAGCGTAAAAATACCATATTTCATGATGAATGTGTCAGGCATTCCTGTAAAAGTGATGGCTGATTCTGGATCTCATTTCACAATAATTAGTATTGCATTTGGAGGGAAACTATTGGTGTATTAGGAGAATTTGAAGCATGTGTTGATTTCAAAAGAAATGTTGCCAGTGGGACAGTGTATGTAGCAAAATACTATTCGTGCCTCCTTGGGTGGCTGGAACAAAGGAATTTAGGTATAATCCTTGATCGTAATGAAAATGAACAAGTTCTGTTAAGAAAGGATGTGGTGAAGGTGTACAGTGTGGAGGATACTTGGGTAAAACAGTTTACTAATGTTCTGTTGGATAGTTGGAAAAACTAAAGGATTTTCAACCCACATCCAGTTAAAAGCAGGTGCTAAACCAGTTGTACATCGGGTTACATTGGCATTACGACCTGAATTAACAGAAGAATGGACACAATTATGTGCTCAAGACATTAAAGAACAAATTGAGTGTTTAGAATGGCTATCACCAGTGGTCTTAGCATGTAAATACAATGGAAACCTAAGAATGCATGTACACCTCAGGGATTAAATGGAACATAAGTTCGGATCGTCTTCCACTTCCTAACATGAAAGAAGAAATGATGACCACCCAAGGAGAAGCAAGCATATTTTCCACACAAGATATGGCCTCTGCTTACTATCAAGTAGTTTTAAACCATTACTCACGGCACCTCATCTAATTTATAACCCCTGAAGGTGTGTACAGATTAAAATGCATTCCAGTTGGGGGCATGGCCACGCAAGATGGCCGACAGGACGCGCCTTTGAGAGGCTCCTGCGTCCTCAACAAAATCCTACAAGTTATCCTGCCCAACCGGGCATATCATGGCGGCTCGCTGATTGTGGGAGCCACCCTCTGAGTGCCCTGTGGTTTTGAGGGTCTCCCTGCTGCCGGCGGAGGGCCGTGGCTGCGCTGTTGGTGCTCGTGGCCTAGCAGGGGGCTGCAGCCGGGCCTAGAGTGGCGGCCCACTGGTGTCGGGCCTGGTTCGGCTGGTTGTGGCCGGGGCTGGTGGCCTCGGAAGGTGGCGTGAGGAGGTGAGGGGGCCAGAGGGGAGGTGGGAGAACCTGTCTCCCTCTGCCTGCGCAGTGCAGTGCCCGGTGCATCGGGCCTGGAGTGCGGGTGCACCCGCTTGTTGCTGGAGTGTGGGGGGCCAGCAGAGTGGAGTGGCACAGCCGGGCCGAGTTTGGAGGTGCCGGGATTCAGTGGCGGAAGACGTAGTGCCCCAGGGCCCCTGAGTTGAGCGTGATGGGGGCGGGCCCTGGCTGTGGGACCTGAAGATTGACGAGGGCCCTAAGCCCAGGTGGGGCTGGACCTCGGAACCTGGAGCGCCCCGGGGAGCGGCCACTGAAAGTGACTGGATTTGATCTGGGGGATCATCATGTGGCACGGCATTCCTGACAGTGGAGAGGGGACGCTGGGCCTTAAAGGTGTGCTGTGACCCGGGTCCCCGATAGACCCCAAGAAAGGTAGAAGGGTCCCGGTGGCAAGACTGGGCCGAGGGGGTGAGACTACGTGACTGAAGACACCTGGTGGTCACCTGGAATCATTGGACTGGCGGGGATTGCCTCTCACCCCCTGTGACTTATCCTGCCAATAAATATTGGCTGTTGCGCGCATTAGGGCCCCTCTGATCGGTAAAAGCAAGTGGCTGGCCCCATTGCAGGGCAATACCACGGAGTTATACACTACCCCTGCCTTGCCGGAGCAGAGGGAGACAAGCCTGACCAGGCGCAGCACTGATGCAGGTTTGGGTGCCCCTGTCGTGGAGCCTACGAGAGCTGAATTATTGGTGGCGATCCAAAGATCTAGGGAGGACCTGGAGGAGAAGATTGAATCAGTGGCAGACGAGGTCACTCTCCTCCAGGCGGACCTCCGGAAGGTATCAGATAGGGTGCAGATCACGGAGGGCTCGATTTCCAAGCTACAGACGGAGGTTGACGCACTGCGAAAACAGATGGCGAAGGTTACATCCAGAGCTGTGGCCCTTGTGGTTAGAGTGGAGGATGCAGCGGGCAGGTCCAGCCGCTACAATATTCGGCTTATTGGGTTCCCGGAGCGGGCTGAGGGGTCAGCTACGAGGCATTTGTGGAGCGTTGGATAGCACCCTCAAGGTCACTTCTAGCTGGCATAGCTTGGATAGGTACTCAAGCCCGCTGGACTATCTACAATACTTGCGATTGTAAGGGTGCACCGCACATTAGTTGCTCCCAATCGGCCCGGGGCATTTCGGAGGGAACTCATAGCCCGCATACTCAACTCTAAGGACAGAGATTGCATCTTTCGGGCCAATTGTGAAATGGAGTCAGTTCACTTTGACAATCACAAGATTTTAATATATCCAGATTACACCAACAAAGTACAAGGATCCAGGAAAGGATTCTTGGAGGTCAAGGCCAAGCTGCGCTCACTGAACATACGCTATATGCTGCTGTATCCTGCTCGGCTAAAAGTCCTTCACGACGGCAAGTTCCACTTCTTTGACATGCCAGAAGATGTGTGGAAATGGCTGGAGATATGGGACAAGGTACCCCATGGGGAAGCGAGACCCTGTAGGAAGGATGATGAACCTGCATGGGCGGCCCGTAGATTGAATTGGAGCTCTCGGGAGGCAGCCGGACAGTTGGATGTGTCGTCTAGAGAGGGGGCGAATCAGACCAGGGTTAAGATTCAGAAGGATGGCACAATGGCACTGACATGTCAGGAGGTGACAATTGAATCCATGGAGACGGCTGATGCAGAGGAGTGGAAGTTGTTGGCACTGGCACTTGATCATATGATTGTTAGATGCACTGTCTGCACCATGTTTCTGACTTGTTCTCCGTTTTTCTTTTTTCTTCCTTCTGTCCTCTCCTGTCTGTGCTGGCGCTGCTGGAGAGGAGCACAGATTCCATTGGAGGGGGGTTGGTGGTGATATGGCTGCTTTGAATTGCAATATTTGGTCACCAGTTGGGACGTTATATGATCTGGGGGCAGGAAAGCCTCTCTCAACTATAAGTGGTAGGCCATGTTTCAATAGGTTTGGATTAGGCTATGGGTCCTGACAGCATAGTACTTTATGGATGAGCAATGATTGTTGTTTCGGTTGTTTTGCTGCCTGTGCGGGAAGGGGGTGTTGAGTGTTTTGACTTGGTTAATATTGCTCCTAGGTTTAAGAAGGGGCTGTGTTTATACAGTGCATATGTGAATTAATATACATCTCAAATATCTGGAGGGGCATGGGAGGGTGGTAGGTCAGGGAGGAGGGATGGCCTGAGTGAAGATCATGGATCATTATGGCAGAGCATACGAACATCTTAACCTGGAATGTCCAGGGCTTAAAGGGCTACTCTAAACGTTATAGGGTACATTCATTCCTCTGCCGTAATAAGATACAAATAGCTTACCTAGAGGACACCCAATTAGTGGGAGAGGAGGTTCAGCAGTTGGGGAAGAAATGGAGGGGGCAGCTGTACTCCACCACTTACTCCCATTATGCAAGAAGGGTTGCCATTTGGATAGCACCTGGAGTACCCTTCAGACATACGTATAGCGAAGCAGATGTGGAAGGACGCTATGTGATGGTCCAGGGGAAGCTGGATGGTAGAGAGGTTATACTGCTCAACATTTATGTACCCAATATAGATGATAAATCATTCTTCATGCATATATAAGAGTTGTTGGAGGGCTGTATAGCGACACCAATAATATGGGTAGGAGACTACAATTGTATCCTGGATGGCCGAATGGATCGACACCCACCCCGGCTCGGCACTAAGCTACTGATGTCAGCCTCGCTTGCAGCAGTTATGCGTGATTTGGTGTTTAGGGACAGCTGGCGGGACTTACGTCCAGAGGGTCATGAATTTACATGCCATTTGTTGACGCATAACACTTATAGTCGTATAGATTGTATATTAGTGAGTGGCAAACATCTGCAGACCTTAGTGGAGGTGACACATTTGGGTCAGTTCCTCTCTGATCATGCTCCGGTGTTGCTGGCGTTGCAGTGGGGGCCACCTAGGCGGCGTGTGCGCAGCTGGCACATGCCGTCGGATCTTTTAGCGGATCCGGCATGCCGAGAGGATATTGCGGGTGTGCTGGGGGACTATTTGGTGTTTAATCTGCAACTCTGCTACCACCAAAGCATTGATCTGGAAGGCACTTAAGGCTGTCATGCGTGGGGCCTGTATGGGTGTGACGTATGGAGTGCAGTGCAGTGCCAGCTAGAAGTGACCTTGAGGGTGCAGGAATGCAGGCTATCAGTTCTGCAGGGCTCTGGGGAGACATCGCAGGAGGTGCGACAGGAGATGCTACAGGTGCAGCGCGAAGTGCAGTTGGCATGGGACTCATTGGACAGGTGCACGCTCAGGAAGTATTGTCAGCGACTCCATAGAGAGGGGGATAAATCGGGGAAGCTCCTTGCATGGATATTGAGACAGGAGCAGGAACTCCCCCCTCCCATTCCGCAGATCCGCACGCTGAATGGGGACCTAGTAACTAATCGGCAGGATGTCCTGGAGGTGCTTATGGAGCATCTTTGTGGAATGTACAGTGCTAGGGTGGCAGGTCCACCTGAGTGGATTGGGGGTTACCTGGGTGGAGTGGGGCTGCCTATGTTGGCCCCTGAGCTTGTGCAGGAATTGAGGAGCGAGATAGACGTGGAAGAGCTGAGAGTGGCTATTCAGGCCGTCAGTAGATCCAGAGCCCTGGGCGGGGATGGATTTCCTGCAGAGTTTTATCAAGCTTACTCTGCCACTCTGACAGGAAAGTTGTTAGAGGTTTTTTGTGAGGTTCGGGACAATGGGATATTGCCGCGAACAATGAGGGAGGGTGTTATCTGTCTGTTGCCCAAGTCTGGAAGGGATGCGGCCGACCATCTTCGTACAGGCCCCTCACAATGCTCAATACGGATGTAAAAATATTGTGCAGAGTGTTGGCAACGCGGCTGTCGACTGTGGTCCACACACTGGTCCATGAAAATCAATGTAGCTTTATGCCGGCACGTAGTACCACTCTTAACATTCGTAGACTCACTCATGTATCGCACAAGATGATGGACTGTGCTTCTGACTTGGCATTAGTATCACTCGACTTGGAAAAGGCATTCAATACAGTGGAGTGGCCATACCTTATGGCTGTGCTGCAGGGAATGGGATTTGGTCCGATCTTTTGCAGCTGGGTATGCCTTTTATATACCAGCTCTTCAGTTAAGGTTCAAATCGGGAGAGACTTGACGGGGGAGTGGGAGGTCGGAAGGGGCACAAGGCAGGGCTGCCCCCCTCTCACCACTATTATTTGCTCTTGCTATTGAGCTGTTGGCGATTTTGCTGTGTGGGGAGATGGGGTGATGGGGAATTAAGCTTGGTGATTCTACCCATGTTCTCTCTTTATACGGGGATGATGCATTAATATTTGTCAACACCCCTGCCCAGGCGGTACCGGTCTTGATGGGGCACTTAGAAACCTTTGGCGCAGTCTCAGGTCTCCGAGTTAATGTTGGGAAGTCGCTCCTGTTTCCAATGGGCAGCTTGGTGGGGGTTCCTGTTGATCAATTGGCTGAGTTTGGTCTCCGCTGGGAATTTGGAAGGTCTTTGATACTTGCGTTTATGGGTGGCCCATACGGGGGAAACATATAGACACCTCAATGAGGGTAAAATCGTGACTAATCAGTGGCATTTTGGAGTCAACTCCCCCTGTCTGTGATAGGTAGGGCAGCTACGGCAAAGATGGTTTTTCTCCTGCGTTGCCTTTATCGGACTTAGAATGCTATGTTCCCGATCCATTCCTCCTTTTTCCGGAAGTTAGACAGTTTCTCCCTGGTCTGGGCTGGACGCCATAGTGGGGTGCCATTGTTGGTTCTTAAACGGGATATGGAGGATGGGGGTCTGATGTGCAGCATTACTATTATGCGGCCCATTTGCAGCATATGGCGTGATGGCTGACAGTATCAGACAATTGGGAGAAGAGGGTGTTTCTCGGTATGTTGTGTGGTGATACCTTGGTGCAATTATTGATGAGAGGAGGGAGATCGACGGAGGGTATTCCTTATCTGGTGAAGTAGACCACGGCGGTCTGGGAGACACTCGTGGGTAAGGTGATGGGTAGGGCACCGTTCGACAGGGAGCTGCATATTTGGGATCTTGCTCCATTCAGGGCCATCTGCGCCAATATGTCTGTAGATCGTTGGAGGGCTGGTGGCTGCCAGACTGGCGGGGATCTTTATCCCGGGGAGGTATTCACTAATTTCCCAGAGGCTCAAGAAACTTTGGAGGTGGGGCCGGGTCAGTTTCTGCAGTATGCCAGACTGGAAAGTGTGGCGCAGGAGGTCTGGGTTGGGTTCCCAGCTGCCCCGTAGCCATCCCAAGTGCTGGAAGGTTTGCTCTGATGGGGAGAGGGGGGACACTTCATCTCATTATTCTACAAAGCTATTAGAGATGATCAGGTGTCACCCCATTGTGTGGCTCGTGCTGCAAGGGAGTTGGAGGAGCCAATAACAGATACTGATTGGACACAAGCGTGTCTGCTGGTGAAGAAAGTGTCCTGCAATCACAGATGTAAATTGTTTCATTTTAACTTCCTGCACCGTACATACGTGACTCCAGAGTGCCTTAATAGATTAACTCCTGACAGGGAGGCGAAGTGCATGAGATGTGGGGAGTTGGGCGCCAGTTTTTTGCATCTGGCCTGGTCATGCAGGGGAGTCTGGGGATACTGGGAAAAGGTGGTTCCTAAGATATCAGAGGGGACTGGTATAGCGATACCCCTGACACCGAAGGTCTGCCTTCTGGGAGTTGTGCCTAGACCCAGGGGACGACAGATACACCATAAAATGGCCCAACTGGCGTTGATGCTAGCTAAGAGATGAGTGGCCATATGTTGGATGGGTGCTCGGGTTCCCCGGGAGGCATCATGACAGAGGGATCTCCTTGAATGGGGAGTGGCAGAGGAGGTGCATATGCATAATGCCCGCAGGGACAGGGGGGCCTAGGAGGCCGTAGTGCTGTGGGGGTCCCTACTGCACAACTTTACAGAGGAGGATAAGCATGTCTCTATGGATGGCTCAAGTGAGGGGGAGTGATGTGTGGACACCTTTGTAGCATTTTTCTATTTGTGATCGTAATGTTTGATGACTAACAGTGTTGCCGGGTGGTCCTCATGTGTGTGGTCATTGGGTCACCTGGGCATCAATGCACCTTGAAAAGCAGGGGGGCCAGCTCCGGTGGCTATGTGCTTTAGATTGTATGTATTTCCCTTGCTCATGCTTAGGCCTCTGGGATTGTTCCTTTATCGAATTGCCGAAATGCACTGCTTGTTATGTTTTGTGTTGTTGTACTGTTGAATCATGGCTGATACAAGACATGATAAAAATACCAATAAAGAAGGTTTTAAAAAAATGCAATCCAGTTGGTCTGGCATCAGCTTCAGCCATTTTCCAGCAGCTGATTGAAAACTTGTTTGAAGGTATTTCCGGTGTAGTGTGCTTTCAGGACGGTGTGTTAGTTTACGCTAAGGATAAGAAACCCATTACAGGACAGTAGCCAATGCACTGACCATACTAAGAAACAAAGGTATAACATTAAATTTACAAAAATATAAATTTGGAGTTTTGAGTGTTAAATACAGTAATTGGTATTTTGCTTACCTGCCAATGGGTTAGAACCCAACAAAAATGTAGTACGTGCCATTTTAGACTTTCCTTCTCCTGTTGCAAAAGAGCAGGTAAGGAATTATTTTAGTTTTATGCAATATTTATTCCTAATTGTATAGAAAAAATCATATGAAATACACAAGCTGTTGAAGAAAACTGTTCTTTCTGCATGGAGTGAGAAATATGACATCAAGAGAGAATTTGCAGTAGCAATTGCCCTCAAACCGTTTGACACACATCACTAATGCATTGTGGTAACGAAGGCCAGTCAACATGGTCTTGAAGTTGTGTTTTTGCAACATAAAAATGATAAAGATGAAGTTATAGACTTTGCTTCCAGAAATTTGAAGTGAGCAGAATCCACATATTCAGTATTAGAACGAAAAGCACTGGCTTGTTGAGGGGAGGGGTCTGCCCATCACGGGGAGAAGAGTTCACCATTGCACTGTTCATCAAAGATGCAAGAAAAGCAACACTCAGAAAAGCAAAATGTCAGTACAGGTTGCAAGACTGTGTATATAAAGGAATGCATTCCTGGTGCAAATAATGCATCAGCAGACTGTTTATAACGATTACCTATTGATGTTTCTCTTCCCAGCAGGGATTATGAAGACCAAGAATCTCTCATTGTGTGCTCCATAATGGAGTTAACAGCATCTGCTTTGGCTAAGAATTAATGTAATGAAGCCACAAGCAAGGATGAGATAGTACAAAACGTCTTATTATCTCGTCTTCACTTGTAGCTTCACTCCATTCACTCTTGTGTCTTTGTTTATAGAGCTTGATCCAATGTAAAATCATAACAAGAAGACTTAAAACTGTATTTCTGATGAACTTTCGATTCATGATGGTTATCTCAAGGGTGGGGTGAAAATGGGTTTAGGTATAATAGGGACTCATCAATATGAGGAAGAAAGGGTGTATCCAAATTTGGTGTCTTTGTAATGGATTCATTTTACTGTTTGCTGGAGCTCAAGTTTGTGAACAGTACAACCTCCAAACACATTACTTATTTTGCTGAGAATATTTGTTGTACCACCCAAGAAATTAATGTCAGCCAGAGTTATTACAATCAAAGTCTCCCTGCCACTGCTTGTTCAATGTAACACCCATAACCCCTAGCACTCTGGTTTAGATACATTCTAAACACCACAAAATGAACACTCCAGGGAGGGCGGGACCAAGGAGTGATGATTGGGAATACCAACTTGCGTTAACCTTAGAGTTGAATAAAAAGTGTTGGTTTTCAAAATACCCTTCTGATGACCTTCAACCCCCTGACCTGCCAACCTTGATGAACAAATGTTTGAAATGTACCAATGTAATGCTAACAACTAAAAATCCAATAAAAGTTGTTTAAAAAAGGACGGTGTCCCAGCAGATATAGTGACTGACAAGATAGCACAATTAGTGTCAAAATAATAAAAGAATGTCTTACAGCCAAGTGTATAGATCATACCAAGGCCTCTTTATACCATCCTAGGACTAATGCTTTAGTGGAAAGATATAATGGATTGATTAAAGGTAACCTACAGTTGTCATTGTCAATCAATTGGATTGTATGTAAGAGTTGAAAAAACATATTGTGCACTGTTCATACCACTCCCAAGGCGACACTGGTGTGTCCCCTTTTTTTTTGATAAGAGAATGTGCTTGTGTGTCCAAACTGGCTAGACAATGGATGGGTAATTTACAACTTTGTTTGAGGAAATAATGTATGTTTCTAGGAAGAGGGCCAAAGTCCAAGAAAAGTACACTGAAGTGAAAATGAAGGTATCAGCAGATAAGGTGGGCGACTGGGTAGGAGTAAGTATACCAGGCATTTTTCCCAAAGGTAATATTACATTTTCTATTCCAAGAAATGTTGTGTGTATAAAAAAGCAGTTGTACAGATGAATGATAGAAGGTTTGTGGATAAAGGCGAAATTGTCTGTAATTCCTCAAGACAGTGCCCTCATTAGGAAGGGCAAGTGGGCAGAAAATCAGAAGGTCATTATGCAAAAAGATAGGAAGGATGATTCTGTGGAGGTTAATATTGAAACTCAGGGCCATATGTACAAACACATTTTCCCATAGACACAGAATGGGTAAAACCCTTTGGTACATCTGGCACTCAATCTCTACGGGTTCGCAAACCTACATGTAAATTCATGAAAATATTGTAGAATTCTGAGAGTCATAGGTAAATGATTGAAGTTTCAAAGTTACGAAGGGACAACATGTTTTACGTTTCTTTCCTTTTTTCCTAACCGTTTGTGTTTGCAATTTAATGGGGGAAATGTGCAGGATCATGGTCGAGAAGTATGGAACAATGAGAGAAGAGTTCCATGTCCTATAGGGAATGTTGATGTTTAACTGTGTTGGGTGGTTGCTGGAGGGTTCCTGGGGACCAGCTACTCCACTGATGTACTCCAATAAAGAATCACTGTGCTTCCCATCTTTTCATGTGTCTAACGTGTGATAAAAGGAAGGACAAAATTGTAAAAGTGAAGATCTGATGTTATCCACAAGTAAGAAGTTCCATGCCAAAGTAGGAATAAATTACAGTTAAGGTAATTGATAAATGAGAAAACTGTTCCAGTGTATTTATCGGTTATAACCAAACTGCACTTAACAGCGGAGTTAAAAGTTGAGACAGTCAAGGAAAAAAGGAATAGCAAGATTTCTAAAATCTAAGCCATAAAAAAAATGATTATTGTAATTGATCTGCAGGATGCATTAAACTGAATGCGTTGGGGTAGATCTTGGAGCAAGATGGTGGCAAATGCCAGATCTGAGGTGCCCATGACCAGGACATGGAAAAATCATCTGCTGTACCCACTGCCAAAACTTCAGATGCAAATTTTGGAGATCTTGGAGTCCCCCAGCAGCAGCGGCCCCACAAGAGGAGCTTCTCCTGTAGCGCTTACCATGGCGACAAGGCCTCGGAGCATGCCAAAACAAAATGCAGATGATGGAACCTGAGGGATCGGAGACTGATGTACACAGAGCAGAGAGATGTCAGGGTAGACCTTAAGGGTATGGGAGGATAAAGCTGCCAAGGGGCCCAGGAGTGTCAATGTTGTTGCTGGAAGCAGGAATGGCCCAGGAGGCACAGGACTCAGAGACACAGCTTGGGATTCGAAACCCCGCGGGCTCAGACTGGCACCGAACAACGAGAAGTGAAAGTTGTGCCCTCAGTTGTGAAAGTTTAACTGGGCCACGGGTAAGATGGAGCCCTGTGGGCCTCTCATCACTAGTCGCTGGCTAGGCTACAGCTAATCTGGAAAGGATCGTGAGGGCCTAGCCGCAAGCCCTGGGAAACTAACTGGGGTGCTGAGAAGCTGGATAGTGACAGGGCTAACAGAAAGGGAGCCGAAAAGGGTTACAGAAAAGTAACATTCAGTAGCACAAACCAAATCCTGGCAGCGACTGTGCTGCACCAAGGAGTGGCCTCATACTGAGGGGGTTCCCAGATGCATATTTAGTACTGGTGAGGGGGTCATCTGCCACTTGATGCTACAAAGCCTGAGCCATATGAGGAGAGCACCCACCACAGCATCATGACTAAGTAAACGGATAAAGATGCATCCTGTGACAAACAAGGGTGACTACGAGGAGTATACAGCAGCTCAGGTAGAAATCTCCTTTCAGTTTCATCATCAGTACATTAGGGGTGCCCAACAGGTCACTGAAAAGCAAAGCACCACATTAAAGTTATGACTGCCAGAGACTCTGGAAGCAGGAACAACATGCCTGTGATAGAGCGGAACGTGGTAACAATTTTACCTGCGTTCGGATGCTCTTTAGGTCGATGAATCTTTTGGCTATGTGGGAACTCTCTGTACTCTTAATTGATCAATCACCTCAAATCGATAATCAATAACGAACATAAGCAACACCTTGAACAACATCACACTTAACAATTAATCCAGAATACATTTCGGCGAACCCTGACCTTTCAGCCAGGAATAACCACACCAGTTTATTGCAAAGTTAGTGAATTTATTTCCCTATATTAACAAAGCTAGCACGATATAAATGTGTCTCAACACCAAATGATAAACATAAATGAACATTAATAGCTGTCCATATCGTCGAAACAAGTGTAATCTATGTAGCATTTGAATCACAAGGCACTCGATAATGGCAATGCAAAGCACTAATACGATAATCTGTAATGGGCTAATTGCGTACATTTAGTCAGCATAACAAGATCTCCAATTGCATCGTGTGACATATGGAATCCTCGTCTAACCTCAAATTAGCATCAGCATGTGGGACTTCATGCAAAAACGATTTGGCAACATCAATTTAGAAAACTCCTAGCTAGGGTCCTTATCAAAATCAGCAGTTGGTTACCTAAAAGAAACACAATGCAATTTTACAGTTTCCTTTCATAATTACCAATTCCAATCAGCAATCAATGAAGTCTTCGTCTCACAGGTACCGTTTCTCGATCAGCATGGGACCGGGACAAAAGGGCAGGGGTGAACGGGGCAATTGCCTCACGGCGGTAAGATAAGATTACTACTACATGCAAAGGGGCAAATCAAAGTTAAAGTCTCTAAGGCAAGAATCATTAAAGTCTCTTTCTCTCGACTAGAGAAAGCATCAAAGTCTCTCAAAATGGCGTCGCAGCAAAATGGGTCATAGTAGCTACGAAGTCAAAATGGCGGGATGTCCGAAGAGAGAGAGAGCTCCCCTCTCGTGCACCTGGGTTTTATAGACAACAGTTCAAGTCCAGTAGGGTCTCCATTGGAGGGTTCATAGGTTAGCTTCAAATTGACCAATCAAAAACGACAGTTCTCAAGCTTTTACTTAAGCATACATTATCCTTGGAGATGGGTACGCAATTTGCAACATTGTTTCTCGATTAGCTTACTCTCAGAGGCTCCATTGTCCGCACCTGCAAGCCGACCTTGAATTTAAGAGAAAATATGCCATGCTGGCACCAACTTTAAGATAAGCATGCGAACAGTCTCTGTGGAAAAGTACAGCTTCAAGCAGAAATACACGTTTAATAGCACAGTGGAAAAATACGAACATTTAAACCGTGAGACCAGGCAACTAGGCCAAAGCCTCCGCTAAAGTAATGCTAAGCTAAGGCATTTCAAATAAGCAAATCGTAGCACACGTTTATGATTATGTCGGATTAGTGCAATTCTAATACACCACGTTATATAAAGCACGCGTATAAATAATGGCAAACTACTCTGAGGGCACATTTTGTCCCCGTACAATCTTTATTAATTCGGTTAATGTCACACATGATTATTTCAGCACTACGTTTATGCGTTAATAAATCAAAACCTTCATTTTCTGCTTCATCAATCCCTCCTCTGATGACTACTTGTCATCACACAAATTTAGCCCACAAATTTTATCCCATTAAAATTCTGTCAGCTCCCTTTTCCTTTTAGTTCCCCTAGTTTGCTCTTTGTATTCTTCTGCCATTCTTTTCATTATTTTCTCCTCCTTTCTTCTTTTATTTCTCTCCATAATCATTATTATTCCCCTTTTTATTCCCCAAATTCCAAATACACAAATTATCACTATTAATATCCCTTCTATTATTTTCAATAATATTCCATTCCAAATTCCCCCAATCCAATGTCCCACTGAAGCAAGTCCCTTTCCAACCTTCTCCCACACTCCTGGTTCTTTTAGTTCTTTCAAATCTGCACTTTCTTTTGTTAGATTAGCAAGCATAGTTTTAATTTTCACACTATTATCGGGTATATAGGTGCAGCAGTGACGTGCACCAATCATTTTGCAAACGCCTCCATCCTTTGCTAAAAGAATGTCTAAAGCAAGCCTATTTTGAAGAGTCATAGCTCTTTCCGCTGCAAGTTCAGCATCCATCAGAATTATAGCACCTGAAAACTTTGTCAGCATGTTATCCACTATAGTAGACAACTTTCTTATTTTGATGGAATTCAGCACAACTCCTAATGAAGGAATCATGGCTCCAAATATATCACCTACCACAGCAGCTGCAGTCTCTCTTTTCTGGATACGATGGGATCCAGGTGTCTTTTCAATCATCGATATGTCATCCAGTTGATAAACCTTTGGAAACACTATACCCAAATAACACCTTCCCCACCATCCCTTTGGAAGACGATAATAGGCATTATGCCCACAAATGTAATACACCCCTGGAATGACAGGGTCAAGTCCGTCCATCATGAATGTCCATTTGGCCTTAAAAATAAACGTATGTTTGCATTCACTCGCTCCTACAAAAATATTGTCATAGTAAGATTCACCTCGATATATACAAAACTTCCCTACATGCCAAGCATCTAAAGCTATTTTCCTTTGTGTCTTTATAGCAGCAAAATCATAATTGTCTACTGAAGTCCTCTTATGCAGTTCTTTTTCTAACTTCGCCTTCATTTGAGCCCTTCTATCATCTGTGCGATCTAAAAAGCTTATTTCTACAGCAGAGACGGAGCAAGTAAGGTTCTCCCTATGAGCATGAGCCGTTTCAAAAGGTTGCATTGGCTCGAAAAAGTCCCTCATAATTTTGTAATCCCAATATTTTGCAGTCTCGCTTAGCTGCGCTATTATAGGAACATAAGCAAAGGTAACATCATAATTTGAGAAAAAATACTGTATGTTAGATTGACCATAAAACCTAGACATTACTATACTACATGTAATCCCATATGTAAGAGGCATGTGGTGATAAGTCACCCCTTCCTTTACTGATGTCGGTATCTGGGTACACACATAACAATCTTTCGCGTCCATAGTCTCAACATACTCTGTTAATAAGCGATAGAAAACGTTATACGAAAGCTCTTTCTTATCATGCAAGAGCCTCTCATCCATTGCTAGTCTTTTCAATGGTGTTAGTTCAGTGACAGTAACCGGAACAATAGTAGAAGCAGCAATAATTTCCTTCTCACCCTTTCCATGCATTCCAAACACAATTGCCATTATTATTAGTACACATGTTAGTACTAAGCCTATACACACGTATTTACAATACTTCTTTCTATTGTTTTGCATAGCGTACCCAGGCATGATCTGTATAGAATCAGAGAGCTAGAAGCACTTATAAATGAAACTACTTAGCAATTCAGTTACAAAGCTTGAACGAGCACAGTGTTCACACCGTCTTCTTTAAAAGGCCAGTCACTTTTCGGTTAGCAGCATTTGTCTCAATTCGGTTTAGCAATGTCTCAACTGGTTGTTTGTCTCACGTTATATTGCAGCAAGCAATACCATTCACTTCCGTTTCAATCAACAGAGTCTATGAAACTTTTCTTTTCTATTTGTATCTCTTCTTCTTCTTCGTTCTCGATGCTTAGAGATACAAACTCATCAGTCCAATCATCATTGACTGCATATGCCCATTCAGGACCGGAATACCTCTTGTTTGGTATCCTTTTCCTTTTCAATTTTGCTTCTCTCTTTGATTCTGCTTCGCTGGCACTCTCCTCCTTCGCCAAGTCCTTTTCCTCACTTGACGATTGTTCCACGACAGTCACTTCCTTTCTTTTCTCTTTTACTTTCGGCCTTCCTCCTTCGTTCAAACCTTCTTTACCCTTTTCTTTTATCGGTGAGATACTTAGTCTTCTTTTTGCACCGTGTCCGTTTGATGGACCTGCGACCTTTTCTGTAGAGGTTTGAACTCTTTCGTTCTGCTCTTCTTTGTCCCCACCTTCAGTGGAATCAGTCACGTTTTCCTTTTCTTTTTCTGTATCGTCTGTTTCTGGGAAAGCCCCCTTCTGCTCAGGCTCTCCGGCCTTCTCACTCTCTTCGAGCCCTTCGTCACCGTTACCTTCTTCAGGCTCTGTATCACTTTCAGCTGCTTCAGGTTCCTTGTCACCTTCAGCTGCTTCAGGCTTTTTGCTACCCTCAGCTGCTTCAGGCTCTTTGTCACCTGCAGCTTCGTCGTCGCTGTCTGAACTTTCTCCTTGGTCTTCCCCAAGTGAGTCGGACTCTTCGTTCTCCAATAATATCTCTTTTTCTCCTGCTGTTGCTTGTTCGCTTTCAGTTCGCTTTTGTTCTGTCTCAGCACTCGGCACCGTTTTATCAGGCACTGGTAGTTTCAGCGCTTCAACTTCCTCATCTGTGGGGCACAACACCTTCTTTGTATGACTGGCGTGAATCCAGTTGGGAACCCCCGCGCACTTCACAGCGGTAGTTGTTGTCAGGATCACTTGGAAAGGGCCTTTCCAACGGGGTTCCAGACACGACTTCCTCACGTGCTTCTTTATCACGACCCAGTCACCTGCTTTCAGGGCGTGTCCTGGACCTTGGATCGGTGGCAAGGTGGTCGCCTCCACCTGGTGAGAGAAAGAGCGAACCACGTCAGCCAGACCTTTGCAGTAGTCTAACACCATATCATCTGTAATATTCAAAAGCATGTTTGCGGGAACTGCAGGAAGTCTCATAGCCCTGCCCATGAGAATTTCGTGCGGAGACAATCCAGTTTTTCTATCCGGAGTGTTTCTCATTGACATTAGCACTAAGGGCAATGCGTCAGGCCATTTCAAATTTGTTGATGCACATATTTTTGCCATTCTCGATTTCAGCGTACCATTCATCTGCTCCACCAGTCCTGATGCCTCAGGGCGATAGCTACAGTGCAGCTTTTGCTCAATGTTCAGTGCTTCGCAAAGTAACTTCATCACCTCGTTATTGAAGTGACTTCCCCTATCTGATTCTAAAGAGATCGGGAATCCGAAACGTGGTATTAACTCCCTCAATAATAGCTTGGCAACTGTAAGACTGTCATTTCTACGTGTGGGGTATGCCTCAATCCAATGACTAAAAATGCACACAATCACCAACACATATCTTAAACCTCCATGCACAGGCATCTCAATGAAGTCCATCTGCATTCGGCTAAAAGGACCGCTTGCCCTACCAATGTGGCTCGCGTTCACAACTGTTCCCTTTCCTGGGTTCATCTGTTGGCAAGTGACACATCGATGGCAAACTGCTTCCGCAGCTTGGCGAAATCTGGTGTTAAACCAATCAGTTTTGAACAATCTTATCATGGCATCTCTCCCTAGGTGAGCTTGCCCATGATAGAACCGCGCAAGCTGTGATAAGAGACTATTTGGCAAAACAAATTTTCCCTCATGTGAAACCCATAGCTCGTCTTGTCTTTTTATGCATTGTGATTTAATCCAGGAATCTCTTTCATCCTCCCTGACATTACTTTGTAGTGCTTTTAGTTCTTCTATTGTATCTACGACCTTCAAGGCAAATGCTTCAGCTGGTTCGAGTTCTGGTTCACTTATTGTATTCCAATCATCCCTTAACAATATACAGTTCAAGGCACAAAATCTTGCGACTTGATCTGTATAGGCGTTTCCCAGAGACACATAGGCCCTCATTCTGACCTTGGCGGGCGGCGGAGGCCGCCCGCCAAAGTCCCGCCGTCAGATTACCGTTCCGCGGTCGAAAGACCGCGGCGGTAATTCTGACTTTCCCGCTGGGCTGGCGGGCGGTCGCCTTCAGACCGCCGGCCAGCCCAGCGGGAAAGAGGCTTCCACGATGAAGCCGGCTCGGAATCGAGCCGGCGGAGTGGAAGCTGTGCGACGGGTGCAGTTGCACCCGTCGCGTATTTCACTGTCTGCGCAGCAGACAGTGAAATACTTGTAGGGGCCCTCTTACGGGGGCCCCTGCAATGCCCATGCCAGTGGCATGGGCACTGCAGGGGCCCCCAGGGGCCCCGCGACCCACCCTACCGCCATCCGGATCCCGGCGGTCCGACCGCCGGGATCTGGATGGCGGTAGGGGGGGTCGGAATCCCCGCGGCGGTGCAGCAAGCTGCGCCGCCGCGGAGGATTCAATGGGGCGGCGGTACACTGGCGGGACCCCGCCAGTGGTGCCGGTCCGACCGCGGCTTTACCGCCGCGGTCGGAATCCCCATTGGAGCACCGCCGGCCTGTCGGCGGTGCTCCCGCGGTCCTCCGCCCTGGCGGTCAAAGACCGCCAGGGTCAGAATGACCACCATAGTCCTGTCCTTTCGTGTGAGCACTGCACTTTACCACTGCAACTTCAGCTGGTACTTGAATGGCATGTAACAACTCCCTTATTCTCTCCCCATTTTTCACTGGGGATCCTGAAGAAGTCAGGAAACCTCTCTGTGACCACAGTTGTCCAAAGTCATGCACAATCCCAAACCCGTATTGGCTATCAGTATAAATGGTGACTTTCATCAATGCAGACAATTGACATGCTCTAGTAAGGGCTACAAGTTCTGCTACTTGTGCAGAATAGACTCCTTGGAGCCATCCCGCTTCCAAGACCCCAGTCACAGTACATACAGCATATCCTGCTTTCAAAATTCCCACCCCATCTCTTAGACATGAACCATCAACAAAAAGAATTTGGTCATTTTCATCAAGTTTTGTATCCTTGATGTCCGGTCGGGGTTTTGTGCAAAATTCAGTCACCTGAAGGCAGTCATGCTCGACGTCTTCAGCGTTCTCAATTTCAGCATTTTCTCCAGGAAGCAAGGTAGCTGGATTCAACGTAGTGCACCTTTTCAGCTGCACATTCGGTGAGCCCAGAATAGTCGTTTCATACCTTGTGAGTCTTGCTCCAGTCATGTGCTGTGTTCGGGAGCGGGTCAAAAGTATCTCAACTGAGTGAGGGACCATGACTGTTACTGGGTGTCCCATCACTATTCCTTCACTCTGAGTGAGGCTGATACCAACTGCTGCTACGGCGCGCAAACACCCTGGGAGTGCTGCTGCAACCGGATCCAGAGTAGCTGAAAAATACGCTACTGGTCTGTTTACGCCACCATGGGCTTGAGTCAAGACAGACAAAGAACATGCATCACGTTCATGACAAAACAATGTGAAAGGCTTCGTGTAGTCAGGCATACCTAAAGCTGGAGCCCTGCACATGCACTCCTTTAATTCAACAAAAGCATCCATCTCATCCCCTTTCAGTTCGATCTGATCCAAGGCATCCTTCTGGGTCAATTTCAGTAAAGGCTTTGCTAGAGACGAAAAGTTGGGAATCCACTGGCGGCAGTATCCCACCATTCCCAAAAACTTCCTCACCTCCTTCCTTGTCTTTGGTGGACTCATTTGAAGTACACTTGTAATTCTTTCCTTCATTATTTTCCGTGACCCTTTCTCTATCTGGTGACCCAAGTATTTCACTTTCTTCTGACAGAACTGCAGTTTGGAAGGAGACACCTTGTGTCCATTCCCTCCCAAATGGTTCAACAGAGCAATGGTATCGGCTGTGCAGCCACTTTCTGTCTTTGATGCAACCAGTAAGTCATCAATGTACTGTACTAGGGTTGACTCGAATGGCAACTCTAACTCTTCCAAGTCTTTCTTTAGAACCTGATTGAATATCGACGGTGACTCAGAAAACCCCTGAGGAATTCGGCACCAACTGTACACTCTGTCTAGGAATTTGAAACAAAAGAGGAATTGGCTGTCCTCATGAAGAGGCACAGAAAAGAATGCTTGTGACAAATCGATGACTGAGAACCACTCAGCTTCGCAAGGGATCTGAAACATTATCACAGCTGGATTCGGTACGACAGGGCAGCACTTTATTATGATGTCATTTATTTTCCTCAAATCCTGTACAAGTCGGACTTTCCCACTTGGCTTTATTAGTCCCATTATCGGTGAATTACATGAGCTGCTTAATACTTCTTTCAGTACTCCCTGCTTCACGAATTCGTCAATAAGTTGGGCAACTTTCATGAGGGTATCTTGTGGCATGTGGTATTGTGGGGTCTGGGGAAAGATCGCATTGGGCTTTACCATCACTTTTACTGGTTCTACTCCTTTCATCAATCCCACCTCTTTCCCTGTCATGTCCCACACTTTTTCTCCGACTGTTTCCCGTAGTTCTGCTGGGATATCTTCTTCAGTTATCATTGGTAAAAGACAAATCAGAGGATATTCTTCGTCAACTGTTTCTATTTCATCGCCCTCTATACTGTCCTCTTCTTCCCCATCACTGCTCGTCTGTATTGTTATTCCCTCGTTCGAGCACATTATCGAACAACCCAATTTACACAATAGGTCTCTTCCTAACAGTGCAATCGGGCTTGAGTCACATACTACAAACTGATGTACCCCTTGATAGTTACCAATGTTGACTGGTATCGGATCTGTTATTGGATTCGTCAGATGCCTGTTTGCTACTCCCACCACTTGAACTGTCCTTCCTGAGAGTGGCAAATTTGGTACTTCACTGCTCTTAACAGTTGAACGTGTAGCTCCCGTGTCAACCAGGAATGAGACGCGATGACCCATTACTCTTCCCTCTACGTACGGACCCTTTTGATCAACTTCTAGGGATGCCGCAAGCACACAATCTCCTTCCTCTTCTGAGCTTTCACTCTCCCATACATTGTTTATTCCACTCTCACTGTGTAATGGGAACTGTTGTACTGTGCCATTTGTGCTCATTACCTGACCCGTTACCTGTGGAGGAACCATCATTTGCTGCTGACTCATTGGTGCCAAAGGTATTTGCATTTGCTGATTAGGTACCAAGGGTAACTGCTGTTGCATCGGCTGCATTTGCGTCATCTGCACATGGGGCATCTGCATCTGCTGCGGCTGCATAGGTTGTAATCCCTGCAATTGATTCATGGTCTGAAAATTTGGGTTTAGACCTCTCATTTTCGGTCCTCTCATTGTCTGAAATGCATTGACATCATTGTTTTGCTGACCAACACCTACACCTGCACCTGCACCTTCCTGCACCACCATCGGACACTCGCGTTTCCAATGACCTACGTTTCCGCACGCGTGACATGGCATCACTTTCTTCATTGCCTGCACACCTGTCACAACAGTGTTCAAATCCGGACCATTATTCACAAAGCCTCCTCTACCTCTGCCTCTGCCCTGTGGCTGAAACGCCATGTTTCCTTGCAACTGCGGCTGCTGTTGCTGAAACACCATGCCTCCCTGCAACTGCGGCTGCTGTTGCGGTACCTGCTGTTGGAACCCTTGCATCCCTGGCAACCCTTGCTGTCCCTGCAGACCTTGTAAGCCTGTCTGAGCCGCCTTAAGCTGCATCATCATCACCTTCTCTTTCAGCTTTTTCTGTTTCACCTCAATTTCGTCGCTACAGTATTTCGCATAAGTCAATACTTCATCAATCGGTTTCGACTGCCAGCAGATCAAATGAGATTTTATCATCTGACTTATATCTGGTCTCAGCCCTTCCACAAATCTGAACACAAAATGAAGCATATCTTTCGCCTCGATTGCTTCCGTGCCACTGTAATTCTTGAACGCCTTCAACAACCTCTCATAGTAACTATGAATCGATTCTTTAGCCTCTTGGGCAGTTCGATCAATTTTCTGCCAATCCACATTTTTGGCGGCAACCTTCGTCTTCAAATGTTCGATCACCTTATAGTACAGACACATCACCATAGGCGATGGCGCACCCGTCTCTCTGTCTCTCTCTGGTTCACTTGTCGGCCAACCTACAGCTCTTTTGCAATCCTCCCACAAATCTGCCGGAACCACAATCTCGAATAAAGTGTTCAGGTCTTCCCAGAGACATTTGGCAAGCTTCACAAACCTATCAGTCTGTTGATACCATTCGATCGGCTTCTCCCTCAGTTTGGGAAAATCATTCGTAAAAGACTGAATATCACTCCTGTGCCATGGTACATGTACTAACTTTCCTCCTGCTGTCTCCCTCATTGGTAACATGGTTACGGTCTCGCTGCTCTGTGGTCTTTTCTCATTGTGTTCTGTAACACTGTCCCTCCTCTTATCCTTCCTCTTTACCCATCTGCTTTCCCACTTGTCTAAGCACCTCCACACTTGTGCACTCTGCAACAATTCTCTAAGGTGTGCCTTCATGCCTGCTGATCTCATGTGTTCAAAATCTGTGGTCCCAAAATCCAACCTATAGCTCCTGCTCAAGTGTTTCGTCTTGCCTATGTCAATCCCGTTCCTGTCTGCTACTTCCTGCAAACTTTTATGTACCTTGTTTACCTCTTTCGTGATCTTTGGACATAGATACCTCAACTCCTCTTCCGTGTAGGATTCTAACCTGTTCACACCCATATTCCCTTCCACCAATTCTTGTGCTTCCATGTTCAGCCTCATCCTGCTCAAGTAATCGTCTCCTTTCCCACTGTCTGAGCTTTGTGTGGAATTTAAACTGTTGAACCACTGTGTCAGCTGTTGCGCATTTACCCCCATCAGTGTAGCATTCACATCGACTGCCATCGATGGTTGTGGCAACTTTTCGGTGTTCGATGTTAATGGTATTATCAGTGGGGGGCTCGACCTCACCAGTGTTGACTGAGCGCATACGGGACTAAACTCCATCAAGGACCCAGACCCATTTGGCTGAGCCGCTATCGGCGTTATCCCTGGAATGTTTTCTATGCACCTTCTTTCTGTCCCATTCTGCAGCATCTGTCCCTGACTGCTCATACCTAAGTTGGGCTGACTATACAAGGGTACCACTGGACCTACAGTAATGGGCAGTGATATTGCATCTGGATTTTGTCCATTTCCCATATTCTGAGGCATGTTCATCCCCATATTATGGGCCATCATTGCCGGCATGCCCATCTGACTCCCCGTCATTTGAGCATGAACACTTCCTCCCTGCATCTGCTTTTGAGGCATCATAAACTGAGTTGATTCAGCTTGTGCCATTGTTGGGTTGTAACCATTCTGTACGCCCCTTACGGTTGGATCTAGAATCATTCCTCCACTGTTATCACTGCTGTAGTACCCTGACATCTGCGGCTAATAGTGTTCTGCTGGTTTCAACACGGGCACATCTGGATACATTCTCCTGACCTGCGGTATCTGTGGGGTGAGCAGTAAGCTCGGGTCCTTAGATCCCGATGGTGCTCCTGGATTCTGCGTTTCACTGTTCTGTACCGATGCCGGAGGGGCAGAACTGGTACTTGGACCTTGTCCATTCTCTGCATAAGGTGGTGGACGGTAGTTCAGCAACTCCATTATCAATTCCTCATCCTCTAGCTCCTCTTCTTTTCTCAACTTTTCCTCGTCCTCTCTGTCCTTGGAACACTTCCTGTCTGTCTTACAGGTAGCTTTCTTACCTGTCTCCTCTTCATCTTTAGTAATTGCGGGGAACAATTTTATTCCCTGCAATACATCTGACCTCCACACCTTCTGCGCATTATCCCACCTAGCATCCGCTAGTGTCTTTTCTACCTTCCTCATCCTTGTTTCAAACTTGTTTTTCTGTTGCTGCCTAGCCATGAGTTCCCATATTGCTAGAGCCTCAAACTGTGCTGGCCTTGGAGGTACCTTCATGTCATACATCGTGAATCTCAAATTCTCTAGGACCCTTATATTGAATGTCCCATGTATCGGGAATGCTACGCTCCCATGTTTCTCTGTCCACTTGTGCCATTGTTTTAGCCAAAGGCACGGAGCTACCCCTTTTTCCTCCATTACAATGTAAGCTGGTGTACCCTCGGGCGGCGTTTCCTCTCCTACGCTCGCTTTAATGTAAGTCTCCCCCTTCATCGCACTCCTAAATGCTTTAAGGAATTTCATTTTCTCGTCTTTTAATTCACAAAGTTTATAATCAATAGATCACTGTTATTCCACAAGATTTGTAATCAATAGGTGACTTTAATTCCCGGAATACTCTTCACCTGCCTTTCCCCTTCCAATCGAGTGCCACGGACTGCTTCCAATCCGTGCGCGACCCTTCTCTCCAACCAACCTATCCCAGCGCGGCTCTTAGTGACGTCACACTCACACACACTGCGGCTGACAAAGCCTCGCGGCTAATCCTCCTTCACTCAGTTCCTCCGTAACAACTTTTTGCATATATCGCGAGCTACCAAAACTAAAACAGATCTGTCGGTTTACTACAGGAAGGGTAACACAGTCGCTTCAGGACCTTAGGGACTTTTCACTAACCTCGGCCACTATTCGATCTCTTTCACCAGCCTCGGCCGCTATTCCGTCTTTCTCAATCCCCCCATTCGCAAGCAAATCTGACCCGCAGACCTACTCTCAACTTGTCAATGATCTGTTCTAGTGCACTTAGAATCTTGTCAAAGCCCGAAGTCGAAGTTCCTATCACTCCCTAACACACGTACCCACTCGTTGACCACGCCCGATCAACCTACTAAACCGCCCAGACCACAACATGGATCAACATACTCCGGAGTCTCTTGACCTCGCAGGGCCCGTCTCAACAACAACAACCACGTGGACCTTTTTATGCACAAAGCGCCACACGCACATGAAGTTCGACGACTTCCCTACTCTCACACTCGGAGCCGCACCTCCGCTAACTCTATGAAGTTCGACGACTTCTCTAGTTCTACACTCGGAGTCGCACCTCCGCTATCCTTAAAAGAAAACCCTCGCAACCTTTTCACACACCCTGCGGCAATAAGCTGTGCAAGCGCAAAACCCTAACTTCACTCATACCATCACTAGTACCGCCAACGCTGTTTCCACATCTCCTTTCTCTCCATTCGCAAGTTCCGAGATCCCGGGAAAGTCGCGGTGGACCTAGCCCATCATCATCTTGTCAATCAGTTTTATCCAGGAAAATCTAATTCAACTTTTCGAATGGGGTCTCAAAATGCGTAACCGTTAATTCGACACCATGTACTCTAATGGTACAGGGTCCCAAAAGACGTAACCGTCCTCTGCTACCATCTACTGATAGAGCGGAACGTGGTAACAATTTTACCTGCGTTCGGATGCTCTTTAGGTCGATGAATCTTTTGGCTATGTGGGAACTCTCTGTACTCTTAATTGATCAATCACCTCAAATCGATAATCAATAACGAACATAAGCAACACCTTGAACAACATAACACTTAACAATTAATCCAGAATACATTTCGGCGAACCCTGACCTTTCAGCCAGGAATAACCACACCAGTTTATTGCAAAGTTAGTGAATTTATTTCCCTATATTAACAAAGCTAGCACGATATAAATGTGTCTCAACACCAAATGATAAACATAAATGAACATTAATAGCTGTCCATATCGTCGAAACAAGTGTAATCTATGTAGCATTTGAATCACAAGGCACTCGATAATGGCAATGCAAAGCACTAATACGATAATCTGTAATGGGCTAATTGCGTACATTTAGTCAGCATAACAAGATCTCCAATTGCATCGTGTGACATATGGAATCCTCGTCTAACCTCAAATTAGCATCAGCATGTGGGACTTCATGCAAAAACGATTTGGCAACATCAATTTAGAAAACTCCTAGCTAGGGTCCTTATCAAAATCAGCAGTTGGTTACCTAAAAGAAACACAATGCAATTTTACAGTTTCCTTTCATAATTACCAATTCCAATCAGCAATCAATGAAGTCTTCGTCTCACAGGTACCGTTTCTCGATCAGCATGGGACCGGGACAAAAGGGCAGGGGTGAACGGGGCAATTGCCTCACGGCGGTAAGATAAGATTACTACTACATGCAAAGGGGCAAATCAAAGTTAAAGTCTCTAAGGCAAGAATCATTAAAGTCTCTTTCTCTCGACTAGAGAAAGCATCAAAGTCTCTCAAAATGGCGTCGCAGCAAAATGGGTCATAGTAGCTACGAAGTCAAAATGGCGGGATGTCCGAAGAGAGAGAGAGCTCCCCTCTCGTGCACCTGGGTTTTATAGACAACAGTTCAAGTCCAGTAGGGTCTCCATTGGAGGGTTCATAGGTTAGCTTCAAATTGACCAATCAAAAACGACAGTTCTCAAGCTTTTACTTAAGCATACATTATCCTTGGAGATGGGTACGCAATTTGCAACATTGTTTCTCGATTAGCTTACTCTCAGAGGCTCCATTGTCCGCACCTGCAAGCCGACCTTGAATTTAAGAGAAAATATGCCATGCTGGCACCAACTTTAAGATAAGCATGCGAACAGTCTCTGTGGAAAAGTACAGCTTCAAGCAGAAATACACGTTTAATAGCACAGTGGAAAAATACGAACATTTAAACCGTGAGACCAGGCAACTAGGCCAAAGCCTCCGCTAAAGTAATGCTAAGCTAAGGCATTTCAAATAAGCAAATCGTAGCACACGTTTATGATTATGTCGGATTAGTGCAATTCTAATACACCACGTTATATAAAGCACGCGTATAAATAATGGCAAACTACTCTGAGGGCACATTTTGTCCCCGTACAATCTTTATTAATTCGGTTAATGTCACACATGATTATTTCAGCACTACGTTTATGCGTTAATAAATCAAAACCTTCATTTTCTGCTTCATCACCCGACTGACATTCAAAGTACAATAGGTAACAGAACGGCTGCTAGGGGCACTCAAGCCCGAGTCAAGGGCCACCTGTAAAACACAGGGAGTGCAAAAGAGGTCGACAGAATAAAGGGCGTGTCGCAGCATGGGTCAACCGTCAGCTGGGAAAACAGAAGGTACCACCAGTCCGAGCTGAGAATGATAATGTATATTACAAAGAGTTATTGAATGATTCCGATGTAGCAATAACCAAAAGCTTTATGAAACAATTCTTTCTAGAAACGAAAGCTGAAAATGGCGCAGTAAGACTATTTGAAATAAAACCTGGGAAAAATGACTAAGGAGTTTGTGGAGCTGGGAGGTCTGGTACACGCTCTTGAAGGAACCATGAACGAGAGGTCACTGGAGTTGGAAGAATACCGAGCAAGACTTCTGATGCTTGACAAACAAGCCATAGTCCTCAGATGAAACATAAGGACTTAGACAGTCCAGTGGGAACAGCGTTTGCACCAGAAGAGCAACAAAATGGCTCCAGGGGCCATACATAAAGAAATATGTTCCAGACCTATAAGGGGCCATCCGAGGGAGGATGGTTGCCTCTCCTATACAGGTGGACAGAGCCGAAAGAACTGTGCCATTCGCCATCAGCAATGAGAAGCTGTCAGACAACCTGGAATCGTTACTTTTACAATAAGGAACTCATCTTGAAAAGTGTGAGGAAAAAGGAGAATGTTTCTGTAAAGAAACGCCTCTTTTTGAAGGCCATCCACAAAGGTTTGGACAAAGGCTGCTGTTTTTTTTAGAGAGTGCATTGAGGTTTGTCAACCAGACCTTAGTGTGTTGGCCCTGCCCTTAAACGGTGTATGATTGATTGGGGAACACAAAATTGGCATAGGCTAACTTACTTTCAAGTCCCTAGTATATGGTTCCCAGAGTCTGTAAGTTAGAGAGTAACCCCAGGGATTGCAGCGCTGGTTGTGCCACCCTGGGTGTGACCACGTAACTGCAGACTGGAAGGTCAGATTTAAACTGCTGACTCAACTTTGCCATTTAAAGCATGTAAAAAAGTCCAACCTTCCTTTTTTCTTTTTGAAATATTTTTTATTTTGATTGAATTTGAGATCACTAAACACACACGATAAAACACAACTCCCTCCCGCCTAACCATGGTTCCATTGTATCTTATGTTGTACATACCAAATTGGAGTCATTTTGTCCCTTCACAAAGCCAATTTCACTTCATGCCAGTCCCACCTCTAAGGTGGACAAGCTGAAGTGGACACTACTGAGGACTGCAGCTCAAATTGTGCCACCCTCAGGGACCCTCTCACTAAGTGCACATAGTGCTGCTTTCACAGGGTGCGTGTCTTGATGCAGAACTAAAATGAAAGCACAACATTGCACACAGCCTGTGTGTTCTTTCCCCTTTACACTGCATGCAATGTATGTAAGTCACCCCTCTAGCAGGTCTTCCAGCCCTAAAGTCAGGGTGCATTGTATTACATGTAAGGGCATACCTGCAAAAGCAGATGTGCCCCTGCTATGTCTTTGTCGATTCTCAGACATAGTAAGTGAACAGGGAAGCCATTTTAAGTACATGTGCTGGACAGTGAACCTGTTCAAGAAGAACCAACTGTAAAAGAAAAAGAACTCTGCCCTGAGGAACAGTGAACCCGCCTCTGGATTCACATCTGCACCCAACACGCATGGCCTCAGTTCAAGTAGCCCACCAGTCCTGCAGAGGTCCTGCAGAGGTTCCCCAGCTATTCTGAGTCTGAGTTCACTGTGGGATGACCCATGCTGGAATCTGCCTCAAAATCGGCAGCCTCAAACCGAGGACTCCCCCTAAATGCGACCTGTCCAGTAACCTGTTCCCAATACCAAAGGTCACCCCTGCACCTGGAGCCTCTGGGCCTTGGGGAACTGGACCGTAAGTGTCCCTACATCCCCTAACATAAGAACTTACCCAAGCAGATGTGAGTTTTCTTCATTCAGCCTCCTGGCCCGATCCAGCAGCCTTTTTCCAAAACTGATCTCCCCCATTTAATTGCATTGGGCACCCAACACTGTGTTGACACTTTGCACCTGGCCGAACCTGCGCCACTGAGTAAGTTTGGTGCTGCCTTGTGGCCCCCACATTTTCTTACGTCAACCCCAGGAGGTCGACCCCTGGCACCGCTTTACTCACCTGTGAGCAGCCAATCTTCATTTACCCTTCAGTCTCAATTGGTTAACATTGGGCACCTGACTCCAGATTTGACCTCTTTTGGTACTGATTTGAACCTTGCCTGGTGTTGACCTACAATCCCAAACAATGGATTTGTAAGTTGTGTACTTACCTGCAAAACTGCATTCTTGTTTTCCTCCCATAGGTTAACATTGCTGAGCTGACAAATTGCACTGTCTTGATTTTTGAAGCTGAATATTATTTATGCTTGAAAATCAACATACCTGATTACGAATTTCTTGGGTTTCAAACATATAAATAAATGTTATTTTTCTAAACTGGTCTTGGATTTTGTTATTTGAGTGTGTGTGTCTCATTTATTGCCTCTATGGGTACAGCAAATGCTTATTACTACCCTCCGATAAGCCTAACTGCGCGCCCACACTACCACAAAATAGAGCATTAGTCCTATCTACTTTTGCCTCTGCAATACCAATTGGCGATCCATTGGACTCTCTGCACAGTGCACTTCATATTACACTATATACAGCGCCAACTTCCTACAACCTTTGTTTATAGGCAGGGAACTTGTTAAAGCCATCCTCTGCTCCTCCCCAAAGTATGAGAAAAATATTGCAGGCCAGCCATCGGGGTGCCCCATCTAATAATTCCAGTATCCCAGTCACCCCAAATGTGCTCACATTTCTTTTGGCAACCACTTGCTCGGTAAATGTCCTTCTCCATAAGCCTACAGTGATCCATGCCTTTCACCCATTCTTGGTGTTAAGGGATAGTACCCAAACCCCATTGTTGCACAATATACTGTTTTGCCACCATGCAGCCTAAATTGACAAGCGGTTTGTGGTAGGAGGTATGGTATGTTTTTCCCCACATCCCCAGTAGTGCAAGCCTAGGTGGACATTCCAATAACATTTTGTTACTTCGTCAAGTGTTCTCTTCACTGACTCCCAGAAGCCCCCTATCTTGGGACAGCTACAGAGTGTGTGATAAAATGTGCTTTCCTGTCCACATCCTGTAAGGTAGTATGCGTCTGCGGTCCTGCAGAGTCTATGGAGTAAGGTCCGTGTGTAGTATACCCTGTACAGAATTTTAAATTGAATCAAGCAGAGATTCGTTGGAATAGCCACCTTGGCTGGGAATATCAGTGTCTCTCACATATCCTCCTTATCCAGGTCTCCACAATCGCGTGACTGTCTATCTAATAACCCAGACAAGGGCGTCTGTGTGTTTCTCATCAAGGTCCCATATGTTAAGGAAATTGTTTTTTTCCTTACTGGTTCGTCCACAAGTCTCAGTTCTAATGGTGAGTCTTCTTGTGTCTCTTCATTGAGGGACATGCTTTTTTTAAGAGCAGTCCTCAGTTGAGCATATTTTAGCCAATGCGTACAGGACATCTGATATTCAGATTGTAGGTGGGGAAAGGGCCCCACCCCTTCGGAGTCCCATACATCTGCAAATGACAAAATACCAATAAAATCCCACTTCTGGAATCCTGTCAGAGTTGCTACCTGTCTGAGTCTGGACCTTTCCCACAGTGGTGTTCTCGGGGTTAATCTATTCCCCCACCCCATCTTGCTCGTCAATCTCTTCCAGACATGAACCACCGTTTCCGTGGCTAGGCATGTAGCAGATACCAGTTTGCCCCTGTACAGTAAGTGAAGATTACTCCCCATGGACCATCTATCTAAATAAAACACAGGGTCCTCTCAGTCCGCATTTGTCCACTAGTTCACCACACACACCTGTGCCACCTCGTAATATTTCCCAACATTCAGCAGGGCAATTCCTCCCTCGTACTTGGACCGCTAGAGGGTTTCTGTGGCTACCCGGGGATGTCCACTTGCCCACAGCAGATCTCGCACCAGCACGTCTACCTTTACAAAAAATTTCAGTTTATACAGAGAGTTCTGGAGTACATATAGGAATCGAGGAAGAGCCAAAATCTTAAACATTGCCACTTTCCCGAGTACTGAGAGCGGCAGTGATTGCCAATGCTTGACATCTTGATCAAATCTTGCTAACAAAGGGGCCAAATTTGCCTCATAGAGTGAATCCAAGTCTCTGGTAATCCACATCCCCAAGTATTCAAATTCATTAATTTCCACTCTAAGCGATAGAGCCAACGTCTGTTCCTGATCCTAATCTCCCACTGGAAATAAGAGGGATTCTTCTCAGCTAATAGCGAATCCAGAAACCTCCCCAAAGGTTGGGAAGATATATCTTAGTCTATGGAGTGTCTCAGTCGTGTGTGTCCGATATAATTAAATGTCGTACACATTCAGAGAAATACGGTGCTCCCATCTGGTCTTCTCCAGCTAAGCCTGGATCTGTGCATCTACTCTTACCCACTCTGCCAGTCCCTCTATTGCCAGTGCAAACAACATTGGTGAGAAAGGGCATCCCTATCTTGTATCTCTATGTATGCAGAATGGCTTACACGCTTGTGTTCTATCATAGAGTAGTTGAACCCACTGCCTGAATTTGGGGCCAAACCCATTTTTGTCAAAACCCCAAAGAGGTATGGCCATTCCACTGAATCAAAAGACTTATTGGTTCCAGCAACTCTATCACTTTACCCGCAGATGAGGTCATCACCAAGTTGATCCTGCCAGGCAGTACCCCAGTGCTCATAATGTATGCCCTGTATGTGTTCCCTGTGTGGTGTCTAACTGTATCACTGAGGCTCTGCTAACCAGAACCTCAGTGTTTATGCTCTCTCTCAGCTTTAAAATTGTCACTGCAGGCTAGTGAATAATTTTACCAATTCTCATTGGCACACTGGAACACCCTTATAATTCCCTTGTATATGGTCCCTAGGTACCCAGGGTATTGGGGTTCCAGGAGATCCCTATGGGCTGCAGCATTTCTTTTGCCACCCATAGGGTGCTCAGACAATTCTTACACAGGACTGCCACTGCAGCCTGAGTGAAATAACGTCCACATTATTTCACAGCCATTTTTCACTGCACATAAGTAACTTATAAGTCACCTATATGTCTAACCCTCACTTGGTGAAGGTTAGGTGCCAAGTTACTTAGTGTGTGGGCACCCTGGCACTAGCCAAGGTGCTCCCACATTGTTCAGGGCAAATTCCCCGGACTTCGTGAGTGCGGGGACACCATTACACGTGTGCACTACATATAGGTTACTACCTATATGTAGCGTCACAATGGTAACTCCGAACATGGCCATGTAACATGTCTAGGTCTCTAGCACAGAACCTGGGTACTGCCAAACTGCCTTTCCGGGGTCTCCACTGCAGCTTCTGCTGCTGCCAACCCCTCAGATAGGTTTCTGCCCCCCTGGGGCCTGGGCAGCCCAGTCCCAGGAAGGCAGAACAAAGGATTTCCTCTGAGAGAGGGTGTTACACCCTCTCCCTTTGGAAATAGGTGTGAAGGGCTGGGGAGGAGCAGCCTCCCCCAGCCTCTGGAAATGCTTTGATGGGCACAGATGGTGCCCATCTCTGCATAAGCCAGTCTACACCAGTTCAGGGATCCCCCTGCCCTGCTTTGGCGCGAAACTGGACAATGGTGTTGGGGCACAATGGACAGCTCTGAGTGGCCAGTGCCAGCATGTGACGTCAGAAACGCCTCCTGATAGGTGCTTACCTCTTTCAGTAGCCAAGCCTCCTTTCTTAGTAGACAAACCTCCTTTTTTGGCTATTTAGGGTCTCTCCTCTGGGCTATTCCTCAGATAACGAATGCAAGAGCTCACCAGAGTTCCTCTGCACTTCCCTCTTCGACTTCTGCCAAGGATCGACCGCTGACTGCTCCAGGACGCCTGCAAAACCGCAACAAAGTAGCAAAGTAGCAAGACGACTACCAGCAACATTGTAGCGCCTCATTCTGCCGGCTTTCTCGACTGTTTCCTGGTGGTGCATGCTCTGAGAGCTGTCTGCCTTCACCCTACACTGGAAGCCAAGAAGAAATCTCCCGTGGGTCGAACTCCTTTGAACTCCTCTTTGGGCACCCTGTGAGATGTCCTCTTGCTCTTGTGAAGGAGGGTTGGGTTGGGAACAACCTTTAAAAGCTCCTAAACAGGACATAGTGGACTATGTACTTGGCCTAAGATCTAGAATGGCTGAGTATATGAAAAAGGCCAGTAAACACCTTCAGGCCAGCCAGGAGCTGCAAAAGCAATGGCAAGACCAGAAGGCTGTCCTGACTCAGTACCACCCAGGACAGAAGGTGTGGGTATTGGAGCCTATGGCCCCAAGAGCACTCCAGGACAAATGGAGTGGACCCCATCTAATTGTTGAAAAGAAGGGTGGGGTTACCTATTTGGTAGACCTGGGCACTGCCAGGAGTCCCCTTAGGGTGATTCATGTCAACCACCTACAACCCTACTATGACAGGGCTGATCTCACTCTGCTCATGGCAACAGATGAGGGACAGGAAGAAGAGAGTGACCCTCTCCTTGATCTCTTCTCCACCACTGAAGCTGATGGCTTGGTGGAGGGGGTGGTCTTAGCAGATTGTCTTACTGCTGAACAGAAAGACAACTATGTCAATCTCCTAAGTCAGTTTTCTGAACTCTTTTCACTTATACCAGGTACTTCTTCCTGGTGTGAACATGCAATTGGTACTGGAGACAGCCTCCCTGTCAAAAGTAAGATGTATAGGCAGCCTGACCATCTCAGGGACTGCATTAAACAAGAGGTACAGAAAATGTTGGACTCAGGGGTGATTGAGCCTTCAGAAAGCCCCTGGGCTAGCCCAGTTGTGCTTGTACCAAAACCTCACACCAAAGATGGAAAAAGAGAGATGAGGTTTTGTGTGGATTGTAGAGGGCTCAATCAAGTAACCAAGACAGATGCTCACCCTATACCCAGGGCAGATGAGCTTATAGGTACACTGGTTTCTGCCAAGTATCTAAGCACTTTTGATCTAACTGAAGGGTATTGGCAGATTAGGTTATCAGAAGATGCTAAACCCAAGACTGCATTTTCAACCATTGGAGGGCACTACCAATTCACAGTGATGCCCTTTGGTTTGAAAAATGCACCTGCCACTTTTCAGAGGTTGGTGAACACAGTCCTGCAAGGGTTAGAAGTTTTTAGTGCAGCATATCTAGATGATATTGCTGTCTTTAGCTCAACTTGGGATGATCACCTGGTCCACCTATGGAAAGTTTTGGAGGCTCTGAAAAAGGCAGGCCTCACTGTCAAGGCCTCAAAGTGCCAGATAGGGCAGGGGAAAGTGGTTTATCTGGGCCACCTGGTAGGTGGAGAACAGATTGCACCACTACAGGGGGAAATCCAAACTATCATGGATTGGGTTCCCCCTACAACTCAAACCCAGATGAGAGCCTTTTTAGGCCTCACAGGGTACTATAGGAGATTCATAAAGAATGATAGCTCCATTGCAGCCCCTCTTAATGATCTCACTAGCAAGAAGATGCCTAAGAAGGTATTGTGGACAGCTAGCTGTCAAAAAGCTTTTGAGGAGCTCAAACAGGCCATGTGATCTGCACCTGTTCTAAAAAGCACTTGTTACTCCAAGAAATTCATTGTACAGCTGATGCATCTGAATTAGGGGTTGGGGCAGTACTATCACAACTGAATTCTGAGGGCAGGATCAACCTGTTGCTTTTATCAGCAGAAGGTTGACCCCTAGAGAAAAGCGTTGGTCTGCCATAGAGAGGGAGGCCTTTGCTGTGGTCTGGGCACTGAAAAAGTGGAGACCATACCTGTTTGGTACTCACTTTATTGTTCAGACAGACCACAAACCTCTACTTTGGCTAAAACAAATAAAACAAATGAAAGGTGAAAACCCTAAATTGTTGAGGTGGTCCATATCCCTACAGGGAATGGACTATACAGTGGAACACAGACCTGGGAGTACCCACTCCAAGGCAGATGGACTCTCCAGATATTTCCACTTAGACAATGAAGACTCATCTGGGCAAGGTTAACCTTATTGCCCTTCGTTTGGGGGGGGGGGTTGTGAAGGAAAGTACCATCTTGCCTGGCATGTTACCCCCATTTTCACCGTATGTATGTTTGTTTTTGCCTATGTGTCACTGGGATCCTGCCAGACAGGACCCCAGTGCTCATAATGTATGCCCTGTATGTGTTCCCTGTGTGGTGCCTAACTGTATCACTGAGGCTCTGCTAACCAGAACCTCAGAGAGTTTATGCTCTCTCTCAGCTTTAAAATTGTCACTGCAGGCTAGTGAATAATTTTACCAATTCTCATTGGCACACTGGAACACCCTTATAATTCCCTTGTATATGGTCCCTAGGTACCCAGAGTATTGGGGTTCCAGGAGATCCCTATGGGCTGCAGCATTTCCTTTGCCACCCATAGGGAGCTCAGACAATTCTTACACAGGACTGCCACTGCAGCCTGAGTGAAATAACGTCCACGTTATTTCACCAGCATTTTTCACTGCACATAAGCAACTTATAAGTCACCTATATGTCTAATTCTCACTTGGTGAAGGTTAGGTGGCAAGTTACTTAGTGTGTGGGCACCCTGGCACTAGCCAAGGTGCCCCCACATTGTTCAGGGCAAATTCCCCGGACTTTGTGAGTGCAGGGACACCATTACACGCGTGCACTACACATAGGTCACTACCTATATGTAGCGTCACAATGGTAACTCCTAACATGGCCATGTAACATGTCTAGGATCATGGAATTGTCACCCCAATACCATTATGATATTGGGGTGACAATTCCATGCATCCCCGGGTCTCTAGCACAGAACCCGGGTACTGACAAACTGCCTTTCCGGGGTCTCCACTGCAGCTGCTGCTGCCGCCAACCCCTCAGACAGGTTTCTGCCCACCCTAGGGCCTGGGCAGCCCAGTCCCAGGAAGGCAGAACAAAGGATTTCCTCTGAGAGAGGGTGTTACACCCTCTCCCTTTGGAAATAGGTGTGAAGGGCTAGGGAGGAGTAGCCTCCCCCAGCCTCTGGAAATGCTTTGATGGGCACAGATAGTGCCCATCTCTGCATAAGCTTGTCTACACCGGTTCAGTGATACCCCAGCCCTGCTCTGGCGCGAAACTGGACAAAGGAAAGGGGAGTGACCACTCCCTTGACCTGCACCTCCCAAGGGAGGGGCCCAGAGCTCCTCCAGTGTGTCCCAGACCTCTGCCATCTTGGATTCAGAGGTGTTGGGGCACAATGGACAGCTCTGAGTGGCCAGTGCCAGCAGGTGACGTCAGAGACGCCTCCTGATAGGTGCTTACCTCTTTCAGTAGCCAAGGCTCCTTTCTTAGTAGCCAAACCTCCTTTTTTGGCTATTTAGGGTCTCTCCTCTGGGCTATTCCTCAGATAACGAATGCAAGAGCTCTCCAGAGTTCCTCTGCACTTCCCTCTTTGACTTCTGCCAAGGATCGACCGCTGACTGCTCCAGGACGCCTGCAAAACCACAACAAAGTAGCAAGACGACTACCAGCAACATTGTAACGCCTCATCCTGCCGGCTTTCTCGACTGTTTCCTGGTGGTGCATGGTCTGAGGACTGTATGCCTTCACCCTGCACTGGAAGCCAAGAAGAAATCTCCTGTGGGTCGACGGAATCTTCCCCCTGCTAACGCAGGCACCAAACGTCTGCATCACCGGTCCTCTGGGTCCCCTCTCATCCTGGCGAGCGTGGTCCCTGGAACACAGGAGCTGGGTCAAAGTATCTCCCACAGTCCAGTGGCCCTTCTGTCCAAATTTGGTGGAGGTAAGTCCTTGCCTCCCTGTGCCAGACAGTAATCCTGTGTACTGCGTGATCTGCAACTGCTCCAGCTTCTGTGCACTTTTCCAAGGATTCCTTTGTGCAAAGCCTAGCCTGGGTCCCCAGCACTCCGTCCTGCATTGCCCAACTCGCTGAGTTGGACTCCGACGTCGTGGGACCCTCCTTTGTGACTCTGAGTTGACCACTGTCCTCAGATCTTCTAAGTGCCTGTTCCGGTACTTCTGTGGGTGCTGCCTGCTTCTGCGGGGGCTCTCTGAGTTGCTGAGCATCCCCTCTGTCTTCTCCTCCAAGGGGCAACATCCTGGTCCTTCCTGGTCCCCAACAGCAGCCAAAATCCTCAACCACAACTCTTGCAGCTAGCAAGGCTTGTTTGCGGTGTTTCTGCGTGGAAACACTCCTGCAACCTCCAGCACGCCGTGGGACATCTTCTGACCAAAGGAGAAGTTCCTAGCACCTTCCGTTGTTGCAGAATCTTTGGCTTCTTCCACCCAGAGGCAGCCCTTTTGCACCTTCATCTGGGGTTAGTGGGCTCCTGCACCCCCTGGACACTTGCGTGACTCTTGGACTTGGTTCCCTTCTTTTACAGGTCCTCAGGTTCAGGAATCCGTTTTCAATGCTTTGGTAGCAGTTGTGGTTCTTGCAGAATCCCCTATCACGACTATACTGTCTTTCTGGGGTAGTAGAGTAACTTTACTCCAACTTTTCAGGGTCTTGGGGTTGGGTATTTTGGACACCCTTACTGTTTTTTCACAGTCCCAGCGACCCTCTACAACCTATCATAGGCCTGGGGTCCATTCGTGATTCGAATTCCACTTTTGGAGTATATGGTTTGTGTTGCCCCTAGGCCTACTTCTACCTATTGCATCCTATTGTGATTCTACATTGTTTGCACTACTTTTCTTACTGTTACTTACCTGATTTTGGTTTGTGTACATTTAATTTGTGTATATTACTTACCTCAGTGAGGGTATCCCCTGAGATACTTTTGGCATATTGTCACAAAAATAAAGTACCTTTATTTTTTAGTAACTCTGAGTATTGTGTTTTCTTATGATATTGTGCTATATGATATAAGTGGTATAGTAGGAGCTTTGCATGTCTCCTAGTTCAGCCTAAGCTGCTTTGCCATAGCTACCTCTAACAGCCTAAGCTGCAAGAAACACCTCTATTCTAATAATAAGGGATAACTGGACCTGGTACCCACTATAAGCCTCCTACAGTGACTCTGCATAATCCCTCTCTAGATATGTGAGTTTGTCTTGTATCCAGCCTCTGACGGTGTTCTCTGTGTTCTCCCACTTTTACGGCTATGATAACTTCTCTGATCGTAGCCTTGTACACTTCCCAAAATATGGTGTGGCTCTGCACAGTCTCTGTTCTCCCAAAAAATGATTTTTGAGGCCCGTTTCAGTTGCTGGATCTGTTTTATTCAGTAGGTGCCATGTCTCCATCCTCCACCAAGCTCCGAGGGACCCACAAGCATATCTGGCGCCACTTTCAAAGGGGAATGGTCACTAATTGCCTGAGCTAAATAAGCTGACTCCCCAAATCCTGCTAGGGTAGAATAACATTGGCCGTGAAGAAATAGACCAGTTTAAAGTGGACGTCAAGGGTTCCAGAGAAGAAAGAATAACCCCTCGCAGTTCCATGAAGAGCCCTCCATATATTACACATCCTAAGCGCTTGTGTAAAACCTTCCAGTTTCCTTTGTGTAGCTCTCCCTTCCACTCTCAGACTTGAACAACCAGGTGTGTATCAAGTACTAAATAAAAAACTCCACCTACAATTGTGTGGGATCGCAGTGCTCTTGCCAGTAGGTCACCCACCTTCTGAAGTGTCACCCTCTGAAGCCCTGGAGGTGGGTAGACATTAACCAGTAACAGAATTTCACCTTCATATTCATCTAGTATCCCTAAATAGCACCCCTGTGGGTCAACCCAAGTGCGGAGTGTGTTGAGCGGGAGCAATCGGCAGACGAGGATCAACACTCCCCTGCAGCCAGAGGTATATTGAGCGTGCCCTATCAGCTTATATTTTTCCTTTTCCAAATTCTGGTGCTGAGTATATACCAGGTGCATCTCCTGCAAATATATTATGTCTGATTGGTATCTATGAAGGGCTTTGTGAACCAACCCTCTTTTGACCAGTGTGTGTCTCCCTTTCTCCTGCCCTCTCTGTATCTGATGAGCGACTGCCCTACTGTTAGAAATAGACCATGGTGTGGTAAACTGCAAAACACTACCCCATAAATACCCCCCCACCCTACTTTACCATGTTGTGATTTTTTAACTAACCACCTCCAAACACATGTACCTATAGTCCCCAAACCTAATTCCCAAGAAACCTGATCATGACACTGTAGCACAGCAGACAGCCACTGCCTTCTGACTGTCCACATGGTCACTCATGTTTCCAGAGTTCTGTAAAACATAAGGTGAAGTCCTTCCTCCTCCAAGGTTCTTTTCTGGAGCTTGAATTGCGAGTGTCTGGGCTGTGTTACTTGTGGCTCTCCTTAACCCAGCTGGTCCAATGTCATGGTGTCTCAATTGGTAGCATGTTGTCCTCTGATCCATGTTCCTGGCCCGTGTGCTCTGAGCTATTGCTCCCTCCCCCCGGGGCTAGATAGCGCCATTTGTTATTACCCAGGGAGTCTCTATGTTGTTAAATCTCTAGAACAGTTTGAGCCTGTGCTGCCTTTTTTGCGCCTGGGTCGGAAAGCTCTGTTTTTCTTTCTAGTGCTCCTCCACTTATTTGTCACCTTTCTCTATCCATCACCAGTCCTCTTGCCAGGTGGCTGTCCGGACCACATCCTTCATGTTTCAAGCCAGACCCGGGCCTCCTGTGGGGTACTCACAAAATGAGTTTTCCCATCAATGCACAATTTATAGCTTTGTTGGGGGGTAGAGGAGCGCATATTTCATGTCTAGTTCTTTACTGGGACATTTGCCCTTCTCTGTCTTTGGACCAGGTTGGTATAGTCTGGGTATAAGTTGACCTCCTGTCCTTCAATCATCACAATCATATATGGCCTATGTTTTCTTGCTGCGTGGAGGATCACATCTTTGTCTCTGAGGTTCATTAGGCGAGCAATGATGGGGTGTGGGTTCATCACTGGTGGTGGTGGGATCGCCATGATCCTATGCGCTCGCTCCACTGAGAAAAAATGAGGTTTGCCCAGGAAAACTGTGTCTATCAGCCATTCTTCCACATGGAGTTCCAATGATAGGCCCTCCACCTTCTCTGGCACTCCCACCAGGTGAACGTTGTGGCAACAGGACCTGCTCTCTGCATCTTCAAGTCTAATTGCCAACTGTTGCACTTCCTTCTCTGTAGCCAAAACTTTCTGTGCAAGGTCCTTCATCTGCGGCACCACTGTCTCCAAAGTAGTCTCCATTTCTTTGATACGGTCAGCCAGCTTTCTTTGATCATCCCTCAAGAGCCCCACCTCTCCCGCAACTGTTGCGATTTGTGTCTCTAGGGACATTTCAATGTCTTTGACAGACTCCGAAATCATGGCTGTGTGCGCAGCCAAGTTTGCAGCTCCCCCTTCTTTGTCTTGAGCATTGCCCCAGCTGCTGTCTCAGTTGGGCTCCCTTAACCACTTAAATTGACTTTCAACTGTGGCTCACACGAAGCAAGCATGTCCTGATATTTGATTTCCCATAGTCTCTCAGCCGCTTACCCTGCACAAATTGTCTTATGTCCAGTCAACAATGCTGTGACAGTTTCCGTGGGCGGATTGGAGGCGTGCAAGAGAAATGAAGAAGGGGGGCCAAGTGAACCCCCAGCTGTTCCTCTTTATTTGGTGGAGTAGGCAGGGGTCTTGTCACTACGATGTCTGTGCAGTGTTCTGGTGAGTGGGGGTTGTGTGGGGGTGGGCAGCTCTCAACCTCTGGACGCCAGTGAACTTGCACCCCTCTAACCCTGTGTTGGTAGGTCCTTCCAGGCTGGTATTGCCGCCGTGATAGGGGTTCCCCTAGTGCTTAGTCCCTCAGGCGCTGCACTTTAGTTTATCAGCATAATGGTAAGGAGGACTCCGACTCAGTGGGGAAGAAGGGGGGAAGGGAGAGAAATGAGAGGGCCACAAAGTGTAATATGCAGTCCAGCCCATCAGTGGCCCACCAGTGGCGCATCCATGGGGCAGAGAATCTTAATCCTCCAGGAAGCAGAGGAGGGGGGCCAACAACCAAAGGTGCCCAATATCAGCTCTAGTTATGTCGCAGACCAGGTTGGGAGTCCATGCTCCTCACCTTATAACAACTGCTGCTTCTCTCCATGCGACGTTGCCTTCTGCGCTGCTCCCCCGGGGCTACAGTGATCAAGCAGCATCTCTCATGTCTCGTCCTAGCTCTGTCTGCTATCTCAACACCGTTGCAGGTCCCAATGTGGTTAGCGATCTAGGTCCACGTCCCTGGTTACACTTGTGTGGTGTGGTGCATCAGCGTACACAGCAGCTCTCTCCTTGGCTGTGGTATGATCAACAGGCGGGTGCCATCTTGCCCGCCACCACACTCTGTCACCGCTGACCCAGCCTGCTGCTCATGGGACTCAGGATTGTGCGATTACTATGCACCATCAGCTCTCAGATGCGGGCGCTGCAGACAAGGGGAGCTTCACACAGCCCTCTCCCAGGATAAACTGCTCCGGGGCCTCCAGGTGGCTCGAGAGCTCCCTACTATGCGTTTAAAGCCATTGTTGGTCAGGCTATGCCCCCCAACCTTCCCTTTTTAATTTATGTAAGTCACCCATAAGGCAGAATGCAGCATATTAAAGAGTAGAATGTGTACTCTTTACATATTCTAACAGTAAAACTCAGAAATGATTGTTTTTACCGTGGAAAATGCTAGTAGCCCCACTGATAATTGAAGAGTTGCAGCCTGCCACAGCAGCCCTGCTAACTTCTGACTGGGACTACTATAATTGATACTGTAAAATATCAAACAACTCATTACTTTAAGCCCAACTTGATGCTCAAGTTGAAAGTAATGTAAATTGTTGCAGTGTGCAACTTTTACAAAGTTGGCACTGTGTTGCCCTAAGTCCCCGGTACCCATTCATGGTCACACACAGGGCCTATCACTGCAACAACTTTCTGCCCTTTTGGCGAGACATGCAAACGACTCCCAGGAAAGAATACAATAGCATCCTGGCAGAAAAGAGGTGTGCCATTTCCCTGGCAGGAAGCCATACAGGTGTTGGCCCAAAAGATGAGCTTCAAAGGAGAAGCCAACTTTTGAGAGCAAATGGGGAGCACTTGTGATAGGAGCTGCTTACTGATTAGATGTGAAGGTGGGCTTTTAGGCAAGAGAGGGGAAACCAGTTGCCAAACAGGTTTTTTGGTGGGGTGTAGCCCCCCTTGGTGGCCACATCGCTTGGTCGGGCTAGGGAGCTCTGTAAGCCAAGAGAGGTGTTTTGCAATGTTGGAAGTGGGTAGAATGGTGCATCCTGGGATAGCCAGATGCCACACTCCACAGGAAGTGGTCATTAGAAGAGAGGAGACCTGGTAGCCCATTGGCTACCAACCGCATGCTAACTTGAGGACTTTTTCTGAGCATAAATAGAGCATCTCTGGATCTCAGAACTCAGATCTCTACTAGACTGGAAGAAGGACCTCCCTGTCGCACCAAAGACACCGCGAAGAAAGGCTGCCCTGATGTGGACTGCACCTGCTGAACCTAGTGGCTAACAAAAGAGAAGGGACTGTGCCTGCTCTGTCCTGCTCATGGAGAAGTTGTTTGAGGAGCTCAGCCGAAACAAGCGACTCCATGGGTCTCCTGTTTGCAGTATAGGACCAAAACAGCTGAAGAAGATTTGGCTATAACGGTGATACCACGTGACTGATAGCCCAAAAGCGGCTGGACTACTACCAGAACCTAGAGGACTTTGAGGGACGTCAACCTCTGTGGTTAGGACTGCCTCACCCCATTCATGAACCAAGGAGTAACCAGAGAATGGCCTCCATTGACCGCATCACATCCAGAGCATCCTTGAGCATCTGTAGCATCAAGTACCCCTTGCATCAGGACCACGTCAACAGAAACCTATTGCAACAGGATTGAAGTGCCTGCAACTGACTGTACGCTGCGTCTCCTGCTGGGGTAACTGTTTCTGAGGGCCTTGCTGGTCTCTTTGACTGTCTCCCTACCAGAGTTGTTCACCAAAAGTAACAAAGCAACCAAATTGAAACTTACCTACGTTTTCCTTGAAAAGGTTTCTAAGTGTCAAATTTGTTGAAATTGCCAATCCCTGGTCACGGTTAAGTGAAAAGTGCATATTTACTATAACTTGTAAATTCTGTATCTCCGGAACCCTCCAGTGGATGTTTTTTATTTTGGTGTCTACAAATACATAAAAATACAATCTATTTTTATAAATTGTTGGATTTATTGAGTGTCTCATGTACTTCCTCCGCAATTGTTTTGGTGCTGATAAATGTTTTACATTTGTTCTTTTGTGTGCGTCTGACTGCTCAGAGCCACAGCCACCCAAGGTTGAGCAAAAGGTTTCACACAAAAGTTCTACTGGTCCTAAAGGGGTTGGTAAGTAGTTTACACGGTGAGCTCACACAACTACACCATATAGTACACCCAATTTATTCATGGCCCTCTCTTCAATTGTGTTGCAAAAAAAACAATTGTTTAGACCAAATTCTCCATGGGTGAAACCATCAGATGCAGATGGGGCCATCCTTTTCGAATTATGTTTCCCTATTAAAATAATCTATACCCTGAAGCACAAAATCTTTCACTGTAGCTTGTGAAATTGTAGGTGTGAAATAGGGCCACTGATACAACCAGAAGTGAAAGACTCATATATAACCATATGCACTGTTGGAATGGAAAAATAATATTATTTTCAGGCTTTTTATAAGAAGTGTTGCACATCAGAAGACCACCTGGCAGAGGCAAATCAATCTAAGTTGTCAGAGGCAGAAAAAAGAAGCTACGGGAACCAGTTACAAAAGAAGAGGAGCAATCAAAAGCCATAAGGTATCCAAAGTACCCAGTACAAATGGCTTTACATTGTATTTTTAGAAGGTATTTGGGGCCCAGTTGTTACATTACTCATGAGAGTCTTCCATGTGATAGACCAAGAAAGGCAGTCAGAAGCCAAGCAGTCGGAATTCACTATGTCGGAAGCCACGGTTTCCTTCATACTCAATCCATACTAACCGCAGACTGCCTCGCATACAAACGGACCTTCCTGCACACTACAGATGCCAAGATTTTGTCAAAAATGCTTACGTCCTGTCTGCAGGAAGTCACACCAGTATTAGTCCACCCTGATCAAGCCAGTTTTACCTTTAGAAAACACCTGGGTGACAATGCTAAGAAAGCACTACACCTAATCAATATAGGACCCAAGAAAGACCACAGGTTGAAAATGCTCGCCTTATATGCCGAAAAGGCACTCAATAGAAATGACTGGGACTTCCTGAGCCACGTGCCCTTTACTATGGAATTCAAGCACTTTTCTGAACTGGACATTAGCAGGCTACAGAACACTACAGATGCAGGTGTGGTTCAATAATGCCTTAAGTGTCAAGCAGGGCCACAACCATAACCCAAAGTGAAAGACCCATCTGGAAACATGCACACTCGTGGAATGGAAACACTTTAATGTTTTAAATCTTTTTATAGGAAGCTTTGCACACCAGAAGACCTGGCAGAGGCAAACCAGTCTACCAGAAGCACCTGGCAGAAAAAAATCAATCTAAGTTGTGAGCAGTAGATCAAACAAGCTGCAGGAACCAATTACAAAAGACAAGATACTTGTAACATTCAAGAGCCTTGGAGTATCTAAAGTACCTGTCACAGATGGCTTTCATTTGATTTTTAGAAGGTGTTTGGGTCCCATTTCCTAGCACTATTTATGAGAGTCTTCCAAGTGATAATCCAAGAAAGGCAGATCACTCCCACTATGTCGGAAGCCACAATTTCTCTTATACTCAACATAAACTAGCTGGCTGCAGAATGTGTGTCATACAAACTGATCTTGCTGCAAAATACAGATGCCAAGAGTTTGTCAAAAATCCTTTTATCCTGGCTGCAGGAATTCACACCAATATTAGTCCACCTGATCAAGCGGGTTTTACCTCTTTATCTCTAGCAGACAACCGGATGACAATGCTAAAAAAAAACTCCAGCTAATCAATACAGGACCTAAGGAAGACAAGAGGTGAAACTGATGGCCTCATAGTCCAAAAAGGCATTCAATAAAGTTGGCTGTGACCTCCTGAGCCACATGCCCTTTACTATGGATTTCAAGAGTTTTTTTTAAGTGGATATTAGCAGGATATAGAACCCTATAGACACAGATGTGGTTAAATAATGCCTTGTTGCAGTCGATGCATTGATAAAAGGGTACAAGGCAAGGATTCTGATTGCCCCTTTATCTTTTTGATCTTACGTTGGAACCACTAGTATAACATTGTTAGCATCATTTGGTTCCTACTGAAGTAATAGGACTGCGTATTAGGACAATAGACCTTCAGAATGTGGGAGGCTAAGTCTGTCCACACCGTCAGAAGCCACCAGCTCACCTCATGGCAAGCTCACAGTGCTTCATCCACACCCCCAACCCTGCCAGGGTAAAAGGTGATTGTGGCAACCTGAACATGACACACTGACTCCCAAGAAAGTTGTGGAAACAGATCTCAACTTTTCATCAGATTATTCATGCATGCCCAGGCGAAAAACAAGAGAGATACAATATAAGTTTTCAATACATCTATTGAAACAATCGTAATCGTGCATAGAGAGAATTAGCTGCAATAATTAGGCAGAAAAAACAAAGCAAAGCAGCAAGTATTACGAATACGGTAAAGAGGTTGATGAAACCAACCATGATAAATGATTTCTATAAATTCTAGAGGTTCCTATCTAACCCTAAGATTATACCTACTGAGAGCATAGTGGGTGTACCCTTCTACCTGGCCTGATTTAAGGCATCAGCCTCAGCCCTATACCTGGAAATGGCATCAGGAGTCAGCCTGTAGTGTACATGGCAATCCTCTCGGAAAGCTGGTAGATTAGCACCAGCAGAGCTGCATGTCGAACACAGCGCTCATCCCAGGATAGTCCTGGCTGAAAGACCCCTCTGCCCCTTCCAGGTCAATGCACCATTTATATAAAAAAGTCACACTGTGTTGGAAGCACAGTTCTGATGCAATGCTATGTTTAGATATTAGAAGCTGTCTTCTGAACGGGGAATACAAACACTAGGATATCACATACTACGTTCCTAGCCTCGAACAGACTGTACTGATTGTATGTTGTGAATAGGCTAACTAAAAGAAGCAACTCGTACAGTATGTTCCTAGAAGAATATCATGCAAGAAAAGTGTGTAAAATGTCACAGCGAAAGCAATGCAGGTAAAAAGTGTAAAATATGAAATAAAACAATGAAGCCAATAAACAGGGGAACCAACTCTGGTCCAAGAGGTCCTCACAACATTAGAACAATCATACACTTAAAAGGGGAGTAGAGTGATGGGTGAATTTAAGGTAACCATATAAGCAGATGAGATACTCCAGTCCATAGTCTACCCAGTGTCAACTCTACCTGTGATCTTGCAAGAACTCAGGTCACATCAGCCGGTTTTGGAGTATAAGATCATCCTCCTCAAAATCATGTGACTAAATCACTCAATTTGATAGCAGTGAACTCCCTGGAGCCCATGACTCTCTTTAAATTGATTGACAAATTTAGATAACTGGGCATTGCCTTAGCTGGGACCCAGTCAAAAATCTCATGGCACTGCACAAGGCAGTAAGATTGGAACTGGCAAAGAAACACCAGACCCTCTTTTGGTTAATGTGCATTGCTGACCTCAAAATGACTCCACTACCCAAAACATTCTATCATTTCCAAACACTACCAGCACACATACAAATGGAATACTTGATAAGCCTACATGAGTTATTCTAGAATAGGAAGGACAAGGTGTGTACTGTGACCTTGAAATGGAGAGCCAGGTGTGCCGGATTTTGCCAAATACTATTATGCCTCACATCTAAGCAACCTCACTGAATGGACGAAGAGGAAAAGAAACAGTTGGCATGTGATCAGTCATACTGTGAGGTACTGTGGACTGCTCGGCCATAGAGGAATCACAACCTATATGATGCTGATAATCTAGGATACTATGGGTACTAGAGACAACTTGATGACATTCCCTTCCTCATTCACTCCAATGTGGAGCAAAAGAGGATTCAACCTGGGGTGGAGAGACAAGCCTTTTGAGCTCAGAGAGAGAGGGTATATACTAAAATAGGGGCCTATTTGATTGGAGGTAAATAAGCCATTTGAACAAGTCATGGAAGACTTTGGGTTGGAACGAGTGGGAAGTTTTAGATACATACAAAACAAACATTCGGTTCTCGTCAGACCTGGTTCAGCTGGGTGAGAGGTGGGAGGACGGCAACATGGGAAACACAGACTATGTGGTTGAGGTTGTTTGCAACAAGAGTCCTGAGGGCCGTCCAACTATGGCTTTGCAAACTAGGCCAAGTACAACCATTTCCACACTTGACTCTCAGGCAGTGCTTAATTTGTGCTTGTTGTTTCCGGTGCTGAGCACCGGCACCTATTTTTAAGGGCCGGGGCTTGCTCTTCTTCCTCAAGCATTTGCTGCGAGCAAAAGACACATATGGGAAAGACGGAGAAAGGGAAAAACGAAAAAGCGTCACAAAGAGAGAAAGCAGAAAGCTGCAGGAGTGAGCTGAAGCGCTGGGAGTGACTTTAAATGGATTAAAGGGGCCCGAGATGGCTTCAGGATTACGCTGCCTCGTATTCTGTGCTCGCACATTTAACTGCAGCAGCCGAGTGTTTCAGAGGAGAGCTTTGAGCACCGGCACTTTTCTATTTAAAAATTAAGCACTGCTCTCAGGGTAGCATGGTTGTGTAGTCAAAGGTTTCTCAGGTAGGTAGTGTGGGGGGAGGGGGGGAGGCACACGATCATAATGCAGCAATCAACCAATAGACACAATAATTCAATTTCCATCCCAGTGCTTGTATTTTAGAAAAATAACGTATTATTGCTCACACAGCAAAACTACATAATACACAATCCAATTCAAGAATTCAGGGTTATATCTCTGCTCTTGATTTCCCAGTAGCTGCTACACACCACACTTCTCTCCATGCTCTTTCCCACCCGACGATCCTGGTTCTAACAGTCCCCCAATAACTTGGCAGAAGCATGAATTAGATACAGGTGACAATTTTATTCTGCACAAGTTCAAAAGTGTAATCAGATCACTTGTGTTCTCATCCCTGATGTTGTAGTGGGCACAAAACAGTCTCAAGTTCTTGAGATCACCTCAAGACATGCATTGGTTTGGTCCCATCTGCAGGCAGAAGTCTGCAGTATTCATGTGCTATTATTGTTGTGGGTACAGGGAAGGCCGGATGCAGTGCTTGTTTTTGGCAGGTGAGACCCCTTGAGTAAGCAGACTGGGGATGTGAATCTACTTTCTTAAACTTCAGAACTGGTTTGAAGTGGTTCTCTTTCAAGTGTCCTTATGCTACTCTCAAGGTGCAGCCTTTGTGTAATGTGATGCTTCGCACAGCAGGTAGCACTGAGGCTGTCTCCAAGCTGGAGCACCCACTACATGGGCACAATGAAGTATGAGGTTTCTTCATTGGTTCCCTTCAGCTTTCCTGATCAGTAATCAGGGACTGACAAAAATACAGGCCTGACCTAAAAACATCCTCCCCTTACACAACAGACACAGCAGCCTTGCCATTCACACCTACCATCAACCAAATGGCAGTGCTCAGGAAGAACTAATAGGCAGCCCCTTGCTAACAAACCCGTCGTGGAATTTCTAAAGGCAACCCTTTCTCCACCCTCCTCCAATCATAGGAAAGCAGGCAATGCATTTAGACTGGCCACAATTTCATGGGGGATCTCCCTGGTGTAATACATGTGATTGATAACATCCACAACAGTGGTTTGACTCTGAGGCAAATCACTTGAGACTGCTGAATACAGTTTAGCAACTACTAAAGAGCCATCTATGTCACTGCAACAGTAAACTAGTCGACCCAGTTTGGAGATTTTCAAGTATAAGGCACTGTAGACAGGTTATCTGCAGAGGTGTAAAAGGCATAGTCTATTACAACAGCTTCTACTCCTATTGGCGGGATAAGGAATTTGCCACTATTGTTTATGCTTACAGGGCACTAAGAGATTGATGGCATGATCTAATCAACCTGGGATGGACCTACAACATGACAAGCCTTCCAGGCTAAAGAATGCACTCTTAGCAGACCAGACAATGATATGCTGTAATCCATAAAATGTTGCGGGGTGACAGCTCCCTTTGTCTTCAGTGTGAAGCTAATATAATATGATGAAGAGGCAAGGCTCTCTCCAGTCTCAGGGTACATATTCGCAGGGCAATCACAAGGCCTTAGTGATGTGATGCCGGCATCTTCAGTTCAATCTTTTTGGTCACCCAATTTACAGTAATAACTAATGATACATTTTTGGTTTCAAGCCTCAGGTATAAGTCTTCGTTCTGTGGCTGCAGGCTTAGAAATATGAAGCAGAACACTACCTAGGACCTGACAATCCTCCTGATTACTTCTTGTGTGATCTCACACCGTCCACAACAAGACACATGATTACTTGCAAAAACTGCCATGCCCGGAGCCATTATATAACAAATGTCACATAAGACTTCACAACGGGCTACTGCTCTAAAAAGTTGTTAGCATTCCAAGTCAAAGAACACAACAAGCTATAAGGAATGAGCACCTGAAACTATTTCAGGTGTGCTCCAATTATATTGCTATCTTATAGACATGCTGAGCTCAGAGGCAAGAGTACTGCACAAACTGGCCATCAAGGAATGGCTAAAACTAAAGCCACGGTAAGAGAAAATGTATAGTGTGGCTACCCTCGTATAGGATGTAACAGCTTGGCACCCGTTATACCAAGTCTAAAAAGTATTGATCATACAAAGTCAAACACTGTGTGCTGGTATACCCTTTTTTTATTGCTTTCCTCCCAGCTGTGGTTCCAGATCTGAGTTGCACCATCCAAAAAGTTGTCTCTGCTATGTGTTAAAGAGCCACACAGTCCCATTATGAAAAGTCCCCCAGTCCATGTTTATCCAGGACCTCCCATGTGACTTTAATAAAATATCATGAACATTGGTGGTCCCAGTGAGCCTGCGTGTGTGGATTGATTATTATTGATGTGATATTATTGATGTGTCTCTGGCCGCATATTGTTTTTTGGTCTTAAAAGCACATTGTAGCCTCTGGTACTCAAGGGAACATGTGTGTGTGCGTGCGTGCCTGTGTGCGTGCGCTTCTTGAGAAAGAACAGAATGGCATCACTCACAGTGAAGTTAGCCAATGGCTGAAGTGGGCTGAACCACTGTCCTAGGCTGTATACTATAGTGAAGGGAAGACAAATATGAACGTTGGAAGAACAGACGAAGGGATAAATGGGGGTGCCTGTCAGCCCCTAAAAGTAAGTACTTTATAAATATAATTTCAGTAAAATCAAAAAGGTATTGGCTAAAGACTGCGCTAAAATGTGAAGGCTGAGGAAGTATGTCATACCCATTGATGCACAGTGATTCTCCGCAAAGGAAAACACACCCCATGTGCTGGGTAAAGATGCAAGGGTTTAAAGTGGTGTTATTTCTTGAGACTGAGGCCACAGTGAGTTATATATATGGTTCCTTGCTGCATAAAACCTATGCCAGCCGAGTAGCCTTGCTTCAGTAAAACAATATGTAGGCCATAATTAATAATAGTTATATAATTAACGTAGTTAGTTATGGTTGGTGGAAGGGGCAGATTTTGCTGGAGCGTGCACCTTTAGTAGTGTTCTTTGGAATTCTGCTATTTTGTGACGCAATGAAGACAAAGTGCAAATTTTTTGACAGATGAATTTTTGTTTTTCTTAATAGGGCAGTTCTGTGGGAATTTGGCACTCCCAGGGAGTCAGCTGAGGCTGTCGCCTGTGTTGCTCAGTTGTGCATGACTCTTCTCTTATTTTAATAAGCCTATAACCCTCCTCTGGCTGCACAGAGGCTTCTTTATTTGTGATGAGGATCTCTTTCCTTCTTTAGCCTGTATCATAAAGGACTTTGTCATGGCCCCATGACGTTGTGCAAGTCAGAATAATCGGACCATGCGTGTTTTGAAAAGCGGAGGATGAGGACTTAAAATATTTAACTGTAAGTTTGCTTTTCTCCAAACGATGCTACTGCAGTGTGTGCAATACTTATTGTGTAAGCGTTTAAGCAATATGCAATACTTATTGTGCCAGTGAAGCGTTACCAGCAAAGGCTTGTGCTGCATTGCAGTGTAGGTATATTCGGTCATCAATCATTGCGTGTCAACAAGCTAGGCGCGAGCAAGTTAGCGAATAATCGCTTTGTAGGTGCCACCCAGAGCACTGTACATGTGACCCAGGAGCTCCATGTTGTAGAGAGCCACTCAGGCTCTCCTATATTTTGTTGCCCTATGAGGGCAAGAGAGCAGGCTTTAGCCCGAGGTATTAAATAAAGTTGGGGCTGCTGACCTGGCAGTTCCCCGTACAGTTACCACACTGTCTGGCTGCTCTGTTGACCGGGGAGAGGGCGAGGCACCACCCTACATTGGCGACGAGTCCAGGATACCGAGATTTTGGGAGCGGTCCGATACTACTCCGACCGCGCTCCCATACGAAAGATCCTGTCGGCGACCCGCTCCCTCAAAAGCGTGCATGCCACCAGCTCACCAGCACATGCGTGGGCCTAAACCAACACAAAGAAATCCGTGCACAAATTATCCAGGGGTGCTGGTCCAACATGCTACAGAAATTAATCATGGCAACCTGGTATCTCCCCGGATGAAATCCTGATCCTAGTGCGATCCCATGCACTCTCAGCTGTCCGTGTTGATGCCATGGCTGCCGTAAGGGGGAAGTCAGTATCAGCGACAGTGGTCCCTCGACAGCCGGCTGTGAAAGACGAACAGGTCGACGTCATCCAAGCCCGACAGGTCCCCGTGCGGCAACCGAACACCTCAAGACAAAGAGCAGCTATGGCTACGAGCACAAGACACCGGGCGGATGCCATGCGAGAGGAAAATTCTGCAACAAATGTGGAAAGGGGAACCATTTCGCCAAGATGTGCCGGATGGGGAGTGAAAGACAGAGAGTTAAAAGGGATGGCGACCACTGTAAAGAACATAAATGCATGGGACAATGCGCCCTGAGGGCACATGGACGCAAAAATGCCTATGTACGAGGAGGATGACGAAGAGGACATTTTTGTTATTTCATTCACAGGATGGAGACAGCACAAGCGGCGACCGCCCCCCATGAGCACGGTCATGATTAACAACACCCCTGCAATGGTGCTTATTGACACAGGCGCTTCGGTCAATGTGATGGACAACAGAATGTATCAACAGTTATCTCCCAAACCAAGCCTGTCGCCCAGCAACATGAAAATTTACACATATGGAGGGCCCGACCCGCTTCCTCTGCAAGGCACTATAGAAGTGTCCGTCACCAACGAAGAATATACCACCAATGCCAGGTTTTATGTGGTCAAAGGAGACCGAGGCACTCTGCTAGGGTGCCACACTGCGGAAGACCTTGAACTCGTTTTCTGTGCACGCCAGGTATATGAATCACACACTGAATCCCTCCTTAGCGAGTTCCCACAGCTGCTCGTAGGATTGGGGAAGCTCAAAGGCAAGCAAATCAAGCTGCATATCGACCCAGATGTGACACCAGTGGCGCTGTGACACCGGAGAGTGCCTTTTCATCTGAGGCCAGCAGTTGAGAAAGAACTACAGATGCTGGAAGACCAAGGGGTGATCGAAAAGGTTGACAGACCCACACCCTGGGTCTTACCACTGGTAATCGCGCCCAAGCCAAAACAGCCCGGGCCATCAGCCTCTGCATGGACATGCGTCTACCCAATCGTGCCATTAGGAGAGAGCATCACATTACTCCCACAATGGATGATATAATTACAGACCTGAATGGAGCCCAGTGGTTCTCGAAGTTGGACTTTAATTCCGGCTATCATCAGCTGGAGTTGGACCCTGATAGTCGGAATATTACCAAGTTCTCTACCTATGTGGGGTTGAGACATTACAAACGGTTGAGTTTTGGGGTGTCTTCAGCGGCTGAAGCATTCCAAAATGCCATCAGAGAAACACTCTCAGGCCTGACGGGTGTGATTAACCTGAGCGACAGAGACTTTCCGACTTTCTGACGCGGGCCTCACACTTCACAGGAGGAAGTGTGCATTCTATCAAACTTCGATCGACTTCATCGGATACATCTTCTCGAGGGAGGGGCTGCAAGTAGACCCGAGAAACGTAGAAGCCATTCACCATGCATCGATCCCACGATGTGCGACAGAAGTCAGGAGTTTCCTGGGAATGGCAAAATAATGTGACCGGTTCATCCCCCAACTAGCCACGATGGCAGAACCACTTTGGCAGCTCACAAAAGCGACTCATAAGTGGGAATGAAGCCCAGAGGCAGACAAAGCTTTCCATGACGTAAAAGGGGCACTGCTAGACAAGGTGACCATGGCGTCATTTTACCCAAGGAAGCGGATGGAAGTGGTGGTGGATGCTAGCCCGTAGGACTGGGAGCCATTCTATTACAAGAGCAGCACCACCAAGAATGTGCCCCGGCAGCAGGGCGCTGTCTGCTGTGGAGGCCCAATACGTTCAGGTAGAGAGAGAGGAGCTGGCGAATCGGTTGGCGTGTAAACATTTCCACCTAGACCTATATGGCCATGAATTCCAAGTAGTTACGAACCACAAGCTTCTGGATTCACTGTTTGCCGGATCCATGCGTTTGGCTCCTCCAAGGATTCAACATTGTCCTGCTCCAACCGTACCAATTCAAAGTCATCTACAGACCCAGTGCGAACAATCCGGCAGACTGTTAAGGCACCTGTGACAACTCAACCCGGTGCGTCTCAAGAAGGTGACAAAGAAAAAACAGAGAGCTTCATAAACATGGTAGTGCAAACTGCCTGTGGCATTAACAGTGATGGACATAACTGAAGCTGCGGAAAGTGACCCTGTCCTCAATCTCGTTAAAGAGGCTCTGAGTAGGAGACAGTGGAAACATTTCCTAGATGGGGTGAGGACCTATGACGAGGAGAGGGCTGCCATGCAAGGGATGTGGAAAGTGAAAGATGAGTTGTCCGTCGGGTGCGATGGTCTCCTCCTACGAGGATAGAAAATAGTGCTTCCACGCTGCTTATGGAACCGAGTGGTGGAGTTAGCCCATCAGGGTCACCAGGGAACGGCCAAGACAAAAGCGCGGTTCAGAGCCAAGGTCTGGTTTCCAGGCATGGAGACAAAGGTGGACACCCTTGTTGGAAGCTGCCTCCATTGAACAGCCCGCTAACCCAATAGTCACCGAAGCTCTGATCGACTCATACACGAAATTTCCCATGGTGGAAGTAGTGGCTTCCACCTCCTTTGAGAGCGTTAGACCGGTGCTGGAGAAAACATTTGTGGTATTTGGGCTCCCTGATGAAATCCGAACAGATAATTGTCCATCATTTCAGGGACAGGACTTCAAAAATTACCTAGAAAGGTTTGCAGTACATCACCGTAAGATCATGCCATACTGGCCGCAGGCCAATGGCGACATAGAAAGATTCATGAGGACACTTAACCGAGCTTTGGGGATTGGTGTGGAGAGAGGCGAAGATGTGGAACAATGCCTGAACCAGTTCTTGAGAGCAAATCAGCAAACGCCCCACAGCACTACTGGCTGTGCACCAGCTACTCTGATGTTCAAGGTGGCTCCACGGGATTGCATTCCGGCTGCCTCCCAGTGGGAGCCCCTTAAGGTTAGATGTTAAAGCTACACATCAATGCCGGATGCGGACCAATCAAAGGGCGACCGCTAGCTAGAGAACCAAACGTCTTGATCTTCAGGTGGGCGACCGGGTAGTTGTGAAAAACAGGCATCCCGGAGGGAAATTTCAGACACAGTTCGACCCAGAGGTGTGGAAGGTCGTAATGGTCAGAGGATCCATGGTGACTGCCTGCCGAGGAGAAAGGCGAGTGACAAGAAATATATCACTCTTCAGTCGAGCTGGTGTGTTAGAGGAGATTGGAGAGGAAGGCGAAGAAGAAGAGGGTGCTGTTGGAGGAGGAGAGTATGGGACGAAAGACAAGGTGTTCAAGAAGTGCCATGCTCCTCACTGGCGAGACGATCAGATGAAGCCAATGATGTGGTGTCGGGCGGTCGGAGTGAGAGGTATCACCTCTGGCCTAATCCTGCGCCCAGTCAGAGACTTAGAGATTTTGCCTGCTAAAAGAATTGATCGTATGTGAGAGACTCTGGTCAACAGGAGAGTGGGGTGGTGATACACACGGTGTGGAAATCTGATACCATGAAGGGCCTTTCTGTTGTGTTCACTTTGGGGAAGTTCTCCCTGTCTATATATTGTCCTGTTTACCTTTTTCTTTAGCTCTTCACTTTGTTTCTTTTCTTTTCCCTAATTAATGCCTTGGAGGGATGTAGAGAGCCACTTGGGCTCTCCTGTACTTTGTTGCCCTGTGAGGGCACAAGGGCGGGCTTTAGCCCGAGGTATTAAATAAAGTTGGGGCTGCTGACCCGGCAGTTCCCCGTACAGTTACCACAGTGTCTGGCTGCTCTGTTGACCGGGAAGAGGGTGAGGCGCCACCCTACACATGTGAATCACAGCACAGTCCACGAGCCCAGTGAAAGCTTTTCACAAAAGCCTGCACTCAAGCATACAGTGAAGATGAGGATGCTGCACTAGTAGAGAAAGAGAAAGCGCCAGTTGGCGGTTCAAGGAAAACCAAGTATTTGCAATGCCAACATTTGCATTTGATTTACAGCTGTTGGAGTACTAAATGCATAACTGGACTTTTGTCGCCACATAAATTGGTCAACCCTACCGCTTAATTTGGTTATCTCTGACACATAGGGGGTCATTCTGACCTTGGCGGACGGCAGAGGCCGTCCGCCAAGGTACCGCCGTCAGAACACCGCACCGCGGTCGAAAGACCGCGGCGGTGATTCTGACATTTGCCCTGGGCTGGTGGGCGGCCGCCAAAAGACCGCCCGCCAGCCCAGGGAAAATCAACCTTCCCACTAGGATGCCGGCTCAGAATTGAGCCGGCGGAGTGGGAAGGTGCGACGGGTTCAGTTGCACCCGTCGCGTATTTCAGTGTCTGCTGGGCAGACACTGAAATACTTTTTGGGGCCCTCTTACATTGGCATGGGCACGGCAGGGGCCCCGCGGCACCCCCTACCGCCATCCTGTTCATGGCGGGAGAGCCGCCATGAACAGGATGGCGGTAGGGGGTGTCAGAATCCCCATGGCGGCGGAGCGCGCTCCGCCGCCATGGAGGATTCAGACGGGCAGCGGAAAGTCGGCGGTACACCGCCGACTTTCCGTTTCTGGCCGCGGCTGAACCGCCGCGGTCAGAATGCCCAGCGGTGCACCGCCAGCCTGTTGGCGGTGCTACCGCCGACCTCCGCCATGGCGGTAATTACCGCCATGGTCAGAATGACCCCCATAATTCTCGTGGCCCTGCATAAAACTAAAGCACTTCTGTTTACCTCCTTCCTCTATCTGCAGCAAAAAACTAAAATATTGCCTTTATTAGAGAAGGCTAGCATTACCTACCAAACCTTGGCATCATACAACTGAAAATACCCTGTTTGAACAGTTCAGGGATGCAGCGGGGTATCCAAAAAAATGTAAATCTGAAAATAAACAAGGAACATCTTATCACTGCACAACAAAGCCCAACACAACAAATTCTCGGACAGTATACCATAACCTAGCAAAATTAAGATGTCTAAAATGACATTGTAACCCATACAGTAATAGAGTAAATTGTAGCATAACAAAATTCCCCACTGAGCCAGAGACTCCCTATGGTTTGCAAGGCACTAAGGCCCAGATTTACAAGAATCTGGCACATCAGTACTGATGCCCCAGATTTCTTGTGCCACCCTCCCCCATGCCACCCAACAACACCATGGGTGCGCTGTATTTATAATACGGCGCACCATGGCGCATGTTGGGCCACTAGCATCAACATTTTCTATGCTATTGTGAGGCTTTGCTGCACTAGCGCCAAACTTTTTGACGTTAGTGCAGCAAGGTGAAAGGAGGCCCATTGACTTCAATGGGTGTGATCTTTTAACGCCTGCTTTCAGCAGACGTTAAAAATTACACCAAAAAGGGTGCAATGAAATCTTGTAGATTTCATTTTGCCATTTTTGTGGGCCTCGCAACGCCCCCCTTGCATACATTATGCCTGGCGCAGGCATAATGTGGTGCAAGGGGTTGCAAAGTGGAGCAATGCATGCATTGCGCCACGTTGTGAATTTGGCATGGTGATTTTTGCCTCATTGAGCCACATTAGTGTAAAAAAATGACACTAATGTGGCGGAAGGAGGAGCTAGGGCCTTGTAAATCTGGCCCTAAGTTCTTTACATGAAGTTGCCATAGACGGTCCTGTGTTAGGAAGATGCTATTTCTAGCTCGATAACAGCGTGTTCTCCCTTGGTGTCTGGGCTCTAAAAGCAATTATTTCTCGAATAAATGCTGCTTGACTGGGTATCACGTCTGTGTGCGCCCATAAAGAATCTAGTGTGTCCCATGAACATGTTTATTGCCCCACAAACATTCCAGGCCCTTGGTGCCCTAAGAAATCTTCTCCCATCGCTCTGGTAATGGGGACTAGGTGCAGTGAGAGGGGAGGGATCCAGTGCAAAGATGCACAAGAAACTCACCTTATTAATGCACACAGCTTCTTAATGTGGCACAAACAAGGGCTGAGTTCTAGAAACATCAGGGCGGACCAAGGACCTCCTTTCCAGGCGCATGCCCCATTGGATAAAACAACAGTTATCACCATATTCAAGGGACCAAGGCCAGCTGAGCGGTGTGGGCCCAAAACTGAATAGATTGCGTGGTCTCATAGTAAATCACGCTCAGAGTGAATACCAAAGCATAACATATGGTTGCTTCAATTATAGGGTGACCAGAATTTTAAAGACAAAAACTGGGACCTTTGACAAAAATAGAAAAGGGACAACACGTTTTCTTCAACAGAGCGCACAGAATGACAGCACTCTTCAGCACATAATTACAGAAGAGGCACTAAGAACATAAATCAAATGCCATTTCTAAAGATAGTGTAATGTCTATTAATTCAATTGCTTTCTGATAACCTCTGCTTAGAATCTCTAGAAAACAAAAAAAACACTTCTTACCGTTTTCAGGCGACTCTCTTTTAAAACTGGGACGTGCTAAATTAACGGTAATCTGCTAGAACAGCTCGTGAAAAACCAGGACTGTCCCGGAAAATCCAGGATGCCTTGTCACCCTATGTATTTACTGTTGACAGGCCTCAAGTTCCAACTTGGCCAACACTTTGTGTTTTCCTCACTGGTCATCTGGTGAAAGAGAAATGTAGAAGCCTGCGGGGTGAATTTCTCCCTTTTTAAAGTGCTGGCAGTGTTACTCTTCCAGGAAACAGAAGCTGGCTTTGTTCACTTGTCCCCCTCCTAACCTGTGTATAAGCCATGTACAACCCTGATGTATGTTCAGCACTGGTGTCCCCTGTCTCCTAAGCTGGAATTGGAGTAGTCTTCATTTCTGTCACCTCTCGCAGCTGTAGAACGGGAATTGCAATTCATGTCCAGATGTGAAAGGGGTAGCTCTGTTTTAAGTTAAAATTCGAACAACCAACCGTAGGCAAGGTGGTAATGGCAGCAGCAACTATAAGGCTTTAATTTAAAAAAATACACCCGCAATGGCCGGGATCGTCTCACCTCCGGCACCAATAGAGCAGCTGCTCTGCGTTCCCATGGCACCACAGCGGGAAGCCCCTTTAGTAATCCCGCCACCGCCGGGATCATCGACCTCCGGCGCCGTATAATAGCGCAAATGTGGCGCCAGAGGTCAGATGATCCCGGCGATCACGGGATGAATACTGCGGCCTCCCATAATGCAATCGGTCTCACTTTTTTTTAAGTTAGAGCTCTCATCATTGTAAATGGCATGTTTTTCTACTTGTGTTTTTTTTTTTTTGCATGCAGGGGTGGTCCGGACTTTGTGGTTTGGGCACACTGTAATCGCACAGCCGCCATATGTAGACATAAAGCGCAGGGTGCCACACTGCAACAATTAAAGGAGCTGGAATGCCTCATACGCTCGAACAGGGAGAAGGTGTGGTGCAAGGACTAGAGCTGCTGACCTTGAAACTGAGGATCCGGGTTCGATTCACGGCATCGCTCAGCATCACTTAATCTCCCCGTGCCTCCAAAAATTATTATGTCCTTGTGTAATGGAGCTGGTACTCATGTAAAGCCTAGAAAGTTAAAACAAGTAATTAAATAAACAAGCGGGCCTCCTCCCTCCCACCACCAGGGACCGCACGCAGGTACACTTGGCTCAAAGGGCAAATGTGACCAAGACAACAGCCTTGTTTACAGCGAAGCTAAGCTGAGAGCAAGAATGCTCTGCAAATGAAAACTGAAGCTTCGCTGAGCACTAGCAGGAAACCAAGAAAAAAAAGTCCCCTAAAGAAGAGATGAACAGGGCAAAGAGTAATTATACAGTAGTTTGTTCCCTGCTCCTAAAGAAAAAAAAAGAGGGACGAAGAGTCATGGCTGACCACTAGCAAGCAAGGATTTTTAAATGACACTGAAACGAATAAATGAAACGGCTTTAGGACCACAGTAAGCATATTAGAAGTATACAAGAGGTTGTATGCTTATGCTCAACCTAAAAAAATAAAGTTAAAAGTTGATCCATTTATCCTCCCTGAGACCATCTGTAATTGAAGCTTAATTAAGTTTCGGGAACTGGGACCTGGGGAATCCAACTGCTTATGCAGCAGATACGGAAACACTGGGAACGAGCATCTGTTTATCAAGACAAAAGATGGACAATTTGGTTCAAGTATTCTCAGAGGCAGCATAAAGATAGAAAGTGGACTTGTGAGCAATCATACACAGGATTAAAGTTAATACAACCTATTGTTACTCAACCAGTTATGTTGTGGGAAGATTGGAAAGATGCTTTTTTAGCATATTTAGAAGCATATTTAGGAGCAATAGGAGGTGACATTTTTGTTCCGAAACAGAAATTAGCATTACTCAAACATAATTTAGGCATTGAGGGTAGGAACATTTTGAGGAGGTTACCTTCACCTGACATGCAGGATGATGATGATGAAGAGGATTTCAATGAGTATGAAAAGGCCATCACGGCTTTAATGAACATCATAGCAAAAAACTTAATGTTGTAGTAGAGCAACATGCGTTTTGTTCGAGATGTTAAATACCAGGAGAAAGTATTAAACAATATGTATGTTGTTTACGGATACTAGTGGCTTTGTGCAACTTTAAGGACTTGCATGACGAAATAATAAGAGCTCAATCAATTAACCGAACCACTGATCTCAAAATTCAAGGAAAAGTGTTGAGTATTAGTGAACCTAACTTAGAAAAAGCTATTGCAAAACAACTGGAAGACACTTCTTTCTATCTTTCAGTACTGAAATCAGAAAAAAGATGATCACCGGAAGTTGATTTTGTGAGACAACAAATCAAGAGGTGAATTTGGTAAATAAAAAATGTCATTCATATAGACCGAAGACTTTAGATACAGGGAAAAAAACTCAGGGCCTGATTACGACCTTGGCGGAGGGAATTACTCAGTCCCAAATGTGACAAATGTCCCACCAGCCGTATTACAAGTTCCATTACATCCTATGGAACTTGTAACAAGGTGGACGGAATATCCGTTACATTTGGGGCGGAGTAATCCCCTCCGCCAAGGTCGTAATCAGGCTCCCAGTGTTTTAGGTGTGACAGTTTTATACATCTAGCTCAGAGGTCTTTAAACTTTTTGATGCCGAGACCCCCTGTCAAATTTTTTTAGGCGTAAGGACCCCCTCCTGACAAAAATTTAAAGAACCTGGTACTCCTCATCATCGACAACCATAAATGCCCCCAATTGTCACAGAAGATCATTTTTACAGTAGAGAAATAATATTAAACAATGTTTAGCAAACCAAAGGCTTATGGGTGACTCCTAGTTATGTTAGTTTGCTGCTGTTGTTGGCTTCAGTCATGTTTGGGGGAGAGGCTGGAGGGCCTTGAGAGTCTGAGCATGGAGTACCATGTCATAGCATTTTCCGACCCAGTGATATAACATCCTGTGCTGTGCCCCCAGGCACCATAAGGCTTAATTAATGTGTGCCCCTGCGACACACTGCTTTCTTTTTCTGATGCTGCCTGGGAGTGAGAGCTGGCCTAGGTGCAGGGATGCAGCATATGCTGAGGCAGGCACTGTCTGGGCAGGAGAGCAGCTGTGGCAGCAGCTATTACAGCACTGTAGGACAGTACATGTCTGCATGATTTAAAGATGAGGTGCCCCTCACATTAAAAAAACATATATACAGGATTGAATTTAGCCCAAAATTAAGTCAGTGGTTGCGCCTTGAGACCCTCACGGGTGAGTAGTTGCGCTACGTAAGACCCATGATTGATTGAATGAGGTATGCACCAAACTACAGGCACAACCAGCAGCGCAAAAAAGAAACATAACTACCACTTGCCACCCGGCCTAAGTGAGTCTCAGCTGTGGTCAGACTGCTACTGCCAGCGCAGCTGAACCCCCAGGTCAGTGCTACCAGTGCCAGTTATATTTTGATGAGTGAACTGTACTCACTGATTCGTCAGTGCTTGTGCAGTACAGTGCTCCAATTCTTGTCAACTTCCACCAACCGGAAGGGAATGGGCAGCCAGGCCAATCAGCTGTCAAAGTGCATTAAAAAAAGGGGAACTGAGATCCTGCATGCAATAGAGGTGGTGTCAGTGAGCGTGGGGGCGTGGTCAAAGGTGTGGCCAAAAACAAAATATTCTGTAAGTTTTTAGGTCTCTCACCATTGGATAGCTACATATAAAATAGCACTTGGCTTAAAAGAAAATTAAATACAAAAAGTTGTTACTCATTGGGAAATGCACAATAGTATGTTATGAAACCTCTACTAGTTAATACACTGCAGTGGTCTGGGTGTAACCATAAAGCCACACAATTAAATCGTGGGTGGTGCAGTGGAAAATAGTGACGTGCATTTTTAGTGCTATGAGGTCACAACCTATTATGGAAAACACTGTGAATATGTAAGTCATTATTTTAAACTTTCATTACACACAGTATACAATATACTGCTACAAAACACATTAAAAATGTTATGATAAAATGGTGCTTCCAAAATATAGATTTTAGCAATACCCAGCACTGACATCACAGCACAGTTGGTAACTGCACTACCACTCAAAAAGAATACATCTTTGTTATCACATGATTAATCAATTAAAGCCAGTACCGGCTCCCAAGCGTTCTTTACATTTGCAGATTTGAAAAATAACTAGATGCTGTCGGAGGGACTGCCCCTCTGCCTGTTGCTTTGCTGTGCTGGCCTGCTGCATGCTGCTTCTTTTCCTGGGAGTGAAAGAACTGGACTTTGCTTTCTACATCCTGCTTCCAAAGGATCTCCAAGGGCTTGGACTGAGCTTGCCTTCTGTTAAGAAGTCTAAGGGACATCATAGACGTCATCTGCCAGCACCTGCGCTGTCTTGCTGAGAGTCCTGACTTGCCAAGTGGTGCCAAATCCAGTTCCTGGGCCCTTGGGAGTGACTTCTGGTGTAACCAAGAAGAAACAAGCACAACGACTCTAGAGCGACTACAGATCCAGTGCCCCTGTCTGACTCCATGCTGCTGCCTGCACCTGAGCTGTGGTCTCTGCCGAGTGCAACAACTGTGACTGACGCCGCAGACCCAATGCTGCTACAGCGCCTCCGAAGTCCCACCACAGCGTGAGTCCAGAGTGCTGTGTCACCGACATCCGTGACACCTGACTCCAACTCTGCCGCAGCACTTGTGGCTCCGTGGTGGGATCGCGACACCGCAAAGTCGACGCCCTGCGTCTTGACCAGCTGGATTTATCTACCTCACCTTGTCGTAAGGAACCGATGCTGCATCACCTCCTCTGCAACCGGAAGGACCTAACGCCTCACATTCCCTGCCTACCAGTAAGGAATCAACGCCTCACCTCCACGGTAGCAGTAAGGAACAGATGCCACACCAGCTCCAGCGATGCCTCACCTCCCAGACTCCATGCAATGTTTTTTGGTTCCTCATTGTTTTTCAAGGTACTGTACCTGGGGTCCACTCTACTCCGTGACCGGCCTGCTCTCCCTCGTGAGTGGCGTCAGACTGTTGGGAATTACTCCAATAAGATGCTGTGATAGCCCCAGTTGAAGCTGTTTCTAAGTGCTCACGTCAGTTTTAATATTTGAAAATGCGTACCTTTACTTATGTATGTTGGATTTTTGTTGTTTTGGTCTTGTTTTACTCGTGCTAAGCTACCAATCAAGTGAGCAGGGGTTATCTTAGCTGTGTGATTCCCTTACCCTGACTAAAGTGGGGGACCCTATTTGGACAGGGTGCAAACCACTGCCAAGTAGAAACCCCATTTCTGACATGTATCAATTATTTTACCACTGTATCACTTGCCATTTAACCATTAGCTTCCGCATGATACAATGAATTTCTTCTACGTTTAATACCCCTATCCATAAGAAAATGACACAACTTCTCCTATGGAAAGTGCATGCCTTGTTCAGGTGCAAATACACCTTCCAAAAACTCAAAGTAACTGCCTCTGTAGTTACAGTCGCCACCTAAATCACCTTTTGCCTCTTTGAATAATAATTATACTAAGGTAAAAAGGGCCCTTTTTGCCAATCTCTAGTTTCTGTCATGACACGCATAGCAAACCACACAAACTGGGATCCTACAAGGCTTGGCCGATTTCTCTCTAAAACATACATAATGAATAAGTCTAGGGGTATTTCATACTAAGGTGTGCTGCATCCAGGAAAGCCCTTGATCACACCTTTAAATGGCGTTAATGGTAAGAGATTTTGAATGTGTGCCCAATGTAAAAAGACAATTTCCCTCACCTAGTGATGAGGACAGTGATGGTCCAATTCACCTTTCACATGTCGATCCCATTGTTCTGCTGCCTTTGTGAGCGTACCCAGGTCACAAAGGCACCAACCATATCTGATTTTCCTCATCTAACCTCAGAATGTCACCTGACTCTTCCCAAAAATACAGGATAAATTTCAGACATTCGGAGAAGGAATGCAGCCTGTTATAAAATGTTATAATCCTAAAAGTCCTGATGATAATCAATTATTGTGTGTCATTATGCCAAGAGACATAAAGGACCTGCTTTTAAATGCCATTGGCTGGAGCAACTGTCTGCAAGTGTTAGGGCATTAGTTGCTGCTAGAGATGCTTTACTGAATGCCATTATTGAAGTGTGTTCTGTGAAAACTAATTGGACAGAGATTTGTAATAGTATGTAAAACAAAGGGGAAGCCCTGCTGACGTCTTTGATCACTTGAAAGATGTTTTAAATCAGTCATTCTGCTATTGTAAATGATGCTGAAACTGCTGAGGAACACGAAGGCGCTGCCACAGTTCAAGGGGTGTTACACAAGGTGCGGGACCAATTAAGAACTGCATCTATTGGTTGGCAAAATAGCAACAACTCAGAACTCGTTTCCTGAGCAAATCACAGTGTATCCCGTTCCGGAGTAAAAGAAAGAATCTACCGAATCAAAACTCATGTGGCTGTAAATGCAATCTTTCCGACAAACGTTAAGAGGGAGGGATGGGAAGGAATGGGAAGGCAGGGCGAACAGAGAGGAAGACATTAGTAAGAGGTGAGAGGCGGGGAAGGAGAAAGTTTGCTTGACTTGGCAATTCCTCCTGGAAACAAGATTGTCCAAACCTGTCCCAGGGTCACATGAACAACTAAAATAGTTGATTTTCTTCCCCCTTGAATCAATACCTAACATTTTAGGACAGCCTGAAGGGAGCCGACTGCTCTATACCTGCCTTCATTCCTCTGCATCAGAAAGGGCGCAGCTCCTTTGTGCAATGTGTGCAGATCTGAACAACCTTTATGTTACTGCTTACTTTCATAAAGATAAGAGGAGTAGCTCACAATGCTGGCCACAAGCCAGTAGGGACACAAGAAAGACGGATGAGGACCTCCAAGAAAATACCAGTCATCACAAATGAGCAATCTCGGGATACTGCACTGTAAGTGTATAAGTTCCTGAGAGGATATTGGTCCACACTGAACTCCTCAAAGACATTTCTCCCTTCGTAGCCCTCACAGGCAAACCTCTGCAAACTCCTCGTGGAGGGCAGCCATCAAGCAGCTCCTGACTGCAAAACAATGAGGGAGTGGGAAATATGCCAGCCTGCTCACGCCTAAACGCTAGAGACCAGGGCCCATATTTATGAAAAAGTGGCACATCAGAGCTGATGCGCCACTTTTTCTGTGCCCCCCTATCGGCACCTAACAACACCATAGTTGCACTGTGTTTATAATACGGTGCACCATGGCAGTCGTTAGCACAATAGCGTCAACATTTTTTATGCTATTCTGTTGCTTTACTACATTAGCGTCAAAATGTTTGAAGCCAGTGTAGCAAAGTGCAAGGAGGCCCATAGGTTTCTATGGGTGCGTCATTTTAAAGCCTGCTCTGAGCAGGCGTTAAAAATGACGCCACAAATAGTGCAGTGACAGCTGTTAAATTTCACTGCGCCATTTTTGCAGACTTCCTAGTGCCAGAACGTCTGCCTTGCATACATTTGCCTGGCGCAGGCATAACGTGGTACAAGGGGTTATAAAGTAGTGCAATGCATGCATTGTGCCACTTTGTAAATATGGTGTAGGGAAAAGGCCACCTTAGTGTGAAAAAATGTATGCTAAGGCAGTGCAAAGGCGGCACAAGGGGCTCTTGATGTCTTTTGAAACAATACACCAAAAGATCATAGTTATCAAGAGGACCAAGGTAACTTCCCAAAGGTGAAACAATCAGATCACCTACAATACCTCTTGGCTTAAAAGGTTTTCTTAAAGTGTAGCAAAAAAGGCCATCATCCTCTTTCGCTGAGTAAATATATTGACCTTGCCTACAAATATTCGATTAGCTCTAAAAACTTCAGAATCTCTCAGGCAAAACAAAGGATGCAGTTGGCATTCTCACACCTGTGTACTTTATTATTTTACGGATATTGTGCCTATCTTCTTGGATCCAACTACTGATCACCCTGCTATATTTTTTAGTCCCACCACCCCTGTAAACGTGTTAACGTGTTGAAAAAGAGTTGTTAATACAAACCTAATTGAAGTGTTCTCTACTACTGATGGTGTCTAAACATACCAGTTACAATGAAAATGCTGTTTAGGCTGAGCTCTATAAAAATAATGATCCCTCAGAGACCAAAGCTTTTGTTAAGGCCATACCCCAAACTTTGTCTGATATATAGGACCAAAATCCATCCTTGTGGTCCGAACATGCTACCTATGTAGGTTGTATCCTAACTACTGAACCAGTTGAGATTACGCTGAATCCATTGCATCCTAATGTGAAAGCTGGATTTCGCCTGGTCATTGCTGGTTTGAGGAAAAAAAAGGTTTTGATACCCACTATGTCAGTGCCGTTTCTATTTTGCCTAGCAAGAAGCCTAGCAAAGATACGTATTAATGTGTTCAAGACCAATGTACCATAAATGTGGTTGTATTACCAAGTTTTACAGCTATGCTTAAACAGGCACCCATTTTGTTATGCATCTTCACAGCCAGTTACTTTTATTAATCATGTTACCAGGATCCAAACTAATATGGATGAGGTTGCTACAGGAATATACATAGTTACTCTCTATCTTTTCACACAACCGTAAGAAAGATTTGGACTCCTAGGTCTTTCCAGGAAAAGGCGCTCTTGTTCAGTATGTGGACTATCAGTTGATTGCTTGTGTCTCCCTGAACCAATCCAAGGATGATTCTCTGTATTTGCTCACTGAATTAGCTTAGAAAGGCCATAAGGCTTCCAAAGACAAGCTGCAGTTTTGTGTAACACTTGATGAATATCTCGGTCACAACATTTCAGCCGGAGAACATATACCTGTTGATTGTATCGAGGATGTCTGTAAGCTACCCCATTCTAATCTGCCACCAGCTCTCTGGTACATGTCCTTTTAGGCATGGCTGGGTCCTATATGCAGTGGAATCTGAGAAATGCTAGGTTAGTTAAAGCACTGCAACACTTCATAAAAAAAGATACCGTCCAGTTGTTGCCTTGATTCAAAGAGACAGAGCTTGCAGGCGTGACATTAGAGCAGCTTATGTCTGCCTGATTGCACTAAAGCATTTACATGATATTGCCATGAAAAGGATGGCGTTGCATTGTGAGTTATGGAACATTAGAATGCCGTGAAAGTGATGCAGAATGTGAAGTGAGCAGACTGATGCATATTGTGTCGTGTGATACACAAATCAAAAAGGACAAGAGGGAGGAATTGTGAAAGTATAGTTAGAGTGCTTATGTCAAGCTCTCACCTCTAATATTTTTCACTGGAGTGAAATGAACCACGAGGAAAATGCCCAACTTCCCTGAAAGACAAGAAGTCCCAACAAAGGTCAAAGCCTAACTTGACCCCCGGGAAGAGGGGATGGAAGGAAACAGGTGTCATCACAAAGTTTCTACTTCTGGGTCCTCTGAATTCCTTGCACACTCTCCTCCTAGAATCAAATACCAGTAATTGGTGCAGGTTAACACTACTAGAAACACGTCTGCGACCTGTGCGATTCATGAATATAATATAAGTACCTGGTATCTCCTCCTCCATCTGTCAGGTGTAGTGAGTCACTCAAAAATGTACTTGCTCCAACTATAACATAAGAACAGACTCTTGTAGCTCTAGCTATGCCTGAGTAATCTTAAATACATATTCTGTAATCTTTAATATTAACATTCCTATACTGTTGACTGTGCTGGGTCAAAAAATGTAAGGAAACTGCAGATATCCAAATAAGGTAAATACATCTACAGTTCTGTAGATGGATGCATACGGTTGTGCATTCTATAAACATAAAAAGTAGCCTTTACATATTCAGGCTCAATTAATCTACGTTAGCCTACAATCAGTGCTTTGAAATCATGAAACAAGCCAAAATAAATTCGATTAGAGGCTGAGTAACAAATGTACATGAAATTACTAAACAAACTTCCTTTTGTGTTTTTTAGGTTTCCAGCTTATAAGTACGTCCAGTACCACAACGTCAAAAAGCAAGCGGTTTCTTCATTGAGACCCGCCACCCCTGCTGCAAGCCCACACTTTCATTGCCATTAAGTGAAAATGCCATAGGTTATTTACCGCAGCTTTGTGTTTTTCATGTGGCTGGGTAGGGCAGGGCATGGCCAATCTTGCTGATTGGCAGTCAGCAGCTAATCCTTGGTGCTCATGTCTGGTTGGACAGGTCTGTTACTGTGGCCAACCAGGAATGCGTCCTTTAGGCTTATTGAAAGCGCGCTGGGATGGAGCAGGGGAAACAAAGCACAGCTGCCCCGGTCTCATTTGGAGCGCTGGGTTAAGCTGCTCACACCAATCCTTGCTTTGCTCTCATTCTGTTTACTAGTAAAAACAGCACAACAACAAGGCACCCATGCTTGCTTTTAAAGCAGTGAGTTCAGGCTGGTCTGTCTCACTGATGAGTGCACAGAAGGATGTGCAGGGAGGGACTACTACAAAACATTGCAGTGGCTTTATTTGTAAGCCTTCCAGTGATTGGTCATGCTTCTGTTCTGTTCTTTGTAGAGTCACGTGATTCATTTCCCCACATGAGGTTGTGAAGAGAGCATATTTTCTTTCTGTTGCCTCCACTGCCCAGAGGGTGTTCTTCTTGGCCCTGGTGAGTAGCTGTTTTCTATCATTTCGGCACCTCACTGAAAGTAGGTCTAGTTGTTGTAAGTGCCCTAACTTCAGACGATATTGTGCTCAGGTTTGAGAATGAAGGCATTCATCATCGCCTCTCAGCGTAACATTTTTTTTAAAGTTTTACATAGCGCGAAGTCGACCCGAAGGTATAGGATCGCTTTATATGAGAACCAGGTACATTGCACAGGGAAATGTTTTGTAGCCCCGGGTAGATTAATTGATTTGCCCAGTAATCAGTGCTTTAAATGGGCCGGTACTCTCCGGTACTGAGTACCGGCACTTTTTTATTTTGAGAGGGAGAGTACCGGCATATCTCAAGAAAAACGTAATACTTTTAATTGGAGAGTACCGGCACTTCTCAGAAACAAGCAGGTACTCTGGCACAGAGTACCTGCACTTCTATTTTTCCATTTAAAGCACTGCCCAGTATCACAGGATATTGAGCTAACGTGGAGGCTTGAACCTGTCCACATCCTGTCCCCATCTGGTTGAATGTTGCTGTGCGTGAGACAGGCAGAGATGGGTTTCAAGTGTAGCCAATCTATGAGCTGGGTATTTTTGCATTGCCACCTCTGTCCTCTTGGAAGCACCTCCGAAGAAAACTGCTGCTTCACCCTTTGGGCAGTGAAGGCCAATTATGAAGCAGAGTTTTGGGCACCACCAATCAGCAGCAGATCTAACGCTGTTCCTCTCTACTTCTACGACAATATAAAGGCATGATGTAAAAATAACCCAGAACACCTTCCCTCCTCTGAATGGCTTACCGGCTAGAGAAGACAAGTTAACCCTCTAACCCCCACAATGGCGATATGGGAAAAGTGAGAAGGCGAGAATCACAGTCTGGTAAAAACAAAAAACACTGGCGTTGAAAATATGCATGCCATGAAGATCCATCAATGGTGCCAATGCGAGGGATATGGTGCCTGGAGGCGTCACCATGATTCATTTGGAGTGCAGAGATGCTGGAAGTGGGCAGGCCCTCCCCACATGTCTCTCCCCCGCAGGCACATGAGTTCAGTTTAACATTAAAGCCTGCCAGAACCTGTCCACACAGCAGCAGACCCCAGAGCTCAGCAACATTAGGCTAAACACTGTGCCAGATACCGCCTGCCAGCTTCTTCCAAACACTGTGCCAGATACCGCCTGCCAGCTTCTTCCATTGCCTCTTCCCATGAGGTGCCAGGATGGTGTCATCAGCATCTGAAAGATCTGTAAAACTGGACGGCTTGACTCTTGTGTTCCACTTGCCCTATTGCACAGGGCTCCTGGATGCTATACTGCATGGTCCCTGTGTCATGCATACTCTCATTTCTGACGTGTTCCTACGCTATGCACTAGCTGCAGGACGCACGCTGACCTTTACATACTTGTAAATGCGGCAAAAAGGGCTTTGTTTTGTCCTCCGTCTTTACAGCCCATTCTGAGCCTCAGACATAAGAAGGGTAGTCACATTTGGAGATGTACTAATTGTAGCAGAAGCCACTCTTCTGATTCCTGGTCTCTTAGGCCCAGAATCGGCTGTAAAGACAGAGGACCGAGCATGTCTGCTCCGGCCCAAGTTGGCAATTCTCCGGGGGTTGTCATCAGCTCCAGCCTTGTACACTCTTGCAGCCGTTTTGATCCTTTGTTTGGCATTGACGCAACAACACCCCCTCCTGGACACACTGCAGTGCTCTGCTTGAGTGGGTGGGGGGCAGAGAGTATTTAGAGCTGCTGCAGCTTGGGGTCTGTGTGTGCATGCAGGGTGGATGCGAGGGTTGTGTCGCAGCGCCTTACCCCAGGAAGAATGGTGCAAGTTTTTTACGTTTTGCCTTTTACTGTGTTTCCTTTTAGATCACAGAAGGTCCCTTGATGAAGAAGCAGCAACGGAGCCCAAAGTGGCCCGATGCCGAAAACGAGGCGGACACAACAAACTTCCACAGAATGCCAGGGAGATCACAGGACATAGGTACAACGCAGGAAATCACAGGAAAAAGGTAAGTGTTCAGGCCACCAAACAGGAAATCCTTCACGACGAGCGGCTTTCCAGTTGTGCAGCTGTAAAGGCTACGTGCTCCACCTCATTAAAGGAACTGCACATCTGTGAGCCCGCGTTCGGGCAATCCCGACAGCAGCACCCCCCCCCCCCCTCTCCCCAGGCTTAGCTTTATTTGGGTACCTACGAAGAAAAACATGTAATAGACAGTGTGAGTGTGCATGGCCTGTGGGTTACCAGCTGCGATCCTCCAGGCCGTACCCTTTCCAGTGAATCAAATAATACAGTCTGTGTCATATTTGTTTTGAATCCAGAAATTGCTTCTACTTCAAATTTAGGTTCATTGTCAACAATAGTGACTGGAGGTTTTGACTGAAGAACAGTTCCCGGAGCAACTGGCTTCACAATGATACATGGAACACTGAGTGCAATCGCATATTGGGAGGCAAATCAAATGTCATAGCCACCTCATTAATTTCTTTATAATTGTGTAAGGGTCAATGTACTGTTGTTGAAATATGGGAGGCCCCTTTAAATCATTGTGTTGTGTGGATAGTCATACCTGACCACTGGCCTGGTATTCTGGACTTTGTTTGTGGTGTCGATCAGCATTCCTTTCATAAATAAGTTTAGCTTGTTTTAAATTACGTTGTATTGTCTGTTGTAAGTCTTTAATTTTTTCCATATAGTTCTGTACCGCTGGCACCTCTGAGCAAGGGTAAGATGAAAAACAGGGATGAAAACCTTAATTGCATTGAAAAGGTGAACGTTTTGTGGAACTATGCTGCAAGTTATTATAGCCGAATTCTGTTTGGTGAAATAAATTTGTCCAAATCCTTGGTGCTGTTTAACACCTGACACTGGGGGTGTTTTGCTACAGACACTGGTTTACTCTTTCTGTCTGGCCATCCGTTTGGGAATAATAACCAGTGGACAGATGGACATCAATTTGCAATACCCCACACAATGCTTTCCAAAACTTTTAAATAAACTGAGGGGCACGATTAGATATCGATATTGACGGAAGACCTTGTAAACATACTATTGCTTGTAAAAATACATGTGCAAGGTCTTTAGAAGTTGGAAAACCATGTAAGGGATTAAAATGAGCCATCTTGGATAACAAGTCAACAGTAATCATAACTGCTGTGTAACCTTGCTCTGTCTTAGGAAGCTCTACAATAAAATCCATGGAAACTGTGTGCCAAGGGACAGATGGAGTAGCGAGCATGGTCAACAGCCCTATGGATGCCTGATGTATGTCTTTGCTTTATACACTAATGTTGCCTCTTTTTACAAACTGTTTGGTGTCTAGCACAAGTGTAGGCTACCAAAGGTATTGCTGCTGGAGCTGATGGATCAAGTTCCGGGATAAGTATTGACACTGATGATTAACCAAGGGGGTTCACACATGAATGTAATGATGGTGACAACCAACTGTGGTCATAAGAAAACTCTGGTATGAATTGGTTTCAGCATGGTCCTACCATGTATTGGGGACTGACGGAAGGCACTGCTAGTTTAGCAAATATATTCCTGACTGTGTAAGCACTCTTTCAAGTGAGAAATGTATCTGGGGGGCTCATGTAACATGCACTGCATTATGTTTGTTTGTTTCTGTATATATAAACTCAATAAAAAGAGTTCTTACAAAAACAAAATGCTGCAGAGGGTCTAAGGTCTTCTTTTCACTAGGATGACCTGCTAGGATCTGTGTGACACCAATTTAATGACTGTTGCTGTAAAGTATTGGTAGGAACAAACACTCCTCCTTGTATGTAGAAAGCATCATTTACTTTTAGGTTATCATGACTTTGATTGATATCTTCTGCTTTTTTAGTTTTTTGTGCACAGCTGCCATTGTTAAAAAGGTTTCTTCAGAGACCAATGACCCTAGAATTCGCTCAGGAGGTACTATGAGTGGATGATCGTTTCTCTGTTCTTTAATTTGACCCTCCAGATGTGACAATGCATCGGCCTTGCCATGCTGACGGCCTGATTGAAATTGAATTATATAATCATAATCTGTAAAAATAAAACACTGACGCATAGATAAGGCCCTGGCAGATTTAAGAAATTTAAGATTTCTGTGATCTGTGACCAGGGTGACAGTATGTAAAGAACACATCAAGTAATGTCTCCATTCCTCAAATGCCTTCTTAATAGCTAACAGTTGCTTATCCCCTACAGAATAGTTCTCTTCAGTGGGACTAAAGTTATGTGAAAAATAGCTACGGGATGGAGCATTCCTGTCTCTCTAAAATGTCTCTGTAAAAGGACCCCACCTACAGATACCTGAGAAACATTTACCTCTACTATGAAAGGTTGTGAGGTGTCAGGGTGTTATAGAATAGATGCGCTGACAAATGTATTTGATAGTTGCATATTTGGGGGGCACAGCGGCAACTTGGTCTCTTCCATTAGTCGAAAGAGATGACCCGTTGTTGTATAATTATACAGCTTTTAAAGCAGAGTTTAGCCAATTATGACCTCTAGCTTCCGGAACACCACACACCAGAACTCGAGCACCGCAGGGCAGAACCTGGCCATATGTTGAAATCCCGAAGCACTTGCAATCCGCACTGTCACGCAGACCATATCTGTGGAGAGATGTGGGAGCGTAATACACCCTATTGATGTACTTGACGTCCAAAGTCTGACTCTCGTTCAGTGAAATAGTCTTAACTACTGAGATAATTAATAAGCAATATTGCCATTGATTATCACTGATGACTATACCCAGGTCCCTCTGCCACTTAAGTCTAGCTTTGGGTCTATGCGCCTCTTGCACAAATGCATAAAGTCTTGCCACCAACCGGCAAAGGGTAGCTATCTGCAGGAGAGAAGACGCGCTGGGAATTCAGGAAGTTCCAGAATGTCATCTCCCAATAGACTTCGCAGTTTATGTCGCCCTCTATAGTAATGAAATTGGGTGTGGACAGTGGGCTTATCACCTCGCTCCCGAACCACCTCCCATGTGCACATCGAGCCACCCTGAAAAAATCCCCCATGTGTGCACGCCAAACTCCGCTAGTGCAACTGCTGCTCCCTGTTCCTGACCCATATAACAGAGATCCAGCTTGTTGCTCCAAGAGGCTCTGCCAGGAGGGTGGTTTGGTGTTAAGCGAATTGAAGATGCCATGCCGCCGTGTTGGGTCTGTGTAAGGAATTGCCTCCTTGGCATGATTACCCCCTAACTTTTTGCCTTTGCTGATGCTAAGTTATGATTTGAAAGTGTGCTGGGACCCTGCTAACCAGGCCCCAGCACCAGTGTTCTTTCCATAAACTGTACCTTTGTCTCCACAATTGGCACAACCCTGGCACACTCTTCACCCGATGCCCCCGGATCGAGATCCAGAGAACAAACACCTCAAGGAGGACTCCCCGGCGACTGCAAGCCCGTGAGTAACCAGAGACAACCCCCCTGAGCCCCCACAGTGTCGCCTGCAGAGATAATCCAGAGGCTCCCCCTGACCGCGACTGCCTGTAACAAGGGACCGACACCTGGAACTGTACCCACAGCCCCCAGGACCTGAAGGAACCGAACTTCAGCGCAGGAGTGACCCCCAGGGGACCCTCTGCCTAGTCCAGGTGGTGGCTGTCCCGAGAAGCCCCACCGGTGCCTGCCTGCACCGCTAGCGTGGCCCCCAGGTCCCTCCATTGTTTTCTACCTGAAACCCGATGCCTGCTTTGCACACTGCACCCGGCCGCCCCTGTGCCGCTGAGGGTGTGTTTTGTGTGCCTACTTGTGTCCCCCCCCCCAGTGCTCTACAAAACCCCTGCTCCGGTCTGCCCCCCGAGGACGCAGATACTTACCTGGTGGCAGACTGGAACCAGAGCACCCCTGTTCTCCATAGGCGCCTACGTGTTTTGGGCACCTCTTTGACCTCTGCACCTGACCGGCCCTGAGCTGCTGGTGTGGTAACTTTGGGGTTGCCTTGAACCCCCCAACGGTGGGCTGCCTATGCCCCAGAACTGAGACTTGTAAGTGTTTTACTTACCTCCTAATCTAACCTTTACTTACCTCCCCCAGGAACTGTTGATTTTTGCACTGTGTCCGCTTTGAAAATAGCTCATTGCCATTTTTACAAAGACTGTATATGATATTGCTTTCATTCAAAGTTCCTAAAGTATCTAAGTGAAGTACCTTACAGTTAAAGTGTTTACTGTAAATCTTGAACCTTTGGTTCTTAAATTAAACTACGAAAATATATTTTTCAATATAAAAACCTATTGGCCTGGAGTAAGTCTTTGAGTGTGTGTTCCTCATTTATTGCTTGTGTGTTTACAACAAATGCTTAACACTACCCTCTGATAAGCCTACTGCTCGACCACACTACCACAAAATAGAGCATTAGAATTATCTAATTTTGCCACTATCTTACGTCTAAGGGGAACCCTTGGACTCTGTGCACACTATTTCTTACTTTGAAATAGTATATACAGAGCCAAATTCCTACAGTCTGTAAGTAATGTCTGGGGTAATGTGTGTGGGTCCGCAGCATCGCACTTGAGCCATAGGTGCGGTAAGGCTCCCGGGACATGAATCCAGTAATGAGTGAACATACTTTGTGCTGCCCTGTAATATGTTTCTAAATCTGGGGCATTGACTCCCCCCCCCCCCCCCCCCCCCATATCATATGGTAAAGTCAGGGATTCCCAGTGCACTCATGGCTGCTTTCCCGCCTAGGCTAAATGGATCATGAGGGTCCAAAGATGGTCAAACACTGCTCAAAGCAGCAGCATCAGGATGTTTTGAAACAAAAATAGAAATCTAGACAACACTACCATGTTTGTAATGGCTATCCGCCCGGTAAGTGACAGAGGCAAGTTAATCCAGCAGTCCGGTGCCTCGGAAAGTTTCTGTGCTGCCCTACCATAGTTTTACTACTGCCGGGTCCTTGTGTACCTGTATCCCTAGGTAGCGCATAAATCCACTGCCTACTGTAGTGAATAGTCCAATGGTATTTTCGTCTTAGCTGGGGTGAGTGAGAATATTATGGACTTATCCCAATTCACTTGCAGACTGGAGTATCCCCCAAACCGCACCACCTCGCGCAGCACTGGGATGAATTGCATATATAGAGCAGTGTGTGGTCTACATAGGCTGAAAAAATCAGATTATACCCCGGGAATCTCAGGCCTCAGTGTCCGTGATACTTCCAGAGTGCGCAGGCTACCTGTTCAGCTACCAGGGTGTAAAACAGGCGAGATAAAGGGCAACCCTGCCTGGTGCCCTTGGTGATATCAATTGGGGCTGTAACAATGTCACTGACTTATATTTGGGCAGTTGGCAGCATGTAGAGCACCGTTACAAGGCGAAGAAAAATGTCCCCCACCCCTATGCGTCTCTGGATCACGAGCATGAATCCCCATTTGACCGAGTCAAATGCTTTTGCAGCATCAAGGAACTCAGCTGCTGCGCCCACCTCCGGGTCTATACACTGAATTGCAAGAAACAGTGTTCGAAGATTGTATGTTAAGCTGCATCCTGGGGCAAAGCCAGCCTGCTCCAGGCCCACCCCCTTAACAACAGCGGGGCCAGTCGATTGGCCAAGACCTTTGCATCGACATTCAGTAATAACAGTAGCCTATAGGACGAGTATTGGTCAGGCGGCTTGCTCGGCTTAAGGAGAGTTACAATCAAGACCTCATAAATTGAGGGGGGCATGTGACCTGTTTCCAGGAGGCATTTCTCTGTGCTTATTACTCTAGTGCTGTGCAGCCTGACTCAAATTCACATCTGGGGTAGAGTGACAGCTGGGCTTTGTGCATACTTACCAGACAGCCATCACACAACTGGAGCAGGGTGTGACAGAAGAGGCATCTGCATACTTGCAGTCATCCTGGGCTGGAGAGAGGGAAGGTGGTTCACACCTTACATGTGAATAGGCTGTGTCCTTCCCTCACACAATGGCCTAATTACCCCCTACTGATGTCTGGAGCCAGGGCTTGGGTTAAAAGGGGATGTTGTACACTTCTAAGGTTCTTTTGAAGTGCCCCCTTGATCAAAGACATTTTGAGTATTAGTACAGGAGTTGCAACCCCATATTTTGTAGACACTGCATGGAACCTGTAACCAGATGCTGCTGGCGCTACAGGCTGCACATTGCGAGAGGACTGCTGTGCTACCAGGAGGAACCGCCATTGGACTTACTTGTTTGGTTTTGCTAACTTGCTGCCTGCTGGGTTGAGAGAAGGACTTCCACTTTGCTAAGAGGACCCTTGTGCTGGTCTGTGTGCCTGTGCCCTGCGCCCTAGTTTTCTCCAGGGGCTGTTGGCTGGCCCCATCTATGTGAACTCTCAGGGGCCGAAAAGAGTTCTATTGTGCACCCCTGCCATAGGACCCTGTTGGGCATAGTACATGTCACCCAATGGCCAAGTGGTTGCCGCGGGCAGCACCCATTGAGACACTTTGTAGTTTTCCTCTTTTTACAAAGCAGTCCTGAGTGCTTCGTTGTTTTCCTCTTTTTACCCAGGGCATGCTGAGCACTTCAGATTTCCAAGGCTGGCCCGGTGACTGTGGCTTCCCAACAAAGGAATCACAGCGTGCAGGTCTCAGAATGGAGGGGCCGATCTTAGGTACCATCTCCCTACACATAACCTTCTGCTGGTTGCTTGAATCCCCCTTGGACAGCCCCCGCTGCCCATAGAACAAGGCCCGCCTGCTATACTGCTGATGAATTAAGTGTGCTCCTGAGTGTTGCATTGAAGGCTCTCAAATTTCATGGGGTTTGCACTAAGAGGTACTGTGGGGATGAGATGAGAAGTCCTGCCACCCACCTTCCCTGCAGGGCGACCTGGCCCTAGGAACGCAGGCTGAGAGTTTATTACTTCACTTGTGTAGAAGGACGATACAAACTCCTTTGTTGGTGTCGGTAAATGAGTTTATTGTAACAACAAACCCATGACACAGAGCGACATAGAAGGCTAGACTTGTCCGGTCAGCAGCTCCAAACCAACTGCCTACCATGACAACCCCAACCTTCCAGAACGCTTCTATGCCATGGAATGAACACAACTTAAAAGAACACAATACATCTATTAACATACTACACATCTTCCCCTTTTTTAAAATAAAGAAAAGTAACCCAATTAGTTTGAATACACACTGCCTAAGATAATAATGACCAAAATGTACTAAGAAACACACTAGGTCAGGTCATAACACAACAATTGTGAAGATAATACAATTGGTCTCTGAAAACGTGAATGTCTGATACTTTTGGCAGGCTCCATAGTAGAAGGAACACACACCAAAGTTTCCCTTTGTGAACTAACGCAATCATCACTCAAGACACCCTTCTCCTTTCCATCTGACAAGGAAATATCTACATCGGTGCTCAACATAGAATCATCCTCATTAGAAATCCCTGAATAAGTATCTAAATACACCTTTGCTTGCTGAGTAGTAATTGGCATGACTCTGTTTTTGTTCCACCACCCCTTACCCGAAAGTAACACAGCACTCTTCCCAACCTTTAAGACTTTAGTAGGTCCATCAAATTTAGACTCTCCTTTCAAAACTCTCATAGCTTTTTTTAATAACACCCATCCGCCTTCTTGGAAATCAAGTTCCTTCACATGCTTAGTCTTGTCAAAGTACAATTTTTGTGTCAATTATTTATTTCCAATTCTTTTATTGATAAAATCTCTAGAAACAAATTCATCTACTTGCCCCTTACTCAAACAAATTCTACATTTGGCTTGCGATCTCTGACTAACAAAAAAGGTGAGACATTAGTAGTTGAGTGTGGTGTGGTATGATAAGCCCACACTTTCTCCTTCAAATAACTTACAACATCCATACTTAAGGATACCGCAGTCTTAATTCCTTCCTTCAAAAAACGATTTGCCCACTCAAGAAGACCATTAGCCGCAGGGCTGTAAAGAGCTGCTTGAAAATTCTTAATGCCATGTAAGCTTAAAAACTGTTGCATGTCTTTAGAAATGAAATGTGAACTGTTATCAGTGATCAGTTCTATTGGTGCACCTTCCACACAAAAAACATTTTTTAGAAAACTGATCACATTTCTAGAATATGTTGATTCTACAAAATCAAAATAAATCCATTTAGTAAAATAATCAATTAGAACCAACAATTGAAAACGTCCTGAGAAATCCATAGCAACTTTGTACCAAGGACCCACAGGTTTTTCAACAGGTGTCAATGGGCTTTCCCTAGTCACTCAACATTTATCTGACACCACGCATTGGGGACACAGATCTACAAAAGTCCTAACTTCTGAATCCATCTTAGGCCACCAATAAAACTGTCTTAATCTCTTACAAGTGGCTGAAACACCTAGGTGACCAGAATGTGCAATATCCACAATCTTGGACCTAACACCCTTTGGAGGAACAAATAGTCCACCTCTCAAACAAATATCCCCTTCACAAGTTAATTCAGATGCCACCTGCTGAAAACTCTGCAATTCAATTCACCATCTACTCTGCCTGGCCACCCTTCTCTGATGTATTTCAACACTTTTCCCAATACGATATCACCCTCCATGGCTACCTCCCAATTCTTTTCTGAAAGTTGTCCATCGACACCTTGTAACGCATCCAACACACCAACCACACATTCAGTATCATCCTCATCTAAGACATGTTCCAAATCCACGGGCAAACGTGACAAACAGTACGCCCTCAAGTTCCTCCCTCCTTGAACATATTTTATACGCATCTCAAATTCTTGCAACTTAGCTAAAATACGAACCAGGCGAGCAGAAGCCTTGCCAAGACCATTCCCTGAAAGTAAGGACACTAATGGCTTATGATCAGTAAAAAGCTCAAATGGTTTTCCCCACACATACACCTTGAATGTCTGCACCGCCCAAACACAAGCTAGAGCTTCCCGCTCAATGGTGCTATTATTTTTCTCAGCATTTGAAAGAGTTCTAGATGAAAAGACAACAGTCGTTTCACAACCATCAACAAACTGTCCTAAAACGGCACCCAAACCTTTGAGACTAGCGTCAACTGTTATTAAACACTTACATTTAGGATTAAACGGTTTCAAAGCTGGAGCACTAGTTATTAACTCTTTGACTTTCCCAAATGCATTGTCCACATCAGGAGACCAAACAAATTTCACACCTTTACATTACAACTCCCTTAAAGGCTGAACAATAATGTCATAACCTGGCACAAAATGAGCATAATACTCACAGTGGGCCAAGAAAAGACCTAAGAGTATCCTTATCAGTAGGTGCTGGTGCTTTTTGAATGGCTTCCAAATTACCACATTTCGGTTTGATGCTATCTTCGGAAATCAGATGTCCAAGATACTCCACCTCCTTCACCAAAATTTTTAATTTTTCTGGTCGTACTGTCATGCCCCTCTCTTTCAACACACCAAAAACTCTTTCTAATTGAGCCATATGCTCCTGTTTTTCTTTAGTGAAGATCACAATATCATCCTGGAAGCCCTGTACACAATCAAAGTCACAAACAAATGATCCACCAGTCTCTGAAAAACACTAGCAGCCGATGCAAGTCCAAATGGCAAACTTAAATATTTGTAGGCCCCAAATGGTGTCTCAAATGTGGTAAAATCCTGTGAACAGTCATCTAAGGGGATTTGATGATAGGCAGAATGCAAGTCAATCAAAGAAAAATATTTTGCTCCACTAATGTTTGCTAACATGTCCTGAATGTGTGGAAGGGGATGACAATCCACAACTATATTCTTATTGAGTGACCTCAAGTCAACACACAATCTCAATTCACCAGACCTTTTCTTTGCAATCACAATGGGAGAAACCCACTCTGAGGCCCCAGCTTGTTGTATTACACCTTCCTTGCACAGTCTATCCAAAAGTGCTTTCAGTTCTGAATGAAGACTTAAGGGAATTGGTCAAACTTTGTGTGCAACAGGACATGCATTCGACTTCAATTTCATATGATGTTCAAAACCTTTCATATTCCCAATATCATTCTTGAATACTTCTGGAAATATGTTCATTGCATGTCCTAACATATTTCTATCATCCTCAATAGAGCTTAAAAGAAACTCGCCTAATGCCACTGGTTCATCATGACCTTGTCTTAAAATCAAACTCAGTCTTGCCAAATCCTTCCACCCCACAATATCTCGGCCTTTGACAGCTACATAAATCTTTGTTAAAATAGTCCTACCCAAACATTCTAGGTCACCCACAAAAAAAAACAACATCGCAATATCAAACTCCCCAAAAGCTTTGGGATTGATGTCTGTGCGCTCTAACTTAGTATGACGTGGCCACATTCTCCAAAAAGTACTATCTTCCTTAATGGTAACCAGGGCACCAGAATCAGCCATGACCAAAATATGCCTGTTATCTACAACAGCTTGCACATGAGGACCTTTGACCCTTAAGATATCCCTATCATTGTCAACTGTTAATAGCACATTCTGAAACTTCTGTACACAAACATCCTCATCACTCATATCTACACTGCGAATTTTAACTTTGTTGTTGACACCTTTGAATGATTCTTTTCCCACTCTACACATTGCCTTAAAATGTCCCATCTTCCTGCAAACATTACACCTTTTATTGATGGCAGGACAAAACGTTGAATTGCTAAAATGTGTCTGAGAACCACAGCGGAAACATACACTTAGGTTCCCCCCTTTCTGTTTCCACTTTGTGTTTAAAGCACAAACAACTTTATCATTTATAGAAGCTATAGAAGCATCTCTCTCACAACTAGCTAAAGCTTTAGATGAAAGAATTGAACGTTCAATACTTTTCGCAACATCAATAACTTCAGAAAAAGTAGGATTACGACAAGTCAACAACCTTTCCTGAATGTCTTTTTGAAAAACAATTGAAGACAAACTGATCCCGGATACAAATGTCCACATTGTTTTCAAATTCACACGTTGAAGCCAACACACGAAGATCAGCAATATATTCCTCCACCGTCTCGTCACTCCCTTGTTTCCATCTAGCGAAATTGTGTCTCTCCAAAAGTACACTAGTCTCTTCAGAATATTTCTTCTGCATTCCAACTTTAGCTTCCTCATAAATATCCCATCTGGCACCCTCTGCGACAGGTGACGGAACTATGGGTAAATTGCCCAAAAACTTTTGGCCAGCCACACCCAAATGGTTAAACAATAATGCAGCTTTACGATCAGACTCATATCTAGCCGCTCCAAAAGCAACTAAATAATTTTCAAAGATGCGCAACCACTGTCTCCATTTAATCGTGGGCTTTCCTGGGCTCTGTAAAAATGGAGGCGGTTGAATCACATTGTCGTTGGCTGCCATATTTAGAGTTTTAAAAAAAACAACATTTTTTTATAATAATAAATTGGAAGAATTCCCTCTTTTTTTCCTGTTCTTTATAAAAGAAGTACAATATTGTCAATCAGGATGTAATAACTCGCACAAAAATCCTCCTGGTTTCATCAACGTTTCAAGGGTGACACGTTAACAAGAAAAAATAGCCCCAACAGTGAGTAGAAGTACTCACTCACCAACGTTGGCTCTCCTGCAACAAATAAGAGAAAAACAGCAAGAAAATTATAAACTTCTCTGTCCCTCCTCGTAATCCACTTGAACAAGGTGGAGCACCTACACTGCAGAAGGCCCGTCCGTGATTAACACTATATGATGGTTGCCCCTAGCAACACGGGCTTTCATTACACATCGCGTTTGTACAGGTCCTCCATGCGCCGCGCATAACCAAGGACTCCAAAGCGGCACGCACAGCGTTCTCCTCCAACCTTCAAAGGACGCCAGGGAGCAGTACGTCACGTAACGGACGGCAAGATGAGACGGCAAACACAATTTTCGGAAACTCCACAACAGCCCCAGGAAAGTTTCTGAATACAGATCCGGCGTAAATACACTCCAGACAGCCAGCAGCCACAGCATCGTTAGTGTCGGTGGGTTTTCTCCGTAAGCCCAGTGATATGAAGAAAACATACCCATGCAGCTAAGGCACCCCACTCCTGGTACCAATAATGTAGAAGGGCGATCCAAACTCCTTTGTTGGTGTCGGTAAATGAGTTTATTGTAACAACAAACCCACGACACAGAGCAACATAGAAGGCTAGACTTGTTCGGTCAGCAGCTCCAAACCAACTGCCTACCATGACAACCCCAACCTTCCAGAACGCTTCTATATGATGGAATGAACACAGCTTAAAAGAACACAATACATCTATTAACATACTACAACTTGCTAACTGCACCGCGCACTTGTGAGCTGCAGCTTTTGATTATCTCGAAGCGGAGGGATTGATCACGGTCTCCCCTCGTGATTCTGCCAGAGGGTGCCCTTCCTTCCTCCCTTTCTCCTGTGGTGACAGAGCTGTGGGGGCATTGAGTGCACTGGCACCTGAGTGCCCGGCCTGGGACTCGAGGGATTACCAAAAGGAAGTCCTGGTACCGTAGTACATGGAGTAGGCACGCATGTCCTCTGCCCAATATTTATTTCTACTGATTTGGTGGGATTCATGTATATATAACCCGGATATCCCCATTGCGTGGGTTGCACAATATGCAAGATTACCCCTAATTTGGCAACATGGATGCCACTCGTATATTCCTAGCATTGTCCGTACCTGACTGCGTTATACCTGAGTGCCTCAAACGTATTGCATTATTTGCACAACATTTATGGTGACATGTGGTGATGTATGTACTTATGGTGATACCTGGAGGGTATGTGTTTTTCCCAACCAAATTATTGCATTTCATGCCCTGATATTTGAATGTATATCGTTTAGATACTTGCAATGTCAGGATAACAAGTACTGTTCAGTAATAACATAATATGTACAATATGTCTGTTAGAAATGGGGTGTCTGGTTGGCTCACCCCCGGTAGCTTGGCACAAAGCAGTTAGGCTTATCCCCAGAGGTCATGTGTAAAGCGTCTGTGCAGCACACTCACACCAATGACACAATAAATGCACCACAAATGAGACTCCAAGGTGGTTATATACAAATATATATTTCTTATTGTAAATATATCATTAGACCAGAAGCTTCATAGCTCATATGTAGTATACATATTATGCAATGACTGAAATGATCCACATTGTCCTCACTGTGAAGGTATCAGAAAGCCGCATGTAGTTGCATCAGAGTAGGAAGTAGTAAAGTATACTAATTATTACTGTGTATACAAGAATAAGGGGCTGTGCAGCTGCACTCCTATTATGTATTATACGGTAGACCTGCGCCCCTATTATATTTAGTATGGTAAATTCCTTTGGTGCAGGGCTCCTACACCTTGCTTGTAGTAAGCGGGTAGCCGGTATTAGGCTCCTGGCACTGAGGAGAAGTAGGAGGCCTCTAGCAAGGTCTCACCCCACGATGTCAGGGGGGGAATTAGTGCCCTGAAGTGCAGCACATCTGAAGCCATCTGTGGCTTCCCAGACAGCTGCTGTAGCAAAAGAAACAGTGCAGGGCAGAGCAGAGCCACCTGTGTAGGAACCGTGGCTCGGCTACTAAACACCCCAGGGCCCGGCTCATCCTCAGCCCTCCCGGCATGATGAGAGCGGTCCTCGCTTCACTGGGGACCCACTCTATTTGAGCTAACGGCAGTGGTAGGAGCAGCAGGCTGCTTCCTCGCCCAAAGAGGCACCACTGGGGGGGTTCTAGAATGGCCGGTAAGGTGGTGCTGGGCGCTGGACAAGGTTGGTGGGCCTCATGTATGGGGCCCTGTTTGTTGCAAGAGAGCCACGCTGGGATGTGACTCCGAAGGGTACTGCGAATCAACTCTCTGAGCACTCTGCACGGCAGGCTGGGACCCTGCCCGTGGGTGCGAGGTATATTCTTTTTGTTGGTCCCCCTTACTGGAGGAGGGTGGACAGCGGCTGTTGCCGGAAGTTCCTGTGTTGCTGGGACAACCCACCCTGTGTGGACAGAGCTTCCCCCTCGTGCGTTGGTGCTTCTCCCATCTCTGGGAGGACTGCGCTGGGGGGAAGGCGGAGACGTTGATACGTGCTAGGAGTAACCAGGGGCACTTCCTTCATAGTAACTTGGAGCCAAAGGAGAAAAATAGATAAAAAATAAAGTACCCACCACGCTCTAGTTATGGGGAGCACAGATGAAAATAGCAGGTGATAGGCCGGCACATGGGCAATGCAGGTTCTTGTGGTGCCACAGCAATCCTCTGATTATGTGCCATTTATGGAACCAGCATCAGGGAGCATCTGGCAGCAGGGCAACAAGCAAAAAAGCAATCCAGATGAGTCATTTGTGCCACCCAGCAAACACCAGGAAGCAGGGCAACAAACAGAAGAGCAGCCCACATGAGTCATCTGTTCATTCCAGCTGTTCTTCTGACAGAAGTTCAGTCCCAGTTCCAAAAGTGCTCTGAAATCATGGGGCAAGAGCCTGTCTACTTATACTCAAAAATGCCTTTGTTTAGTGGGTAACATCAAAGGGACCCTTTCAAGTAAAGCACAACACCCTTTCAACCCAGCCCTGTCTCCAGACATCAGTAGGGGGTAATCAGTCCAGTGTGTGAGGGCAGGACACAGCCTATTGAAATGTAAGGTGTGAACGACCCTCTCTTTCCCCAGCCCAGGATGACTATCAGTATGCAGATGACACTTCTGTCACACACAGCCCTTCCTATGTTATGGATGTCTGAAAAGTATGCACCAAGTGGAGCTGTCACTCTGCCCCAGACATGTTGCGCTGCGGCGCGAGCCGAGCACCTGCCCTCCTTCTAGAGTTCTGCACCCTCCCACCAGGAGTGGTACCCCCAGAAGACAAAACTGAAGGGTTGCTTGTGACAGCTTCCCCTTTCCCCAGGACATGAATTATACCCTGAATCTAGCCCTCTAACCCAGGGTCTATACCCTTGGGCTGAACTGGGGTCAGGGAGGAGTTCTTCCTCCCTCTGCCCCTCCATCCAGAGTTCCGCACCCTCCCACCAGGAGTGGTACCCCCAGAAGACAAAACGGTAGGGATGCCAGTGACAGCCCCTTCGTCCCCAAGTCAGGGGTGCAAACCTGGACCTGGATCTCCAGTCCAGGAATTGCACCCTTGGGACAGACAGGAGTTAGTGGAGAGTCCTTCCTCCTCCTTAAGCCCTTCCATCTGGGCTTTTGCACCCTCCTCTACAGCCAGCTGCACCAGCTGCAACCTCAGGTCCCTCTCAGCCTATCTTTGAATTCCTCAGGGGACAGGGTATGGACACTGCTCCTGGCACTAGACCCAGAGAGGGACTCCCTGTCTTTGGGGTCCTCCCTCCCTACTGGCATCCCTGCCCAGTCATCTTCTCCCTCTTCTTCAAACTCTTTGGGGTCACTGTCCCCCGGAGGATTGGACTGGGAACACTCCCACTCAGAGTCATGTCTATTCTCAGGGTCTTCTCATGGTATTCCTCAAAACCACCTCCCCCCTGGTTATTTGTTGCTGCTGCCTCCCTGCGTTGGAGCTCAAATGCATGAAGGGCTAACCTAAGGTCCAAGCTATCTGAGATTCTCCTCCCAGGTAGTCCCTTCTCCTTGCAGAGCCTCCTCAGATACTTCATTCTACAAGATAGCAGGCAGCTGAGATCTAATTCCATTCTGCCTAGGTGGGTGCAACAAAACACAAGTGTCAAACAACAATAGTCCTAAGTGCAAGAATATGAAGTAGGGTTAATAAATAAAAATGACCAATGAGAGAACACGAGAAAATCAACAACACATAATGGCAGGGTTTGTAGTACAACAATGAGTCACTGTAGTATCATGCAAATGCAAGTCCTATCCTCACCACTGATCACCAATGTTAGAAATGGGGTTTCTCAGTTGGTTAGGGTTTGCACCTCAGCCAGGCAGAACACACCATTTAAGTCAGGGCGAGTAAGTTACACACTAAAGATAATCTGCGCTCATCCCTGGTAGCTTGGCAAAGAGCAGTCAGTCTTCTCCCCGGAGATCATGTGTTAATCGTTTGCGTAACACACTCACACCAGTGACACAATAAGTGCACCACAAATGAGATTCCACACAGGGTTATATAAAAAAAATATCTTGTTGTAAATATATCATTAGACCAAGAACAGCATAGATCATATGTACTATGCATACTGTGCAATGACAAATGGTCCACGTTGTCCTCACTGTGAAGGTATCAGAATGACATCAGAGTAGGAAGCAGTAAAGTATAATAATCATTACTGTGTGCACCACATAAATCATCACTTCATAATAAATTCAGGAATTATAATATATCCCTATACAAACAAAAGGGGCAGTGCACCTGGACTCCTATTATGTATTATACAGTAGACTAGAGGATACCTTGTGGGATGTCAGAAAACCTGTGCTCCTAATATATTTGGTACAGTAAATTCCTTTGATGTTGGGCTCCTACTCCTTGCAAGTAGCAACGGGTAGCCAGTAATCGGTTCCTAGTCTTCAGGAGAGGTGGGGGGCCTCTGTCGAGGTCTTGCCCCACAATGTCAGCAGGGAGAATAGTGCCCCCACATACAGCACGTCCACAGCCCTCCGAGGCTTCCCGGACTGCTGCCAGGGCCTCAGAAACAGTGCAGTCCAGAGCCACCTGCATAGGAACCATGGGTCGGCTACCACGCACTTCCAGGACCCGGCTCACCCTCAGCACTCCTGGTATGATAAGAGCGGTCCTCGCTTCACTGGGGACCTGCTCTATTTAGGCTAACGGCAGCGCCAGGAGCAGCAGGCCGCAATGCTGGTGGTGCTTTCCTGGCGCTGTGGCTTCCTGGCTGAAGGGGCCCCTTTGGGGGTTTCCTGAATGGCCGGTAAGGTGGTGCTGGGCACTGGGCGAGGTCGGCAGACCTCGTGTACAGGGCCTATGTTGTCGCAAGAGAGCCGTGCTGGGTTGCAGCTTCGAAGGGTAGTGCGAGGCTCTTCCTGTCTGTGACACTCTGCACAGCAGGTCTGGCACCCCACCCGTGGGTGCGAGGTATATTCTTTTGGTGGGCCCTACCCACAAGAAGAGGGTGCATGGCAGTTGTTGCCACAAGCTCCCGTGTTGCAACCCATCCTGTGAGGTCAGAGCTTCCCCCTGGTGCGTTGGTGCTTCTCCTGTCTCTGAGAGCACAGCACTGGGGGGAAGTGGGCACATTGCCGTGCGCTAGGAGTAACCAAGAGCACCTCTTTACTGGTGATTTGGAGGCAAAGGAGAAAGGTCAATGAAAAATAAAGTGCCCACCACGCACTAGTTATGGGGGCACTGATGAAGATAGGTTGTAGGCCTGCATATTGGACAACGTACACAATGGCGCTTTGTCCTGGTGCCACAGCAATCCTCTGATAATGTGCCCTTTGTGGAACCAGCATCAGGGAGCAGCTGGCAGCAGGGAAACAAGCAGAAAAGCAATCCAGGTAAATCCTTTGTGCCACCCAGCAGACACCAGGCAGCAGAGCAACAAACAGAAGAGCAGTGCAGATGAGTCCTTTGTGCAGTCCAACAGTCCTTCTGAAAGTGGTTGTGTCCCTGTTCTAAAAGTGCTCTGAAATCATTGGGCATGAGCCCTTCTACCTATTCTCAAAAATGCCTTTGTTCAGGGGGTAGTGTCAAAGGGATCCTTCAAGTTTAGCACAACATTCTTTCAACCCAGCCCTGTCTCCAGACATCAGTAGGGGGTAATCAGTGCATTATGTGAGGGCAAGACAAAGCCTATTGACATGTAAGGTGTGAACCAGCCCAGAATGACTATCAGTATGCAGATGGCTCTTCTGTCACACCCATACCTTTCTGTGTTACAGGTGTCGGGAAAGTATGCACCAAGTGGAGCTGTCACTGTGCCCCAGATGTGGATCAGAGTCAGGCTGCAAAGCACTAAAGTCATAAGCACAGAGAAATGCCAATTTTCTAAAAGTGTCATTTCTAAAATGGTAATGAAAAATCCACCAACACCAGCAAGGATGATTTTTCACTACCATTCCAAACATGCCCACGCTACTCCTCACAGATCAGAAATTACCACTTAGACGTGAAAAAGGGGCTTCTCAATGCAAACCTATGAGAGGAGCAGCACTCACAGTAGTGAAAAATTAAATAGGCTGTTTGTCACTACTAGATATGTAACACAAAAAAATACATGTCCTACCTCTTACATATACAACACCCTGCCCATAGGGCTATCTATGGCCTACCTTAGGGGTGACCTAGGAGTAGTAAAAAGGGAGTTTAGGACTTAGCAAGTAGTTTACAGGCCATGTTGATGTGGCAGTAAGCTGCGCACCCAGGCACTGCAGTGGCAGGTGTGAGACACGTTTAAAACTCTACTCCTGTGGGTGGCACAACCTGCGCTGCAGGCCCATTAGTAGCATTTAATTTACAGGTCCTAAGTATAAGGTATACCACTTTACAAGGGACTTACAGGTAAATTGAATTTGCCATACAGATGTAAGCCAATTATACCAAGTTTTAAGAGAGAGAGCACATGCCCTTTAGCACTGATTTGTAGTGGTAAAGTGCCCAGAGTCCTAAAGCCAACAAAAAGAGGACCAAAAAAATAGGAGGAGACAGGCAAAAAGTATAGGGATAACCCTGCAGAAAGGGCCATTTTCACAATGTTGTTTTGATTTTTCAAGTGTCAGCAAGACCGGATCCTCTGTCCACCTCTTGGCAGCTCCAAACTCTACTAACTATCATAGCACAGAGTTCAAGAATGGCCAAGTGGGGAATGGGGTTTTAGGTTGGGAACAGCGGGGAAGGAGACCTGTGGAAGCAAGAGTTAAGAACACAATAGCAAGATTATTCACATTAATCTTCATGAACTTTGTTTTAATTATCTATACTCTAATAACATGAGAGATCAAGAACTTTTCAATAACGTGACCTTTTTCACTCTGGATATCTGGAAATAAAAGAAGGATTACGTAGACTTTCATATGAGCGTTTTTAAAATAACATCTTTTTATAATCATATACTCTGAACATTGAACTCTCTCAAGTTAGTCCTTAGAATAGCAATTACGTCATAACAAGAATCAATGAAGACATTTGTTCCCAAAGAATTAACTGCTATAGGATTCATGAATGATACTGTAGAAAAGGTAAACTGACTAAACTTGTTTTGTCTAGAAAGATCACACTCTGTTTGGTCTGAGTTTCAAGATTCAATTGCCTAGGAAGTATTGCGCACCTTATTGCCAGACTGTGCATCAAGACTCAAATACCTGAAATGATCGCGCGCTCTGCCGATCTGAACTGCAAGGGTTAATTGCCAAGAATGAATCGCGCACACTGTTGCCGATTCAACCATCAAGATTCAAATGCCTCGAAATGATCGCGCACTCTGCCGATCCGAACTGCAAGGGTTAATTGCCAAGAATGAATTGCACACACTGTAAATCGCAAGGCCAAAACTCAAATGCTTCTAGAAACGTAGTTGGAGGCATACCCTGAACTTCCGCCTTACCGCCATGCTTGAAGATCAGCAAAATAATGAGGACAGGGCCAAGTAAATGCCTAAGTAGGCCTCCGGAACAGGAGTTCAGGGAAATGCTGCTGCTCTGCACCAGGACCTCTGAATAGTGAGCACGTGGAGCTGGGCTGGGTCCCTTAAAGAGACCCAAGCCCCGCCCACATGCCACACCCAGCTAGGCTGCAGGAAAGGTATCTAGAAAGGCTCAGAATAGGGACCACACCCTAACCACACCCTGTATTCTTGCAGCAAAGCCTTGAAAATGAACAATACATTACAAACAGCATTAATGACTTTTCAAGATAAATACCTGCAATGCAAAAGGTTAATATACAATATCAACACATAATGCATGAATTATTACATTGCATAAGGTTTGTCATTTTGCATTATGCTGCCCGTAGAGCGCGCACTGTCCTGGTGTTGACAGCGATATATATATACACATAAAATATGAAAGGGCCCTTGGAGTGATAATGCTCCAGCCATAATAAACAATTAAAATTGCTGCACCAGACCGGCAGCAGAAGATAACCCCATTGCATCAGTCACACATTAAGGGAATAGTAAAATTGTGAGTCATCGTAGTTGGGCCCATATACCCTGACCAGTAATACTGCCAGGTCATCCTTGAAACAACATGCCACCACAAATCTGTCTCTTGGGTCTATGCATACGTTCCTGAAGCGGACCCCCAAACTCCTATATGCCCAGATCAGAAGGCCTTGAGTGGGGGTAGTAAAGCCTGCCACATAACAAAGGCCCTGCATTTTACAGTGTGTTAGCACTCCATTCCCAGGTGCTAAGTAAGTTTCTTACAGTATTGCTACATTGTCGTTGGACTCTTACCATGGGGGTAAGACTGCTTGGTTTTGTGCGGCAGTACCACTGTGTACGGGTGACTGAGTCAGTCCTACACCGACTGGAAGCTGTTGGCCTGACCTTCTCAGCTAGCTAGCAGCACCTCATCCAAACATAGAAAAGCAAAGGTGATTAGTGGCAGCCTAAAAACGTGATACTCTGACTCCTCAGTGAAGTTGAGGTGAAACAGATCTTACCCCTTTCTCTCATTTGCACAAAGTCTCATATATGCGACAGCAGACAAAGGAATGCAGGATAGATGTCAATGCATTTATTAGAGCAACTGCATTATATGATAACTGGTAAGATCTGAAATTATTAGGAAGATGAAACCTAACCCAGTGATGATTGTGACCATTGGGTAAAACATATAAACAGTGCCAACATCCTGACATAATCTTGAGTCTAACAATTCCTACCTACATTTCTAGCATCAAACATGAGAGCATAGCAGTGTTAGCCCTTGTGCCCGTACCAGACTATGGAAGGAGCCCCTGACCCCATACCTGGGGAAAAAGGCAAGGGTCTGCCTGTTTGCCTGCTGGCAGTCCTCTTGGTGCCTGGAAAGACAAGGCCAAGATCAGCAAAGCAGCAACGAAGTGGCGCACAGTGTAAGATGGCTGGCTCGAAAGTCCCCTCTACCCTTCTTCAGCATGTGTGGTGTTTGTATGATAAAACATGTTGTGTTCTGAGAACAGGCCTGACATGATAATATGTCTATGGCTAGAAGATTGACTCCGTAACTCTTGGACTGGCAATACCAAGTAAATTATTGTATGCGATGATAGCCTTGAGTAGAGCACACAATGAAATGTGCTGCAAAGGAGCTGGCAACAATGCTTTCTCAGAAAGGTATCTGATTAGAATATAAAAACAACCCTGCTAAAAGACAATCTGCGCACAAATATAATAAAATGAATGAATAAATAAAATGTGTATTTAGGTAAAAGGGCACAAGTTGCAGACCTGAAGCTGAAAAAGGAGCTAAAATAAAGGATCCCAATCTAAGTGCCAAAGGGAATCCATGACACCCTCCCCATTGTTGGTACAAGAGTTCAGGGTCCAAGCTCTAAAATAAATTATGCAATACTACTACTTAAAAGCCGGCTAAAAATATACATAAAAGAGCCAAAATAATGTCTAAGTTGACTAGCAGACCAGGCAGAGGCATGCAGCCAAATTCAAAACAGAACAATTTAATATTTTTAGAAAAATATCCAAAAGCCAAATTAACTGTAATCATGGGTTGCAGGATGTCTCCAAGCGCATCGATGGAAAGGCAATCCAGGATGGAGCCTACTTTGACAGGCGATAAATCCCCAAGCTCTTCAGATAAAATGTGGAAGAAGCACACATGTTCCATTGCCTCAGCCATAGGTCAGGCCGAGGAAGCAGCGTTTCAAGCAGTGCCAGATGATGAATCCCCAGGAACAAGCAAATCCCCAAAGAGCGGCTCATAGAAGGTATCCCGCAACAACCGTATTCTCATTGGACAAGTCCAGCAATGAACCCTAATCGAGAACATCATTAGATTTATATCCATAGATGATGCAGGTTGTAAGGCAAAACACACCTCTAGTGTAGTTTCAAAAGGGCACCACAAGCAGCGAAAGACAGGTTGCACACAATTGAGGATGGGTCGAAATGACAGTGACCAGTTCCTGTCTATCTCTTCCAAGAGTGATGCTCCAAAGTACTGTAACATTTGAACACAACACAGGTTGGCTGGTGGTAGTTCCATCATTTCTCGTTGTTGAGATGGGACAGCCATTGTGAATCAAAAATAGCAACAACAGACCACCAATTAATGCCTCTGTAATCGGAAATCCTCCAGAAACACTTGAAAAGAGTAAATGGATGGCTGAAGGTATTACTCCAAAGATGGTTTGGAAAGTGCTGACAAAATCAGAACCTACAGCCTTAAAGCGTATATTCGCAGTAGTGTTAGACGCATTAAAGATGCGACTCATTAATTCACTGAAATGTTTTGGAAAGTTGGTATTTAAAAGGGACTGTATCTCTGTGGACAACCTTGTCACTTGGAGGTCTTAGGTTTCATGTTCTGATGTAAGAGCCACTTGTTTATGAAACAAAATGGTTTTCAGTCTGCTCAGCTTGTTAACATTTACATTATAAGTAGCAATGTAAGGCCACATATCTGCTTTTATCTTGTGTGTGTGTGTGTGTATATGTGTGGGGTGGAGGGGGAGTATGTTTCTGAAACAAGTCACAATTTTAAACACCGAAATTACATAAGGCATACCGCCTCATTCTACAGCAGCCTTCATTGCTTAGCAGTGAGTAACTCCCATTCGAAAGCAACTGAAACACTAGGTGAATCAAAGGGACAGCAATACCTTTCAGATAACAAGCCAAATTCACAACGGAAGCATTGCATGCTCCGTGCAAGGATACTTGTTTACAGATCATAGAATGGCTTACAAAAGTCTTGCATTCGCTACTGCTAAGAAATACCTCTTTCTAGACATTAAAGCATTTATAATTGAATAGTAACTCCCACAGCTTATGAATGTAACTGTCTCCCAACTGTTTGAATTTGCCGACAGGAAAATGTTTTCAACAGAAAGTAAATTGAAAGGTGGAAATGGGCAGATTAATCACTCCATGTATTAACAACACTCACAATGGTAGTTCTACCGCAGTAAAAGGAAACTTTTCTAACTTTTCGATGTGAAGCATGATGTAACTATCTTCTTTCTTAGCTAACATATGCTGTTTCCATGTCAAAGTAATTGTGGAAAATAACTCCTTAGAGGTAACGTGGTTTCAAGGCACACAGCCATTTTGAAGAATTTGTAACGTCCAACTCAAATGCCTAATGGACCTAAGATGATTCTGTCAATGGTGGAAAAGTAACAAGTCATTTTGAATAATGTTAATTGCAGAAGACATAATATTGCTTAGTGTGTAAATGTGGTTGGACAATGAGTTCATGCCATTATCAACAACCTTCTCTAAATTCTCATCTTTTAGCTTAATACAGGCTGCAGCTTCCATTTACGAAAGCTTCCATATTTCATTGTATATTGCGCATAAGAAACGTTTTGTTAGTGTGGTTTTCTAGGATCTAACAAGAAATCCTGTAAGTCTACGTATTCTGTACGGAGACTAAGGTGTTCTTTTACAGCTGGTAGTGTAGAAGATTTTAAGCATTGTTGACAAAGTTAGCCAACACTGTATGTTGTCACAATACCAGAGTGTTGTGTGATGATGTAATAAGGGTCTAGTCTGCTCGCTCTAAAACTCTGTGTTGAGTAAAAAAAAAAAACGCGCAGACAACCATTTGTGTTCACTGGCCATACTAACCACCTATGGGGACCTGAAGCTGTTGAATTAAAGGTGCCATTCTGAACCCAATCATTGAGCTGTTCTTCAGTGACATTTTAAATATTTTGCCAATTATCAAATTTAGCTGGTGAGGGAATCCTGGGTGCATTCATTTCCTTTATTTTTGCCAAGCCTAAACAAGTTGTTTGTTGTATGGTGTCACTGAGAAATATAATTTGTAATGGAATATTGCATGCTCTAAATAAAGCCTCTCTACCCTATATTTGCCCACACACTCATTAAGTCAATCGACTTCATCCAATACTCATAGCCTTCCACAGCCGCCTGGGAAACAAAGGAATCTGAATAAGTCAATTTGGTGTCCGTCAGCAAATTTTCCTTGCTTTTGAAGGTGATCTGAAATAATAGGTCTCAGCATCTTTAACATCATGCCCAGTAAAATAAGGAAACGTTTCTACATATGTTTTTGAACACCTCACTGGTGGAGTTGCACAATGTTCCTACTGTGTATAATTATGAAATATTCTTGGGGTACCAGCTTGATGTAGAAAATGTCCATAACGGTGATAACAGAAAATGATCCCATAATTTGCAGTGTTCATGTAAACATCTTCACTTTCAAATACAGTATAATATTCAAGCCTGGAAAGCACAGAATCAGCTGTTTTTACATCCTAGGTATCAGAAATAACACCCATTGTAATACTATCATTCATTATACTTTAAAAACATTTGGAATTTGAATACTTTCTGTAGGGACGAAGATATCCAACTGTACTTTATCCCATACATTCCATCGGGAACTTGAACAGCTAAAATTTTCACAAGGGACAAGTCTCTTCGGACCTTATGTGATGATAGGTAAGGTTTTAAAACCCCATCTACCAGTTCAACCGCAAAGCGTTCAGTAAGATAATTATTTTGTATCAGCAGAAAGAAAACAATGAGAAAACCAATCCAAAGAAGAAAGACAAGCAAAGTCAGAAGTAACCACAGATAATACCATGGATGAACCAAATCGTTATATTCAAGCCAAATGTATGCCATACTGCTTTTAATACAGGCACTGTAGATGATGCTGAAGAGTGAAGAAAAGTCACCAATGTCAACAAAATAACTAGAAGCAGTCTGTGCAAAAAATGAAGCTGGTGCAGGTAAAGGCAGACTTGTAGATGTATCTATTGGTGGTTCATAATAAATGATTCCATCTGTTTGTCTTGCATTTGAAGAGTGCAAATCTAAACTCAGGACATTTCTTGCTGATGAAGTTGATGTAGACAGGAATCAAAAAAAGTTAATTCTCCACCCTCCCAATGCTCGTGGAAATAATTTCAGCATTGCTTAGTTCTCCTGGATGATAGTGAGATGGGTACGGGAAATACTCAGGAGTCCTCGTGGTCTACTGTGCAGGATCAGCCACATGGTGCAATTTGATGGTGTCAATTGAAACAAAGCGGTTTTCTTTATAACTAGGCAGCAGTGGTAGAGTGACAATTCTGGTACTGTGTATTTCCAGGACTGGAACCGGTGCTCTGTGGGATGGGCCAACCTCCTTCTTAACAGGTATATTTTGACTTACTAGATCCCCAACTTTAGGAATCCAGCCTGTGCTTGGTGGCAAATTCCATCATTCCCAAGGTGGTGGCACGTGCAGATGAATTTTCATCACAGAACTGTTGTAATAACTGCAGACAGTGATACAGTCATCTATGTCAAAAGGTGTTTCTGTCACCACCGCGCCAGGGTCATCAAGATCTGAGACATACATAGGTATCCCAAGCAGGATTTCATACAAAGTATGTGCTCCCAAAGACCTTCTGGGCAGATTATTTAGTGCTCTCTGTACTCCATACAGATGATGTAGCCAACCACAACCTGAACCTAATACTCTAGCTGTTAAGGATTGATTACGTCCCGATTTTCTGCTCTACAATCGCATTTCCCTCGGGATGATAGGGAGACGAGAAATGCAATTCAACACCCATTGTTGCCATTGTGTTCCTGAATGCCCTAGAGGCAAAAGCAGAGCCCTGGTACGAATGGAATGCTGCAATTGCATATGTCCCAATGAAGACTTGCAAATCTTAATTAACAGTTCGAGCGTCAGCTGATCATTGTAGCCACACCCATAGAAATCTGGAGCATGAATCAAAAATGTCTAGCTTTCGCGACAAGAATTTTCAATTCTATTAAGGACATAGAGGCGAGGATTATGCTTTCTCCTTCCTTTACTGTCGACACGCAGCAACCAATAAGAAACAGTAAAAACAACACTACATTTCCCAAGAGGCCCACATCCTTGCTATGACCCCCAATCAGGTCCTGCCATCTACTATAGAGGTCCCAGTCTCCATAGTCTGTCCTCTTTCTTTGCTCATCTTAAGCCAAAGATAACTTAATAACGAAACAATCACCATGATCAATGAAATTCAGAACCAAACCATGTTCTCTCTTAGACGAAAGGGAACTGAACCAGCACAACTGGTGCAATTTTGTCTCAACTCTTCATCCATTGGTATTTGGAAAAGGCATCATCTGCTATTCCTTCAAGTAGATTTCTCATCTGCAAAAGAAATATAGCCGTAACATCTTAAAGCCAGTACATCATGCTTAAAAACATCTGGTAGAGAAAACATTCATTATAACACCGCATCATAATGACAAAGAATGTGATACTACCCATAACTCAGGCATGATAATCCTCGCCTCCGTGTCCTTAATAGAATTGAAAATTCTTGTCGGGAAAGCTAGAAAATGTTTTATTCTATGTCAGGACCAGAGGCTTTGGATTATGCAAATTGACAGTTGTGCACTAACCCCTGAAGCAACATCCTCAATAGGTTTGTGGTAAAACAATTCAAAAGTAGAAGCTGATGACCAGTCTACCACTGTCATAATATCCTCCAACCTTGACCCTGAATTATATGCTTTAGAAGCCATAGCTCCCCGTACAGAATGAGCTCCAAAAATAGAAATATATATGCCCGCTTCTTGCAACAACCAGCTGACTCATCTCGATAGAGTTGCTGATGAAACAGGACCAAATGGTTTCTGCAATGAAATCAACAATTGTCTAGACTGATCTCTGCGAAGTTCACAAGTAACATCTTTGTATACCTTTAAGCAATGCACCACACACAATTTGGAATTGTCTCTAAAACTTGGATACATTTAGAATTTGATTTCGTGCATTTAGAACTATGAAAAGAGAATCCCGTAGGAGTAAAAACTCTACCTGCAATATGCAATTCTTGGACGTCAGAGACTCTTCGGCATGATATTAAGCAAAGTAAAATAGTACATTTTTCTGATAATTGCTTCCTTGATAGACCTTCATTGGCCGGCCAGGTTACCAATTTTCTTTAAATGATATTGACAGCCCAAAGAGATTAATATTTTGGTAGAGGTGGGTGAGTCATACAAATACCACATAGGAGTTTGCAAATTAACAGGTGTTCTCCCACTGATTAACCTTCAATTTGAGGATGTTTGGCTGAAATAGCCGACCGAAAGTTGCTAATCATTTTGTAAGCTAAGCCTTGAGCCGCTAGATGGGATGAAAAAATTGCGATCATCTGCACTGAAGCACCCAAGGGATCCACACCCCTCTGACTGCACCAATCCAACCATCACCTCCAGGCGGAGGCATATCTCTTTTGTGTACTAGGCGCCAAGGATTGTGAGAGGAAGAATCTAGTGTCCTATGAAATCCCCATGCTTTGTTCTGATCTCCTGAAATCCTCCATGCCATGAGCGACAATTGCTCCTCTAAAATCAGTGGATGTGGATGCCACATCGGATCCAACAAGAGATCCTTCGTCAGGAGGATTCGTATGGGGCGGCACAGAGTACAGCCAACGCCACTGGAAACTATGACTGAGCTCTCCGGCATGGGGTTACCAGAACCAGCTCTGCCTTCTGACGAAGGGTCTGGGAGAGAACTCAATGAATCATGGAGAAAGAGGGAAACGCATAGTTCAAGTACCCCGTCCAGGATTGAAGAAACGCATCCAAAGCACTTGGATCCGGTCTTCAGCTGTAGAAGCGTGAAAGTTGTGAATTTAGGCGGAACGCAAACAGATCCACTGCGCACGGACCCCAAAGATGATTCAGGAACTGAAATACTGAAATATTCTGGGATATAGACGCCAATCATTGGCATCCCTGAGATATCTCGAATTCCAATCCACCACTACACTTACCCTGCCCGGGATATATTCTGCTGTAATTGAATTCTGATGTTCTAAACAGAAATGCCAAGAGTCTTTTGCAATTTCCACTAGCATCCGAACTGCGTCCTCCCCAACATGTTGATATAACTTACCGCTAATATGTTGTCCATCTTCAAGAGGATACAACATTTTGTTTTGTATGGGGACAAGGTCTTCACTGCAAAGGAGCCCGCCAGAAGCTCCAGACAATTGATGTGCAGTTGAAGTTCGTCCGGGGACCACTGTCCCCCCATCTCCATCTGTCTGCATCTAGCTCCCCAGCCCATCTACTGGCCTCTGACTCTATGACTACTTCCGGAATCGAGGCAAATATCACCTTGCTATTCCAAGCATCCATGTGAGTCAACCACCTTTGATGCGCTGTCCGAGCCTCTTGTGACAGAACAATCAATGCCGAATAGGTGAGGCCTCTACAGAGATGAAGAATTTTCAACCTCTGTAGAGCTCGATAGTGTAACGGACCCGGGAATATGGCCTGAATAGACAAAGCCAGGAGGCCTACCAATCGAGCAAGTACCCTCAATGAAATTGAACGAACAGATAAAGTTCTCTTCAATTCCTTCTTGATATCTAGTCTCTTGGTCAAAGGGAATTTTAATTGAGTCAATAAGGAATCTATCTTGAAGCCCCGGAATTCTATATTCTGGACCGGTTCCAACTGGGATTTTTCCATGTTGATAAATAACCCCATATCCTGAAGAAGCTGAACTGTCCAGGAAAGATGTAGGAGAACCAGACGCTTTTCTTGAGCCATGATGAAAATATCATTGAGATAAACTCAGACACACACCCTTCTCTCTGAGCCATTCCATAACTGGGCGCATGATCTTGGTAAAATACCAAGGGGGGAGGATAGACCAAATGGGAGGGCTGAGAACTCATAACACTAGTTTTGCCAAAAGAACTGAAGCAATCGGCGATGAGGGGCAAAATAGGATTTGTCAGATACGCATCTTTCAGAGGTCCAAGGGGACCATCCAGTCCCCTTCTAGCAGGAGGTCTTGGAGAAGGTGAATGCTTTCCCTTTTGAAATGCCTGTAAACAATCCTAGAGTTGAAATGTTGAAGATTGAGTACCAATAGAGAGCCCCCTCCCTTCTTCTGAATCAGAAAAATCGTACTGATAAATCCTCTGGAATGGGGTTGGGAAAGGACAATTGTGCCTTTTTGAAGAAGGGCTTCTACCTCTTGATCTATAAAGGTACTCTCTTGATGGGAAAAACTGAGAGGAGGAGGAATCTCTGCTTGGCAGGGAGTCAAATAAAGTTCTAGACGATATCCTGTTATTGTGTCTAGGACCCATGCGTCTTGCGTAATCAGTAACCAATTTTGTGCAAACAGATTCACTCTGCCCCCCAAAATAACTTCCCCAGAAGGAATAGTTGTTACCTGTTTGAGAGGAGCTCTGGTTGTAGTATCCCTCACTGTGAGGTCCTCTGGGATTGCATCCTCTGTAGCCGCAGCCTTGGAGCTGGTTTGATGACCGGAGTTCCTTCTGCCTCTCTGGTATTGGCGACGGGTCTGGGATACGAATCAACCAGACACTTAACCCCTGAAGCGTCCAGCCTGGTGAAAAAGGCCACTGGTGAAAACTTTTTTAATTGAAGTCTGGGCCTTATCCAAAGCCGAGAGTGTGGCTACGTACTTGGCTAGATCCTTGACAAACTTATTGCCAAACAAAAGTCCCTTAGCCGCTGGACCAGTATCTGAGGGGGCTAATTCTGCTAATTTCGGGTCAGTAAGTAACAGAAGCGATTTCCGTTGCTCTGTGGAGATAGAGGAATTAGCATTCCCTAAAAGACATATGGCTCATTAGGCCCATTCGAACAGAAAGTCAGGATCTATAGTTTCCTGCGTGTCTTTGGCTTCCACCGCTAGGTCAAGGATCTTGGTAAGGGGCCCTGAAATGTCCAGTAATTTGTCCTGGCATCCTCGGCAGGCTCTATCAATGCCTTTTTGTCGGGTCCTCCGCGTATTGTTTAAGGAAGGTAACCATGTGCAGGTCTAACTCTGAAGTCTCTACTACTTTTCCTGTGAGCGCAGGATGAGGGCATTCCGACCACAATGTACTGCGAATATCTTTCTCGAAGCTCTTTCTAAGTTATGACTGAACATATGCTGCCACCTCCTGACATGGAGTCCACTCTGAGGACCTTGGATGCACAATATTATCTGGATCAAAAAGAAGGTTCTTACTAGGAGGAGGAGAAGAGTGCGACTTTTCTGTGTGACGCGATCGCGCTTACGCTTGCCTTTTTGCTTTTCAGAAGCAGAATTTCCCTCAGAATCCAAATCCGAGGACTCATTGGTTGTATTATGAGTTGCTTGTAAGAAGGGAGTGGTGCTCTGGCTCTGAAAGGCACCATATTCATGGTCATTCAAGATCAAGTTAATGGTTTATTGAAAGGGGGTCAAAATTTGACCGGCCAGGCTCATTTGTATTGACCTCTTCTGAGGTGGGGTTCCCCTAGCCTGGCCAAAGTGCCTAATTCCAAAATTAAATATAGGTTGCACAAAAGGACGTAAGGACTTCACCAATGCTTTTTTTACTGAGCTTCCACAAGGTGCTTCTGCATATGTTGATCGTGTTGGCCAGTAGCATATTCCCCATATTGTTCATCTTCTGCATATTGTTGGGCTATATTTTCCTGAAGTGCAATATAATTAAAGTTATTAGATGTCCCGTTATTGCACTGAAAAATATTTGTGTGGGGGAGGACACCCAGGTGGTAAAATGTTCACAATAGGCCCTTGCCGGCATAAAATATTTATTTATTTTGTGAAAACTAGAGGAGTATGCACCAATCCCCTAAAGCCAGGCTCTGTAAGAATTATTGCAGCCCCTTTGGATGTAGGACATAGGGTGCAGGGAGCTCCAAGGCTGTCTTTTCTCTGCCGATGAAACGTGCTGTCACCGGGTTCGAAATCGGGCTGTGCGCATGCGCGATCATAACGGCAGAGAAAGGACTGCTCCAAAACGTAGCGCAGCCTTCCCTGAACCTCCTCACCGGCAATGACAAAGTCAGACAATATTAATGCTGATCGCTATGAAGAAAGGGACAAGTACGGAGCACATGACTAATCAGAAATACAAAGGCACCTGAGGGCAATGAGCCACGCCGTAATTATTCACATCAATACTGGCATGAAATAATATAATGGTGCTTATCTCGGCATGAAGCCGCAAAGAAAGAGGACGGGCTATGGAGGCTGGGACCTATATAGTAGATGGCAGGCCATGATTGGGGGTCATAGTGAGGGTGTGGGTCTCTTGGGAAATGTAGTGTTGTTATAGTTTTTACTGTTTCTTATTCGCTGCTGCGTGTTGACAGTAAAGGAAGGATAAAGCATAATAATAAGCCTCCGGTCCTGACATAGAATCAACTGCAACTAGAATAAATTTGTATGCACCATCTGGTTGTAAGGGACCACAATGCTCCAGGTACACACATTGCAATGGTTTGTTGTAAACTAAGAACGGTGTCTTTGGTGGGCGTTTGATGGTAGATCCTTTAATTTGTTGGCAAATGTCACAACTGAGGACATACTGCGTGCTCTGTTTGTATACACCAGGACACCAATAACTTTTTTGCAATAGGGAGATGGTAACTGCCACACCAGCATAGACAGAAGCAAACCCTTCATGTACTGCCTTGATAAGATCTAATAATTGGTCTTGGTTGGGGATCACGCGATCCCCTCCTTTGGTTTTGTTGCAAATGCAATATTTTGGGCACTTAAGTGGTAAGAATATTTTGCAGGATATGCTTTTAGTAAGGGCTTGCCATCAGCCAGAGCTTTCATGGCAGCCAAGGTTTCATCGTCCAGCATCGTATGGGAACTAGTAATCACAACAACAGAAGCCACAACTACTGCAGATTTGGCAGCTTTGTCAGCCAAAGTGTTTCCTACAATGTGTATTCCAACACACTGGTGACCCAATGTATGTAATACATGAGCCCGTGGCAGCTTTAGATCTACTACCTTCCCCCACAAGAATTTGTATTTTATGGTGTTTCCTTTGGAGTCTCTGAACCCATTTATGCGTCAGTAGTGTAAGTATTCATTGAAGGACTGGACCCAGTAGTACGAATCGCACACCATCAAGGTTGAAAGTTCAGGATCTGTGTGTTCCAAGATTAGAGCCTTAAACTCTTCAAGTTGTGCTGTGCAGTCCCTTAGGGTCTGCGTGTAGGTTTGCTGAGGCTGGAATTGACAGTTCCTCATTACCATGCAAACAGCTGTGCAAGCAGCGGAGTATTGGTGTTTGGTACCTCCAGATGGTTGAGCTGAACCAATGTTGTAAATGATAATTCAATATTGTTCAAGAGGCAGATGTTGGTGGACATGGGGTATTCAAGTTCATACTGAAGAAATTCTTGAGTCTGGAGTTTTGGATCAAAAATATTATCAATGTCAGTGGCAGTCACGGAGGTAGCGCATTGAATCCAACATGGATGTAATGCTTTTGTTGTTTGGAACGCTTGCTTTTGTGACAACCTCAGGGGGTGTTATTGGGGTAATGCCTATAATGTGTTTCCCTTGGGCTAGCTTCTTTATGACAGCCATTTGGACAGTAGTCAGTAGTTTTTTTCTGTGGGTGCAAAACGCTGTTCAGCATTGTAGTGCAAGTGTGATTTGTATGCTATGGGTATGGTGTCACCTTCATTGAATGTGGCGTAGGTGAACCCGATGGCACCAGGAATTACCTGGATTACCAAATTTGTTTTGTTGTCACATGTGTGCAAGTGTTTTGCTTCAGGCATGTCTTGCTGTAATGCTCTGAGAATGCGTGTGTTCAGGTGTCCACATTTGCTTGAGAAATCTGGACAGATTAAATCATAGAGTGATTTTATGCATTGTGGGTTATCTGGAATGTAGTTTCTGCCAAAAGTGAAGATACCCAGCAATGACTGTAGTTTCTTGATGGTATTTGTTGGCTGTAATTGTGCACATTTCTCTAGGAATTGTGTGCCTGACTCTTTCCCTCACTTGATAGTTCGTATCCTAAGAAAAGCACACTTGGAAAAGCAATTTTTGTTTTCTTAAAATTGAATTTGTAGCCCTGAGTGGCGATTCCCAAAACGATGTGTTCCACCCTGTCAGATAGATGTCATCGACATAAAACAACGCATCAGGGTCAATATCATGCAATATTGATGTTACACAGGCTGAAAAAGATCCAGGCCTGTTCTAATACCCTTGAGGAAGTGTACAAAATCTTCTTCGAGAGCCGAAGGCTGAGAAGGAGCTTAAATAGGAATTATCAAAGGTGGTTTTGTAGTTTTTGTGCAGTATGTTTTTGATAAATGCTGTAATATGTAAATTTTGTATTTCAACTGTGTGTGTGTGACTGTTTAAATGTCTGTAATCTAAGACTATTTTGTATGAATGGCCTGGCTTAGCTACAGCAAACTAAGGGTTATTCATAGGAGATACACAGAGTTCAAATACTCCCTGGTACTCAACTTGTGATCGAATTTCTCTCATTGGTGCTCTAGCCTCATGTTTAATGGGATATTGTGGTTGTATTTGTGGAGTGGATCTTATTGGTATAATATGGTAAGGGGAATCCCTACCCTACCCCACATTGCTGTGGTAAAGCACTGGGGCTTGTGCCAATGCCCAATCTGCAGCATAAGCTTCTTTTACTGCATCTGGAACAAGGACTGAGAAAGAAGGCAAAATTACATCTTCCCATGTGGGAGCGTACAGACAAATTCTGGTGGCCAATCTTTTTCAGCCAATAGTATGTTGTAACTTAGTATTAATCTTCCCCAGAAGATCACTTTGATGGTGCACTCTGTGGGGCAGATTTAAGAAAAGTGCCCTCCCACAGACAGTGGGCTAGTCCTTAAGAAAGTTCAAAAGAATCTAGTTAGGGGAGTGCTCCAAGTGCCAAACCACCATGATGGGCCTGTGAGCAGCAAGAAAGAAAGGTGTCAAACAAAGTATAGAGAGTCTCATTCCTCCGTGTCTTGCGAATCTCTCCTCTCTTCGACCACCGTTCTGGGGAGAGACATCAGGTCCTCATCGACTCTTTCTGCTTGAGGAACTGTTGCAACATTGGGGATCACTGAAAAACAATATTGTGCCATCCATCTCGACCCATAGTCTTGCTGATAATAGCATACTATACTCTATTTGATTCTCAGGTAGCTTTTTTCCACTACCTCATGCCGTGCAGGACCTTCAGCTCTTGTGCTTTTTGCAGTGTGGTCTCCGTAATTTAACAACCTCACTGTTATGGGGCGAGGGTTAGTCCCTGGGACCGGATGTGGAGCAAGCGAGCAGTGTGCATGCTCCATTACAAAGATCTCCGAGAAGATGTCCCATCCCAGCAAATCGCTTAGGAGGCATTCAATATAGCATTCCATACTGTCAATACTAGTAGATACAATTATCCCCACTAGTGTCAGATTGTTCCTGAGTGAGCGGGCTTCCAAATCTTTTTACTTTGCTTGCCGTAAAAGGAGCTTGTCCATCTTTTATGTGCAGTGGATGCTGTAGCCTGTTTATTCTCTGTTTTTGAGACGCGTCTTTCTACTATGTTGAGTCATTCTGCATGCTTGTCTAGTCTTTCCGACATATGATCCACCCAGAATGACAATGCATCAATTTTGCAGATGTTTTTTGTGATGTTGTGTTGCATGGCTGTTAGGGTTTGCTTTAAGTCAGTGTCTCCTTCTGCCTTAGGGTCCTCTGTCGCAGATCCTGGTGCAGTCATGACCCTTCCTAGGTCTTCTGAATTTTGCAGAGGTCAAACCACAGTTTAGAATTGGATATATCAATTTTGCCCATCTTGGTGCTCATAGGGCCACCCCACCAGTGGCTGTTAACACTTCCAGCTGTCACGACCAAAAGTATGCTTGAGCGCCTGCCAAGGTGCTCTTCACACATCCACTAACAGTCCAGATCTCCTGCGCGTCTCATCTGCGCTCATATGAGCAAGGGAAGGCCAGTCCAAGAAGTAGTGCATGGCATTGTGTAGTATAAAATGGCTGCTGCCTGTTCCCATCGAGCTCACAGTGCATTGAGTATGTAATGTCAATGGCACAGGATTATTGTGTCCGGGAGGCCACACAAGGTTGATGTGGTCATCGCTGATGCTCACTCCCATGCAGGAGTCCAGCACACTTCATCACCTGAATACGCAACTCTACCACACCATCTGCCACATGTCCAGCCATTTGCATCAGGTGCAAAATGTCTACAGCCAAAGTTGTGCCTCCCCTCTGCCCTTCTTAGTCAGTACACACTCCTAGTCACATAATTCAGTTTCCCTTCTGGGTTTCCTCAATAGTTATGACTGCCCCACACTTGCTCACTTTGATCCAGAGGAGCCTCCCCAGGGAGTGTTTGTTGATATATGTGAGCTAGTGGCTGATACGTTGTGGAGATAGGCAGTGCATTGTTTCTGGATTGACAGGGCCTGATTGCACCATGCAGGACCCGGTTGGCCAGGGGAACTCCAGCACCCTTGCTCCACTTCTGTGTCTGTAGACATACACTCACCACAGGGCCCCAGTGTTGCAGCAGGCATCATGCTCAGGTCCAGCAGGGCCTCCATAGTCGGTGAGAAGAGGGCCGACCCATGAGACACGCAGGTGCAATAGGCATCGACGGGTCTAGGTTTCCGGCTGCACTCTGTCTTGTGACTTCTACAAGGTCATGCCCCAGACTGCATGTCCCAGCAGCTTTGCGCCCCTGCCTACCAGGTGTGTGCTGCACTTTTTTGGCCACTAGTTACACCCATATACCTCCGTAAAAAAAAATGTTGTCCAGAGATTTTCATTTTTGATATGTGTTTTTGTGTCATTACCTTGGGTAGACATTGCTAATCTGGGCCGATTTCTTCTGGATGACATTTTTTAAAATGCCAGATGTATTGCAGTGATGATGTAATATTCCATGAACCATGAGACCTATATACTTCAGTTGGTGTCAAAACATAGGTTTTGGGGGGGGCACGTAGTCCTATAGAGACAGAATAATTTCTCAGAGCAACCCTTCTGCCATTTTCCAAAATGGTGGCTCTATAATGATGTATTTAGCCATCATATTGGTAATTAATTTTAATTTTGTTTTTGTTTCAGGTTTTCCATTGACTCAAATTCATAAACATGAGTGAAGCAGGTGGCAGCAGAGGATCTTTAACTCCTGACAGAGTGCCTCTAACTACAAAATCTGAGGACTCCTTCATCAAAGAAAATTGTATCATATGTCAAACTAATCCGAAAGAAAAGCTAACATCAACTTCGGCTGGACAGAAGAGAGTTTGAGATGCTGCAGAAATACAGCAAGAAAGTTCACAAAAAATGTAAACTGGTGGGTGAAGAGGATCAAATATTTTATCATTGTAACAAGTGCTACACGTCGTATTCAATGGAAAAAAGCTTGGAATAATTTTGTCAAAAAAATAGCAAAAACCAGTGAATCACAACAAGAATCCGAGTCTTCTGAGAAAGCAACGACAACCAAACCCATTGCCCATCCACTTAGAAGATCGATGGCTACCCCTCGTCCACCTCCAACAACAAACTAGAAAGCAGAAGGTCTTCAAGGTGTTATCTGTGCTTTAGCCAGAACAAGGGCCAAAGAGATTGATGCAAGAACAATGTACAGAGTATGTGAGTCTCAAAGGGCAAATATGTTTTCATCTGCAGCAAGTTTCTTCCAAGATGACGTTTTCAGCCGAGTAGCTGATCTAAACAGTGAGGTGAATGTATTTGCAGCAGATGTGCATGCCCACCTGAACTGCATGTGTGCGTACACTTGAAAATATGAATGTACAATCAGCTCCAAGCAACAACTTAACCACTAGCCTTCAGTTAAGTTTGCACTTTTTGAAAAAGCAAATTAAGTTTTAAAGCCACTCTTGAGTGCTGGCTATGGGTTCACACTCTGTGAGATTGGAGAAATAATGGTTAACATTGATGAAGCTGTATTGATCCATAATACTGAAATTATGTTTTTTCTGGTAAGAATGTACAATGACAGAATTTGCCTATGCCAGTCTAACAAAAAGAATGAGCCACTTATGGTGTTTCAGCTGATTTGTCTCCTGAGGTACTTGCTGCCAAAATAGGATCACAGGATGCAGTAAAATCAGCTGGAACCATTTTAAGAAACATGCTGAAAGATTTAGATTTTGCACGCAAATCATGGGAGTCAACCAGAATGCCTGATGTTGTCCTAACATTTGTTACATCATTGTTTAATATCAGCAAAGCAAAACTGTTACAAACTAACATTCTTGAGTTCAGAACAGAAGCCAACAACATTGATGATGGCTTTGAAGATATAGGCAAAGAAGTGAAAGACAATCCCATGAACCAACAGGCTTATGCTGTGCAAATGTACTGTCTTTTCCAAATCTTGTTTTATGAATTACATTGCAGCAACAAGAAAACTCTGCTACAAAATGACTACCCACACAATCTATGTCAAGTGCAAAAGTAGAGAGCTAATCACTTCAATTAATAGGATTGATTTATCAATAAGTCATAATGACATAGTACGGAACAGGAACTTATTAGCAGCTCATGCTGTAAAATCTTCTTACTCTGACAGCACACCACTTCCAAGTCACTTTATCAGGAAAGGATTTACAATTGCAGCTCTTGATAATTTTGATTTTGTAGACAGCTCTTCTTTGTCTGCAACATCCAGCACACACAGTTCTTTTTCAAGGCTGTACCAATGAAGTAGCTGCTGGAAAACAAGCTGTCAGATGAAGGCATAAACAAACGAAGCTGCAAACTTATAACGCAGCCTCCTTGCCAAAGTGTGCAAAATCACTACAAGCCATCAACATGTCTCAGTCTACTAGAAAGTTTCAAAGTGGCTGAGGACATGGATCTTCTTCTCCCTGATGCTATGGTCTGCAAAGCTGATTTAACTGAATTTATTATATCGCTTATTCAGTGTGGACTGAATGATGAAGAAAAGCCAGTTTCTCCGTGGGCTGGAATTCATGCTGTGATGTCCCTAAACAGGCATGTCCAGTCGAGGGTGAAGGTCATCAGGCACACCTGGGAGGAAGTTATGGCCCAATAAGCAGCTGGTGTTGACAGTGCTGAGGAGGGCTAGGCTGGTGGAGGAAAAGACCTCCTTGCCAAATGTTTCTATATATTTAGATTCTCGGTTAGGAGGAAAGGATAGAAACGTGTTCCAATTAGACAAACTAGTGAAGACCTGAACAAAAAGGCTGTCCGGTGGAGGATACTGTAAGAGAAAATCCACATCACTCGGAACAGAACAACAGCGTCTAGCAACTTATTATCTGAAGGGGGCCCAAAGCAAGGTTTGACCCAGGCCCATGTGACGGTCAGAGCCTCATTAGATGGCAGAAGACGCTCAGCAGAAGTCTGTCCAGGGTGTAGGACCTCAATCAGAACATTTATTTGACACCATGGTGGTGAGGTGGGGATCAAGAAGAAGTGGGGGCCAAAGGAACACCAGAAGGAATCAGAAGGAATCTGAAGAGTGGGAGCATGACCGTGCCCAGCTCTTTGATCCTACGTGGTGTGGCTTTCAGTCCCAGGAACTAGAATTGTGCCAGCACAAGTTGCGGGATCAGCTTTGAAGACGGGAGCGAGAAGATTGGTGCCACGCTAGAGCCTGCTCAGGCCAATGCAAATGGGACAAGGGAGAAGAATCCTGCTTTGACTTCTTGTTTTTCTTTTTAGACTTACCAGGAGATTTAGAGTGTGATGAAGACTGTGCTCTCACGTGGCTCTGACAACTCTGGAAAAGAAAACAAACCTCCCCTCCCCCAAAGGGGAGTTTTGTGCTCGACAACGTAGAGTTTTGCTTTCAATCAATCAATCAAAAATATTTATAAAGCGCGCTACTCACCAGTGAGGGTCTCAAGGTGCTAGGGGAGGGGGGTTACTGCTGCTCGAAGAGCCAGGTTTTGAGCTGCCTCCGGAATGCGAGGTGGTCCTGGCTGGTCCTGAGGTTGGCGGGGAGGGAGTTCCATGTCTTGGCCGCCAGGTAGGAGAAGGATTTCCCACCTGCCGTAGTGCGGCGGATGCGAGGGACCGTGGCGAGTGCGAGGTTGGCGGAGCGAAGTTGACGGGTTGAGGTATTCGGTCCCTTGTTGTGGAGGGCTTTGTGTGCGTGGGTGAGGAGCCGGAAGGTGATCCTTTTGTTGACAGGAAGCCAGTGCAGGTGTCTCAGGTGGGCAGAGATGTGGCTGTTGCGGGGCATGTCGAGGATGAGGCGGGCGGAGGCGTTTTGTATTCGCTGAAGACGTTTTTGGAGTTTTTTGGTGGTTCCTGCATATAGTGTGTTTCCGTAGTCCAGGCGGCTTGTGACGAGGGCGTGGGTCACCATTTTTCTGGTGTCGGCGGGGATCCAGCAGAAGATCTTTCGGAGCATGCGGAGAGTGAGGAAGCAGAAAGATGATACGGCGTTGACTTGTTTGGTCATGGTGAGAAGTGGGTCCAGGATGAATCTGAGGTTGCGTGCGTGGTCTGAGGGGGTTGGTGCTGTGCCAAGGGCTGTGGGCCACCAAGAGTTGTCCCAAGCGGACGGGGTGTTTCCGAGGATGAGGACTTCCGTTTTGTCTGAGTTCAGTTTCAGACGGCTGAGTTTCATCCATTCTGCAACGTCTTTCATTCCATCTTGCAGGTTGGTCTTGGCGTTGGTGGGGTCCTTGGTGAGATAAAGTATCAGCTGAGTGTCGTCGGCGTAGGAGGTGATGTTGATGTTGTGTTTGCGTACAATGTCGGCGAGGGGGCTCATGTAGACATTGAAGAGAGTCGGGCTGAGCGAGGAGCCTTGTGGGACGCCGCAGATGATCTCGGTGGGGTCTGAGCGGAACGGAGGCAGGTAGACTCTTTGGGAGCGGTTAGAGCGGAAAGAAGTGATCCAGTCCAGGGCCTGTCCTTGGATACCGGTGGAGCAGAGGCGGGATATTATGGTTCGGTGGCAGGCGGTGTCGAAGGCCGCTGAGAGGTCGAGGAGGATGAGGGCGACTGTTTCTCCGTCGTCGATCAGAGTTCTGATGTCATCTGTGACTGCGATGAGGGCGATTTCTGTGCTGTGGTTGGCTTGGAATCCGGACTGGGAGGGGTCGAGTAGGTTGTTATCTTCAAGGAAGTTGGTCAGTTGCTTGTTGACGGTCTTCTCGATGACTTTGGCAGGGAAGGGGAGCAGTGAGATGGGGCGGAAGTTCTTCAGGTCGCTGGGGTCCGCCGTAGGTTTCTTCAAGAGGGCGTTGACTTCTGCGTGTTTCCAGCTCTCGGGGAAGGTGGCAGAAGCAAACGAGCTGTTGATGATGGTCTGGAGATGCGGGCGATGATGTCGTCGGCTTTGTTGAAGATGAAGTGGGGGCAGGAGTCCGAGGGGGCACAGGAGTGGATGGTGTTCATGGTAGCTTTGGTCTCCTCCGCGCTGATGTTAGTCCAGGCGTTGAGGGTGATGGCTGGGGTAGTAGGTTCTGTGGTGGTTGGCTGGGACTGATGACCGAAGCTGTCGTGAAGGTCGGTTATCTTTCGATGGAAGAAGGTAGCGAGGGAGTTGCAGAGATCTTGTGAGGGCGAGATGGAGTTGGAGTTGACGTTAGGATTGGAGAGCTCTTTGACGATGTTGAAGAGTTCTTTGCTGTTGTGAGTGTTCTTGTCCAGTCTGTCTGTGAAGGAAGTTCTTTTGTAGGCGCGTATCAGCTGATGGTGTTCGCGGGTGGCGTTTTTGAGGGCAGACATGTTTTCTACGGTGTGGTCTTTGCGCCAGGCTTTCTCGAGGGTACAGCAGTTTTTTTTGGATTCCTTGAGGGTGTCGGTGAACCATTGAGATTTCCTGGTGTTGGTCTGTCTTGAGAGGCGTCTGAGGGGTGCAGGGTTGTCTGCGCAGTTGGTGATCCAATGAGTGAGGCTGAGGGCTGCGTTGTTGGGGTCGGTGGAGAAGGTGGGTCGGTTGTCGCTGAGAGTGGAGAGTAGCTGTTCCGTGGGGATTTTGTTCCAATGTCTGCGTGGGATGGGTTGTGTGCGGAGGTGGAGAGTCTTGCGTCTGAAAGTGAAGTGGACACATCTGTGGTCGGTCCAGTATATTACGGATGAGTGGCGGAGAAGATGGGGTCGAGCGTGTGTCCGGCGATGTGGGTGGGGGTGTTCACCAGTTGCTTGAGACCGAGGTTGTCGAGCAGGGTGGTGGTGTTGGGGTCGTTGTTCTGCTCCAGGTGGAAGTTGAGGTCTCCGAGGATGTAGTCCGGCGAGGCTAGGGCGTGCGGGGAGATGAAATCAGTGATGGATTCACTGAAGAGGGCGCGTGGTCCAGGGGGTCTGTAGATGAGAGTTCCTCTGAGGGTTGTCCTGGGGTCGGTGTGGATCTGGAAGTGCATGTGTTCGGCAGCGAGGGGGGTGTCTTCGGTGGAAGTGGTGACGTTGATGGAGTCCTTGAATACGATGGCGATTCCTCCTCCGACTTGGTTGGTGCGTACTCTCCTGGTGATCTTGTAGCTTTGCGTTCTCTGATGGCCTTTGGGTTCATCAACATGCAATCAGTATAGGCAATGGAGTTGTGGCTCGACCCCAGGTACCACATGAATACCTGGTGGGGATCCATCATAGATATCTGTTTGTGACAGTCCCAACAGGGTTTGAAGCTTGTAGTTTTGAGGGGTGACAACCTTTTACACTGGAAATATTTTGAGGTACAAGTTTCAAAGAGATGATGAGGGAGCCCCAAATCTGCGTCTGGTGGGGTGGGAAAACAGAAACTGATGTCAGCGAGGGAGAGGGGTTCTATATAGACCCCGCGCGCCATTTCCAGACTGGAATGGCATCAATGCGAAGCCACAAGGCACCACCTTCTACCACCCAAAGGTACTTCTGAAAAGTTTTCAGATCCAGTCTGACACCTGGGGAATATTCTAAAGGTGTGGAATCTGCAGCTAGAAGTCTCTATCAGAACATGATCTGCAAATGAGACAGTCATGCCCTGAGACAATTCGAGATGCCCTTTGAAATGATACACCTGAAGATCATGGTGATCAAGAGCACCATGGTAACTTCCCAAAGGTAAGAAAACCAGACCAAATGCAATATCTCCTGGAGTAATGGATTTTATGGAAATGGAGCAAACGAGACACCACCCTTTCTGGTTCAGTGACTATGCTGACCTTGCCCTTCAGATGTTATGGACACAGTCTACTTGAGATGTGGTCACATCATGACCTGTGCCTGATCTGGTCTTCACACCCATTAACTAAGGCACTCTGATTGGATGCTCCATTTTTATTATGGGCCCAGAAAGCAAACTCCCGTCAGGATGAGGTCCTGACAGACGCCACATCTGGTCAGTATTCTCCACTCACATAAGGGAATTTTGGGTAATGTTGTAATTTGCTTCCTCCCCCCTGCTTTTCATATTGGTAACTATTTTTTATAGATAACATTGTCTAGTTTGGAAGGTATGTTTTGCTTTTAACCACTTTTCATGCATCAGCCTCTAAAGGCTCTGCTTCATTAGCACATATACACCCAGGCAGATACAGCAGCAGGAGTCAGATTAGGGTGGGCAAAGCCCCAATTTCTGTTAGAGAGTTCAGTTTTTTGTGTCGATACCTTGTCCCCTACCCAAATGGTGCTGGTCGACAAAGGGTCTGAATTTTGCTCTTTGATGAACAAAATGGCAATTTTGAAATGCCGGAGTTTGTTACAGGGTGACTGAGAAGGAGGTGCTGTACCACAGGAGGCATCCTGCACAAAGCAGCTTTACGAACAGGTTACCTTTAGAGATGTTATATGAGAAATGTGAACACCTGCATCAGGGGTGAATTAACAGGCCCCAAAGCTTTCAATGAGGCTCACCATTCTGAATTAGTCAGAGTGAGTTATTGGCAATTCAGCTCTGGAGAGGATACCTTGAAACCCCTATTTGAGTAGATTCGTAAACCTTATAATTTCTTGTGAAAAAGGAAAATAAAACCTTGTAATTTAAATAATATTTTAATCAATTTTTCACCAGTATAATAATTTACTGGAAGTTTGATATGTTCCCACATCTTTACTGTATTCATAATGTAAGACCAAGGGAAGATCTTGAGACTATGGGGTAGGTTATAGTGCATTATTAGTTTAGTAAAGTAGAGAGTTAAATGGTGATTATCTGTCAAACATACTGGTTTACCCTTGCAAATAGAATAAAACCATAGGCATCTGTGAATTAAAGAGGCTGTTATGAAGTTCTCATACCATGGCAGGTAGGGGAACAGAGGCACATGGAAAACGTTGTTTGCCCAACTTCAGTCAGTATGGTAATTTTGAAGTTCTGGGTCTGCAATTCAAGACTGTTTGCTCTAAGCTCGATCATTTTCACAGAGTAGCACATTTCAGTAAATTGTGAGAATGGACACTGTCTCCCTTAGGGTCATCTTGAATGTGTGCAGAGGAGGGCAGACCAGGAGTACACAGTCGGTATACCAACAGCTGTTCTTCCAAATTCATTTGTTTATTGCAGATCATAGTCAAGGCCACTGGAATTATGCAGCCGTACGGCAATTTTGCATAATTATTGATTTGAACCATTTGCCACATAATTCATCATCTGTAGATTTTACCAACAAAAATTGTTTCTTGCTCAATATGTTCTAAAGTTACTAAAAATGCACCGACACTGCGCAGTGTAAAGCCCTTTTCAAAGGTTGACTAGTCATCTTTCTGTTGCTTATTGCTATGTGTGGGTGCTAAACAGATACTAATGAGGTGCAACCAATACCCATCAGTGCAAGAAAGTGTAAAAATGACAAAATAATGAACTACTACTATCCCAAAATGTGCAGCATTACCCCGCAGAATTTACCTTTTCTTGCTGCATGATTCACTTAATCCTGCCGCATAATTTGGCACTCCCCATGTCGCATAATTCTAGCTGTCCTGATCATAGTAGTGTCACATACTCACAAGTAAAAAGTGTTCACCATCAGTATTGGCGCAGTCCGTGCTGGCATGTCTGGAGACGTGCTTATTGGTCACTGCCATTCAATCATCAGCCGATAATAGCCAATAGGTTTGCATGCTTGAGATGTGGCAGTGTGTTTAGCTGACTATAATATTCAGTGTGTTTTGGCTTCAAGTTAAATTTTCTTATCACAAGCTTAGTAGCAGATTTCAGCCTGACTCTAAGAACTCCCACTCTTAGCAAAAAACTGGAGCAGAAGGGTAAGTCAGAGTAAGATAACTGAGATCCACAGACTGCAGAGGTTTGAAAGGGACTCCTTGCAGTACCGTGAGGACTAGGGGCAGGTAGGACAAAAGAGGTTTTTTTGACAGGTAAACCTATTTGAACAAAGAGAATATCTTTACCGAAGCGTCCCCAGGGATAACAGAAAGCTTGGATAGAGGTCCACTGGGATCTTGAGGTGGAGACTGCTACATCATTATTAAACCCATCCAACAAGAATTAAAGCACAGAAGAGAAACAACAGAAGATTAAATAAAAAGGGGTTTGCCCCACCTTTGAAAGACACCCCAATGCTTACTTAAGAGTTGATGTTTACCTAGAAACTGCAACACCAGCGAGATGTGCTTCAGAATCCACTTGCTTTGAAGGCCTTACCTCTTAACTTTCAGAGACAGAGAGACAGTTTGGCAAGAGGGGACACCCCTAGTTGCAGAAAGGAAAGACGGAGAGAGGTATTCTCCAGAATGGTGCCATCAACAATGATTTCAGCAAAGAAAACTATGATTGGCGTGGCTAAAATGGAGGAACTATGACAATATCTGCAGCCTTCTCCTGGATCTTTATAAGAACCTGAGGAATGAGAGGGAACAGTGGGAAAGCATAGAGGAATTGAGGGGGCCAGGGTAGAGAAAGAGCATCCACTCCTATTGTTTCTGGTACAGGAAAACGTGAAAGTTGTGCATCCCCTCAAGAAACAAATAGGTCTAGCCCTATGAGCCGAAGACAAATAGCAGAGAACAGATGAGAAAACAGAAAGAGAGATTGTGAGGTTGGAAATACTCTGCTGAGATGATCTACTGTAGAGATGTCTGTTTCCCTGATATGAATGACTCATAAGAACTGTTGTGCTAAATGGTTGAGATGGCCAGGCCACATGTCCCCTACTTGTTTATGTAAGCCATGGCAACAGTATTGTCTGGTCTAATGAGAACATGAAGGTTTATTTCAAGTTCTGGAAATGTAGTACAACTCAATGAATGGCTGACATCTGCCTTGGATTGCCCCGGATGAGCCAACAACACTCCAACTCTCTTGGCTGGTGGCTGTTTTTTTCACCATGGGGGAGGGAGGATAAAGGGGGAATCCCCTCGACAGAGAAGAAGGATTCAACCACCACTATAGTTGTTAACATATCTCTGGAGACCCTGTAACAGAATGTTCCCAACAAGAAGGATTTCCAATGTTTTATAATATGCAGCTGAAGAAGCACGAGATGCAGTCTGGCCTAGGGTACCAGAAAGAATCATGCTGCCTTGTGTCCCTTGACATATAGCCAATTGCAAGCCAGAACTTGTTCCTGCGTCAGCATACGTTTTGCAGCAGGTCTTAATTTCTGAGCTCTCCGTTCAAAACATCCCTAGGCCCACTTTGAAGAAGGCTCCAATGAAGGTCTCATCCTGATGAACTTCTTGAAGTTTATTAAGAGGTCATGGAGTTCCAGGGACTTCATTATCTGCCAACTCCTTAAGGCTTCCTCTTCTGAATCTGCTTGCAGTAACTACATCCCACCCCTGTAGATGTAGGTTGGCTACCAGGAGAGCATCATTTTGGTGAAGACTCTGGGTGCTCACTTTATGGCCAAAGGGAAGAACTTGGAACTGATAATTATTGTTCCGAATTGTGAACCTCAAAATATTCCAGTGTCTCTTCCATCTAGGTATATTGAGATAAGCATCCATGAGATCCACTGCTATGGGCTATGCATTGTTTTGAACCAAAGGAACAATTCTTTGGAGAGTCTCTGCTTTTAAGAGGATTTTTCTGATTCATTTGTTCAAGTGTTGGAAGTCTATTATCATTTGTTAATCCTCCAATAGTTTTGGAATTAGGAACACTTTGGAAAAACCTCCCTTTTCTCTCCCAAACAAAGGAACTGGAGCAAAGGCTTCTTTCAGCAACAGCTTTTGAATTTCTGCTTTTAGAGCTGTTTCCTTTGGCCGAATTCCCCGGGTACGTCATAATTATGGTCTCAGTGGAAGGAAAGGAATAGGTGAAATCCATCAGGTATCCTGTTGATAATACTTGTCTCACCCAGGCATTGGAGGTGGATGCTTGCCAAGGCCTCTCTGAGATGAAGAAACTGGCCTCCAACTGGCCACTCTAGGCAACTTCCCAGTTAGTCAGGAACGGTGAGTCTTCTGGGATGAAGAGGACTTCTTCTTCTGGTCTGCTGGGCCTTTAAAACTCCTTCCACTGAATGTCCTGGATTAGGAAGAACAATGCTGTGTAGATCTTCTAGACGATTGACCCCAATCTTCCTTGCAATACAAAGTTTTAGAAGGAGCAGTGGCATTCTGACAGAAAGAGGAGGAATGCTTCTTCTCCTTAAACAGTGGTTGCAGCTCCTCTTCCAACTCTGATCTGAAGAGCTACACACCTCCAAAGGGCATCCTTAAAACTGTGGATTTCAGGGCACTATCTGTTTGCCCTGCGGTCACTCCACGGGAACGGCAAAGCTGTGGGGTGACGCCGCCGCCATAGCAGTGGCACCCCCGCCCCAGCCTATTACAATGTTCCTGCCTGTTTGACTGGCGGGAACATTGCAATAGAGTGTTCCTGCCTGTTGGACCGGCAGGAACAGTGCTACGAGATAGTACTTGACTCCCTTAAAGGAGCTGAGTGCTATCTCGTAGCACAGTGGGGGCCAACCAGCACCCTCCGAATGTGCGCTGTCTGCGAAGCAAGGCATTGCGCATTCGGAGGGTGCTGGGTGGGGGGTGCGACACTGCCAATGCCATGGACATGGGCAGTACAGAGGCCCCCCTGTGATCCCCAGTTCACCCTCACCACCCGCCTTTCCATTTTGGTGAAAGCGACATAGAAAGGCTGGTGGTGAGGGGAGTTGTAATCAGCCAGGTGGCACCGAGTTCAGTGCCTCCCTGGCTGAGTACAACTCTGACTGCCATCATGCCGACGGGAACCATGTTCATGGTGGGGACAGCGGTCCCCTGACGGGTCCGCCCACCAAGGTTGTAATTGGGCATTCGGACCAGCCGGAGTAAGGCGGTCTGACTGTCAACAGGAGTGTGGCAGGCCTCACTTAAACTGGCCAATGGTGAATCTAAGGTAGCAGAATCCAGCAAAATCTTGACCTTTTGATCAAGGGGTATAATCTAGACAAAAAACAAGGATTAGAGATTTTGGGGGTCATTATGATCCCCAGCGGTTCAGCCCCCCATGCCGGCGGCGGGTAAAAAGACCGACACCGTCATGGCGGGCTGAACCGCCATATAATGTACACATGGAGGGCTGCCTATCCACCGCCAGGCTGCCTCCGACAGGCAGCCTGACGGTGGAAGGAATCATCATCCGACAGGGCAGTGCTGTTGCACCTCGGATAATGATCCCTACAGCCACCTGCCTTTCCCTGGCATGGGCAGTGCAGGGGCCCCTGTGCAGTGCCCCATCGCGCAGGTCACTGCCCAATTTACGGGCAGTGATCTGCGCGACGAGTGCACCTGCTCCCGCCGAACAGAGGCATTGATGGTGGCTCCATGTGGAGTCGCCGGTAATGTCCCGGCCAGGCATTCTGCTGGACCGGCGGGTGGAAACATTAACTTTATGTCCCTCATCCTCGATCCAGTCCTTAGCAATGAGGTTAGTCAACCAATACCAGGGCAAGAAACAAAGCAGGAAATGCTACCTAGCCCTACTCATCCTGACTGGACACTACAAAGGAGTAGCATTTCCCTCAGCACTTCCTGTTTTGTTTCTTGTCACATGGTGCAAAGTAGGGAATGCTGAAGTCCTTGCAGGACATGGACTTCCACCAGATGTAGTGGAAGTGTGTGTTCTCTCCTGGGCTCTGGAACGCCTCTCTACCTTTGTGAGAGCTGCGCTGGAAAACATTGATGGAGTGGACCTCCTGGCTTTGAGAAGTTTCCCGTTCTGATATGGCTGGTGATACTGGTCATTCCATTCGCATCAGTGGACATAGTGAAGTGTGATTTACGTTTATTCTAGGACATTTATTATTTTGTTGCTTACTACAATCAAAGGAATGGTTTTGGCTTCAGGGTTTTGCTTGCAGCTTTACTGGAGGTCTCTGGCCCGGCTCCGATAATCAGCGCAGTTCATTTCTTAAAGCGGGACTTGAATGTCTCTGCTGGAGGGTTAATTTGGGCTTCTATTCCCTTGTGCATGCACACTCATTCCTCAATAGTGTCTCATGTTGTGAGCATGTGCAGTGTTGCGGTTGAGTCTTTGCGGGCTACTGCTCTTGCGGTGATAATGTTTCCTTCTTAAACCCTTTGTGAAGTTGAGATAAGTGGTATTCAGGGGTGTCGGTGGCCAAAAGGGGAAATATGTTTCTAAGGATATGCTACATGACTTAATTTCTCATGTTAAGAACAATATGTAGTTTCCTGCTGATGAGGTGGCTGAATCATTACAGGATGCCATTTTCTGTCAATTTAGCGCTTGAATGCCGATCCATTGGAATGTAATGTATGTGGTGTTGAAAGATTGGAAAGATCCCAAGAAGATCAATAGTACATGTTTTGTGTGTAAGCTTTATCGTCTGGAGGGGATGGAGGAGAATCCACCTGATTCAGTGAATGTACAGTCTGCCATGCCCAGCCTTCTGAGTAGGTCTTTAATGGCTGAAGTTTATGTTTTATTGAAAAAGGTTTAAAGGCTTGCATTTGTCTCTTCAGTGTGGAATCTTTGGGTCCTATACTGTGCAGTCTTTATTGTGAGATTTTAAAGAACGTTTTAAGCTATACAAAATGCGGTTCAGTGTCCACAACTATTAAAAACTATGGAGAAGCAGGTAGAATTTGTTTCCGACATTCGCCTTGATGCTCTTTGGGCTTCTGCCTTGTCATGTGGAGCTTCTGTCCCAGCCAGCAGAATCTCTTTTTGAAAGATTGCAACACTGACTCAGCCCAGAAATCTACAGCCTTGAGAATAATTTTTGAGGCGATAGACCGTTTGGTAAGGAACTGGAGGATAAATTACATAAAATTTTCAAAAGATGTAATTATTCTTACCCATTCCAGAAACAAAGTCAGCCTAAGAATTCTATCCATCGCAAATCGAAATCCTTCGGACAGCATTCTAGGAGGCAGCAGATTGAGCAGGTGTCTGGATGCCAAAGTAAATCATCACCCCTGACTATCAAGGGCACCAAGACTGAAACGCCTTCAAGCACGAGGTTGGTGGTAGAATCCACCACTTTCTACATGTTTGGTGCACAACGAATTCAGACAGATGGGTCCTTGAGATTATTCACAGAGGGTAAAAGATCGAATTTCCCTCACCTCCAGTTCTCTCAGGAATCATTCCTTCTCTTGTGCCCTGATCCCAGGAGAAGCAGAGGGCATTGCTGGAAGGCATTGGATCCCTGATCCACAAGAGAGCTATGGTTCCAGTTCCGAGGGAGAACGAAGGAAGGTGAGATTTATTCAATAGTGTTTCTGTTTCCCAAACTCCAGGGAGAATTTGAGATTGGCATAGACTTGAAAACCCTGAACATGCATGTGGAGAAAATACCCTTGAAAATAGAGACCCTCCAGAGGATCCTCTCTCTCATAGAGCGGAACTTCTTCCTGGCAACAGTGACTTGATGGATGTTTACTTGCATTTCCCACTAAAGAAGCAGCACCAACAATTCCTACGTTTATGTTTTCTGGGCAAACACTGGCAATATCAAGTGCTCCTGTTCTGCCTTCGGTCCTCTCCAACGGTGTTCATGAAGGTGGTAGCCCAGCAGGTAGTTCATCTTCATCTCAACGTTGGTCCAGGCTCTGTCTGTGACAGTCTTGAATCAACACATCTCCTTGACCGCTGCTCCTCTAAGTCAAAATGTTTTTTTTGCCAAACCTACTGAAATGCCCTCTTACAAAATCTTTGAATCTTCAGTTCATAAGGGTAAGATTCAACACCTGGCTGGGGAAAGTGTTCCTGCTTATGGAGAGGATTGTTCATCTTCAGCACCTCCTGCAAGATCTGATTCCTCGTGAAGACACCACTGTGTTCAAATATATGCAGTTACAGGGCCATATGGCAGCTGCACTATTCACGGTGCTATTGGCAAGACTGCACTTGAGGCCATTGTTGTGTCATCTATAGGCACTTGGAGCATTGCCAGTCAAGGATATGATATCGGTTATTACCGCCTCCCCAGACATCAAGCACAGTCTACAATGGTGGATTGACATGCCAACCTCAGCAAAGGAGTGATATTGCATCCATGCCCTCCATTAGTTCTGACAATACAGTAGATGCATGTTTCCTGGACTGGCATAGTACCATGGGGATATATGAGTTCAAGTGCAATGGTCTTGGATAGAGAGTCAGAGATTGTTGAATGAGAGAGAGTTGATAGCAGTATTCAAGCCTCACCAACATTTCCATCAATATCTGCATCACTGCAATGTACTGGTGGGATCAAACAATACAGAAATGGTGGCGTACCTCAACCATCAAGGAAGTACCCATTGCCAAACGTTGAACAAGGTGGCCTGCGACCTAGGTCAGTGGACATAGACTCATCTCCTGGGATTATTGACTGTTCATATCAAGGGTCTGAACAATGTGTGGCAGACAAACTGAGTTGGAGGTTTCCCTCATCTCAAAACCTGAGCTTGACCAGCTGCAATTTCAGGGAATTTGGAGAAAGTTCAGTACTCCTTTCTGTATCTGTTTGCCTCCAGGGCTAATACTGTTCTGCCACGATTCTGCTCTAGGTTCCCTGGGGAGTGGATGCAATTTCCTTGTAGGGGCCACAGAGACCACTGTTTGCCTTCCCTCCCTTTCCTCTCATCCAAAAACTGTTGTGCAAGATATTACTGGAGAAGGATCAAGTGATTGTGTTGGTCCCATAATGGCCCAGGAGGACTTGGTTTCTGCTATGAAACGCATGGCATGTCAACCACCATGGATTCTGCCTCTCTTGCCTCCTCCTTTGAGGTAATGCAGCCTTCTCGATTTTTATTGTCTTTCCCTCTCAGGTTGGATGTTGAAGGAAGGAGTTTAAAAGCACAAGGTCTTCCGCCTTATATTACTGAGGTGGTGCAGAGATCTATAAAGTCTTTAACTCTGTGGGCCTCTTCTACACAATAGAAAATCTTTAGTTCTTGGTGTTCTGCACCCTGATTTTCTCCTGTAAGATTATCCGTCTCCTCTATTCTTCAATTTCTGCGTGATAGTCTGAGAAGAATCTTTCCCTCTCTACCTTAAAAACAAAATGGTTCACCATCAAGGCATCCTACCTCCAGAATGATGTGATTGAGAGTGCAGCTGTGCTGGTGACCAGATGTTCAAATGTTTTTCTATTTCTAGACCCTCTGTTCCATCTTCTGTTTCATGTTGGGATCTGTCTCTGGTTTTAAAGGCTTTGCAATATGCTTCTTCCGTGCCTTTATCTATGGTGGATCATAACTTCCTCTCTGTAAGGTCTGTTTTCTGGTAGCTATTACTTCTACTGGGCATTTGGGGGAAATTTCTCCGTTACTTTGCCACCCTTTTTTGGCATTTATGGATGATGCAGTGGTAGTTAAGCCTGACCCTTCCTTTCTTTCAAGGGTTCTGTAAAAATCTCATTCTTCTCAAGAGCTTATTCTTCCTGCTTTCTATCATAATTGGTATTCTGAAGATGAGTGCATTTGTTGGATGTTAAGTGTGCTTTATAAATTCATTTTGACAGACCCAGTGTCTACAGAAAATCCTGTTCTCTGTTTGTTACTTTTTGCCTTGCAGGGAACAGTTGGAAAGATGCTGAGTCGCTAGATCAGAGAGACTATTGCATTGGCCTATTTCCAGTTCAGACCTTCCTTGACCTCCAAGACTGCAGGTTCATTCTAGGAGAGGAGTGGCTGCCTCTTGAACAGAATTGAAGGGTGTGTCTTTTTTAAAGAGATTTGCTTGGCTGGAACTTGGGCATCTGGACACACCTTTGTGAGACATTATATATTGCATTCATGTGAAAGGGATGGGGGTCACGATGGTCACTTACCTGATGAAATGGCCAGCGTTCCTGCATTAGACTGCCCAGGCTGGCCAGGAATCCTAGAATGGGAAGAAGGGCAAAATTACACAAAAAGGGAGGTCGAGGAAAAAGTGAAAAGACTAAACAAGGACTACAAGCAACAGGAGGACAAAGGGGGCGTATTGGAAAATTAGCAGATGTGTTGGGACAATAATAGGGACATTCTCTGCTACCTTTTGCAGTCTTACAGAGGTATATGGGAGAAGAAGATCCTGATTTCTTCTTTAATAATTTTGAAGGTATAGCACAAGTAGCAGCTTGGTTGGTAGATCACTGGGGCCAGTACCTGAGGCCATTATTGGCAGGGGAATTACAAACCGTGTATCAAGTGGAAAACCCCCCCAAGGAAATACTCCTTACGCAGATTTTAAAAAGACTACCTAAGAATGTTTAGGGGTTGACAGTGCTTCATTTGTGCTTGTTGTTTTCGGTGCTAAGCACTGGCACTTATTTTTGAGGGCTGGGGCTTATTCTTCTGCCTCAAGTATTTGCTGTGAGCAAAAAATACATATGGGAAAGACGGAGGAAGGGAAAAACGAAAAAGTGCCACAATGGCAGAAAGTAGAAAGCTGCAAGAGTGATCTGAAGGGGCAGGGAGTGGCTTTAAGTGGATTGAAGAGGCCCGAGATGGCTTCAGGATTACACTGCCTCAGTATTTCATGCTTGCACATTTATTTGCAGCAGCCGCGTTTTTAAGAGGAGGGCTTTGGGCACCGTCACCTTTTTCTTTACAAATTAAGGACTGGGGTTAGAAGAAGAGACATACTGAATCATAACGAGAAAGATAAAAGAAGGACACAATGAGAACCTAATGAGACAACCCACACGCTGTTTTATGGAGTAAAGTAAAAGATATGGCCAACAGATGGTTGAAGCCTGACACCACCACCAAAGAAATGTTGGACAAGATATATGTAGAACAGTTTTTGAATTTCCTACACCCTGCTGTCCAGAACTAGGCAACACAGCATAGTAAACTGACCCTGGGAACAGCCATAGAGATAACATGTGTCTTTAGTAGGGCACAACAGAGTAGAGGAGGAAGGGAAGACAGCGGCATTAAAGGGAAAGGATTTGTCCCTGAGCGAGGACCAAAACTGGGAGTCTCCAAGAAGCCAGAAGGAACGTCTCAGAGTTATGGTGAGGGACCAGTACATATCTGTGCAGGCCCTTTCAATGTTTTAATTGTGGAGGTTTTGGGCATATTGCTAGATATTGTCCCCAAAAGCCAGAACCTATAGAGATAGGGATGTCCAGACCTATAATGTTTGCCAATTCTGACCAGGAAACCTTATACCATTGTTCTCTGAAAGTCAAGGGCACTCTAGTCAGGGCCTTGTTGGATACTAGATGCCACCACACCATTATGAGACCTCATCTCCTACCTGGGAGTTCTTCCCCTTCCAGGGGAAAGATAATCATTCAATGTGTTTATGGAGAAAGAAAAAATATTCTGTGGTAACAGTAAACATACAGAAAAATGGAGACCATCCCATTCTATCACAAGTGGTTTAATTCTGAAATTACTTGAGGCTCTCATAGTAGACACTGACTATGCAAAACTGGAATCATTGGTAAAAGACTCACTGGGAGAAGTGGAGACAAGGTGGGAAAAGGCTCCCTTTTTTTCTGGGATAGAAATGACTGACTGGCCCATTCCTAAACAGAAGTAGAGTAAAAAACAGAGATGAGAAGAGAAAACACAGATACAAAGCAAACCTACCCACATATAAAGAGAAGATGAATGGGAAAAATATAGGAATTTTAAAGCAGCACAGAGGGAAGACCCCTACTATGAGAAGTCTGGACCATGGCATTAGAAAAGGGGATATAGAGAAGGTTGGTCCTCAGTTTTTTTTTTTTTAAATGGGCTGTTATACAGGAAGGGAGGAAGATCTCAACCAGTACAACTGCTAATTCTGGAGTCCTTTAAGGGAAAAGTCCTCTACTTAGCCCATAGCCATCTGTTTTGGGACATTTTGGTCGGGAAAAACTGAGAAAGCAATTTTAGATCATTTATATTGGTCTGGTATTTATAGCCAGATAAAAAGTATTGTAGGGAATGTGACATTTGTCAAGCAGAGTTGATATCAAACTCCAAAGACACCTTTGTGTCCCCTACATATTATAGAAGAACCATTTTCAAGGGTGGGAATGGATATTATAGGGCCTTTTCTGCTCTCCCATGATTGATACTGATTTGTTCTTGTCATGGTTGATTTTGCAACTAAGTATTCAGAAGCTGTGCCCTTATGTCAGTCCAATACGACCCAAATAACTAAGGCTGTGGTTCAGATATTTTCTAGGGTGGGTTTCCCTAAGGAAATACTCACAGACCAAGGAAGCTCCTTTACTTCTAAACTTGTGAAACAGGTGTTTGAGCAGCTAGGGATCCAACAAAAAAAGACCTCAGCCTACCACCCACAGACTGATGGGTCGGTAGAACGATGCAATGCCCCCTTAAAAATGATTTGTTTTTTTTAATTACTAGAAATGGAAGCTGGAAAGTGGAACCAAGTGTCCTCTTAGCACTATTCGCCATATGCTGCCGGGAGCAAAGTAGCACAGGTTTCCTTTTTGAATTATTATTTAGCTGCAAACCTCAGACTTTGTTGGCTATGGCCTGCAAAGTCTGGAAAAAAGAAAGGGATCATTCCAAAACCATCTTCGAACATTTTGTACCTAAAGACCTGCTTAAGAGAAATTAAAGAGTTCATAAGAAACAGTGTAGAAGAACATCAAAGCATTCAGATGGAACAATATGATAAGCGGGCCAAGCTAAGAACCTTTGCAGCAGGGGACTATGGGCCAGATGTAGGTAGCCTTTTGCGCCTCGCAAATGGCGAAAAATGCAGTTTGCGAGGCGCAAAAGGCCTCACGCGATGCAGAAACACATTTTGTGAGTCGGTACCGACTCGCAAAATGTGATTCCGACTCGCAAATAGGAAGGGGTGTTCCCTTCCTATTTGTGACCGCATCGCGATGTAGAGTTGATTTGTGACCGCGAAAGCAGTCGCAAATCAACTCGCAGTTACCATCCACTTGAAGTGGATGGTAACTCATTCGCAAACGGGATGAGGTCCCCATGGGACCCCTTCCACTTTGTGAATGCCCCAAAAAATATTTTTTCAGAGCAGGCAGTGGTCCTATGGACCACTGCCTGCTCTGAAAAAACCGAAACTAATGGTTTCGGTATTTTTTTCTGTTTGCAGCTCATTTTCCTTTAAGGATAAAACATTTTCTAGTATTCGCAACAAGAATTTTCAATTCTATTAAGGACACGGAGGTGAGGAATATGCTACTCTTTCTTTACTCTTTATTTTCAGCAGCCAATAAAACAAACGTTTATTCAAACACTACTTGTCCCATGAACCCTCTTAGTCACATGTCCAACCATAGAGTCACTGCCCTATATATCTCACATACTGGCATAACACCTCCTCTTTCTTTGCTCCAGAAGGTAGAACAGTTAACAGTCCAAAGCCTCCAACGATAGGCATTTCAAACTTGGGGAAGGTAGAAACATATTGGTAGAAACTGATCCAAGAATACTGACTTCAACCTGAAAACTGCAGATAGGATTCTCAAAATTCCAGCATACTTGTGGACCCCAGGACAAAGCTTAAAAATTTGACAAGTATGAAATTCATGTGTTGTTGTGTCCTATAAAGAGAAATGTAACAAAGCTGTAAACACTGATCTAATAAGATAGAATCATAAACATTTCATGGAGGGTTAAACACATATCTATGATCAATACATTTTATGTCATATACTCTTGTATATCAAAAAGAAGAGCCTCTGAGCTGACGAGCTCGGGTGAAGCACCTGTGTGCCTTCTTGAGTGGTACTTAACCCTGTGAATACTTTCAAGGTGGCATTTCAAGCAACCCCGCCAGCTACACGTTGCTCTTCGCTGATGACGGCCAAATAGCCAGAAAAACTTTCAAAACTCTATTCAAATTCGTGCTAATGACTGCATTTACCATGATGCCTTGGGGTCACAAATGCTGGAGTGGAAGACAGGGTGCTCCCCATTTTGACTGTTGTAATTAAGGCTCACGTGAGCCTCTGAGCTGACGAGCTCAGGTGAAGCACCTGTGCGCCTTCTTGAGTGGTACTTAAACCTGTGAATACTTTCAAGGCAGCATTTCAAGCAACCCCGCCAGCTACACGTTGCTCTTCGCTGATGACAGCCAAATAGCCAGAAACACTTGTCCGAAGATACGGCACTCGCCGCACCAACTTATGGTGAAAAACTTTCAAAACTCTATTAAAATTTGTGCTAATGACTGCATTTACCATGATGCCTTGGGGTCACAAATGCTGGAATGGAAGACAGGGTGCTCCCCATTTTGACTCCTGTTTATCTTCAGGCCTGAGTGGCTGCCAAATCTTACCACCTCACGAAGCACAGGTGTGAGGTTGCCCTCCGGGTCATGGACATACAAAAGAGTATCATCTGCATAGGCAGACAGCGTCAGAGTGTAACCCGGGAAGCGAATCCCCCTGTGTCTATGGTACTCACGCAGGGCACATGCTAAAGGTTCTGCCACAAAGGCATCCAATAGCGGCAAAAGCAGGCAACCCTGTCTGGTGCCTCTGGTGACAACTAAGGGTTCTAGAACAATGCCATTGTCCCTGACTCGGGCCGTGGGACTGGCAGAAAGTGTCTGTACTAACTGAATTAATATCTCTCCCACACCTATGTGCCTCAGTACAGCCGGCATGAAGCACCAATTGACTGAGTCAAAGGCCTTTTCTGCATCTAAAAAGACCGCAGTCACACATACTGTTGGATCTATCTGTTGTATGGTACCAAAAAGGGTTCGGAGGTTCATTGTTAGATTACGGCCCGGTGTGACTCCTACCTGCTCTGGCCGAATTATTCTAGAAAGGAGTGGTGCTAGTATAACAGCCAGGATTTTTGCGTAAATTTTAGTGTCGACATTTAGGAGAGATAGAGGTCGGTACGATGAGCATTGTTCAGAAGGTTTATCAGATTTAAGTAGGGTAATAATTATAGCCTCCCTCATGGATGGTGGCACTAAGTTGTCCTCAGCCATCTCATTAAACAACATCTGTAGGTGCGGTATAAGTAGTTCTTGGTAAGCTTTGTAAAACACAACTGTGAGCCCATCTGAACTCAGAGACTTCCATGAAGGCATGTCTTTTAGGGCACTGCAAAGCTTTGCAGGCTGTAATGGGGACATCAGGTGTCTACATGTGAGAGCCAAGGCATGGCAATATGCTCGAGATAATCCACCATATCCGGCGTGTCGCCCGCAATTTTAGACTTATACAAATCAGCATAATAATCACAGAATCTACCAGCTATCCCCATGGGGTCACAAGTAGAGCACTATCCCTCCATCTGTACCTAAAGCACTGTGTATAGTTCCTTATTGGGCCTCAGCAGAGATGTCAATGTTGCGCTGGGGCGCTCACCTTCTCCTAAGTGCAGGCTATTGCATATTCACTTAAGTGGCACAGTTCGTCCTGCGTGACATCATGAAATTCAGTTTTTCTTGAAGCTGCCCCATCAAATCATCATTAGCTGAGATCATTTGCTTTCTCTCCTGTTCCCTAATGTCCTCCTCCAGCCACACTAAGCAGCCACGTATGGCTTTCAGGACACCCGTTTGTTTGGCTATTGTTATACCACGTATATAGACTTTGAAAGTTTCCCACACTACACTAAACTTTGCAACAGATCTCAAATTTAGACGGAAAAACTCTTCTGTGGCCTGTACAAGGTCCTTTTTAAAGACAACATCCAACAAGGAGTAAGGTGGGAAAACGCCATGTAAAAGGAGCCATCCCATTTTTATGAGTCTCTAATGCCAGTAGAATTGGTGAGTGATCAGAGTATGTCCTGGGGAATATTTTGCAGTGCGTTACGATACACCAGGCTCCTGACAACCAACCAGCAATCGATACGTGTATGCAGGTTATGTACTGCAGAGTAATGTGTGTATCGACCCTTTATTGGGAACATATACCTCCAAACATCTACAAGGCTAGTAGTAGCAGCAATATCCAACACTGCGCGGGCGGCTGAAGAAGGATGCCTATAAGGCCCTGTGGAGCTGTCCACTGGCAGGTAAAAACAGCTTCCTGGCTTCTTGCGCTTGCTTGTAAAGTCTAAAGCAAGGTCGTAAGTTCATGTGCCTTCCTCGGAGCAGCATCCCGGTCTCAATAGTTTAGAAGTTTCGCTATCAGTGGTCGAGGAGGCACCCCTGGTGATGTCTGGGCACCAATGATCGATGTGCTCGCTCAATTACAAAGATGTCTGAGACGGTATCATGACCCAGCACCTTTACGAGAAGTTGCTCAATGTACTGTTCCAGATTGACAATGGCTGTTGATTCAGCTATACCAACAATGCGCAGGTTGGTCCTGCGGGAGCGGCCTTCCAAATCTTCAACCTTAGTTTGTAAGGCCATGACTGACATCCGTTTTTGCTTGCACTGTGGTGACTGTGTTATGATCGTCTTTCATTTCTGATATTCTGCGCTCCGCATGCTTATCTAGACTCTATGACATCCTATCCATTCTAATCAAGAGCGAGTCTATTTTACAATCAATGGTGGCCATGCTTTGCTGCATGGCTGTGAGTATGTGCTTGAGATCAGACTCTGAGTCTGGTTCAGGGTCCCCCATGGCATCACTATTGTGGTTTGGACGACCATCCCTAGTTTTGGGGGTTCTTGCTTAGTGCAAAGTGTAATTTGGCTTGTGGCTTATATAATTTGCCCATTGTCCTGTAGACGAGGGGTCATTACCAGTATGTAGGTGCGAAACTATTGTTTAGGAGAGAAGAAACAGCTGTCCCCACAAGTGCAGACAATCTGGCCTATAGCGTGGTGCGGGGCCTCCATGCCCCCTCTCCAATACTGCCACCAATAAAGTTTCCACCCAGTCGTGCCCGCAGATCAACAGAGCACATGATATCCCCAGGACCTGGCAGCAAATTAAATCCTCACCCCGAGCGCTCTTGGCTGGTTCAGATCTTGCGTGGTGGTGGGGGGGGTGTTTCAGAGTACCTACTATGGTCCTGTGCAAGTGATTGCCAAGCGTGTCTAGTGTCTCTGTTATTTCCACTGCTCACAACGTCCCAATCAGAACCCCCAAGGTTCCAGAGATATCCACAGGGCCCGATCAGCCTCAGAAGGCCACGCTGCTGCCCCACACCTCAGGGCTTCCTACTAAATCCTCTGCCAGCACTCTCGCCCCACGATGAATCCACCGGGGATGGGTGTGGCTCAAGGACTCCAACTCCCCTAGCTCCTGCTCTCCTCTGTGTAGAGAGGCCGCAGGAAGCCAAGGCCTCTTCTGATCAGCACAACCGGGGCAGGTTCCGCTCCACCCCGCCGGCAGGACGATACGATGGCCCCTTCAAACGCTCACACTCCTACCTCATCCACGACACCCTCAATCACAGCTGTATCCTAGGTGTCGCACCACAGGGCGAGCACCAATCTCCATCCACCACCCTCACTCACAAGTCGCCAGGGGGCCATGAGTCGATCTGCGGGCAGCAAGGTAGGCTGCACCTCTTGCGTTGCTTGTTTGGTGGTGCCCGAGCGGCGGACGAGCCACCAATGTATTCTTGAAATTAATTGAATTGCCAGTGCTTGGTTTTAGGTCAATATGATCTGCAATGGCTGCAGGATTATGTAGAATAGCGTTGCAACCTCTGAAGGAAAATTAACTAGCAGCCATCTTGTAGCTTGGAAAGCTCTGCCCCCTGCTCTTATGTTTGTTTCCCTGCTGCCTGGTGCCTGATGGGTGGCCGAAATGACTCATCTGGATTGCCTTTCTGTATGTTGCCCTGCTGCCAGCCTGCTCCCTGACTCTGGATTGCCAAGGTTCTGTGGGGCTGCTATGAGAAACCGCCAGTAGAACCTCTTGTTGTGTGCTGGCCTGTCTTTTGCTCTGTGTCCCCTCCAAGTGCCCCCCTCCACAAGGAGCCCAGCGCAGTGGGTGTGCAGTGTCCTGTTCCTGGCCTGTTTAAAACTCCAGCGTGACGAGCCCTTTATGGTTCACTTCTTCAGCACATGAAGAGTGCTGTTTTATTTCCCCTGCCACCTTCTGAGGGCCTTCCTTTGCTGGAGAAGCAGTCCCCCCTGTTGCTGTGTGGAGAACGTGGCACTCAGCTCCTGCCTTTGTTGCCCAGAGGAGCAGCCCTGCTGCTCAGCAGCACAGGAGAAAGAATGCCTGGCAGACAAAGACCATGGCTGTAGGAAGAGAAGGGGCTGCAATAACTCTCTGTGTGACTGGGAAACCAGAAAGCTGGGAAACAGGTGGAGCTGTCTGGATCAAAAAAGCTGCACTGCGCCCCCGCGGTAGGGGCTGATTCCCATGAGCATGCCCAAGAGGTTGCAGGAGGTCTCACATGCTCAGGGGGAGCGTCGACTGAACCATGACCCACCTAGAGTCGTCCTGGACCATCGTTGTATGCACATGAGGGGGCCCCGCTATGAACTTCCACACCCCAGCCTCCTTCCAAGGTGAGACAGAGGTAGTGGAATTTGATTTACCAGAGATTGGAATTGACAGGAGGATTCCCCGTGGGAGAGGCACAGCAACCCTCAATATGCCTTTCTGTCTTTTCCGTCTACTACCGTATAAGACCTAAAAGGAAAGAACGCTCTTTTCTGTGACAACTTAATTCTATGTCTGGCCCGGAGGCGAGGATTATGCAGTCCTTTCTTCACTTTTATTATTTACAGCAAGTTCAAAGTTCAAACAAAGGACATCATAAATACTCCAACTCCCATGATGCCACGAGCGTAACCAATGAAACCATAAACCAATCATAACGATATCCGAATGTCCATATAACTGTCCAACGAGTCCAGTCCTTCCTCTTTCTTCACTGCTGACCTGTCAGTTAAGTCCTCGCTTCCTTAATGTTCCTTTCACGTATTGGGATGCCTGGTGATTGCCTTGTGAAATAACACTTTGCGTGCTTAATTACTGTGTTTATTAATGTATTTTCCTTTTTAGAGAGACACACAGCAGGCTATGGCCCGAGCGCATTGTGCGGTGACACACGGGGCCGCTAGAGGTGCACTTTCGCGCCGTGCTCGCACCCCGTCAGGCACTCGGCAATTTGTTTATTCGGCGCTTCTGCAGTGCGTTATCCAAATTGCCGGCAGGTGTGTGGGGGAATGATCAGACTGTGCCCTCACAGTCTGTGAGATCATCTCCCAACCCTCACTGACAGCAGACGAGGCCTGCAATCGATCACCCCGGTGGGGCAGACACAGATAACTGTCATTATGCCCAGATGAGACCAGGGTTGAATCTATGAGCCCTAATTTTATGGCAAGACCGGAGGCTCCTATTATGCTTATCGATCTTGCTTTATTTTGAACAGCAGCAGTCAAGAAAACTACATTTCCCATGAGGCTAGAGGAACAGAAAGCCAATGGGAAAAGAAAACGTATCAGCATGAACACCAATGGTGACACAGAACGTACTATAAACACTATACTTGACGGCGACCAGCCCTCTTTCTTGCTGCTAGTCAAGATAAGTGTTCCATTATTTCTCTTATTTAAAATGTATGCGCGTTTACTATTTTAATTAGTGGGTATATCGTTTGCTCATTGCATGCTTTGCGCGTCGCTTTGCTCCCTCGCGGCTGCTTTTCTAAACGCCTGTGTAGTGCCCCCTCCCCCCTTTTTTTCTCTTTTATTCCGTCAACCCCAGCCTTCTGAGGAACGCGCGAGCATTCTAACGGCTGTTTTTCCTCACGCCACTTCTTCTTTCTCCGTCCCTTACCTCAGACGGACTCTCTCTTCAAAGTCGGCAGCATTTTACAACAAACGCGTCGTTTCAAAGCAGCTGCCTCATCTCTCGTCCTCCTCCAAACTTATCCCGCCTCCTTCCACACTGGTACCACCCCCGGAGGCGTGTTCTTTCTGTTTCTTTCTCTGTTTCCCTCTTTTAACCCTTCCTTTTCCAGAATATGTCCAAAAACAACATGCCTGAACAACTAAATAACGATGAGGATGTCTTTAACCAAGACCTTGATAATTTTGATAATGAATCAGTGGCAAAAGCCATTTCCAATTCAATGGGCAAAATTACAAAAAACCTTGAATCCTCTATAAAGGATGTGGTTTCCAAATCCTTATTGGCCCATTCTGCGGGGGAATGCAGAAAAAGAAAAATTAAGGATTTATCTGACCAAAAAGCCCACAATACAGTCACCCCTGATGGCGCTAACTTGACTGGTGAAACCTCTTCACCCCAGATTGAGGACAAGTCTCCTCCAAGGCCTCCTTCTAAGGAGGAGAAACCTAAGCTTAAATGTTCTGAAAAGACCAAGCACGTTATGGCTGCGCCACAAAAGATTATTGTTTCTCACATCTCCGACACAGACGACATGGGTGACTTAGATGTTCTGGATGACGACACAGATATGTGGGGCTCCCAATCTCAATCCTCCCCTCCCCCCAAGAAAACGAAGCTTGATTTGCCTACTAACCCGTTCACAGCTAAACAAATGCTAGATCCCGACGGCAATCCTATGTTTAACCCTTCCTTCCTTCACCACCCTAATTCTTCTGAATGGTTACCTTCTTCTCACGTAGCTGACTATATTTCCTCCAGATTAAGACTCCCTTTAGACAAACCCCCAAGGGCCAAATTAAGATCTGAATGTCCCAGACCCTCCCTTTCTTCTAACATTACTTCTACCCCTTCTATTGACCAATCCCTTCTTACTTTTTTCTCCAAATTTAGTAAGGACCCCCGCAAGGGCGTCGATAAAGCCTGGTGCAACTGCCAGGACAAACTTTTAGATCTGGTGGGTCCGTTGGCCAGAATCTTTGATATGGCTGAATCAGCCAGAACTGAAAATACAGACATTGATCCTTCAGAACTGTCTTTGTGGATCCAAAGAGCCTTTTGCCTCCTCGGCAACGCCAATTCAGCCATCATACACGAGAGAGGGAAAGGTCTCTTACTTAAATTAGACCCTAAATTGGCCAACCTTGCTTTCATCGACCCTGGCATTAAGGCAGACGGACTTCTCTTTGGGGATTCGTTCATAAAAGACTTAGGGAAATTTGTCTCCACTTTCGCCTCCATAGATAAGGCGCAACAATCAATTAAAAAAGTGTTCAACCAACGGGTTTTTGGAAAGGCCGGTACAGGCAGGAGCCGCATTACCAGCCGATCTCTCCGATCACAAGGATCTAGAGGCTCCTTTAATTCCAATTACGACTCACAATCCTACAAGCCTCAGTTCTAACCCCAGCGTGGCAGAGACGCCCGTGGTCGTGGACAACGTGGTTCCAGATTCAATTATTAACAAGGTAAGCCCTAATTCTGGCCTTCCTCCTGTTGGGGGCCGACTTCGTCTATTCATAAAAAATGGAAAAGTATTACTCTGGATCCATGGGTACTCAACACAATTCAGGGTTACACCATAGAACTCTATTCAGTTCCTCATCAACAGTCCCTTCCTCCCCCCTCTTTTTCTCTTCAGAAATGGCATCCCTCACCTCAGAAGAAATTCAGTCACTCCTTTCCAAACAAGCCATACAGATATCTCGTCCGGACCCTTCTGGTTTTCTCAGTACCCTCTTCCTAGTCCAAAAGAAGAACAAAAAATTAAGACCAGTCATCAACTTGAGAAATTTCAATGGCTTTGTTGTATACAGACATTTCAAAATGGAAACTATTGTCCATTTAAGAGATATTTTTCTCCCTCACAATTACATGGTTCGATTGGACCTTCAGGACGCATACTTATCCGTACCTATCCACGTATCTCACAGAAAGTTCCTCCAATTCCAATGGCAAGGGCAAACATACCAATTTTCTTCCCTTTCGTTCGGCCTTTCTTCAGCACCCTGGTGCTTCACAAAGATAATGAAACCGGTTACGGCTCACCTCAGGTCCCTGGGAATCAGGTTGCTGATGTACCTAGACGATATTCTACTAATGAATCAGGACTGTCTCTCCCTTCAACGACACCTCCAAATCACCTGCTCTCTCCTATCCCAACTGGGCTTTCTTAGCAACAAAGAAAAATCTATCACTACTCCTTCAAAAAGGATAGAATTTTTGGGATTCATAATTGATTCTTCAGCCACTATTCTTCAGCTTCCACAACAAAAAGTAAAATCCACGAAATCAGAGATTCTGAAACTTCTTCAGAGCTCTCAAATCTCCCTCAGATCCCTAGCCAGAGTTGTGGGTCTCCTCGACTCTTAAATTCAAGCCATTTTTCCTGGTCCCCCTCATTATCGGGCCCTTCAAAGATTAAAAATCCACCACCTCAGAAGAGGACTTTCTTATTCATAAACCATCAACCTGGACCAAGAGTCTCGCTCAGAACTCCAATGGTGGATAGACCATTTAGATGCCTGGAACGGCAGGACTATCTTTCCGTCAGCCCCAGATCTTGTGTTAGAATCAGATGCAAGTCTGACAGGCTGGGGCACATAGAATTTTATGGTATCCGGATTCAACAGGTAAGACCTTGCCCAATTCGGTTCAACCTGCAGGATTCACAACTGATAGAGGCAGAAATATAGCAACTACTTCTCAAGGAGGCCATTATCCAAACAACCTTACACCTGAGGGGTTTCTTGAGCAACCTTTGTCTTGTCAAAAAGAAGGACAAGAGAGTTCAATGAGTGGATAGTCTACTGTCAGATCAAGATAGAGGGTATCCATCTCCTCCGGGACCTATTAATCCAGGGATATTGGCTGCCTCGACTAGACCTCAAGGACGCATATCTAACAGTACCTATCTTCCCGCCACATGGTTCCTTTCTGAAACTCCAGTGTTGGGACCAGGTGTACGAGTTCCAGTATCTACCATTTGGCCTTTCGTCAGCACTGTGGTGTTTCATAAAGTTGCTGAAACCAGTCGTGGAGACACTAAGGACTCAGGGCATCAGGTTGATAATTTATCTTGACGATATTCTCCTGATGCACCAATCACGTACACAGTTGCTGAACTATGTGACCATGACTATTGCCTTGCTGCAGGACCTCGGGTTTGTCATCAACAGAGAGAAGTCAATGTCTGATTCCACCTCAATCCACAATCTTCCTGGGGTTCCTAGTAGACACTGTACCAGCTACATTTAAACTTCCGGATTGCAAGATCTCCAAGATCCAGAAGGAACTTTCAAAGGTGATCAGGAGGAACAGGATCTCCCTTCGGCAGATAGCCAGGGTAGTGGGTCTCCTATTTTCTTTGATACAGGCTATCTTCCCGGGCCCGCTGCATTACAGGGCCCTTCAACGTTTGAAAGAATCACATCTTAGAAAGGGACTCACATACTCACCTCTAAAACTACTAGCTTCAATGCGGATCCTACGGGACCCAGCAGGATGCTCACACCCCCTAGTGGCACAGGGGCACCTCAACCTCATGGCGTGGAGGATTCCAGGGGACACTGGCAAGACATCCAGCTTTCAGAAGACGCTAACTACCGTATAAGACAATCTTGGGCACCGGGCACAACTAAGAGATATAAATCGGCCTGGAATCAATGGGCCCATTGGTGTTTGGAGAGGAAAGTGGATCCCGTGGGGGTGCCCATCACTCTCATAGGTAATTTCCTGGCAGAGCTATACATTTCTGGTTTAGCATACTACACAATTAACTCCTTCCAATCAGCCATTTCAGTAGGACACAGTCAGGTCAACAACTTACCAGTTGGGAAACACCCCTGGGTGAGAAAACTTCTGAATGGAATCAGATTATCTAGACCTCCAGAGCCCAGATACACTGCGTTATGGGACGTCAAAAAAGTACTCACCCTTCTCTCATCATGGCAGGATAATCAATTCCTATCTAGAAAAGAAATTTCAGCGAAATTGGCTATATTGTTGTGTATTATATCCTTAAAAAGGTCTCAAATGTCTCAGCCCTGGACATTACAACAAGGGTTTTCACCCCAGAAGGGGTTACATTTACTATTTCCAGAAGGATTAGGATGAATACCAGGTCGGTCTCTGACCCTAGTTTTGACTCCCATCCTAAGCTGTGTGTAGTAAGATGCCTTAAAACATATGAGGAAATGACAGAGGAGATAAGACCTCCGGGAGAGAGACAGTTACTTATCACCATTAGGAAAACATATAGGGCAGTCGCTGCTCCGACTATCACCAGATGGGTACGATGGATCATGATGGAAGCAGGCATAGATATCCATTGTTTTGGCACCCATTCCAGCAGAGGAGCAATGGCTTCTAAAGTCATACAGGTAGGTGGTAGACTGGAAGATATTATGAATGCGGCTGATTGGTCATCTGAATCCACCTTTAGGAAATTCTATTTCAAACCTATACATGAAGCAGCATCGTTGGTGGTAAGTAAGCTTTGAACCTGCCTAACCCTCGCCTGTGGTCCTGACATAGAATGAAACATTTCCTAGCTAATGTGAAGGAAAGATTCAATTCTATTAAGGACACGGAGGCGAGGATTACCTCTCCCTAATACTGGGATCCCTCCCTGAATTCTGGTACAGAGATTGCGTACCCAGGACATGCAGTTGCTTGGAAAATCTACACTTACAGGTATTATATGTATCCACCTTATGTACGATAATAATGGTTTCCTCATGCTATTTTAGACATATTTGGCGACTCTCATTTGTTATCAGGACAACTGATTTACCTGTATGCATGTGGTCTCCATACTTATAGGATAATCGACATCAGTATGTGGTTATGAGCATGATTTTCTGATTTGCATCTGTATCTCTTGGCGATTGTTTTATTGACAAATATTGTTTATGACTAGGTCGTGCAAGTTATTGTTCTTTCATAAGGTTTCACACGGTTCAAGTCCGGATCTTTTACAACTTCCTTATGTTCTAGGAGGCGATTTGAAAACTGATTGAGGCGGCTTGAACTTAACTTCCTACAGTGAAGAAGAGGAAGGACTGGACTCGTCAGACAGTTATATGGACATTCGGATATCGTTATGATTGGTTTATGGTCTCTATGGTTATGCTCATGGCATCATGGGAGTTGGAGTATTTATGATGTTTTTTGTATGAACTGTGAACTTGCTGTAATTAATGAAAGTGAAGAAAGGACTGCATAATCCTCACCTCCGTGTCCTTAATAGAATTTAAACTTTCCTTCACGTTAGCTAGGAAATTTTTCATTCTTTCTGAGTTTTTAAAACCAGGTTCTGCATTAGGTGTACTATACACGCAGGAACCTTGGAGTCCCTTGTTTGTTGCAGGATTACCAGATATAACCTAATAGAATTCCTGGGAAATCGCACGGATATATTTGCCTATGTGGGCTTATTGATTACTGAGGGGGTAATGCTGATTCGTTATGCCATTGGTGCTTATGATGACCTTTTGATAATTCAGGGGTTCTCACTTGTTGTCAGCTTCACGAATGCCCTCGGGATTCACTATGGAATGTCATAATGTATGAGCATTGCATTGCCAGTGACCCGAGACTGGCGTAGTGGGCATAGTACAATGATTTTTTTTGGCATCTTGGTCTATGTCCTATATATAAATACACAACATACATATATTTTTATACAAACACTGTGAGGTGTCTCTTGTGTGGTGTATTTATTGGTTCACTAGTGTGTTTGTGTTGTGCAAATGCTTTGCACATGACCTCTGAGGATAATCCTGACTGCTCTCTGCCAAGCTACCATGGGTGAGCACAGTTAATCTTTGGTGTGTAACTGCCTCGCCCTGACTAAAAAGGCTGTTTCTGCCTGGCTGAGGGGCCTACCCTAGCCACCCAGAAAACCCATTGTAGGAGGCTGGCTCAATTTATGGTGTACACCTATGGTGTGGCACCCTATACTGAGTCCAGGCAACCCTTATGATAGTGAATAGATGTTTAGATAGCAACAGCTCTCTAGGGGTAGCTGAGACGAGCAGCTGTAGCTTATCCATGAGGAATGTAAAGATTTTGCAATATCACAGTAGTCAGGCAGTATCTCACTCCAAGAAAGAAAAACACAAGTGTTGCAAAAATAAAGGATACTTTATTATAGCACTACTACTAGATTAGCATTGGTAAATCTCCCTTTGGAGATATGTAAACACAAAATGTACCCAAAATAACCATTAGAAGTAGCATGAAAATACACAGGGCCCTATGGGAGGGCCAAACAATATACTAAAAAAAGTGGAATATGGAATAGTGACCCCAATCATGGTAAGTGAGGTAGTTAGCTATGGGCTGGGGGCAGATAGAAACACCAGAGGTAAGTACAGTAAGTGTCCCCAGCAACCAGGTGCAAAGTAATTACTCACCCTGTTGTCCCATAGGCTAACAGAGGGAGTAGTGGTTGGGGTTTGTGGGATTCAGGACTCTTCCCAGTGGACCCAGAGGAAACCAGCTGACAAGAGGAAGGATGGAGAGTGTCCCTACCTCAGGACACCCAGAAGACAGAGTACCTACACCAAGGGACCCAGATGCAGAAAGGACTCTCTCTGGTGTCAGTGGATGCCTCGGATTGTACAGCTGTTGTCACCACCTGGAGGTGGCCAGGTGGTGCAGGTGGCAAGGCCCACCCTCCTGAAGGTGACGTTCCTGCAAGTTGGTGGAAGATGAAGTTCAGCTGCAGGGTCCAGGAGCTGTAGAAGATCCCAGGAGTTGCCTACCTCATGGTTAGCAGTATCCCTGTGCCAAAACATGCTAACAGTCCAAAACATGCTAACACCAGTGTAGGAAACTACCATCTTGCCTGGCATGTTACCCCCATTTTTACTTGTGTGTCAGTTTGATTTTGCCTTTGTCACTGGGATCCTGCTAGCCAGGACCCCAGTGCTCACAGTTTGTGGCCTATATGTGTCATTGAGGCTCTGCTAACCAGTACCTCAGTGCTTATGCTATATCTGTCTTTTAAATTGTCACTGCAGGCTAGTGACCATTTTTACCAATTCTGATTGGCACACTGGAACACCCTTGTAATTCCTTAGTATATGGTACCTAGGTACTCAGTGTATTGGGGTTCCAGGAGATCCCTATGGGCTGCAGCATTTCTTTTGCCACCCATAGGGAGCTCAGACAATTCTTACACAGGACTGCCACTGCAGCCTGAGTGAAATAATGTCCACGTTATTTCACAGCCATTTTACACTGCACTTAAGTAACTTATAAGTCACCTATATGTCTAACCCTCACTTAGTGAAGGTTAGGTGCAACGTTACTAAGTGTGAGGGCACCCTGGCACTAGCCAAGGTGCCCCCACATTGTTCAGGGCAATATCCGCCATTACATGCGTACACTACATACAGGTCAATACCTATATGTAGCTTCACAATGGTAACTCCGAATATGGCCATGTAACATGTCTACGATCATGGAATTGTCCCTCCATGCCACATCTGGTATTGGGGTGGCAATCCCATGCATCCCCGGGGCTCCAGCATGGACACCAGGTACTGCCAAACTAGCTCTCTGGGGCTTTCACTGCAGCTACTGCCAACCCTCAGACAGGTTTCTGCCCTCCTGGGGTCTGGGCAGCCCAGTCCCAGGAAGGCAGAACAAAGGATTTTTGGAAATAGGTGTTAAGGGCTGGGGACAAGTAGCCTCTCCCAGCCTCTGAAAATGCTTTGAAGGGCACAGATGGGGCCCTCCTTGCATAAGCCAGTCTACACTGGTTCAGGGATCCCCAGCCCCTTCTGTGGCGTGAAACTGGACAAAGGAAAGGGGAGTGACCACCATGGGTGGTGCCCAGAGCTCCTCCAGTGTGTCCCAGACCTCTGCAATCTTGAATGCAGAGGTGTGAGGGCACAATGGAGACCTCTGAGTGGCCAGTGCCAGCAGGTGACGTCAGAGACCCCTCCTGATAGGCTCTTACCTGATTAGGTTGCCAATCCTCCTCTGAGGGCTATTTAGGGTCTCTCCTGTGGGTTTCTCGTCAGATAACAAATGCAAGAGCTCACCAGAGTTTCTCTGCATCTCTCTCTTCAACTTCTGCCAAGGACACCTGCAAAACCGCAACAAAGTAGCAAGAAGACGTCCAACAGCATTGTAGCACCTAATCCTGCCGGCTTTCTCAACTGTTTCCTGGTGGTGCATGCTCTGAGGGCTGTCTGCCTTCACCCTGCACTGGAAGCCAAGAAGGAATCTCCCGTGGGTCGACGGAATCATCCCTCTGCTAACGCAGGCACCAAACTTCTGCATCACCGGTCCTCTGGGTCCCCTCTCATCTTGACGAGCGTGGTCCCTAGAACACAGGAGCTGGATCAAAGTGACCCTGACAGCCCAGAGGTCCATCTGTCCAAATTTGGTGGAGGTAAGTCCTTGCTTCCGCACGCCAGACAGTAATCCTGTGTACTGTGTGATCTGCAGCTGCTAGGGCTTCTGTGCACTTTTGCAAGGAATCCTTCGTGCACAGCCCAGGTCCCCAGAACTCCATCCTGCATTGCTCAACTCGCTGAGTTGACCACCGACTTCATGGGACTCTCTTTTGATGTGTTGAGACGACCGCCATGCTCAGATTTCTTGAACGCCTGTTCAAGTGCTTCTGCAGGTGCTGCCTGCTTCTGTGTGGGCTCTCTGTCTTGCTGAGCACCCCCTCTGTCTCCTCCTCCAAGGGGCGACCTCCTGGTCCTTCCTGGGTCCGGGCAGCACCCATTTTCTTCACCCGTGACTCTTGAAGCTAGCAAGGCTTGTTTGTGGTCTTTCTTCGTAGAAACAACTCTGCATCCTCCAGCACGCCGTGGGACATCTTCTGTGCAAAGGAGAAGTTCCTTCTGTTGTTGCAGAATCTTCAGCTTCTTCCACCCGAAGGCAGCCCTTTTGCACCTTCATCTGGGGTTTAGTGGGCTCCTGCCCTCCCCGGACACTTGCGTGACTCTTGGACTTGGTGCCCTTCCTGTACAGGTCCTCAGGTCCAGGAATCTGTCTTCAGTGCTTTGCAGTCAGTTGTTGCCTTTGCAGAATCCACTATCTCGACTTTACTGTCTTTCTGGGGTAGTATGGTGACTTTACTCCTACTTTTCAGGGTCTTAGGGTGGGGTATCTTAGACACCCTTAGAATTTTCTTACACTCCCAATGACCCTCTACACACTACACTAGGCCTGGGGTCCATTCGTGGTTCGCATTCCACTTTTGGAGTATATGGTTTGGGTTGCTCCTAGGCCAGTGGTTCCCAAACTTTTTCGACCCGGGGCTCCCTTCACCTATATTTGCCTTTGCCCGCGGCTCCCCATTATGTTACTTTTTTTTCGGGTGGGTGATGTAAGCCCAGCCTTGGGAGTACTTTAATTCTATCAACGAGCATAACATGGATGTTTTGTGTGTTTCCTCCTCCCTGCTAGACCACATCTCCTCCAATTCAACTTCTCATTCTTAAACGTCTAAAAAATGTAGCCATATCTCCCCTCTGTGTCACACTTGCTGTCCTCCATGCACGTATTTTCTTCTCTGTTTACAACGTCATTACATTGCCTTGACCACACACACACCTCACACCTCACCTTTGGTGCACACATTCTGCCTTCAATCTGGACATTTTCTCCTCTAAAACTACTTAACAGTACTTGATCATTCATCAGTGATTAATTTGTGCTTGTTGTTTCCGGTGCTAAGCACCAGCACTTATTTTTGAGGGCCGGCACTTATTTTTCTGCTTCAAGCATTTACTGCAAGCAAAAGACACATAAGGGAAAGACTGGGGAAGAGAAAAACGAAATAGCGTCACAATGGGAGAAAACAGAAAGCTGCAAGAGTGAGCTGAAGGGGCAGGGAGTGGCTTTAAAATCATTGAAGAGGCCTGAGATGGCTTCAGTATTGCACTACCTCAGTATTCCATTTTCGCACATTTAATTGCAGCAGCCACATGTTTAAAAGGAGGACTTTGGGCACCGACACGTTTTTATTTACAAATTAAGCACTGCAGTTCACACTCCCACTCTGCAGTTTCTTGAGAATTTAGGAGGCACCGCTGCCTTAAATTATTTCAAAGGCTTCAGCTTTTGATAACTGTGCTTTCCAAGTTCCACTTGGTCTGTACCTCCCATAGCCGTTTTTCTGGCATCCCAACGAAAATTGCCTTCCCCTGGCAGTAAGAGTCAGTAAGTAATCTCATTTGGGCATGCAAGTGAGGGAGGACTGTGGGCCTATAATTTATTTTTAACAATGTACTAGCATTTAGTAAACACAAATGGGGAAAAAAAGGAAAGGTGTGCTTAATAATAAGAAAAGGGTGGAAGGCTAATCTTTCATAAAGCAGAAATGCTGCAATTTTCCCCTGGACTTGTCATTAACAAGGAACTAATAATTCTAATAATGTCTTCTAATCTAAATAAACAAGCTCAACTTCTGTGTGTGTGCTGAATCAGGCTGTTAGCAGTTAGCAGTTTTCTCCTGTCCGGCAACTACACAGGGGCCTCGTTTGGAGTGCTCGCCCCTGGGAAATATCCATCTGTTTTAAAAACAGAACATTAGTTATTAATAATACTATAATTACTATATCGGCGCTGGTTAGGAGAATTTCCTGCACATTCCTGTGATCTCCGGTCCTGCCGTGCCCTGTCTCTCACCCTAGATTAGAAATCCTAATAATAATAATAATAATTACCTGATAATTGTAAATTCAACATGGAACACGTCCGATGTGCGCACTTCAATGTGGATCCCACGGGAGCAATAACATTCCAGTGCTCTCTTCTGAATTTCCGACCGCCTGGCAATGATGAAGCCTTTTATTTAAGAACGTAATCACGTTTGGTGAAACCATGCTGCAGACGGCAAGACCTTGACAGGTGGGGCTTATGTAACTCCCCCACACGAAATGCTAATGAGATACTCGGCCGCAAAATACTTTTAACTAGTCATAAGCAGGTCATTTATGAACTGCACGCATAAATCTTTTTTAAAATGTTCATATCATGTTTCCAAAATGTGCGCGGCGCCCCTGGCAACTTTAAACGGCGCACCAGGGTGCCGCGGCGCACAGTTTGGGAACCACTGTCCTAGGCCTATTGTCTCCTACTGCATCCTATTGTATTCTACAGTGTTTGCACTACTTGTCTAACTGTTTACTTACCTGATTTTGGTTTGAGTGTACATTTTGTGTATATTACTTACCCTGATTTTGGTTTGTGTTTACATTTTGTGTATATTACTTACCTCCTAAGGGAGTATATCCTCTGAGATACTTTTGGCATATTATCACTAAAATAAAGTACCTTTATTTTCAGTAACTCTGAGTATTGTGGGGCATATTTATACTCCGTCTGTGCCGATTGTGCGTCAAAAATGTTGACGCACAATCAGCGCAAACGTTGCCCCGTATTTAAACTTTGACACCCGAGCCCGCGGATGACAAAATTCTGCTTTGTGCGTCATTTTTGGATGCGGCAACCCGCCTTGCCTTAATTATATGCAAGGTAGGCATTCCCGTCCAAAAAATGGCTTAAACGGCCGTGCGTCGTATTTATGCTTTTGGGCAAAAATGACGCACGGCCGGGAGGCGGAGCCAGAAAATGACACACAGGTCAGGGCAGGCGTTAAAATTGGGCAAACACACCTGTATTTAATCAGAACACACAGAACAAACAGCAGAGCAGCAGAGCAGCAACAGGGAGCCATGGAGGTGATTCGAATCCAGCGTGCACGCAGACGCAGAGCCCAGCAGCAACAACAGCAGCCACAACAACACCAGCAGGGACCCCAAAGGCAGCGCAGAAGGCAGGAGAGGATATTCCGCCCCAGACCCACCCTTCAGGGCCTCAGGGAACACAGCATCATCCAGAGGTACCAGTTGAACTGGCTGGCCATTCAGCAGCTGCTGCGCAATATTGAACCACAGTTGGCCCCCACTTTGGTGACACCCCGCACCATCCCAACAGAAACCAAGCTGCTTGCCGTACTTCATATGCTGGCAAGTGGGTCTTTCCACACAACTGGTGCCCTGGTTGGCGGAATAGCACAACCATCATTCTCCGCTTTTTTGCCCAAAGTACTGGATGCCATAATTGGACTGACACCCCGCCACATCTGCTTCCCTAACACACTGCAGAAGCAGCAGGAAACAAAACAGGAGTTCTACCTCATCAGTGGCTTCCCACACGTCCTTGGTGCAATCGAGTGCACACATGTACGCCTTGTGCCACCTGCTGCAACTGAACACCTCTACCGCAACAGGAAGCACACACATTCCATCAACGTGCAGGCCATAGTCGATCACCAGGGATTGATCACCAACATCGTGGCTAAATATCCTGGGAGTGTCCATGACTCATTCATCTTCCGTCACTGCACCATCAATGAACACTTCCAGGATGGACGGTATGGCAATGGACTACTTGTTGGTAAGAACAAAAACCTACTTATATACACACTGCACAGCAACCCTCTAGGACACACAACACATACACCACAACAGCAACATGTGAACAGGAACATACTGAGGTCGTGACACCGCTAGCCATGTTACTTAGGTCACCATTGAACCTGTCACACATCGGAAATTACTGTACAGCCTAATGTTAAGACGTCAAAGATCACAATGTGTGGAGTGGGTTGCCCAAATGTCACCTTGCAAAATGTAAGTGTCCCAATGACCTTTACATTAATCCATTGCCTAAGTCTAAAGGTGTGGGATGTCCACGGTACATTGATATGAACGTGTTAACAACACTGTCAATTTTAACTGTGTATGGAACTATCATCTCACCTCCAGTGAAGACACACGGACACCTGTATCACAAGTCACAATGCTAGGGAGGGCACACTGTACTGCAAATCACAAAACATACTGCTGACAAACGGTTAGCAGACAAACACTCGTTCAGCCAAGGAAACAACACAATACAGATGGTACTTCCTACAAGCGTAGGATGCTACATTATTACACAAAAGAGTCACAGACAACACATGACAACTATTGCCATGAAAGGTCATTTCAATAGTGCCAGCTACATCAACATGATCCCAATCATTTTCTCTTGCAGCTGATCAGGGGTATGGCATCCAGCCATGGATTATGACACCATTTGGCAACCCAAGTACTGCTGCAGAGCGTGCCTACAACTACGCACATAGGAGGACACGCAGCATTGTCGCATTGTCAAGAGGACCTTTGGCATCCTCAAGTCAAGGTTCTGGTGCCTCGACATCACTGGTGGTAGCCTTCTATATTCCCCGGAGATGGTCTGTAGGATCATCCTAACATGTGCAATATTGCACAACATTTGCATCAAAAGGAACATTCCCCTCCTGGAACCAGAACCACACATGCCTGAAGAGGAAGAGGAGGATGCTGGCCTGCAACATGAGGGGGAACTACAGAAGAGGGCCGCTGGTATATGCAGGCGGCAACAGATCGTCAACAATTTCTTTTGAACATGATCACCTTCACCACTTTAGTTAACAAATTTATTTAAATAAACACCTATTCTAATCACCATATAATGGTCTGGCTATTCCTTTTTGCACACCTTCATCTCTACTTATCAGAATAAGAGTGTTGCCTCATGGAGCATTGCTGATATACTGAGTAGGACACAGAACATCCCAGAGCTAATGTGATGCCTAACATACAATGGTCACATACACACACACTCTTAATGACATATATCATGTACATTTCTCCTTTGAAGGCCAATAGCAGAGGACCACAACTATTTCACACATACATGTTGAAATCAAGGTCCAACGCAGCATATGGCACACAACTAAGACACCATCTCTCAATAAGGGTAAAACAAGGCTCATAGATGAGGCAGTCAATGTGCTTTGGCATCACTAACAGGAATGTCTGACCAGACCCTTGACAGCTGTAAGTCCAACTGCATCCAATATTTGCAAGGAATATCTGTGACCAGAGTCTCATAGAAGCAGAACATAGACAGCACAAGTGCCACACATATGAGCAGCATTGCACACATGACATTCCATGTACATGTCAGCCCATTTCTTAACTCCTGACACACCCATGCACCTGGTCACAACCCACCTGTCGAAAGAGGTCCCTGGAATACTAAGATGTGTACCCTTATATTCCCTCCTCTACACACACAGACCAACATTAGCAAACCAGTGTGCTACACCCTTTCCTATGGTATGCCATTGTCATAGAACATCTGACTGCATGGACGTCAGGTTAATTTATACACTGTCTTCTAGTTTCAAAGCCCTGTTAGCACATGTAGATTGCTTCCCCTGTGAAAATGTCTGTTGGCCCTTAGAATGCAAGTCTCAACTACAGGACTGGTGAGAAACAGATGCAGCCCACACCAGTGATCACCTCCATGCACACCACCCATTTAAAAAAGCACTGCCCCTGCTGATGCCTGGAACAGCATAGGAGTAGCCATTATGTCAAATACACCGTTAAGCATTGATACTAACTAAGCTGTGTAACACAGCCACTGGGTTCATTTGTCACCTTCAAAAACACAGGACATACACAGTTTGACATGTCAGCTCTCTAGTTTGTCCTCCAAACAGTCTTAGTCAGACCACTGATTATGTAACTTGTCACCTTTCATTCTGTCAGCCTGACTGGCAACTGTCTGTGCGTCACACTAAAGTATCCCTGTGTCTACATATGTATCACACTTGCGTTAGCAAACCTCTCATTCATCAGGGGGTATTGGGCATGGGCTTCTTCAATGCATACCCAAATACATTGTATAGCATCATCTGCCTTTTATCTGTACCATTTGAGTTACATCCTCTTGGAAAAGCAAAATTCATGGCCCATCCCTTGTCAGGGTTGCATTTATGCATGAATGACAAAGTGTGACAGTGTCCCAGGGCCGTAGGTAGGGATTGGGTACGGGGCTTTCAGCACAACCAGCAACCTCTGATAATGCCCATGAAAAATACACAAATGTCAGGACCATGACAGTTCACACACAGAATCACAGTGCTCACAACATAGTGATGGGACGTGTGTGGTGAATAGCTGCAAGAATAATCAGCACAGAGGCTATGATGTTCCCAGATGCAGTGGGAAGTGCAGAGGCCAACCTGTGTACAAATGTTGTAATGACACCTGCTGGAACATGACACCTGAGACATTATCTCACTCAGCACACCAAGGTTGCCCTGTTGACTGTCTCATTACACGTCTTTAGTGACAGGGTGGGACCATCCAAATGTTGGTTCACATGTCCACATCCACTTTACTCACATTGATCAACCAAGGATACTCAGTAGATACAGGAATAGCTGCCACTGACTCATGATGAGTCCTGGACCGAACTGTGACAAATTACACCCCAAACAATATACAGGATCATCATTGGACCACACACATGAACAAGACACCTATGTGCAATTGATCACTGGAAATATGTGGACACGTGCTGTCTTGTATGCTGGTCCACCACAGCCACTTTATAGTTGGGGCTCACTTCTATGGCCTCAACTGTGGTGTCATCATACATTTGAGATTCACCCTTGTCTGTCTGTGCAAACAACATGGTACCCACTTCCTCAATGCATGTGCATGACTCACTGTGGGATTCACCAACTAGTGCCTAGGAAGCTCTTACCAATACTCTAGGACATAGGATGTAGAAAATGTGGACCATTGACATGAGCAAGTGTCTGCCATCCATCTGGTGCATGCTATGTCACATGTGGTGTCTACGTGACCCTAAATATTGGAAGTCCACTTTACGGGTGTTGTTACATGTATGACTAACACATGCCCTCGCTCATTTCCACAATGACTTGCATCTAAGGATTGGACACATGGACGTCACATTCATACAAGCATATGTACAAACATGCTTCATGTGATACACACACACTTGGTCAACAAATACATTAGTTGCCAAAGCACACACTTTGAGCCAAAGGCATTTAGGTATTGTACATATGTGCATCTCATTGCTATCATCTCCTTATGGCAAACATGCACAATTTCTGCAACACATATATGTAGGCCACACTTATGACCAACTATTGCGTCAGCCAACCGTAAAAATACTGTGAAGGGAGTAGCGGATCATGGTCCACTGCAGTATGATGTCACACATGTGAACATAAACCATCAACACCATACTGTCTTCAATCAGCCTATCTCTGATGTGTCCCAAATGTGACATAACCAAAAAACAAGAAAAATTGCCCAAAACCAGTTAATGCACTGTAATTGTGACGTCCCTAGCGTTATACGTCATTTTTTGTCTACCAAAACTGTATTTGCTTCATTTTTTTTTGACACACAGGAGTGAAATTTAGCCCGCATCCAGATATTTGTACAGGCCATGTACTATTATGTGGATGCTGGCTAATTTTCACTTCTGTGCGTCAAATAAAATGACGCAAATACAGTTTTGGTAAACAAAAAATGACGCATAACGCGAAAAAGGCAGGACTTTTCATACAGGAAGTGATGTAATAGGATATCCTGTTTACAGATCATGTACAGTGGGTGTACTTTCACTTTGCAGTCTATGATCCTTCTAGACTGTGTAGCTTTGTAGAGATTGTTGTCCTGAGATTTTGTGCTTTTTTGTCCTGTATGCTATCTGTATTGTCAATTTGTGAAATAAATATTGTTGCTGTATACTGTACTACTGTGTTTTGTCTACATTTGTCCATTTATCTTGTGTTTTTGTTGTTTTTGGGAGTCTGTTGTGGGTAGTATTAGTTTGGGGATAGTTGGGCTCTTTTAGTGGTTAAGTTACTTTTCATCTGTCTTTGTACCCCTACTTTCCCCCTTTCCCCCTTTTCCCCTTTCTATTTCTTTTACCCCTATTCCCTTTCACTTCCAAGTATGTCTGGTAGGCCAAGTCTTGGCAGGATGGGAAAGAGGAGTTGGGGGGTGTTCATCTGGCTTGTGTTGCATTTCTTGCCGCGCATGATCCAGGCAGGGTGATACAGGGGTATCCAACAGAGGCACGCAGAATCCAGTGGGGAAAGGTGCTGCATCACCTGCAGCGTGTGTATGCCAGCCAGAGGAGTGACCACCAGCTGAAGCACCGGTGGGCTGACCTCATCACCAGGAGCAGGATCTCTTGGACCACCTGGGAATCATGATTGGTGGCACTGTTGGTGAGTATGAATCATGTTAATGTGCACGATTAAATGCTCTGTAGCGACATAAGTGGATTAGTACAATGTCTGCCAGCTAACTTGCTGACTGTGTTTAATGCTGGGGAAATATAAAGGGAAAATTGATGCACTATGGCAAGGATCACAATTGCTAGCTGTCAGGTAGCACGTGCTCAGCAAACCTACAGGTTACTTTTCCATGAAGTAAATTGGTGCGGCCTTTTTGTCAGAAAAGCAAACAAAATAGGAGCCAATCATGTTTATATAGGGTACTGTTGACAGAGAAGTACAGATGTACCAACATTTAGGCCAACTTTGTTGACGCAATTGCTAGACTGACTTTTGAATCACTACATGATGCAGAAAATGACTGCTGCCTTCACGTCAATTGATAATAGCAAAGTGGCTCAGACATATGTCTCATGTGAGTCTGGTGAGTGTGGAAGGAAAGCATTCACAGAAGTACTATGAATGTGTGGGATTATTGTGTTCCTTGATCTTTTTGGATACATGTCCGATCTGGATTTGAAAACATCGTGAAAAGGTGTAAGGTGCCTGTAACCGGACGTCTCCTGATGCCGGTTTTCAGGAAAATGCGGAAACTGACGAGGAATACCCCGGGGACACCCGAGGAGCTCTGGACGTCATGACGTCGAACGTCATGTACGCCAGAGGAGAAATTGAAAAAAAGGACGCCGCCGAGGACCCGGAAGACGCGAGGGAGCGAAACGCTCACGGAGCAACAACGGAGGAAGACGAACGGCAAAACGCACACCACAACGAAGCGAGTCCCCGCGAGGCAGACGAGCGAGGTGGAAGAGGAGAGATACTCAGGGAGCCTCCCGCCCCTGACCCAGTGAAGTCGGGAGACTGCCAGGAAGCCGGCCGCGTCCCTGGAGGGGCGTGGCCACCAGAGGTACGATCGTACCGCAAATGGGAGTGGGGCGCCGGGTGGTTATTGGGATTACGGGGAACTAAGGGGAAAGGGCTGAGGTCCTATAAGGGAGGGGAGACGGTGTAAAGGGAAAACATTGTACCCTCTAACCTCACGGAAACCCAACCCTAAATAGCTGCTACCAAAATAAAAGGGGAGCTCCACGAACGCACTGGGGCAGGGAGAAAGACACAGTAAAAAGTAACCCCTCACCTCCCTGCACTCCTACCTATCCCCCACCACCCTACTAAACCTAAATAACTCTACATATTTACTTACTCCCCACTTACCTGTTTTCTTTTCTTCTTTATTCTGGGGAACCTGGACCGCTGACATATGGGAAGACCAGAACCTTCTTAAAGCCGGACCAGACCACACCAGGAACCTTATCCGAACCCTGAAAGAGAGAATAAAAATAAAAGGGGACTTTATTATTTTCATTGAGAGACTAAACCAACCCTGACATTGTGAGAAGATGATAAGTTCATCTTAGACCCAAAACCGAAATAAATTAGTTAACCCCTTGAGCACGCGTCTGTCGCCTTAATCCAATATCCCTTCAACCCGGGATAAAGAACCTGTCACAGTGGTGTCAGAAGTGGGATATTGGACCAGGCGACAGGCAGTCCAAGACCATGGAGGATAAACCCACGATATCAGATATGATGCAGCAGTTGGCCGAGGGACAGAGGCATCTGCAAATAGTGTGGGAAGAGCAACAGAAGGAGGCTAAAGTGGAAAGGGAGGCCCTACAAAGCACGCTCAAAAGTCAGGCCACTATCATGGCCAACAATCAATTGGTTCATGAGACTGCCATCAAAAATCTCACGGATACCATTGCTGCCACCCGGGTACATCCGAATGTGCCCAGTTCGGTCCTACAGCGGTACCAGGAAGGCGAAGACCCGGATGCTTTCTTTACCAATTTTGAGCGAGTTGCCACTTCCGCTACCTGGCCCCAGGAGCGATGGGGTCAATATATCGCCCCATTATTAACAGGAACCCTCCAAGCGGCTTATCAAGCCGTGAACCCAGGCGGAATAACTCCCTATCAGGACATTAAAAAGAGCATCCTGAAACGGGTGGGTTTTGATTCAGAACATTACCGAGTCTGGTTTAGAAAAGCCAAGTGGGGGCCCTCCGAGAATCCCCGAGCCCTATACTTCCGGATCAAAGATTTGGGCCTCAAATGGTTAGGCCCCATTGGGACTAATAGGGAAGATATCATTGAGATCGTCCTCTTAGAACAATATCTAGACGCCCTACCCCCCAACACGCGTCACTGGATCAAACAACACCCAAACCCAGACACTAACACCACCATCGAGTTAGCCTGTGCCTTTCACCGCTCCCTCGAATTCAAGGTTCCCCCCCTTCGGTCAACGCCTAGCCCCATTCAACAGAGTCCCAGTTCATCCTCATCGGTGGGGCGAAGAACCAACGATGATACTGGGAAAACGCGAGGACTTGAAAAGCCGTATGTTCAACAACCCCAGTGTTTTAGTTGTGGTGAATGGGGACATATAGCCCGGGTTTGCCCCCTAAAAACAGAAAAACCAGAACCAATGGAAATAGGAATTACTAGGGGAAGAGTCTTTTATACCGGGGGAAAAGAAACCCCATATAAGAAGAGACTTGTTATCAATGGAAGACCCACCCTGGCCCTCATTGATTCAGGGTGCAGTCAGTCCGTAATCCGGGCTGATTTACTTGTTAACCCTACCTTTACTGCAGGTCTTACTGTGTCCATCTGTTGTATTCATGGGGAAACCAAAGAATATCCTCTAACCTGGACAACCCTGTCATGGGAAGGAAAAGAAAATCCCATAAGGATGGGGGTAGTGGAACGACTAGTGGAAGAAGCTATTATAGGAACGGATTTTACAAAATTTTCGGAGCTTCTGGATAGTACAAGACATTCTGAAGAAATGAATACCTGGTGGAAAAATGCTCCCTTCTCTAACATACCTATACCTTCCCCGTTAGACCGGTACAAACCCTCCCGAGGTGAGAAAAGAGCAACCAGAAAAGCCTACGCAAAAGAAAACTCGAGCCCAGAGAGGGTAATTACACCGATTCTTACCCTTACTAACCTTCCCCCCTTCCGGAGCTGCCAAAGAGAAGATCCAAGTTTGGTTCATGCCTGGAAAAGTGCACGGCCCCGGACCCTCCAAGATAAAGGTCCATCGTTCACAATAGTTAAAAATCTATTATATCGAGTCACTAGCAATGACCAAGAAGAAAAGAAGCAATTGATAGTCCCCGAACCCTATAGACAACATGTTCTGCACCTAGCCCACAGTCAGCCAGGGGGTGGCCACTATGGGAGGAAAAAAACTGAAGAGTATCTGTTGAGGAGGTTCTATTGGCCGGGTGTCTTTTCTCAGATTAGGAAATTCTGTCAGCAGTGTCCTAAATGCCAAATGATTGATCCTGGTACAAGGAGAAGAGCCCCTTTACAACCCCTTCCTATCATAGATATTCCCTTCTCACGAATAGGAATGGACATTGTTGGTCCTCTCCTACCCTCTTCCAGAGGATACCGTTACATATTAGTGTTGGTGGATTACGCCACAAGGTACCCCGAGGCCATCCCTCTTAGTAGTATTAACACCAAGAGTGTTGCCCACGCCATGATAGGGTTCTTCTCCCGAATCGGCTTTCCCGAGAAATCTTAACAGACCAAGGCACCCAATTCATGTCCTCCTTGATGACACAAATATGTCAACTTTTGGGGATCAAACAATTGCGGACGTCGGTTTATCATCCACAGACTGATGGCCTGGTGGAACGGTACAACCGGACGCTGAAAAATCTTCTAAAGAAATCTATCTCCGAGACAGGTAAAGACTGGGATAGGAAACTCCCCTTAGTATTATACGCTATCAGAACCCATGAACAAGCTTCTACGGGCCATAGTCCGTTTGAACTGTTGTTCGGACGACAACCCAGGACCCTATTAGACATGGCAGCGGAATTATGGGAGGAGGAGGATGGGGAAAAGACCCTTCTGAAATATACCCAGGAATTAAAAAACCACCTACACACGGTGTGGGAAAACGTAAGGGAACACATGGAGAAGGCTCAAGAGAAACAGAAAAGGTATTATGATAGGAATACTCAGTTGAGGTCTTTTTCCATAGGGGATAAGGTGTTAGTGCTTCTCCCCAGTTCAGACAACAAACTGTTAGCAAAGTGGCAGGGACCATATAACGTGACAGGAATAATAACACCCGTGACCTATAAAATTCAGTTCACCGATAGTCCCAATAGGTCACAGATCTTTCACGTTAATCTGCTAAAAAAATGGGAAGAACCTGTGACCGACCCGGTCCGAGGATGTCTGGTTAACACCGTTAAGGAATTGGAGGTAGGGTGGTGCCCCACTGATCGCCCTAGCGGGCGCGAGGTACCGGTCATAAATACAGACATCTCGGTTCAACAGCACAAGCAGTTAAACAAACTCCTCGATGAACATACTCAGATGTTCTCCCTGATACCCGGTAGAACCAAGTTGGTACATCATCAGATCATAACCCCTCCTGGTAAGATAGTGCGGTTACGCCCTTATCGTATCCCCGAAGCTAGGAAGGTTCTGGTAGAAAGTGAAATAGAGAAAATGCTAGACCTAGGTATTATAGAACCTTCTCAAAGTCCCTGGTGTTCGCCTGTGGTATTGGTGCCCAAACCGGATGGGTCTATACGTTTTTGTATTGACTTTAGACAAGTCAA